>NW_025952975.1:0-729100 GCF_022264815.1 Rhodofomes roseus | reverse complement strand
AAGGTTGCTGATGCTTGATGCACACGCAAGTACTTTGACTGAAGGTACTGGGGATTGAGCTACGCTACTGGGGTCCTTATATACATGAGGAGACCGCTTATCTAAGCTACTGTATAGTACGTTCCCACGACATACAAGGTAAGTGGCGTAGCCATGTGATAACACACAGATGACATCATAGATGACATCACGGACCCGGAGCTTCCCATAGAACCGGTCCGGCCTGTGATTGAACCCGGCAGCCCGGTAGGCGCCTTCCTAGTTCAACACAGTCACCCCAACTCTCCCGCTGGATACAACCGCTACGACCACTGGCCAAACTCGCTCGCTCATCTTCCGTCCCCTCGCGACCTTCTCGCCCAACGGGAGACGGAATTGGCCCTCTACCGTACGTGTTTGCGCTCGTTCACTCGAAGAGCACCGTCGGCGCTTCGTTTGAGGTCTTGCAACCTCACTCCCCGGCCCAATGCTCACGTTGCTGACCCAACCCAGTTCCATCATAAGCAGGCTCGCTCACGTAGGACCCTAGCTTGCATGCATCTGGCATGCAGGCATGGTCAACCAGGCGTACACACTCTTGGCGAGCATCTACGAGCATGCCCTCCACTCGCTCGCGGCGACGCCTTTCCTCATGCAGGGCGGGCTCCCCAGCGTGCCACGTGTCCGTCTCGGATTGCAGCTGCGCACGAAGGGCTTCAAATCCGATGCCCTAATGCCAATGCCAGGAGCGGGTTCGAGGCCCTCCGATCACAAATCCTGCGCGGCCGCCCCTCCCCCGAGATCATGTACATTTCCACGCTCTGCCCGCCACCGTCGCGACTCGCCGCCACCACCGTCGACCAAGAACGCTTCAAGTTCTCACGCGCGCATTGTTCTGCCCATGCGCGCACGCGGAGGCACACGCCGACCTCGTCGTCTGGGCCATGTCGCGCTGTTGCCCTCGCCACCGCCGCCGACCACCTTCTCACACGCGCATCATCCTGCTCACGCGCAGCAATCGCAGCTGCCGCCACAGCACCGCGCCTGACGCACAGAGAGCGGGAGAGGCTGGAGTCGCTGGAGCGTCACTGCGGCGACCCAGCTCAGGACACGGCTGAAGGTGCGTGGGCCGGCGAAGTGGCAGACTACGGGTGGTGTGCGGCTAGCGTGCGTTAAGGCGAGGAGGGCACGGCGCGTGGTTGCGTCGGCTGCGATTCACGCTGGGCCTGGCCCCTTCGCCCGCTGAGCCGCTCGATCAGTGCCGCCTCCTGCGCGCACAGCGCCGCCATCTCCCTCCGTGCGTCCCACACCTTTCATGTCAGCGCGCCCGCTGCGCTGGAAGCTGGAGTCATCGTTGAGCTTGCGGTCATCACCACGCTCCGCATCTAGAACACGGATTGCGTGGGCGACTCGGTGGAGGCGGGTGAGTCGATCTGGGCTGCCATGGCGTGCCAATATACGGATCATGGAATTGTAGAGTCCGTAGACGAGGTATAATGTACAGTAGTCTACCATCACAATCGATACATATTAGCTCTTATTCTCGGGTGGCGCCCATATACCGAGTGAGCACTTCCCTGCAATTGTGTGTCATTCCACGCTTTCGGCAAATTATCACGTCTCCATAGGTTGTGGCTCGTTCGGAGTCGTGCCGGTTCCGGAACGGAAATACTTGAGAATTACTGACTTGTTCTTCCATGGTCTGCATTGCACTGAGCTTTTTTGCTAACAGTCTCAGAATGACCGTTGATTACTGACTATCTCAGTCTTACCGAGAATATCTACTATTGCCCGGGAATTCCCAGGTGGGGATTTTCCTGATGTAGCACAAAAGGGAAACTAAGGCACAGCCTGGTCCATGGTGTTTGTTTGTTTGTTTGTTCCATTTAGTGTCGCTGAGGGCGGCGCCCTATGTAGACATAAACATGATGATCTATCCTACGGAGTCCTTGTCATCGTCCTCGCTTCGCTGCGCATGTCCGTCAGCCGCGATGGCGTCAGGAGTGTAGTATAGTAACACGGAATGTGGAGTAGTGGATTGTGATGAGAAATAGAGCAGCTCCGTCATGTCAGTTGGCCCCGCCCGTCTGCGCCTGTCAGCCTCCCTGTCGAGTCGGTCGTGTCTTCGCCCTGCCCGCGGTCTTCTTCGTCCCCTTTCCCTCCTCCTCTTTCAGCGATAGATCGCCGTAGGTCGCGGTGAATCGCCCCGTTTCGTGTATGTAGCGAAAGAGTGCCTTAGTCAGCGCTGGCGCGCTGAGAAGGCTTCGTATCGACTTCGCTGCTGGTCCGACGTCGCGTTCCAGTCGCGCTCTTGCCCGTGCGTGGCCCCGGCATTCTAGGAGGTAATGGTATACCGTCTCCTTCGCTCCTGAGTCACACCGTTGGCATATTGGTGAGTCGGCCTGTCGGATTCTGTGGAGGTACCGCTGGAGAGGGACGTGCTCCGTGCGTAGCATCAGGAAAACCGGAATTCCCTAATGAGATCTCATAACAACAGATGAGACAAACTTATGACAAAATAGATCTAATTAGTGACATTAGCTGTTAGTGAACTTTCCTCAACCCCAAAACTAATTTGCCCTAATTAGTCCATAATCCTGTCTAATCCTATGCTAATTCTGTATGAATGAGGCACAATGTACACTATGTAAGACACAGTCCTTCATGATAAGACTCTAATGAGACACATTCACTCTGAAATGAGTCCACAATACATGCATCAGATCACATAGGAGGGATACACATCTGCTCTGCTCACTGTCACACAGCATGTCATTACATAAGAAGAGATATATTGCACTACAGGACGATAGCAAGACTCTGTGCCCACATAGAGCACAGACAAACAGATACACTACTTACAGGTCTGTTGGCAGTACAGGAATAGAAGCAAGGCAGGAGCAGTGTAGACGAAGACTAGGCACTCACAAACATCAACCAGCTAGCTGTCGCGTGCACGGAAGGGAGAGTGTCAGCGCACTCAGTCAAACCGAACGTAAAATATACACACACCTGCAGCAGTCATCCACACCCAAGCACCTTCATCGATCGGCCGCGCGGCGGTAGCCCCACTGCTACAGTGCGCTTCTTGTGCGTATCTCGCGGGTTGGCGCGGGTGCGGGTACTGGCGACGGGTCGAGCGGGCAAGAATGCAAGTGACGGCGGGCGAGCGTGTACGTGAACAGCGGATCAACTTACGTGCAGGTGAAGAGAGGGAGGGACTGTAGAACCTCCTGCGCGCACGCCGCGGGGAGGAGGGGGCCTGGGGTATCTCAATGTGTGGCCGCTTGGGTTTGGAGAGGCCCTTCTTCTGACTCTCGGCGAGGACATGGGCAAGAAGGGGGTGGGCGTGCAGGCGTGCATGCGGACGATCGCACGCGAGGCGCGAGCTGGTAAACAGTGAGCGGGCGGGCATGCCCTGCCCGCTGCTGGTCACAGTGCGTATCACGGTCCGAGCGTGCAGCCTGTGCTGCGCGCGTGGCGTCCGCTCGTCGGCCGTCGTTGTGTATGGGGCATTTGCCCTGCCCGCTCGCGGTCGCCGTGCGTGTTGCCTGTGCGGGTAGTGCAACCGTTTGATTGCACGCCCGCTCCATATCCTCGGTCCTCGAATGCGTTTGAGACGCGGTGGTGAGGATGACTGAGCGTGCTGACGTACCTTATGTGCGCGTTCTCAGCCGCGCGCATCCTCTCCTCTCTTGCCCCATCCCTCGGAGAGTACCCGGCGACGCTCTTGCGGCGTCGCTGGCGGTATCTCCGGCTGACCGGACGCGGTTGGTGCTGCGCTGCTCGCGTTTGAGACGCGAGCGCGCAGACCTATGGCGCCGAGCTGGTGGCGCGGCCTTGCAGCGGTTTCCTGCGCGTCGCGTCGCCTTTCTTCGCGTTGAGTGCGGGATCGGCGGTGGTCTGCAAAGGCCGGGAGGCGGCGAGGCGCACGGAAGGTGTGCGCACTGCCTCGCCGTCGACTTCGCGCTGGTGCACCCTTCTTGACGCGGGGCTGGAGGGGTCGAGTGCGAGGGTGGAGGAGCGACGCGGGAGTCGAGCGCAGAGGCACGTGCTCGACGTGTTCGGGCGCTCGGGCGGTGGTGCGGTTCCCACGGCCGTTCGAACCAGCGCGTCTGGCGCCAAGCGAGTCGTGCCGGCCCGGGCCCATCAGGAAAAACGTTCGTGTCTTAAGTGGTCTTGTGGAGAGCCAAAAGTGACATTATGTGTCACTATGTGCCACAAGAGCCTTAAGGTAAGTCGATTTCTTAAATTGTCTTACTTAAGTTCCATTAAGTAACCAAAGTAAACACTCATTCCAAGCAAGAATGATGTTTTTTCATCATTACTGGGGTGACTTCTCTCATGATTCTGCTGTGTTTGTGCATATGCTGTCATAACAGGCATCCCAGATGCAAAAATGTTGCCCAAAATAATCTGCCATTTCCCAGAATTGAACCCCTGACCTGCTAAACTAATTTCCCACACTCCCAGCACAAACTTGTGACCACTACACCATAGGTCCCTGTGCTTGTTCCCTTCTACAATAACCTATATTGACTATCTTTCTGGACTTAGAGAAATCTGCAATTGCTGCCCCCTGTTAGCCCAGCCCCTGTGCATCCCTGGGCTCTCAGGCTGGCCTCATTTCTTCTTGGCACTATCTGTTGCCTTGCAGACCTTGTGTAGACTTACAATTTGCTCAAGGCCAGGCTTCTTGTCTCACTTTGTATGCTTAAATGTTCTTTTTCTGTCTTTCACCCTTAACAGGCCAAATATGTCCAAATCCTTGACAATATGACTTTGACCACATTGAGCAATCTGACATCTCATCATGCATATTTATTAGTTAAGAGGTCATTTGCCAACTAATGTGTACTTATGCATCTTAATCTGTAGTACTGAAGTTGCATATCCTCCAACTTGGGGACAAGACAAATTTCTCAAAGGTGCTATAGTTCACTTCAGCGGTCTTCATGCACATAGTGCACTTAATTGAGGAACACAAGTTATGAAAGATTGAATAAGATTAGGTGCTCTTCATTCAAGACTGCTGAAGTTAGAAGTGTTTTTCCTGATGGGACTGGCGGGTCCGCGGGTCCGGATCTGGCTACCCGTACCCCTACCCGGCGGTACCCGTACCCGTGACCCTCACGGGTTGCCCGTACCCCTGAAATGCACTACGCAACGCTCACCCGCCCATCCCCTCGCCTCGTTGCCCTCCCTACCCTCCGCCGGTACCCATACCCGCGGATGACCTGTACCCGCCCCCTCGCGCTCACCCGCGGACCCGCAGAGCTGCGCCTACCTGCATATGGCCTATATCCTCTGTTGTGAGTCTGTACCCAGGTGGGTTAGGGTACGGGTTGAGCTCGGGATACCCATGCATATACCCGTGCTCGGCCTTCTGAGGCTGGGACTGAGTGTGGTTTGTTAGTTTGTCTGGAGTCCCTAATGTTGAACTTCAACTGTTTTAGGTGTTATCACACGGGATAGGACTTATCCTTACCCGTTATGGACTTATGTTCTACTATGCTACATATTACATACATTCTTTTCGGATTTGATCCAGACCTGTAGCACATGATTAGATCTAGACCTTGATGGAACATTCCACCGCTTTCCAGCATGTTCCAGCACATTCCTTGATTGCATCATATCGCATCATCAAGCACATCGCTGTTCCAGTCCTTTCCATGACATTCCATCCATGGTGCAATATCGCCTCATCCTTGTGTATTCGCTCATTGCACCATATCGCTCCGTTATGACTCTACGCTGTTACGCTTACTGTACGATCATGTGATGGCTCTCTCATGTGTATATATACCGGGCTGGATACGCCCTAGAATGTAACGGTCTCTCCTCTCGTCTTAACGCCTCTGAGTCTTCCCTCTCAGCTCTTAAGAGATCTGTTGTAAGTCCTCCTTTACTACAGTGCTCTTTGTGCTCCTGTAGTATTCTTTTGTAGCCTTGCCTCAGGCTTGCCACAACACTCCTTGTTCATCACCTAATTAAACTGGTACCATAGCTTATCCTTCTTATGATTTGCTGTATCTGTCATTTGTCCTGTATGCTTGCCTGTCATTCAATAGATACCATTGGGATTTGTATCCAATGATCATGCCTGAGGACCTCATTGCATGCTTGTGCTGCATACAGAGGTCTCACTCTGATCAGCACTGAAGTGTATATGTCATAGCTATATAGTAGGCCATTGTATGTCTAAGTATACACACCATGTTTACAAATGATTTGCCAGTATGTCTACTTGGGATAATGTCATCACACTGTGTCATCATTAGTGGACATTATGTCCGTGAGGACTAATTATCCCAAATGAGAGTATGATTAGGGAGTCATGCATAATTTGCCCTAAATTAGTCAAAGTTAGGGAATTCAGGTTTTCCTGATGTAGTTGGATCAGGATGCTCGCATGTCGTCTCGGGAGTCTTTCAGCTAGTTTGCGGTACGCGTTTGAGGGCATGCCGCTGTCGATCCTGTCCATCTTCTCCACTCGCGGTTGGTCCATGGTGGGTTTGAGGTGGTGAGGCACAAGTCGTGAAGGAAGAGCACTGTAACCGAACAACATGTCTTTGTCAGGCACTCCGGGGAGGAGGGGCCGAGTTGGTGTACCGACCTTGGGCAGACAGAATGTAGCAATTCTCGAGCAACCTTGAGCCGGAAGTGTCCATGTCGTTGTAAGCACCAACGAAACATGATGCAATTTGATGACGCACTGTCGTGAGACAGCGCGGAGGCTTGGGTCGACACGGTCGGCCACCTTAATAAACGAACGGCTCGCAGACAAAGTATAAGCTTGGGGATAAGACGATGTCTCAGGTGGGATACTCACTTTCTGATGCCTTCGTCGCACCCATCTGACCGCGGCTTGACAGAGAGATGACCGCACCGGTACAGGTGGTGCAAGGAAGTGTAAATGTGTCTAACGATCCGATATGAGCAATGCGGTAATGTGTTCCCTTTCGCGTTGAGCTTGACACTACATGACTTGCTCCATCCAGTCAGTCCGCAGGTCCCGACAGACATCGCGAACCCTTGCAAAAGCAATGTAGTAGCTCTGCGCTGAGATCGTTTACCAATGTCATACAAGCAGTATATCTGTGACCACGAGCTTACCTCGCCTTCCAATTGTACTCCAGCACTGGACAACGTTCCCAGTGATTCCGCGGCTTCGCTGCAGACTGCATCCAAAAGCCCGAATACTCGAGGGAAGGCTGACGAGCCAACGGATAGGTACGGGCTTGAGCCTGATGTCATTGTTCGCGAAGAATCCTGTGCCAGAGTCAGGAAGTCGATAACTCTCATGAAAACAGACCGGAAAACTTAAGCATGGAATCCGCATCCAGTCCCCTACTGGGCTTGAACCGCTCGAACAGATACAACCTCCAGCGCGTTCACGCACTGCTCTGTGAAGTGCTGAAAGAGACGCGCGCTCGCAGAGCTACTAATGGGCAAGAACGCAGTTATCGAAGAACAAGTCGGAAAGCAATGCTCACATCCATTGACTTCAACAATGTCCAAAACGGTCCATAACACCGTAGCTGGCGAACCCAGTCCTCGTCAAACCGCGTAGCCCTAGCCGTCCCGACCGTAGCACAAGCCCGCTCACGGCGTCTCCACCTCGTCATCCGCACCATCGATATCCTCTGAACCGAACGAGTCCTCCTGGTCCTCGATCCCTTCCTGTCTGATAGGTCCCTCGAACACCATGGCGGTCAGCGTATGTGAGATGTACGTCCCGTCGCGGAAGTCCTTCGAGTTCGTTTGTCGGAGGTCGAGCATGAGCCGGCATAGTAGGATCGAGGTCATCCTGTGGCGCGCAAAAACGGGGCAAGAATCATCAAGCTCAAGGCGGAGGGACTGGCAGAAGGAATGGCATACACTGCGCTCCAGGTTGACACGGCATCGAGGAACTAGAACGTGCAGCACATGAGTGGACTCATGCCGTTCACCACAGCTTTTTCAAACCGACTCGCCTTAGGGTGGCTCAACCCGATCGCAATCCCCAACGCGTTGATCGCGAGGAGAAACCTGCCAACATTTTGTTCAACATCCAAGCCCACTGAGAAGCTACGCGACGTACCCGAAGTACACTGCAGCTAACATGTCGACAAGGCAAACGCACGCACGGTAGATCAGCACAGCCCCTGCCGGACAAACAGAACAATACGCACTGTCTTGCATGAGAATGACGGTCATGGTGCCGAGGCCCGCCGCGGAGCGGTCGTGGTGTCTAGATTCGGGACCAGCTGCGTCCCCGGCCGCATGCGTCACCCGCTTGATGCTCAGCCAAGTGAGGACCAGTGCGACGGCGTCGAAGATCACGGCGGACGCCCGTGCGCACATCATCCCTGCGTGTCGCGCATGAGTCGTCAGCAGTGTTACAGAGCCTGCGCACTTGAAATTGCACTCACCTCTGTTGAAGCCGAGGGCGCGGAGCCTGAGGTCAGATCGACAATACTGAAGGTGATCATCGAACGCACATGTCTCCGAGGAACTGCGTGTCGATGTCGCACGTCTGATATCGCGGCGTGAGGCGAGCGAGGTATGGCGCAGACAGAATGAACGTATACTATCGCAGAGACGCGTCAATCCGTTTCTGCACTTCACACATCAATGATGGCGTACCGTGGACATGACCGGGTTGACGAGACCAAGGGCGAGTGTGAACCCTAGCCGCCACCTGCTCCGACCAGAGAGCGCATATATGCGTACAGCAGTAAAAACTGAGGGGAAATGATTTAGTTCGGTTGACTAGCATCAATGAGAATACCTACCAGTTGAGCTCGTCAAGATCAAGACATCACCTGCCATCTCGAGGCGCATCATAACAGTGCAACTGTCAAGATAAGCACTCGTATATCTGTTTTTACGCTAAACGTCCTCTCACCTCTATACGCGCGGACACAAATGGGAAGTCAGCACTCACGTCTTGGAAATGAACGCACAACGGGTGTATGTATAGCTTACCATTTGAGTCTGCCAGCTACCCCAAGACAGATAGCCCAGAACGACCAAGATCGTATTGCACAGCGCGGGATAGCGCAGCGAGAAGAAGAGGATGGCACCCATCGAGGGCTTGAGCTTCCACATGAACTGCACCTCGCGCGTGAAGGTTATGAAGAAATCATAGCAGCATAGTGCTTGACAGCCCGACGTCAGTCCGGCGGGAGCGATAGGCAGTGGACTGTCATACCTTGAGCTGAGACGGTGAAGCAGTTCTCGAGGAACCTGAGCAAGAGGTGATATATAAAGCATCGCACTGGTACATGAAGCTAGCACGCACTCCTGTGAGATGATCGCTGCGACTTGGTTCGACATGTTCGGATTTGAGATCTCCGTCTAGGCGTGCAGGCGAACGACAGTCCTGGGCCAAGCGACAGAGAGGCCGGGAGTACATCTTGCGCCATATAAGTCCTCGCGCCTTCGCCGTATCTGTCAAACACTTGTACACGGCGCACACAGACCGCACTCCTACTGGTCGGAGAGAGGGAAGTCTGCCTATCAAGAACCACCGGTACACAGTACCACGCTTCTCGAATGGATGTGGAGCTCAACATATGGATAGGAGCCACTCTTGCTCTCGACCAGGCAATGTTGACACACATCTGCTTCTCCCCGCCACCTTCCTGATCGCCAACGATCCCGTAAAGAGAAATTATCTCTCGTCGTGGGCTCTACATCGAAGTTAGTATGACGGCGGCGCGTCTCTTCCGTCGTTCAGCCCGCTCTAGAGCCATATGGAGTTCAAGTAACGAGGTACAATCACCTTCGTGGGCACAGCATCGCGAGTAGGATCCACTACACCTACTGTTGCTGTGTGTGGTAACGGCGCCGGCGCCTCAGCTCCGATAGTGTTGCAGCGAAGACTGGCCGCTCCCACTGACCGAGACGGACAGCCTCTGTCAATGATGCTGCATCTGGTCGCGGCAAGGGAATGCCTCAGCGAGAAAGGGACGTGAGTCCGCCAAGGACCTGTCAACAATTGTCAGATAGAGGCTGTTCATAATGTGTTGTTTTCGCGTACCGAGGTCGCGCCAATGGCAGTGAGCACTGAGTAGCTGCCAAAGGATAGAGCGGACCAGCAGAAACAAGCTCCGAAATCTGTCGGACATACCACACCTGTACCACACAATGTTGAAAACAAGTATGCACGAGTTTCCCTCGTGTGCACGCACATATCTGTATGTGTATAGCTCGGGTGACTTAGACTAGTACGGACACTTGAACCTAAGTCAGCGCCGCCCTGCAGGCTTACGAGCAGCGTGAGTCACGGTAGCCTAGGAGGCTTTGCTTCGAGTCGTAGGACTGTTGGTTGCGACGCGACAAGATGCTTTCTGAACTTTTCACAAGTTGTCCAGATTATGTTCGGGCGAGAACTTCGGTAAACCCATAGCAGCATAAGTAGGAGAGCATGTATATGACTAGTAGGCGGCTTGGGAGAAGGTCTGGGCGCTAAGCGCGAGGTTGTGGCGTCGGGGAGATCAACTTCTGCTAAGTAAGTACTACATATAGAGTGGCTACACTCTTTGCTTACCGTGACCGTAATCCTAGGTCAGATCGCCTCTTCTCCTCAGCCATTCACGACAGGACCAACACAAGTGCTGCTTTGACACCATTGAACCGTTACCCACTACCAGCGTCACTGACGAGCCTCCTATATCGTGGCGCTTCTTGGCCAGGACAGTGAGATGGCGACTCATCGCGACTTTGCCTAGACCGACGCGAGGTCGAGCCGCGCTCCGGAGTCTCGCTTTCTTTGTTCGCATGCTCGAGCGATCTTCATTCTGGCAAATACACGGAGAACGGCGAGAGATTATTTGTTGGTTTTCCCAGTGATCCGAAGGGGCACCGGAGCTTTTCTTATCATCCTCGAATGACTGCATTGGCAACATGTGGGTAAACTCTCTCTCTCCCTCGTTCTTCATTGGGCAGCTCAGGTTGGACAGATCCCTGACCTGTTATAGGACTGGTATATCTGGGATCGAAGAGAAGGTGGAAACACGCTGCAGAAACGTGTAGGGACCTTAGTCTGAGAGCCGAAGACTGTCTATTCGCCTCTGGACCAGTCTCGCTCCACATCTCTATAGTCTACGCACTACCCCTCGACTCTGAATCGTCCGCTGCACTACTGGTTGCAGTAATCGACACTTCCAAAGCACGGCCAAGTTCAACAACCGGGAACCCGCGGCTTCGTCTATTCGCATCGTCATGAGTGCACCGTCCGGTACGTGAAGATTGCGCCTTCCTCATCAGACGGTCTCAGTTACCCGAATCTCAGGTGAAGCCAAACATATCTGCATCGTAGGCGGGGGGCCCGGGGGGTTGGCTGCGCTGAAAATGATCATGGATACTCCGCAATACAAGGACGGCCTCTGGCAGGCCACGGTCTTCGAGGAGCGCGAGAAAATAGGCGGTGTCTGGTAAGCACACACATATGCCATTTCTCTCAACCAAGATGCTATGTGAGGGTACGGTACAGGGTGCCCGCACCTCCCGTGGACGACCCGCCCGTGACCCCCCTCTACGATTCGCTGACCACCAACCTCCCCCACCCAATCATGTGCTACGAGTCTTTCCTCTTCCCGCCTTCGACACCGCTCTTCCCACCAGCCGCGACTGTCGAGAAGTACCTCTCCGACTACGCTGCGCACTTCAACCTCACCCCGCACATCCGCCTCCAAACACAAGTCAAGTCCGTCGACTGGCTTCCGGATGTGCAGAAGTGGAAGGTCCAGGTCCAGGCGCATGGTATACTGGAAGAACCCCTCTATGACCTGCTCATCGTCGCGAATGGGCACTATCGCTTGCCGCGGTACCCCACCACGCCCGGGCTCGACGCATGGCGCGCGGCGGGCAAGGCGACGCACTCCACATGGTACCGCCGCCCGGAGCACATGGGCAATACCGTTCTTGTTGTCGGGGGCGGGCCCAGCGGCACCGACATCTCCGCAGAGATGCGCACGGTCGCACACACCATCATCCATTCCATGAGCAACCCGCCGCCGCACAAGCCGCCGCTCAAGATCCAAGACCTCGACGGCGGGAGGTTCAAGATCCGCGGGCGGGTGGCCGCATTCGGGGACGTGAAGGAGGGCCGGGTCGTCTTTCAGGACGGTTCGGAGGAGGCGGGGATCGACCATTGTATCCTGGCGACAGGCTATCAGCATCACGATCCGTTCCTCCCGCCGACGCTGCTCCGAGTGGAGGTGCCTCCACCTGTGCCGCCTCTCCCGCCGATGCTCTACAACTCGACGTACCACATCTTCCCCGTCGCACGCCACCTCTTCCCGCTCTCTCAGTCCTTCCCGCCCTCGCGCATCGCGTTCCTCGGTTTACTGAAGGGCATCGCGCCCTTGCCTGTGATGGAGGCCCAAATCCGCGCCACACTCGCGGCCTTCGCGGACCCCTCTATCCTCAACACAGAGACGGAAGCGGCGGGCATCGTCGAGCGCTACGAGCACCTCCGCGCGCGCTTGGGGGCGGAGGCGAGCGAGTCGCACATCGCCGCGGCGTGGCACGTGTTCGCGCCGCAGATGCAGTTCGACTACCGCGACGAGCTGCACGAGCTGATCGGGTGCAAGGAGCGCGTCCCGAAGTGGGTGCGCGAGGTGTACGACAAGCGCGACGTGCTCCGTGCGGAGTGGCGCGAGCTCGAGCGGATCGGCGAGGCGGAGGAGTGGGTGCGGGGCGTCGGCGAGGGCGGCGTGGAAGAGTGGGTGCAGCTGATGCGGAAAGTGTGCAAGCGTGCGGAAGAGAGACCAAAGGAGGAGGTAAAAGACGGGCGTGAGGCGAGCCTTGCGCGCGCAGAGGGCGAGGATGGAGGCGAGGTGAGGATCGCACAAGCGCCCGCAGACGGAGCTATCGAGAAGGACGCATGGAGATGCGTCGTGCATTAAACGGGCCTAGATAAAGTATGCGGTATGTAACATATCTCATGATGTGTACAGTATTATCTATCAAGTGCAGTGTCTAATCCGATCATGAAAGAGAGCCCAGCCGGCCGAAGCAAAGGAGAGGTGCGTCGTTACATATGTCGTCGCAATCTGCATAATCGCGTTCAGCCTCCGAAAGCTGTCTCACTGTGGCAATATACCTTAGGTTGGTTGAGCCATTGGCTCAGACTTGACTGTCATGCTTTGATCTCCTCGACTCAAGAATTGAGGAGTCAAGCCGATGGCAGCATAGTCTCCCCTTTCATATCTCTCCAGGAAGGCTGTCATTCTCTGTGAATGCTCCTCCAGAGCCCTGGCAGCGTCTTCCGCGGAAGGCTGTGTACCCGCGTCGGTTCTCGCGACGTGGACTTTTTCCGCGAGATCCCGAAACTGCTCGCCCGAGAAAAGAGTCGTTCGTGATTTGCTCTCTGCTGACCCCTCGTCAGGAACAGGCCGCGCATGTGGCGTTGGCCCCGTACCTGTCTGGTCCTCTCGCTCGAGCTTCGGAGGCGCCGGGACCTCTTGCATGACCGGTGTTTGTAGTTGCACTGGGCTTGTGGGTTCAGGAGAACAGGAGCTTCCCGGAGTGGGTAGTTGGGAGGTCACAATTGGCTTCGAGGATTCCTGCCATGGCCGAGCTATTGAATATATGCTATCGAATACAAGGAGCAAAAATACCTTTTGCAGCTTGTCTCGCTGATGGTCAATCCACGTCTGGACATCGTCAAGGTGGCATCCGAGTCGCTTCGCCCATAGCGTCACTTCATACGGGGTAGGAATGGGAGACTCTCTGAGGAGGATGTGTAGCGCCGCCTTGATGCCATCTTGGCCCGCGATCGACGGATACACTTTTTAACAGCTTCAGTTTGCTAATCAATAAATGCGTGGGGCGTCGCAACGCACATATCTCCTCCGCCGACGAGGGGTTGGGCGCGATGTGGGTGTTCCTCGGCAACGACGCCCTCTTTGCCTTCACCGACGGCCCGCTCCCAGTGATCCCGTCCCGTTTCCGGTGGGCGGCCAGTCTCTGGTTGAGGTTTTCAAACTTGTAATGCTCACAGCCAGGCAGGGCCAGGATCCTTTGTAGGGTCTCCCGCTTCTGGCTTGTTGATGGGTATGGGTTGAGTCTGTACATTTCTATGGAAGAGCAACATGTCAGTAAGCATGAATGTTCGCTGTCGATCGAGTGAATCACCATCAACGAGTCGATAGCCCTCTTCGGAGATCCTCTTGTTGCGATTGTTGGCCTGTGTGGCTGGCCTCGTCATTGGGTACGGCGTAGGCGCCGTCGTCCCCGGCAGCGTCGTCCACCCAGGGGCACCTTCGAGTTCGTCGTGACCCATACCGACGGCGAGCTGCATCGTGCTCAGGCTGCCACTCATACCGCGATTGTGTGAGTTGAGGGGAAAGAGTGATGGGAGCAACGAGGCGAGGTTTTTCTTGCTAATATATTGGGGCCCGGGCGCGCCACTTTTATTCTATGTACCAAGCTCACTACCGGTCAGTCCTTTATCCTGCCAATCAATTGCCGGTTCCGGTAGTCGTTGGCAATTCAAATTAGGCTAGGCTGAATTGGGACGTTTTAGTACTGTTTGCGGGTCGGTACATGCGTCTTTTGTTCTGCATAGAATCGAGACCCTGAACCGGCCCTAAAGTATGCCGATAATAGCCCCCCTGTGAGCCGGCCCCCTATCCTGGCACCAAATTCAACTTCATTCCCTGTAATCGCGTTTACGATGGATTAACGCAAGCTACATCCGCGTACACGCAAGTTCGACATATGGCCTGAGAGGACACGGAATTCAGGCTGTGGAGGTTCAATGGGGGGAGGGTCACTGGGAGAAGGACATGATGATTTGCAATACAGCTGAGTAGAGAACAGCAGGCATGTGGTGTGAATCAGAAGGTCAATGCAGCATGTTGACTAGTGTGTTTTTAGTCTTATCCCTGGCAGAACCATTGAGCAGATGAGGCCATGCGGCTCAGGTGCTCTCGCTCAGGGGGTAAGAAGTCCGCCTGTTTGATCTTGACATCTACCTCGTCTTCGAGTCTCGCGAATGGCGTCGTGTTTGCTCTTCTCCACGCAAGCGGGCGACTCCAAACCTCGACTGTGTTGCAAGTAGGCGCGGGTGTACGTACTACAGTACGTTACGAAGCGACTGCGCATCGATATGGCACCGGCGGACAATGCTACAGTTCTTGAACACTTCGTGAGTGCCGTGCCAGTCCTCTGTCGTCAGCTGAGAAAGGCCCTGTCGAGCCCAAGACGCAGATGATAGCGATAAAAGACCGCATGTGCCCTTCATGTCCGGTCGCGCAGGGCCTCGAACCCGCCCCATACATTGTACGAACGCCTTCTATGCGCGAACCCGGCTTCTGTCGCGCCAGGCGATATATCGATCCCCATCGCAGGTTCTTGCTGCCAGGCCCTCAATGAGCGGGCTTCGCCTCACGAGAACACGAGATGGGTCGGCTGTGGGCTACGTTGCACGGTGCCCTTATTGCGCGCGAACGCAAGGTTCCGTCGGGCCAGGCGATGTATCGATCCCCCACGTCGGTCCTCCTTGCGGGGCCTCTCAGCGAAAGAGCTTCGTGTTCATGACAGACGCGGCTCGGCAAGTCCACTCTCGAACGCGCGAGGGCAGGCCCTTCTGCCAGTGCCAGGCCGGGCGCCGTATCGATCCCCATCCTCGCAGCGGGCGAGCTTCGGATACGTGCACACGAAGAGATCCAATTCCAGAAGGTCAATTGTACAAACTCGAAGACAAGGACAGTTGCGTACAATTAATGACTGGAGTTCCCGGACATGCCACGCGTTCGAGTTGGTCTCGGGCGGGCGGGTCTGTCCCAGCTTGAGCGTCCCCGGACTCGGACCCCGGCAGTGCTGCCTCCAGGGCCCAGGCTCCGTCTAGCGATGGGCGCGTTGCAGTCGCTTGCGAACTCTCGCTTGGGTGCATGGGAGTCTTCGACGGCGCCGGGCGTGGCGCACCTTCGTAGCGGATGAGACTTTGGTTCCTGCGGGAGCCGACGAGCCGTTCCGAGTCAACGAACGGGAAGCACCCTCAGGCTCGCCCGACGGTCGAACCGGGAGGGGGGGCGTTGATCGTGTCTCTGTCGGTGCTATACGCGCTCGGCTCGAAGGTTGGCTGAACAAATACCTGTAGTGCTTTCTGGTCATCAGAGCCCTTCAGGTTGACGTGTGTCATGATGCCTTTGGACCTCGTGTTTGGGGCGGGGGCGGGGCGTAGCACGCTCAATAGTGTGGATCGCGCACGGATTGCCCGGACCTTTAACCTAATGACCAATCTCACTGGTAAGTGTACCAAGTACCAATTGAGTGTTCCTCCCTGATGCGATATCTCGTTGGTAGAATACGCACTTCGTCTTTTGTCTGTGGATAGCCCGTGTCAGCGAGTTCATCAGCGTAGACATGTATGTCTGAGCTTTGCATACCTACTACAGGTCCGCATGTAGACCCGCGACATGTCCTGACATGGACGTCGGCGCCATGTTTGCTGTACGTCGAGACATCCATGGAAGCGTGCCTCTGGCGGCTGCGATGTGATGCCGCCCCGCTATGACATGACATGCCCAAGTCACGTAAGTAGACACAACCCGCTGCAGTAGATGGAGGGCGCTCCATGAGACAACCTGTCAGCGCGCGCTCCCGAGGCCGCTGTCACATGCATGGCGTGGTGCGCTCCGAGTCCATGATCGTCGCTCACCGATGTCTGTCGCTGCGATCGTCGGCGACCTGCGTCCATGCTTGAGGCGACAGCGAGCGCGCTTCCTTCGAATCTGGACTCTTCCATCTCTCCCGCGAGCCGTTGACAGCTGCCTCCCGGGCCTGGAAGTGTCAAACATGCCCAAGCATGGAAGCGAACATACCAACAACAGCCGCGCTCCTCGAGAGGGTCTCCAGAGTTTATATAGGGCCGGATCTGGTTCAACGAACACCTCAACTCTCCCTTCCGTACTGCCCGAGTAATGCATAAGACGGACCTGGTGAGAAGCGCGCACATATCCGGCCTATCCTTTGCTGACTTTGATGTGCGCCAGTGTTGGCGTCCGAACGGGGCCTTCCGTGCAGGCACGCTCGGTCGGATGCACTGAGATGAATGCAGCGTGCAAGGCACGACACCGGGACCGGCAGCAGGAGCGCCCGGGCGTGGCAGCAGGCGGGGCGTGGGCAGCGTTGGAGGCGGCGGGGGTGGCAGCAGCGGCAGGCGTCGGGCGAGGTGGCTGCGACAGGGGCGGCGGTGACGTCGTCGGGGCGAGCGCAGGACGGCGCCACGCTCTGGCCACGCTGGAGGCGGCGGCACGACGCGTGACGTCGGTGCCTTGGGGCGGGCTTCCCGATAAGGGAGTGGGAGTTTTGACTGGCAGGCGAGGGCGAGTGGCTGGCCTGGTCTTCATCCGCCAGCCGTCTCCTGTCCTTTCCCGCCCGCATCCGTTCCTTACCAGCCATCATAGTGGAAATCGCCCGGTGATGTCAGTCTGCGCCTCCGTTATATCCTGGCCCTCCACTCATCCCCCACAGCTGTTCACGACCTTCACGACCCCGCCCACCAGACGACTGGCCATCATGTGCGTCGCCTCCTTCGTTCATCCGCGCGCGCTGGCTGACCCCCGTCCGCAGGTCGTCCGGCATCTCCGGTGCCTCCACCTACTCAACCTCTACATTCTCTACCGCCCTTGTCTTCAACGCCGCCGTGTTTGGCGGCGAACTGCTCGCATTCACTCTCCTACGCCCTTACTTCCCTGCCATCTACCAGCCGCTCACATACATCCCTCCCGAAGAGTGTGTCTCTCGCTGTGCATGCACCCAACCGCTGCTGACTTTTCTGCAGCAAACGCTCTCCTGAGCTCTCCCGCAACATCTTCCTATGGCCGTGGGCCGTGTATCGTGCCAATTATGCAGACATCAAGGCTGTCAATGGCCTCGACGCGTACTTCTTCGTCCGCTTCCTCCGCATGATGGTCCGCGTTATGGTCCCCATCTGGCTCATCTCATGGGTCGTCCTCCTCCCCGTCTTCTCCGTTGGCACTTCTAGCCCCACGAGCGACAGCCTCACCCAGTTCCAGTTCGGAAATGTAGGCAGTGGTGATCAGCCACGTCTTTGGGCGCCATTGGTCCTCGCATGGGTGTTCACAAGTGAGTGTGCGTCGTGTCGGCCCACAATTGCCACTGACCTCCACCAGTCTGGATCCTCTGGAATGTCCGCTTTGAGATGGGACACTTTGTGACTACCCGCCAGCGGTGGCTCATCGATCCTAACAACTCGTCGACGGCGCAGGCAAATACCATACTCGTCACTGGTGTGCCGCAACGGTACTTGACGGAGGCGGCACTGAAGGAACTGTTTACCTACTTGCCTGGCGGCGTCGCGAAAGTCTGGCTAAACAGGTGCGCCTCTATCTTACCCTCGCGCATTCTAACTCACCGTCCCGCAGAGACCTGAAGGAAATGCCGGACTTGTACGAGCGCCAGGTGAAGGCGTGCAAGGTACTCGAATCTGCGGAGACGAGCCTCATGAATACCGCCGTTACGCGGCACAACAAACAGAACAAGAAGCAGGCGAAGGCGGCAAAGAAGGCGGCAAAGAAAGGAAACCCGCCGCCGTCGACCGCAGACCCGTCTTCTGACGACCGCCGTCTGACCGACCCCAGCATTGCAGACACAGAGCGCGGCGACGGCTTCGCGGACAAGCTCGTCCCGCGCAAGAAGCGTCCCACGCACCGTCTCCCTCTTCTCTCCTTCCTCCCGTCCCTGCCCCTCGTCGGCAAGCAGGTCGACTCGATTGAGTGGGCGCGCGAGGAGATCGCAGTTACTACCGAGGAGCTCCGCAAAAAGCGGCGTGAGCTCGCGCGCGAGGTCTCGAAGGGCCACAGCGTGCCGCCGGCCGTCGACGAGAGCAAGCCGGACGCACTCAAGCCTGACGCGCACAGCGAGCAGGTCTACCCGCCGCTCAACTCTGCCTTCGTGCTCTTCAACCAGCAGATCGCCGCGCACCTCGCCGCGCAGAGCCTGACGCACCACGCGCCGTACCGCATGGCGGAGAAGCAGGTCGGCGTCGTGCCGGACGACGTGATTTGGGGCAACTTGAACTTGAACCCGTATGAGGCGAAGGTGCGCACGGCGCTCAGCTGGGCGGCGACGCTCGGGCTGATCATCCTTTGGTCGTTCCCTGGTGAGCATTCCGCTCTTCGCTCTGACTAGGGGCCTCGGTGCTGACGCATGTTGCAGTCGCCTTCGTCGGTGCGGTGTCGAACGTCGCGTCGCTGTGCACAACGTACACCTGGCTCGCGTGGCTCTGCAAGCTGCCGTCGCCCATCATCGGCATCATCTCCGGTATTCTGTCGCCCGTGCTGCTCGCGGTGCTCATGATGCTCCTCCCGATCATCCTGCGCATCTTCGCGAGGCTGGAGGGCATGACGACGCGCACGGCGATCGAGCTCAGTCTCATGAACCGCTTCTTCATCTTCCAGATCATTGTACGTCCTTGCCAATCCTGAATCCGTGGGGGGACACACTTACGAGCTTTGTGTCTTGTAGCACTCGTTCTTGATCGTCACGCTGGCGTCGGGTATCATCGCTGCCTTGCCCCAGTTGGTCGAGAACACGAGCTCGATCCCGACCATCCTTGCACAGAATCTGCCCAAGGCATCTGTGTTCTTCCTCTCGTGCGTATCATCGCTCCCCTTCGCCGCCGAAGGGCGTCTCATACTGATTCGCGTGCAGGTTTATCATTCTGCAGGGTTTGTCCGGAACGGCGACGGGCTTCCTCGCATACATTCCTCTGGCGATCTACTACGTGAAGCTGTACCTCACCGGGAGCACGCCGCGCTCGATCTACAACATCAAGTACAAGCTTCGGTCCGTCGAGTGGGGTACCACGTTCCCCACGGTCACCCTCCTCGTGTGCATCAGTACGTCCTACTAACGCCCTCCTCGATCTTGCTCGGTGTTGACCCTCCACCCCTCGCAGCCATAGCGTACTCGGTCATCTCGCCGATCATCAACGGTCTTGCGGCGGCGACGTTCTTCCTGTACTACATGCTCTGGAAGTACCGCTTCCTCTGGCAGCTCGGCCAGCCGCGCTCGACCGAGAGCGGCGGGCGGTTCTTCCCCAAGGCCATGCAGCACATCTTTGTCGGGCTGTACATCGAGGAGATCTGCCTCGCGGCGCTGTTCTTCCTCGCGCGCGACCAGGACGGGAAGGCGAGCGCGGTGCCGGAGGGCGCGTTGATGATCGTGTTGGTCGTGTTCACGGTACGTCCGAGGCATCATCCGACATGCGGAGTGGAGTGGGGGTAGCTGACTGTTGGGTCTGCAGGCGTTCTTCCACCTCATCCTCGACAACTCGTATGACCCGCTGATACACGTGCTCCCGCTGACCCTCGCGGACCAGGACCAGGAGCTGCCGGACCCGAACCGCCAGGCGACGGAGCGCGCGCTGGGCGACAGCGCGTCGGTCACGAGCGTGGACGCGGCGCAGACGGAGAAGCGCCGCGGCCAGGAGGTGCGCGCGCGCCCGGGCTCGCAGGCGTCCGAGTCGGGCGACTCGGGGAAGGCGCGCGCGAAGACGAGCGAGCGCGGCGGGGCGGGCGCGGAGTCGCTCGCGCCGGGCGGCGACGGGGAGAGCCACCGGCTGAGCCAGTTCAGCGTGGCGGGGATCGACGAGGAGGAGGGCCCGAAGGACTTTTACCACCCGGCGAGCGTGGAGCCGCAGCAGACGATATGGATCCCGCGCGACCTGCTGGGGCTGGGCGAGGCGGAGGAGGCGGAGATCCGCGAGCGGGGGATACGCGTGTCGAGCAGGGATGCGCGGATGGACGAGAAGGGCCATGTGGATATCTCGGGGGCGCCCCCGGATTATACGGAGGCGGTGCGGTGAGTTGCGCGTGCTGCCTGGAGGCGGGGCTGGAGGTGGAGGGTAGTTTTGTGGGAGGCTCTTGGTTTCGTTGTATGATTCCGTTGACTGCTCTGCTCTGCGCGGGCGTCGTGACTCGTGACTCAGAAGGACCCCAGTTATATACTTACACCGCACACGTTCAAGTTCTCTGCACATTGTAGTCTTCCGTTCCGTTCCGTTCTTGCAGTGCCTCTTTGACTGGAATCGTTACTGGCGGCGCACATCGACTAGATACTTTGTATTATTAGTACCTCCGCGCGCGACGCCGGGGCAGTTGTGTAGCAGTCATTAATTGCCGCTCCTCGCAATGCATACCCATATACATTCTAGAACACTTATCGTCCTTCGTTGTCTCATCATCTTCAATCACTGCGTTCAAGAGCCGTATCTTTCGAGCTTGGGGTAGATAGGTGTAGCAGTGGTACGGTTGAGTAGACGTATGTAGACAGACGTGAATGCTACAGTGAGTAGGTTGCATGTGTGTGCGTGTTCATTGTCTGAAGAAAAAAATATACACTGACGGCGGACATATCATGTAATCCCACATTGTATTAGGTCCCAGTGCGTGCATCTAACCGCATGTAGCCGCAGCGTAGCTAGGCGATGTACTTGGTGCTGTGTAGAGCCCTGCCGTCGCAATGTACACTCATGTATGCCATATTTTCGATCGTACTGCTGTACTTATGTATGTCATGTTAGGCTACCTCAGCTTACGGTGGTCTACGCTTGCAAAACACAGCTGAGATAATCGTGTCATTTAAATTACACCGAAACGGGTACACAGTTACGATCACGTGGGACGACGCGCGCGGCGTGCGGTTCCGCCCTGCATACACGCTCCTCCTGGTCCGGCCGTCCATTTCTTGCCACCTTCGCCATGTTGTCTTGGGATCCCTCCTCCTCCGGTTGGTCAAGCTGCACAGCGAGGTCGAGAAGCTCAAGGCCGACTTAGCTGAGCTCCGAGTCAAACATGCTCGGGAGGAAGAGAAGGACTGTGGCGATGGTGAAGCAGGGATGAAGGCGGGGATGATGGGAACGACGAAGGAGACGTCAGAGCACCCGCTTGGAAGCGACACAAGGCTAACAACCAGAGTCAGATGCTGAGTGTCGTAAGATATATGAAGGCACTCACTCTAGACCAACTAACTGTCACTGGGACCGAGCTCTGGGCATGCTCCCATCAATGTATGCGGATGATATCTGGCGCTGAGGGTGTCATCAGAAATCCGTGGTGACCGCAATGCAGAATCTTACTGGCTTAGGGCCAAATCCATCCCCCATTGGTGGTCCACCTGCAGCCGAGAATGATGATGACCTCGCAAATGAAGAAACGGCGGGGCGGCCATGGCACCAGTCAACTCGTCAATGACCGCTTGCGGCGTCGAAAGTAGCCTGTATGGGTATCTTGAATCATCTAGAGACGTGCTCTTACCTGTGTGTTCTTGTTCTTGGGCGGCATTTTGCCGAGGTTGACGACGTGATGGACGTTCAGGACAACGTACAGAAGGCAAGAAAATGAAGATTTTATGGTCCCATGCAACAGTGTTAGTCTACGTACGACTACTTAGCATAAGAGGGATGCGTATAGCCAAGTATACCAGAAGGCGATGAAGGTAGACCATGCGGTGACGGGGCGATGTTCGCCCACGTAGGGCTAGACGCCTAGGCTTATGTAACCTCATGTAACCAAAGTCGGATTACGTACTGTCTACGGATGCGTGCCTACATGCGTTTCCTCGGTCTACACAGGCATAATCTACGCTACATCCACCCTGTGTGGCACTGCGCTTGGTCGACGTTGGGCTACACGACCGAGCACATCCTTGGAGGATACGCGCCTTGAACGCAGTGAATGTTCTTTCTACCGGCGGTACCGTAGCCGATCAGCATATATATAGTCGACTCGCATTACAGAGCCTCTGCTCTTATAGAGAATAGACTTTACTACTGTATACAACGGTACCGGCGTAAACAGCATGACCAGCAAACCCGCTAGCTTACTGCCCGCCTCTCTGCAACCCCTCGATCATGGACCAGCAATGTCGGCGGCTGGGGGCTAAGTATGACGGAAGCCTGGGATCCCGCGCGCTGCGGTCCTGCAAGTGCAGCCAGGTCAGGAGCATGCAGAGAGAAGCTGGCGCGGAGTCGGAGAGAAAATACCCTTGCGGCCCGGCCTCTCCATGTCTTCGAGCGGGCCTTTGCGGTGACTGCACAAGTCCGCTTGGGAGAAAGCCGCGGGCTCGTCCTGCTTCTGCGTCTGTGACCGGTCAGGTACCAGGACACAGAGGCGATCGACGCGCTAGTCTCGCTGCGGGTGCTCACAATCGGAACCTGCGTCGGGTCTGACCAGTCGATGAAGCCCACCAGCTGTCCGCGGTGATTGTACAGGAAGTCTTCGTAGGCGATGTTCTGGGGGCGCCACTGGTACTTCTTGTAAGTTAGAGCGAGGCCTTCACCTGTTCTCGCAGAAGAGTCGCTCAGTATCATCGTTTCGGGTCGACGCAGAGTGCACGGACGCACGGCTACCAACGCCCTGAGCTCCAGTCTGTTGACCTTCTTTGCCCGCCTCTTCGGCTTCGCAGGGATACGGTGGATTGTGGCAAGCTGGCCCTTGTTCCCAATGCGCGCCGTCTCGATCTCCAACACCTTTGGCTCCGATTTTCCACCCTTGTATAGCGTCACGTCTGTAGAAGTGCATGCGCCGCTCAGTGAGCTCTGTTCACAAGAGCGGACAAGGCAGCCTACTTTCCGTGGCGCCTGATGAACCAGGCAACAGCGACTCGGTGGACTGGGATGAGCCTGCTCCGCGAGGCCAGAAGTCGACGTCCTGAGACTCGCCGTTTGCATAGCGTGCGGACTACCGCAGGTTACACCGTCGACGCGGACGTTAGTGTAGGAAAGCCTTTGCCAGTGAAGGATACAGTAACACTGACCAGTACCCAGCCCAGGTCTCGTCGCACACGAAGGAACGAGCCGATTGGCGCAGCACACGCGGACAGCGCCAGGTGGGAGGCGAGGAAGCAGAGAATTGCAAGCCACATCCTCAAAAGTGGGCCGTTAAATGTTACGAGTGAAAAGAATGGGTGAAAAACACGGACGAGAAATGGAACGACGGAAGTAAAGTGGGAACCAGACGCACTGAAGTTCGCCACCAATATGTCGAAGCTCTTGTACGTCGTCGACAGGTCCAATACCACCCAGCACGCCGGAATTTGCATAGAGGCATGGGACGAGCCCACACCTTGTGTCTCACTAGGCCCGGGTTCATACCGTTCTGTGTCAGAATCCGTCGTGACATCGAGCCGTCGCGTTACTCACCAGAGGTCGAGTACAAAACATTTGCTCTTCATGCAGAAGCTACACTTTGGGGCTCCTTGCGGACGCATCATTCGACCACACTGACAGAAGGCAAGCTGGCAGCGGCTGCATTGAACGTGCATTGCTGTGGATATCATCGAGCGGCCGAGAGCGAGTGCGATTGTGTCACTGACTTGTTTGTCACGGATCCTTTGGTGTCGGATTCTTGCGTTTCCGCGAAGATGAGCACCGGCCAGTCTTGGCTGTGATACCCGTCAGCTCTTTACCACCTGGACCCACATACATTGAAGCAATGTAAGGAAACGACGCATGACAGGTCTCGCAATGGACGACCTGTTGGACGCCATGTCTCGACTTTACGTGGCAGTGGCACAATTATTCATGCTATTAGTTTTCGGGTGACACAGCAAGATTCGAGACCATATCAAATCATATCCTATGCGATAGCAAAGCAAAGATCAGCATGAGACACATGAGCAGCATATCCAGATTCACAACGCGATGTCTATCAAGAAAACAGAATAAGAACGCCCTTAGCCCATGTGCAACGATAGGCTTTGCCATTCAGCCATCCCCAAGCGTCGACCCGCGATCAGCTCCAGCACTTAGCAGCCTCGTTCAGGAGGGTAGGCTTGTGAGGATCGCTTAGATCTTTGTTCTCCAATTCGGCCGCAACCTCGAACTCGGATACGAGCTGCGCGGGGTCACCAAGGTTCTCTGGGAACTCCCACGTAGCGTCTTTCATCTCGTACCTGAGTCGAATTGTATTCAGTGACGATAAGGCATGTAGTACGGAAGCAACATACCCAGACCACTTCACGAGCCAGAGGAATTTGGGCACGCCATTATTACTTGGCTGCGTCAGCGAAGGCCTGCGTCCAACTATGCATTCAATGAACCACTGTCCCGTTTCGGAAGATTGGCAGTCGGGGCGGGCGCACTGCGCCGTCTTGTTTTGTTGGCTCGCGTGTTGACCCTCCCCTATAGAACGCACAGATCATTGAGAAGACACACTCATGAGACGACTTCAAGACATACGCTCTTCGCTATCAAACAACCATTTGTCAGTCAGTTGTTCCACGAGACATATGATGAACACCTGGACGGGACTCACGTCGCAACCTCACACGGCGGGCAAAAGAATTTGGAGTCCTCTTCGGTCAGGCGCGGGTCATCGGCAGCTAAGCCGACACAACCGTAATGAAACCATGCGTCGCAGCTGCACAAGGACATACCAGTCAGCGTCATAAAGCAAGGCATACAGAGCACCTACTTGTCACAATTGATAAACTGCGACCGACCCCAAATGGTATGAGCTACCACGCAAACGCGTTATATGGAGCGAATGACTGACCTCCCTCTGATAGTTCTCGTCCCCGCTTATGGTGTCCGGCCATTTGCACAACGGGTGATCTGCGATTATTCTGTCGTCCTCCTGCGGCGATGGTCCCGCTTGTGGCGAGCTGTCCGAAGATCCCTTGGCGGGCTGCTTGCCCTTCTGACTCTTGCTCGCTGCAGCTCCTTCCGACTTGCGGGGTTTCTTGACAGGCCTCTTCACTGTCTCCGCAACCTTGTCACCGTCCGTCTTGCGCTTTTTGCGCGGCCGCTCAGCGTCCAAGTCAGTTGACCGGCCCCGCGTTTGTGCTTTGGATTTCTTTTGATGCTTCGCCTGCGATTTGCTTTTGTCATGGTCGCGGCTCTTGTTTCTATTTTCATCGAATGCTGCGGGCTTCTCGATGATCTGTATCTCTGGACTGGACGACTCGCGCGGGTCGGGTTTGCGTCCACGCACGGGCTCGGTAGTCTGGGTCGGGATCGACGACGAAGCCTTTGGTTGTGTCCGCGGTAGCTCTTTCACCTTCCGCCGGGGGAGCGGGGGAGGTGGCGGGGGAGATGGGGAGGGACTGGTACTCAGTCGCGCTACTGGCCGTGTACGGTTTACCTGAGGCGATGGGACTGATGAGAGGGACGACAAGGTAGAGAGTGAGCGAGATCTCGCCCTATGTGACAGTCCCCTGGGGAGTGGCAGCCCAGTAGAGAGAAGATTCGTTGCCGAGGTAGGTTTGATAGCAGTGGGAGCAATGGCACTGTCCACGGGAGAGTCCACTGCTGTGGTTTCGGACGTAGACTGCACGATACCAATGCTTGATGTAGAGCTAGAGCGCTGGGGATGAGACACTTCTGTGGGCGCGGGATGTTCGGGCGAAAGGGGTAAAGAGGAAGTGGAGGGTATATTGTCTGCGCTTCTCGGTTGTGTGAGAGAGGACGTATCAATCAAGCTGGTGTCCGGAGCAACCACATCTGGATTGAGATAGCTCAATTCTGGCGAACAAATCGTCAATGGCTTGTATTACACATCGGAAACCTCGCGTACCAGAGCGAGGAGAATCTGGGGCGACGGGTGACAAATTATTAGGCTCAATTGCGCTTCAACCTGATAGGTACTCACCGGGAGACCACTGGGCAGGAACCATTGGGTCTGAGTGGTAGGGCGAAGTTGGGAAGCGCGCATGAAATCGCGTATCTGCTTGCGCCGAGAGCTACTGTGTCAATTCCGAATCTGAGGATGCTTTGCACTCAATGTCACCTCACCTGATCCGAAAACGTGCAGAGAACGCGTCGTGCGCGCCGGGGTACGCATACGATCAGTGTCTTCCGATGACGGCGCGTCGATACCCGAGTCGACGTATTGTCGTGACGGGCTACCGACGGCGGCATCAACGAGCAAGGCTTGATTCGTAACAACGCCGACGTCGACGACCTCAAGGGAGATTGTAGCCGTATTCACGTCCGCCACCTTTCGCTCGGTGCCAACGCTGACATCCACAAGCGTCGGTAAAGGCACGGACGCCGTGACGCACGCATCCGCATGCTCCGTAGTGTGCGCGTCGACACCCGCATCCACGTACACAGGAGCAGGCGCTATTGGGCTTACACTCCTGTTCATGAAGTGACGTGCTGGCCGTGGCGTGAAATCAATGCTTGCGTGGGGCCTAGATGCCGCGACTGAACAAGTACCATGAGTATATGCGGCCGAACACTGACCAGGCAACTTACACTCAGCGTCTGGATCCTGGACTTGTTCAAGCAGCTCCGTCAACGCACAGTCGATTCGCTGCATTCTTGCCGTTATTGTTTCATCCCCATGCAGGCTCTTCACCTCGCCTACGGTCTGCTCCAGCGCCCTCACCCGTTCTAGCACAAGCATCGTCGCCTTCATTTGGCGCTCGTGCGACTTGTCCAGCCACTCCGCCAACTTGAGTGAGTCCACGCGCGCGGCATCGCGCACCGCCGTGACCGTTGAAGCGAGATCGCGGACGACCGCGTCCAAGTGCCCAAACCTGTCTGCCGTGCTATCATGCAGACCGCCGAGAGCGACTGCGAGCACAGATAGAATGTTCGGTCCGGTTGCGGCCTGACCTGGGGGGATCCCTGGCTGTGGAAATGGCACGCCCGTGCCGTTGTTTTGGGTATTCTGCATGTTCTGGGCTGTTGGGATTTGTGAAGCGCCACCTGAGTTCTGCGCGGTCTGCATAGCGCGCCTGTAGCCTTTGTAGTTTTACGGCGCGCCGAAGACTGTGCGGTCTCTTGTATCTCCTATTATTCTGCGTGAATTTAGCATCAATGATAAAATCAGCCATTTACGGACCTTACGCTTCCAATACAACAGCAAGAGTGTTGGTGGCCTCAGGTTGTTTGCAGGCAATGAAGACTGGGTCGTGGTCGTGGTCGTGGTCGAGGCCGCTCACTGGCGGGGCGTCGAGCGGCCAGTCAATGTAAGTAGAGGATCTCAGATCTCACTATACGCGCCACCGACGCGTCCTCTAAGGCGCTAAGAGTAGTCTTGGCCAACGAACAAGCGGTATGGGTCAAACCAAGGCTTCATTAGTATAGTGCACCAAGGCTACACGTTTCACAGTACATTGCATGAGGAGATTGCACCCAGGATACATATATCACTCAGGTAACAAGATATTCTACAACAGTATGATATGCACCACGACACAATGCGTGTGTGATTAAGTTATACACAGCGAAGATATATACGGCGAGGATCAGTGGCACACTGGCAACGTAGGATCAGACAGCGGACACGTAGCTCATTAGCCGATACAACATTGCAAGACTTCACGACTTGAATATTCTGAGCAGACGCTGCTCCGTGACGATACGCGTACGACAGAGAGGACATTCGCGCGAGCTCTTCATGATCAGGTCCGAGCAGGCTCGACACAAACAAAGATGACTGGAAACATGCGTGGAACATCAGTGGTTCAAGCCAGGAAGGACAGCAAGGAGGACAGAAGCACATACCCGCAGTCAACAATGGCAATATTGGCTTCCTCATCCTGACAGATCACGCAGAGGCCCGTACGCTCCAATTGCGCTGCCTTAGCTTGCGCTTTCGGCGACATTCCTCGCTTGGGCGGTGTAGGGGGAGGAGCAGTCTTGGGTGGTACAGGAGGAGTGGCAGGCTTGGGCGGTGGCGGGGGCGCGGCTTCGTCCGACGGGCCCTCCTGTACATCCGCGTGTACTTCTGGTTGTCCCTCCGAAATGTCGACATGCATCGCGCTCTCCCCGTCGCCTCGGACATCCTCCATAGCCGACTCTCCCTGCCCGTCCTCCTCTCCGCGCCTCCTGGCTTCTTCTGCCCTCCTCGCCTCCTCCCTCTCCCTCCTCGCCTCTTCCTCTGCAGCCCTCTCCGCAGCCTCCAACACAGCATGCCGCTCGCGCTCCCTCCGCTCGTCCTCCACCAGTGTGCGTACCTTCGCGACCAGCTCCGCCTTCTCCACGACTAGCCGCGCATTTACATGGTTCTGGAAGAGCACCGCCTTCAGCGTACCGATGCTGAGGCGCGCGATGTCCTCCCCTGACATCTCTAGCAGTTCGTCGAGCGTCGGCACTGGTGGCGCGGGTGAAGAGGCGCGCGGCGTAGAGGGCGAGGACGCAGACGCTGCTCGCGTGCGTCCTCGGGCTTGCTGACTGCTGCTGGTGTTCTGGTTGCCTCTAGGGACATTGAGATGCGAGCGGCTGGGAGTCGTCTGCGGGCGCGGTGGCGGAGGGGGCCGGTAGGCCGACTCGCGCGGCGGGGGTGGCGGATGGTGCGGGTACGCATATGTGCCCTGCGGCTGTCGGTCGGGCTCGAGATCTGGTCGCGGGAAGCTACTAGGACCGGAGGTCGTGCGCTGGCGCGGCTGGTAAGGTGGTTGCTGCTGTTGTTGTTGCGGTTGCGGGTGGCGTGGCGGCGAGTTTGGTTGAGAGGTGCGCTCACTGCCCATCGCATCCATAGCACGGGTGAAGAGGCCGCGCGGACGATTCGAGCGACGGTTCGGGACCGAGTTTTTGCGGTAGTAATGCTAGAGTAGACGTGATCGTTCGAGCCTGCTGTGGTAGAAGACAATGACAAAATACCTCATTTACTCGCGGGAGACAGCCATTCCGCTCCTGCAATTACTCAATGCCCATGTCCTAGCTGGTCTTATACGCACTCACCCTGACTGCCATGAGTGTGTCAATTAAATCGTCTTTTTCCAATACACCGTTCACTCCGATGTGATACGCATTGGCGTACTTCTTCAGTCGAGCAAGCGGTAACGATCGCAAATAATTCTTGCCACCTGCTGTGACTGATCACTGTCCAAGTCAGTGGCCGAACTAACGACGGCGACCAAGTACCTTGTCGCAATGAGCCTAGATAGGCCGCGACACCAGGTGCCCCATAACACTTCTGGAGAGTTGAGATGTATCACGACTTACTCGTGAGGTTATCGATGCAGAATGCACACACGGGTGCGGGGTCGTATCCTGTTTCCGAGCCACTCCGGGGTATCAGCGCCTGGAAGTCGGTACACGAGTGGCAATAAAGATAGCCTGCAAAGGATCAGCAGGTACGTGAGTCTGACGAGCCCCGACGACATGGCGCAGGTACACACCGCAATGGTTGCATTTCCTGGACCGAGCAAAGAGTAAGTTGAACTCCTTGTCGCATTTCCTGCACGACGGTTCGTTGGTGGCGTACTCAGGCGGCGGGCCGCTGAGCAGTGGCATCCCTCCCCAAGACATCTTCGGTGCAGCCCAATAGGTTCACGAGTGCAGGCAAGGAGGTCGAGATGAGAGGCAGTAGCAAGATACGAGGAACCTTATTGGGTTCAGTTGGGTCCAGTTGACTCTCTGTGCTGTTCTGAAGGGGTCGTGTGGTTTCGTGAAGCAAACTCTGTTCTGGCGTGGGCAGTGCGTGTCAGCAACTCAGTTGCCCGACGACCTGGATGAGCGCGCTTCGGGTTCGAATGTCAGCCTGTTGTCAGCGTTCGAGCACGTTCCGGCACCCTCGGGCGGGCAACGCGCCCACGTGACACGTGTTCGCCGCCAGGCGCGCTTCCCCCGCCGCGCCTCCGCCAACGGCGGGCCGCCTTGTGTTCTAGTACCGATGGCCGCAAATTGGACCGTCAGAATCGATGTATACTATGAGATAAACAGATAGAGACAAGTCTGGGTCGCGGCAAAAGAAGGAGCATCCGATATAGCTCCAGAATGAATGGCACTTCTGGAAGCATCAGGGTATCTTCGAAAGACACTTCATAGGTAATTACGAAACCAACTATATTTCCTTCGTTTGCTCAAGGAGCCAGGCCCACAGCCGCTGGCCGACCTCGTCATCATATGCCTCCTTTCTGCACTTCCCCAACCTTGCCCAGGGTATCAAGAACTGATCGTGGGGCTTGAGCGGACAGTGGAGAAGATGGCACTGGAGTCTTACCTCGCCGTTATGATTGAGGGCCTCAGGCATGACGCCTGCCCACAGCTGCGTGAGCGCGCCCATCGCAACAGGTTGGAGGATGGTTGCTCTCTAGAACGTGTATTCAATACTTGATCGCAGGGAAGACGGCGAACGTAATGCATACCATGATTGCGCGCTGTTTAGGCGCATGACGTTGCAATTCAGTGTCGATACCGCCTGATCATACATGGTATGAGCGAAGGAAAGATTATGTCGAGAGAAGCCTTCATACAACTGACCTGGGTTCAGGGATATCGAGATGATACCCTTGTCCGCGTATTGTTTTGCAACTTGACGTGCCACTATGGCATTCGCCTGTGGACAGCCGTAAGTCTCACCTCCACCGACCCTACTCGTTCCCTTCAACATACCAGTTTGCTTTGGTTATACAGTACCACAGGAGAGGTCTTTTTTCGCTGAGAGGTATCCTTGAAGGTATCCCAGTCGAGCGTGTTCAGGTAAGCCCCGCTCGAAGCAGTAGTAACGACGCGCGCGTGGTGGTCAGGCGAGCTACTTGTACCCGCAAAGAGAGCAGGCATCAGGAGCTCGGTGAACAGGAAGTGACCTTCCAGAGAGCCAACCTTCAACTCGATGCGCAGTGTGAACGCAGCATAAGTACTGACCTATGACGTTTGTCCCGAACTGCATGTCGAACCCGTCTGCTGTGACCCACTCGATGGGGCACCACATCACGCCTCTGAAGACAACACGAATGAGCTCTTGGCACGCGAAGCTTGCGCATGAACTCACGCATTATTGAACAGTATATGCAACTCGGGCTCCTTGCTGTGAGAATGTGTCAGCGACAGTCAGCCTCGTGTCCATGGGACCACAACCAATGTGTGCGCTGCCAGGCAGATCGACATCACATACTCACGCACCTAAGAAACTCTGCCGCGGCCTTCCTCACAGACGCGAGGACACTCAGGTCAAGCTCGAGGAAGATGGCCTCTTTGCCGGTCTCCTCCTTCAATGCCTGGATAGCTGCTGTGGCTTTATCCTTGTTACGGGACGCCATGTACACTTTGGCATTGTGCTGAAGCAATGCCTAGCAAAAACGATGCAAATGAATACACCTCATGCTCATACGGCGTTAGGATGTCGGTGCATTGTACTACACGCGACGCCACATTCTGGAGTCCACGCACCTTGATAGTCTCGCGACCGATACCAACGTTGCCTCCTACAAGCAAAAGCGACGTCAGCAAACGTATGCAAGGAGCTGTCCCGCGTACAATAGACAGGAACCACGCACCTGTAACAATCACAACTTTGCCTGTTAAGTCCGGGATGTCCTCCGTCTTGAAGTGCGGTTTCCCGGGGAACAGCTGGGCAACCACCTGCCAAAGATACCCCAACTCTTCGAAGACACCCATGACAGAAGAGACGTCGAGTATGTTGGGGGAAGCACGAAGTGCTTTTGCGGGTGTCACTGTCTGGATTCCGATGTTATCAAGTATCTTCCTCCGGGATGGTGGTCTCGGGTAGATGAGCGCCAAACAACGGCGCCCGCTACCGACTAAATCGCAGCTGAACGTGCACACTGACTCGGACTCCGGGAGTAATTCTGGCGAGATGCGGGTTCCAGCTGTTCCCATATGAACAGGCTTGGGACAGACCCTCCTCGGAGTCCTCGACGAAATACTCATAGGCGGAGGACGTCGGGTTCTGACTACTGGTGATCCGCAGCCTCTGCCGTTTGACCGCACTGCCTTGTGTGGTACGACCTCCACAGAAGAATCAGCTCCGCCTCTGCGCGGTTTCAGACGCAGATGGGGCCCATCGTTTTGAAAATAGTTGTCACTGTCAGTGTGATACGCGCGAGCCGGTGAGAAGATCGAGTTCAGTCAAGGACGCATCCCGCTGGGGCTTAGAAACAAAGTGCCGCGTACTGTGAGGGCTAAGTTTGATAAGTCACCATTGTCATGTTCAATGATTGCGCCTTCGAGCGAGTTTGCACCACAATACGCACTGCAAAGATATATACTGAGCGAGGAACAGCACCAAAATCGTAGGGTCTTGCCTTTTTATCATCTTCCTCGGCGTTGACACGTTTGGGAGAAGCTCAGAGACTTTCTAGCTCAGGATTGTCGATGTGAGATCCACCTCCTCAGTCCCTGAGACGTTAAACCGAGTACTTGTTCGATTCTTGAACACCTCAGTGACACCCCCACACCAGGGAAGGATGATTGCTTTGCGGTGACATTTGGTGTCCTGGTTAGTCCATATGCATCGCCGGTATGATCGATGACTGTCGGGGCTTTGCTGTCACGAATCGTATATGAATCCGTACATAACGGAGGCCCTGCGGTAAATGATACATAAGCGTAGGGAGCTCGCATTACCTACAACTCGTCGTGAAGTCCTGTCTCCTTGGCACCGTCTGCCGCCGAAGTGGATGACGCGAGGAGGGTATCTAAGAGAGTCTCCAGAGGTGTAGACGCTTCCTCCTTCGCACGCGATGTAGGTGGCTCGCTCGCCACCGAGGGGCTGACGACTGCAGACAATGAACTGGACGGGTTACCTGATGCCGACACAGTCGCTGCCGATATACTCGCCGCTACGCTTGCAGCCGTGCCCATCACCGCGCTGGCTGTCGCCTTCGCCTCCTCTACGTCTAGCAGCCGCTCGTCGCCACTGAAATCCGGGATAAAACGCGTCCACCAGAACGCGATCCGGAGTCCGCGGTCAACGATCCGCTGCTTCAGGATGAAGACGACGACTAGAATGAAGAAGGCGAGCCCGGCCAGGACGAGCAGGCGGTCAAGCCAGTCGGACTTCTCGAGTGCGGTGATCAGGTGCTTCGACGTAACGAGGAGGCCGTCGAGGACATCGTGCGTGGAGGAGGTGGAACGCAGAGACGAGCTGGATGCATCTGAAAGAGATAGTTGCAAAAGGAGCGAACTCATCCAAGTGGGAATGCGTACCGAGTAGCTGCGTTGAGAGTACCGACTTCTCGAGCTCGCCTTGCATGAGTGCTATTGTCCGCTGCAAAGCTTCTGTGACATCATTGTTCGCCTTCATCAGGGCATCCTCACTGCAAACCACACTTAGTGTTACAAAAGCAGGACTATCAAGAGAACGTACACGACTTTCTCGCTCAAGTCTTGCTTCTCCGTGACCGCCGACGATCGCAAGAGCTCATCCCGGTTTGATAGCTGGTTCGCATCAATAGCGCGTTTGGATGCTAGTAGTGCGGCTCGTGTGTCCTTCTTCAAGCTTGTCGTCACATCAGCAGCGAAAGCACAGGATGACATTGACATACTCACCTCGCCAGGTCAGCCCGGAACTCGTCCACTACCTGCCACAACTCTCTTCGGTCTCGCTCCGTCCGCTGGTCATCCACTGAGAGTTCTAGGCTCTACTCAGAGGCTCTCACGATTGCACCTTCAATAGTCACTCAGAGGCCTACCTCGACTTGCCGAGTGAATGCGTCGAGGTCTTCACGCAGCTCAGCTGCATACTGTTGCTGAACGCCTAACGGGCCTGTGCACGTCCGCAAACGCTGGATTTGGAACTCTGAGAGGTCCTTGCGCCGCCTACGTAGTGATTCAATGGTAGAAACGATTTCTTCGTTGAGCGTGCTAGGTAGAGGAGGCATGGTTGCGATGAAGGCGTGTCGAGGCACAACGTGCCTCTGTAATTGTTGCTGTGATGATGTTTCTATGCATTATGATTACTTACCCCTCATAAGAGGAGCGCTTACTGACAATGATCATCGCTAGCGCTGATTACCAGAAGTGTAATGATGTACTTACTCGGCTACAATACTTAGTGTGCTACGTTGATCACACCGGGCCACTCGAACCTTGTTCTCCTCCTCTCTCCTGAGTCTCCATATCTGTCTTGCGGCTGACATTCCCGTCGTCGCTCTTCGCGGGTCAGCAAGTATCGAGCCAGATCATAAATCCTTCCCATCCACTCTTGGGCCCTTCTCATACAAAGAGATTTCATTGCTGTTGCACAACCTGCTCTTCTCGTCGACCTCGTCGATTCGGGATCACTGCTGAAGTTCAACAACCGGCGAGTTCGTCCCGGAACTGCTTTAGCTATGGAAGACCAAGCTATTCCAGACCAGCCTGCAATTGGTGGCACGGAGGAGACCCTACCTATTGAACCCGGGCCAGCCGCTGAAGCCCCTGTCGAGACACCGCCCAAGAAGAAAGCACGTCGCAGCGGCTTCACGAAGAAAGCGGCAGCCAATGCTGAAAGACCGCCATGTCATCTTACGGGGATGCCAGTCGAGATCCTCGCCGAGATACTGTCGTATATCCCCTCGCCCGCTACCATCCTCGCTCTGGCACGGTGCTCCAAGTATTTCTGCAATACTCTCGTCAACAATCCCTCGACCGCATTCGTCTGGCGCGAGGCGCGCAAGAGGTGTGCTCAGTCATATAAGCTACCGGAGCCGACACCGAATTTCACGGAGGCATCGTATGCTGCGTTCGTATTCGATGGCGGGAAGTGCGAGCTTTGCGGGAAGCATACTCGGCGGATGTACGAGTCATTTTCTTTGCGTTTCAGAGTATGTGAGAAGGTAAGTCGTAGAGGATCAAATATCAGTGCGGATCAGTACTCAGTACTCAACCCATTGGCAGCCACAATGTAAGACTCTGTGGAGGTGAGTACAAAGTCGAACTCATCCATACCTTTTCTTAGTCGTCTTCAGTCAAGGGAGCATCATCCAAGTCGGCACGGCGGTCGAGGTGACGATTCACCCTCGCTACAAAGAAATCTTAGCGTGGCTTCCCCGTCTCGAGGCATGGGATGAAACAAGTATGCGCGTGCGTAAGCATGACTGGCAAGCCGCAGTAGACGAATACAACAGGGCGCTTCTAGAGCCCGAGACGATGGATGAGTTTTTGGCGAAGAAGCAGGCAGTCGCAAACAGACTGAAAGATCTGTTCGAGGTGGGTTCACGCTCACATATGGTGTCTGTTAACTCACGAGGGCACTCAGCTCTCGAAGAAGTTGAAAAACTTCAGTAGTAGTTGGGAGACGCGTTTGAAGGTCGTGAGGGAGGCTAATGAGGCGAAGTACGATTTTCCGGTGGACGTCGTCACGGCATTGCTAATGCACGTAGCAGGGCAAAACTGATCGCCATACAGGAGGGATGGACGGCATTTGAGATGATGGGGACTCCGACCTACGGTCTGTTACATCGTTCCAAAACGGCAGTCCTCGAGGTCATAACCTCGGCAGGTAGGCGTACATCCTTCGCAGCCACCGTCTGGATGCTCAATGATTGACATTGAAGACTTCGCCTTGATGCGAGACCAAGTTGACAAGGAGATCGCAGAACACAGGGAGCGCGTGGCACGGCGCAGAGTGGAAGCAGGTTACCAGAAACGGAGAGAAGACGTAGCCGCGCATTACACTCGACTGAAGTCCGCACCGGTCAAGGACACACTCCCGACGCTGCCTGAGTTCAGGAAGCTCTCGGTTATGAAGGTCCTCCAAGGCAAGGCGAGCGATGTTAACGAAGGGATCCGCAAAGAGCTCAAGAATAGCAAGCTGGTGCACGAGCTGCTCTCAGAGAATCTGCAACAATGGCGCGAGGATGTAAGGGGCGCTCTCGCGGGCGTGCTAGGGTTCGCTGGCTGGAAGTCGGCGAGTAAGAACAAGCTGCACCCGGTCGATAGGCTGACGGCAAGGTTCATCTGCAAGAAATGCATGTCGAAGGGGAAGGGTAATGACGGCCTGGACTTCGCGGCTGCTTGCGAGCATCGATGCGCCGGGCTGAACAAGAAGCAGAGGGCAAGGAAGACGTGGGACGCCAACCTCTTTCAACCAGATACTAAGGTCGGTTCCGCTGTCTTTCTGTATACAGTTCGTGACCGACGTCATACCAGGCTATCGACACCGTGAACGAGATCTTGGTGCTGATCGGGACCAACGCTGAAGATCCAGTGTCGAAGGTCAAAGTGGAACGCCTTGAGGAGCGCTTGTTGTGCACGGCCTGCCCCGCTCCGATCGCTATGAGCCTCGATATCGCTGTACGTTGTCGTCCACCTCCTTCAGCAGCGCTGAGATACACACTCGCTCATGCACAGATCCGCCACTGCAAGCGACACGACAACCCCACCTTCGAGCCCGTGGGCGGAGTCGACGCAAGGCTGGAAGCGTACGGAACGCATCCTATTCCGATAGGTCTGGCAGCACGGCTGTTGAAGTATGACGACGACCATCGTGAGGAGCGCGCCAAGAAGGTGTACGCCTGTCGGCATTGCCAACCGACTGCAAAGCAAGGTATTCCGGCGGGAAGGGAGCGCGAGTCGACCGCTGTGGCGAGTACAGTCGCTGAAGCGATGCCTCTGGACGGAATTGAGGGGGCGACAGAAACGCCTACAATAGGCACCGACAACGAGACAAGGACACTTGACATGGAGGGCGCTGATCATAACGTGGCTGCCGATCACCAACCACAACAGGTTGAGGCTGCTGCTCCCGAAAGCAGCGCTGCCAAACCCGCTTCAGACGCATGTAGGAAGAAGGCTGAGAGGCAGGCAAGGAAACTGGCGAAGGAGAAATTGTACATCTTCGACGGGTTGAGATCGCACCTGAAAGAGAAGTGAGTGTTCATCATCAGATAGTTCAAACATTCGCGTTGAACTCTTCCCATAGGCATGGTATTCTACGCATTGGAGATGAAGATATCTACACTGTGCCGAGCTCGGCGTAGGAGTTCTAGGGTCCACGTTTTCCGTGCGGGACCTTTTGTATGAAATGGAATTGCTATATTGTATGACCTTCCTTGATACACCTGCTCATGCTTCTCAGATTTCTAGGCAGCAGTTTAGACACACCCCATATTCACTACTTCGCATGTGGCCAAATGCCGAGCTCTGAGCTGATAGAGCACTATGCTCAGGTACGCCGTATGGCATCGCACTAATTGATAGCTACCCAATGGCAGCCTGTTGCGCGGCGACAACGCAAAATCATCCGCATTGGCAGAGATACACAGGTGAGCTGGACCCTGCTGGGCCATGCGAACAAGGTTGTCACGCGGGTGGCAAATGCATCAAGGAAGACTTCGCGTGCCCCCGAGATGGTGGCTAGAGCCGCCGGCGGAGCCTTCTGAACATACTCGAATTTCATGACCTGTTCCCGCCTCGCTTCTCGTGCGCGCTCTATCAAGCATTGCGAAGGCTTTTAAGTGCTGTGTCGCGCGTACTGCGCCACTGTTTCCTCCCCCGCCTCGTCCTGGTCGCATCCGTGGGGCTGCTGAAGCATCGATCCGCACCGTTTGATGGATGAACATCAGAACGACATCACCCGTCGTAGCATGCTTGTTACGGCTGTTATCATGTGGTGTCGTAACGGGCCCGGTATGGACGCATTCTGTACTTTGCTCCCTTCGTTCTAATCATCTATTAAAAGTGTTCGCCCGGCACGCTCGTCCGCCGCCCTTTGACACGGAAGAATGGTATCCCTGCTCAGCATCTCAGGGCAGCAGCCGTGGGACGTGAATCCTCGTGAATCGTGGAAGCCAGGGGAGATAGAGCCCCGCCGCCGGGAGACGCGCGTCGTCGACAGACTATAAAGCCGAGATTTAGTGCCCTGCGATGCTCGCGCTGCTTCCGCTCGCTGTCCACTACTCGCGCAATGCTCGGAGTCGGTCGTCGCCTTGGTGTCGCTGCGCTCGCGCTCGCCTGCATGGGTGTGAAGGCGGGACCCGTACAGGCTCCCATCATCATCCCGCCCCCGTATGCGGCTGAGTATGCTCAGAAGACAGTCCAGATGTTCCAGACGAGCTGGAGCGCGTACAAGTAAGCAGTGGTCAGCACCAGGAATACCGGGATTTTGAATAATAATCACGCAGGGAGTACGCCTGGGGGCACGACGACCTGAGCCCTGTGAGCGAGAGTTATTCTGACAGCTATGGTGGTTGGGGTGCTTCTATCGTGGACGCGTTGGACACCATCGTGCGTTTTTCAAGCCATGCGTCATTCTGAATCTTCCTGAAACATGAACTCAGTATATAATGGGACTTACGGTAAGTTGTTCAACTCGGTTTTCTCGTCCTAGTAGCATGAATCTGGGCCATACAGGATATCTTCGAGGAAGCTCTGAACTGGTCTTCCACGGTCGACTACAGCACAACGCCCACGGACAGCCAAATTAGGTGCGTGTAGTGTTCGATCATGCTTGTATTGAAAGCCTCATTGAAGACGGTAGCTTGTTCGAGACTACTATTCGATACGTCGCCGCATCGCTATGCACGTATGAACTCAGCGGTCAGAAATACCCGCAGCTTGTGAACCAGTCGCAGGTGATCGTCGATAAGATGGTAAATGCGTTCGTCCGAGTGAGTTTTTAGCTATATATGTGTGATGTTTCCGACCGAATGATGCGCAACAGGACAACCAAATCCCGTACGGCTACTTGAACTGGAACGAGGGGACTCCTGTTCAGCAAACGACGAACATTGCGGAAGCAGGAACTGTGAGTGATGTACAGCCGCGGCGTGTAAGACTATTCGCTGAAACGTCCAATAGTTGACTATGGAGTGGGGTACTCTTACGTACGTGGTCCTAAGCAGCGTGTTTTGTGATCCCCGAATGAACTGATGATCACCAGGGACTACACCGGGAACGACACGTACCGTGCGCTCGCAGAGAAGTCTGTCGTCTATATTGCCAACCTTGTGGGCGTGCTTCGTGACTTGCTCGGTATGCAGGACTGATCCCATGACAGCCCCCACCACTCCCGAACCTCCCTGCTCAAGTGGTCGACCCTACCAGTGGCGAGTTCGCTGATGCCTATGTTGTGAGTAGCGCGTACTTTTGCCTGTCACCCGGAGCTTGCACTGACAACTTTCGGTAGACTTGGGGCGGTGGCTCTGACAGCTACTTCGAGTACCTCATCAAGTATGCGCGCCTCACGAACACGGATAACAATCTCTTTGCGGACACGTGGGCGTCTGCTGTAGATTCATCAATCTGGAACTTGGCGAGGGTGAGCACTATGGCACATCGAGTGGCACGCATGGCTCACGAACATCTGGCAGTCGTCGACCGTCGAAGACTGGCAGTACATGGCCGACTGGGACAACGGCACCATCATCCACATCGGGTCCCACTTGGAATGCTTCCATGCAGGCAACTGGATGCTGGGTGCGCTGTTCTCGCCGTTCGCGGATGCAGACTTGACTTACACACGCCCGACAGGCGGTAAGCTTCTAAACAACGAGACCATCGTCAACTGGGGTCTTGCGCTCATGGAAGCTTGCTGGAACACTTACGCCAGCACCGCGTACGTATCCCATACGTTTCAGCTGAAGTCTGACTTGCTCATGTCATTACAGCACGGGCCTTGGTCCCGAGGTCTTCGGCTATTCCTCGTCCGACGGTAACTACACCGGGACCACGCCCTCCACCGGAGACCTCGCCTTCTACGCGAAGCATGGTTTCTTCGTCTATCCCGGCGACTCGGACTACTATCTCCGCCCAGAGGTGCTAGAGTCAAACTTCTACGCATGGCGCATTACTGGCAACTGGAAGTACGTCCAGCGCGCGGCAGATGCGGTGGACTCGTTCTTGAAGTACTTGCCGACGACCGTCGCGTACGCGGGGATTGATGACGTCGACGCTACCGACTCAGCGTTCATCGATGATATGCAGAGCTTCTGGTACGCGGAGGTCTTGAAATATCTGTAAGTCGCGGGGCGCAATCCGTCCGACTCTAAAGTATGTATGCTGATTGTTCGCAGGTACCTGACCTTCTCCGACCCGAGCTTGATCAGCCTTGACGAATGTGCGTGAACGACCTTGCCCGAGTCTGTTGATGGATCACTGACGAGTGCTTGCCAGATGTGTTCAACACCGAGGGGCATCCCTTCAAGGCACCGCCGGCCAAGCCAGTGTACGGTAGCGGCCAGATCCTTGAGAGTGACACCTCGGCGTTCAAGATGGTCGTCCAGAATGGCCCTATCGTCAGTCCCGTGCCCTCTGCGGTGGTCTCCATCCAGATTCCCAGCGCGACGGCCGTTTGAACGGAGTGTTTGTCGAAGCAGACCTTTGTGGAAGCACTATGAGCAACAGCAGCTTGAACTTTGGAACACCGGGCAATGATGTGTTTCGGATCGTCGGTCGTTTCATAGCAGTTTCTCTGGGATGTTTGATGAGACTGTCAATTCTTTGGGCTGGATGCACTTGTGAATGTACAGGAATGCACGAGTGTTGGAGGTAGAAAACAACAAAGAGGTTTCACAACAGGAAAAAAAGTAGTTAAGAACAAAGAGGCCTCACCGTGACTTGAACACGGGACCCTACGATGAATTCGCGACTGCAATCGTATGCTCTAAACCGCTGAGCTATAAGGCCACTACCTTGAATAGGTTTGTGGTCTTCCATTTCTTTTTGATTGTCTCAATCCACAGTTGTGCAGGTCGCTTTGAGAGTCGGTTAAGCGCCCATGTGGCGAGACACGTCCTCGGCGCTCAAGGCGCTCACATCCAGCCATTCCCTCCCTGCAACCATGAGCCTTGCCCTCAGGTTCGTCTTTGCGCTGCTGGCGGTGGCAGCAGCGCACGCCGCCTCCCTCTCAATAGCCTCCCCTCGTTTTACTATCACCGCTCCCGACGCGTCGCAGCTGCGCTCGCAACAGTGAGCAGCCACCGTAGTACTTCGCGCGCGCAGTCGCACTCACAGTAACACCCCGCCAGGCTCTCGCTCACCGAAAAGCCGGATGCGCTCACCTTGGGCCAGGCAGACGTGCTGAAGCTCACGTTCCAGGTCGTGGAGCAGGAAGAGGGCAAGGGCGTGCAGCCGCACCAGACGTTCCTGCGCTTCCACGATGAAGTGACCGGCGAGGAGGGCGTGCAGCCGGTGCGCGTCACGCCGGGCGGGAAGGCCAAGTTCGAACTGGTGCGCATCATCTGTGACTGGTAGTCACCTTTGCTCACGCCCGACGCGCACAGAACATGGCGCGCCCGCCTACCTCGCTCCCACCCACCACGACCAACCCCCTCAAGGTCTCCCTCATCCTCGGGTCGTTCACGCACTCGCCCGCGCAGTACGAGCTCTTCGACCTCTACGTCCCCGCGTCGCAGTCGCCCCCGGCGCACCCCGACGAGGCCGCCTTCGCGCCGCGCCCCGAGATCACGCACACGTTCCGCCCCGAGCAGCGCATCCCCGCCAAGGCCGTCTCCGCGTTCTTCGCCGCGTTCGTCTTCTGGCCGTGGCTCGTCCTCGTCGGCTTCGTGCGTCCCCTCCTCTCGCGCTCTCGTGCCCACCTCGTGACTGTAACTGACCCCGCGCACAGTGGTTCGAGATCAGCCCGCGCGTCCCGCACCTGTTCTCCCCGCACACCCTGCCGTTCACCGTGTCGCTCGCCGCGTTCGAGGTCCTGCTGTTTTGGTACTGGGTCGACCTCCGCCTCGGGCAGGTCCTGCTCTACGGCGGCATCCTCGCGGTGCCGACCGCCTTCGCGGGGAAGCAGGCGCTCGCGAAGGCGAGCGAGCGGAGGCTCGGTAGAAAATGAGACACTTCGTCGTCTTGTAATAGTCATCGTGCATTATATATTGCTGTCGTCACCCGTGTGCTCTGACTTCGTGAGTGTGGTCCAATTAGTGCTCTGGAACAGGTGGGTATCGCGTTTGGGTTTGAGCAAGCCGGCACAAGTTCCTATATGTATACCTGAGTACAGTGGCTTCGGCACCACTCGCCCGTGCCGCGAGTACCTGTAACATCCATGATGGGGTAATATCGTGCCTGAGCATTGCCGCCATTTTGAATGGAGGCCTGCTCAGGAAGGTATCGACTGGTGATACAAATATTTAGCCCTTGCCTGAGGCCTGCGCGTCGACTGGCCAAACTGCCTCGCTATCGTACGACCAGTGTGTCCTGCTCATGAATTACGTGCGAGCTTATGATGCTTCGCCCTGAGTTTGCGCGAGAGTGACATTGACAGTCGGTCCACTAGCGTGGAATGGTACATGTTATGCTCACGCCGCCTGCCTGAACCCTATGACCACCCTCTCGGATAAGGATAAGAAGCCAGTCCAAACGGGAGGAAAACAGTAGTAGTTGTACATGTACTTGTGCTCGCCGTTATGTAACGCGTGTTGCTCGAACCTGTAACATTGAACGGCAGACATACTAAAGATAGTACGGCAGAACACAGGGAGCCCTGTATGCATATCGTACGGCCAGAGATCTGCCGGTTCCTTGTACGACGATGTGCGTGATGACTGCCATCTGGAGTGATGCATGGAAGAGCGACCCTGCATGTAAGGGCCAGATCGCGCCCGTCAAGCAGCCTTCTCCGTAAGATCCAACATGACAAGTGGATCCTTCGTCGAAGCTTATAGATCGATCCAATAAGCATCCAATAGAAGCCAATGGATGTCTTGTATGGCGGCGGGGCGAGTGTTCCGTGCGAGCTTAAGGTACGTGCAGGTACTACAAGACCTTCCTCATCCGGAAGGGCGCCTGCCTAAACCGCCACCTTGTCTTGTGGTCGCACAAATCTCGCAACGCGTCGTAGTACTCCGCCTTCGAGCAGTCCAATCCTTGCGTGCCAACGTCAACGATAGATCCGAGCACTCATCTAGCTGCGCACGCAGGTGATCACAATGCGATTGATTGCAGGAACATCCAAGCGACACGCTCTCGAACATCAGGCTCGCAGGGCGACTATTACCAGGGTATAGAATCATGTATGCAGTCCGAGGAAAGGAATGTAAGAGATGGCAGCAAGATAAATGCATCCACTCAGTTTTGTGGCTTGCGGCAGATGGCGAGGTACATCGGCGTGAAAAGCTGTCAAAGAACGTTCAGTAAACCACTCGTTTCTCGCAAGCACATGGACGGCAGCCCACCTTTGTCCTGCCACCCTCGACAAGCGAGTCGCCCGCAATCTTGAGGGCCTCACCGACCTCCCACGTCCCCTTCGGGACGAGGCCTATCCGCTCGAGTAACCACACGCCATAGTGCGTGACGAGCTTGCCGCTCCAGCTCATCCGCCAGACGGTGATGTAGTCCCACGCGGTTTGCGCCTTGAAGACGTCGCCCTCGAGCGGGTAGTACCACGGCACCTCGTCGGGCCGGTCCGCGAGGTCCTCCTCGTGCTCGACGGTGAAGCCGACCGTGCGCATCGCGTCGCACGCCTGCTTCAGCGGCCGCATCTCCGGGATGCCGTTCCCGAGTTCGATCCGGTTCGCGAGCTCCTTGTGCGACGGGACCGACGGGTCCCAGGCGTCCGTCATCACCCACTCGTACACACCAAACTACATGCCAGCACATGGTCAGAAACCGCGGCACGGACACTTGGTTACCGGCACTCACCACTCCTCCGGGCTTGAGGACCTTCATGATCTCACCATACACGCCCTCGAACGACGGTGCATGCACGGTCGCCTCGATGGCGTAGACCGCATCAAACGAGTTCTCGCCGAACTGCTCCGCGAGCTTCATGAAGTCGCCCTTGACGAACGAGACCTGGCCCTCGAGGCCGGCCTCCTTCGTGTAGCGGCGCGCGCGGCCGATCTGGAAGTCGTTGTTGTTCAGGCCGACGACGTTCACGTCCGCGAAGCGCGCGATCTCGCGCGCGGGCCCGCCGACGCCGCAGCCGACGTCGAGGACGCGCATGCCGGGGCGCAGGCCCATCTGCGCGGCGAGGTAGTGCTCGTGGCGCGCGAGCCCCGCCTGGAACGCCTCGCCCTTGTAGAAGCGGCAGAAGTGGAAGGAGCGCGCCCAGCCGAACTCGTACAGGTCGGTGGCGCCGTCGTAGTAGCCTGCGTGCCACGTGAGCACCGGGGCACTAGGAGACGGCGCGGTCGTGCTCACCGTTGACGACGTCCGTGTAGCTGTCGATGCGGTTGGTGGTGTCGTTCGCGCTGTCCTTGGAGATGTCCTTCTGCCAGAACTTGGTGTAGTTCTCGATGCGCTCGTTCACGCGACCGTCAGCCTGGGCGACCATGGCCTGCGAGCAACGGCGTCAGCGACACAGCAATGTGGCAGAATAAGGTTTGAGATAAGCGTATGCAGGGAACTCACGTCTTATGAAAGTGGGCGGAGGTGGGTGTGATGAAGGAACGGCAGGAGGACAGGGTGGGGGACGCAGCGGCGGGGTGTGCGTAGATATATGGCACGGTGGCAGGATTTTTGGGCGACCACACCATCTCGCCCCAGCCAATCACGTCGCTCGCCGGACTGAATTTAGCCGACCACTCCTCGCACCATCCTGCCACTCCGCCCGTCCAGATTGTCTATGGCCGCTGTAATGGCTTCATCAAACCGAGATGCCACCGAACAGGGCTCTGGACTGCTCAGCCTGGTCATCACACCACGCCGCACGCTCGGGCTCAGACCACCGGGTCGCATTGATAAGCAAAAACTACGACAATGGAACGAGACGGTCATGTCGTGAAAGGTCGTAAAGGGGCAGGATTCCAATCCAACGTAAGAAGCAATGTATGCGTGAGGCTGTAGAAATGTTTGCGTAGAGAAAGAGCAGTGGGAGAGCTACGTAGTAGGCTAGGAAATTCAGCAACGACCGCCCGGCGATGCCATGCGGTGCAATTGGTTAGTCGGTGGTTTGCGAGCATCCTCCGGGGCCGTTGCACTGAGATGCTGGAGGGAGAGGCTGGTATTATCGGTGAGCAGTTGAAATGGACCATTATATCGGACTTGGGCAAGATGTAGACGAGAGACCGGGAGACGTCGTGTGTCTGGGCCCCAGGGCCAACCGCAGCGCCTTACTTCTGGTTGGCTGCCTGGACGAGGAGGGCCTTCTCCTTCAGCACAGACGGGTAACTGTTCATGAGGTGCGCCAACGGGCGGAGATCGTCTTGATCAAGGAGGGTAATTGTAATCTTGGGCTGCGTGACCAATTCAGTCCGTCAGGCTCGTTCCCCGCCAGACTCAAAGTTTACTCACCGCTCCCTTGATACCGAATGCCTTCACAACGCGGAAACTGAATGCCCACGGTAAGGTTGACGCATAACGGAGCAAACGGAGTGGGAACGCACATCTTATCACCAAGCTGCTGCTTCTGCTGCTGAACGGGCTTGTCCATCAAGCCATCCATGAAGTCGTCGGTCGCCTTCACCACCAGCGGGTCCGCCTTGGGCAGGGGCAGGCCCGTCGCAGACGCCGAATTCGCAATCCTGATGATCTCCGACGCAGGCAGGCGCGCGAGCGACGCGATGGTGTGCGCCGCGGTGCTGCTCGGCGTCTCAGGCATCGGCGACGCCGCAGCAGAGGGGCCGCGCGACGACATGTCCGGCGTTCTCGGGGACGCATCCATGGGCGCGATCTTGCGCGCCTGCGGCGTTACGGGGGGCTCAGGCACCACCGTCTTCGCGGGCGCCTCGTCCTCCTCGTCCACCTCAAGCACCATCTTTGCGTCCGCGAGCTTCGCACGGAGCACCTCCACGTTGAACAGGCACATCGCGCGCTCGCGCTTGGGCAGGCTCATGAGCAGGTCGGTGAGCTCCGCGATGCGGCTCGACTCGAGCTTGGCTACCGCCGCCGCCATCCTCTCTTTCTCGGACGTTGGTGCGACAGAGCCGGACGGCGACTCCGTGCGTGGGGGTGTCGACAGCGTCGCGGGCATCGAGATCGGCGTGGACGGGTGGTCCGGCGCGGAGGCCGTCGCATTGGGAGCGGTGAGATCGAGCGTGCTCGAGGGCGAGGGCGACTTCGAGGGTGCTGGCGCTTGTGGTTGCGGACCAGCCTTGACGATTTCCACCTGTTCGGCGAGTTTCCCGGGGACCTGGATGCCCTGCACGATCTCGCTAAGGGACAGTGCGACAATTGCGTCGACGACGGAGTCGAGTTCATCAGGCGATACCCCGCCCATTGCTTTGATGCGTCTGGTGAGCTCGCCAGACAGGACTTCTTTTCGGACGACGGGCGAAAGGGCCGACAGGTCGTCATAGCGCATGGGCAAGTTGAGTGTACCTGATAGCGCGGCCTTCCCGAGAGTCAGTCGAACGCACTGGGGGTCACGCAGGGAACCTACATGATAATAGCTGCCTGAGCTTCTCCTCGCGCGATCCGGACGGTCAAGGTTGTGCTGGGCCATAACAGGTGAACCAAGGGCCGCCGTACGGCTTCCGGGGCTCGGCCACCCTGCGTAACTTTCACCAGCCTCGCTAGCCGTCGGGCTCGTCGCACCACTACCACCCCTCGGGTGTCCATTGTGCCCTGCAAAGCGCGCGGCCAACTTTTCTTGCCGCAATTGCTTGGGCTCGTGCAAACGCACGACGAGCTGTTTCGTGCCGAGTACAACGCCATTCATTCCATGCATAGCCGCCGCGGCTGCAGTACCGCATTAGTCTTGAGGATGTTCGGTTCCGCGTCGGAGTGATAGCTCACCTTGATCGGGCGTCTGGTAGGAGACAAATCCGAAGCCGCGACTGTCGCCGTTCTCGTTGCGCATCACCCGCGCGCTGCGACGATATGAGCGTTCATACAATACGTCAGACACACGGCATACCTGACAATCTGCCCAAACTATAGCCATGTTGGTGTAAACAGAGCGCTTCGTGATATCACCTTCGCAGACTTACCTGACGGAAATGCGTGAAAAGGCCGTTAGAGTCGATACTTGTGTCGAGATTCTGTGTCCCGTTAGAGTCGATTTACATCCATACAGAACGGAGGGACCCACTTTGATGAAAAGATTGCAGGGATCGATCAGTCCACTGTGGCTAGATGAGCCAGGTCCTGACAAAGGTGCCAACTGTACTTGCTGGCCAGGGCCGTGCACGAACGCGGGCGAGCGAGGCTGGTATGGAGGAGCTCGGGGCGGAGAGTACTGTCGATCGCGATGTGAGATAGCAACATGTCTTGTACGCCACACAGACTAACCTGCGTAGGATAAGGGAAAACCGAGCCAGTCGGCACAAACGAGGGTGCAGTCGCGTTGAACTCGCTTGCGGCCACGCCCGCACGCCTCGGCTGGTATACTTGCACGGCAATATTCTGTCCCTCTACGTCGGCGCAGTGCATCGCCTCCTCCGCCTCACGCGCGTCATCCTCGCGCCAGTACTCTACCACACCTGTATCCTTCCCGAACGGCGACTGCGTACGCACGGACGCGAGCGCGCCATACGGCCTGAAGAGATCGTAGAGCTGCGAGTCTGTGTAGCCCGGAGGGAGGTGCTTCACGAGACGCGGCTGCGCATTGGGCGGTGGCAGCGGCGTTGGCGGCGTGGTGGACGGGTACGGAGAGAGCACCAGCAGCACGGGAGGCGTGAGACCCGCGATGGGACGCGCCTGCAGTGTCGCGAGGGCCTTCTCCGCTGCGCGGGGGGTCAGCAGGGTGCCTCACGGGACGCACGCAGCGTGCAGACATGCCTTTCTCAATGTACTTGAACTCGATCGTGCCCGAGAGCGGCTTGCTCGAGCCGTCGCGCTGGAGGTTCGGTCTGAAGGGCGCGCAGGTCTGGAATGCGGGTGCGAGATCCTCGTCCTTCACGTACGGGGGGAGGCCCGTGATGTAGAGCACCGGCTCGTGCAGGTATGGATGGGGTTGGTGGCCCATCGTCTCGGTCGTCGGCGGGGCGTAGTCGCTGGACATGGTGGGGCGAACTGAGAGGCAGTCCTAGGGTATCTTCACCGATTCCGCGACGAACAAGAGTCCAGGACACCGAGCCTTGTTTCCTGGTGCGCGGAACGTGGGGTCAGGCAAAAAATGATCAACTATACCGCCGCTTATGTAACTGCCGCGCGCCGCCAGCGTCCGACTCGCAGGCCTGCCGTCCGTGCAACACGATCGCCTCTTGCGTGCCGCGGGTCCGTCTATTCGCTGTCGCCGAGCGGGGGAGCTGGGATCAGGACGTAAGAGCAGACGAGCTGGTCGGGAGTGAAGCCCACTACGCTTTGTAAGCGAGATAACACTTCATTATAATGCGTGCGAACCACCTGCCCTATCGGGACGACGCGTACAAGGTGTACGCGTCGCCCCCAGCTCGCGTCACCTACACCGCTCGGAGTTGCTCAGAACACATCTCCCTCTCCCTCTCCCACATCCACCATGGCCGACGTTGAGATGAAACCCGTAGATGAGGAGAAGAAGGCTGAGGAGGGAAAGAAGGAAGAAGCCAAGGAGCAGAGCGCACCTCCACTCACCCCGGTCGCGGAAATCAAGGCCAATGTCGCGCTCATCGAGAGGGCCGTCTCGACCCTCGAGCCCCGCTTCATGCATCGCGTGCTACGCACCTTGGGCGCACTGCGCAAGAAGCTGGACGACAGCGTCCTCCGAGAGGCCATCTCCGAGGTGTATACCACAGGTGAGCGTGCAGGCTACTGGATAGAAGCCGAACGCGCATCTCACGAGAGCAGAATCACCTACCAAGAAGACATTACTCGAATGGCTTCCTGCAGCGCCCTCCGCAGACCACTCCATGGACATAGACTCCGCGCCCGCACCCAAGCAGTCTCAGCCCGAGCCCGTACCCGAATCCGAAGTCTATTTCCGCCTCCTCATCCTCCACCACCTCCTCACGTCGCAGAACACGTACACGCAAGCCATGGACCTCGCTCATGAAACCATTGAGCGCACGCAGTCGCTGAACAGGCGTAGCATGGATCCCATCGCCGCGAAGGTGTGGTACGCTGTGGAGCGGACGTACGAACTCAGTGGTCAGCTCGCTGACGCAAGACCGTAAGTCGCGTCTTTCCTGGCTACATCGAGCGTGTATGCTTTCTATGGAAGCGCGACGCCCTTTAAGAAGCGTGTCAATTGTGGCTTCCATACTAGCATATAGTTTGCGTGTCGCTTTGTTCTTGGTTTTTGATTGCTGACGCGTCCTTGCAGGCTATTCCTGGCTGCTCAGCGTACAGCGTCCCTGCGACACGACGACGAGACACAGGCTTCCCTCATAAACCGCCTCCTCCGAAGCTACATCCAATTCAGCCTGTACGACCAAGCAGACAAGCTCGTCTCAAAGACGACCTTCCCCTCATCGGCAGGAAACCCGCAATTCGCGCGGTATCACTACTACCTGGGTCGTATCAAGGCCGTTCAGCTGAATTACACGGCGGCACACACGAATCTGCAGCAAGCCATCCGTAGAGCGCCGCCTGCGAAGACTGCACCTGGTTTCTACCAGGCAGTGCACAAGTTGTCTGTTGTGGTGGACTTGCTTATGGGTGAGATCCCAGAACGCAGTCTCTTCAGACATCCCGTTCTCGAGAAGGCACTCAGCGGCTACTTCGAGATTGTGAAAGGTATGACCACCTTTCACAATGCAGAGACAAGGTGCTGAACGCGGTATCTATAGCCGTGCGCATGGGCTCCCTCTCGCAATTCCGGTCCACGCTCTCGAAATACGCGTCCCTCTTCGAGCAGGACAGGACGTACACGCTGATCGTGCGCTTGCGGCAGAACGTGATCAAGACGGGCATCCGGCGACTGTCGCTCTCGTACTCGCGCATCTCGCTGCGCGACATCTGCGTGAAGCTCCACCTCGACTCGGAGGAGGACGCGGAGTACATCGTCGGCAAGGCGATCCGCGACGGCGTCATCGAGGGCCGCATCGTGCACGAGAAGGGCTGGATGGACTGCGGCGGCCAAAAGAGTGGGTATGGCCCCGAGGTCAGCGACGTGTTTGCAAGGCGGATTTCGTACTGCTTGGAGCTGCACAACCAGAGCGTCAAGGTATGTGTGGCATGCAGCTTGATGCGTTGGAGGTTTCGACTTACTGTGCGTTACAGGCTATGAGGTACCCGTTGAACGCGCACCGCAAGGAACTCGCTGCTGCAGAGGGTGCCCGGGAGCGTGAAAAGGAACTTGCAAAGGAGCTGCAGGAGGGCGGCGACCTTGACGATGAAGGCCCCGATCTCGGAGAGGGTTTCTGAAAGTGTAACGAGTCGATATCGCATTGAACGGTTGAGTTCGTTTTGCTTGCACATGAACTACTGTCCCGGACTCGTAGTCCTGGGACCCCGCCCGAGCATCCCCCAACATCGGTGTGTAGCCCTGGTAATCGCCTTGACATTGCAGGATAATGGCATGTGGGGTAGTCCTCTCGGTTCGAAGAGCAGGCTTGTCGTGACCTGTCCGTTTTGCTCAGGACTGCATGATAAGTATCTGTCCCGAGCGAGAGAAGTGCGAGTGTCGGCTTGATTGATCCGGGCACACCGCTCATTTAGTCTAATTGACTTTCAGCATCTAATAAACGCAATGTTGTGAGATCACGCAGCTCGAAGGCTGCCGGCAGAGAGGTGCCTGAGGCCCTGAGCCCGAACCCTTGAGACGCGAACCACTGGGATGAGGCGCCAGAGAGAGGCGCGCGTCGGGAAGGTGTTTGTATGGTCGTGTATTCGTCTGAACCTTATTTTCTTCATCACGCTCAAGACGCACGACCCAAAAACTCTCCAGTCCCCGATCCACGACCGTCTGCACCATGGACCCCGCAAAATTGGCGAAGCTGCAGGCGCAGGCCGCGGCCAACAGGATCGGTGCGCCCGCTGCGATTTTCCCGGTAGTTTTGCGAATTTTTGACGCGTTACTGCGTGTGCCGTGCGCTAGGTGGTAAGGGGACCATGCGCCGTAAAATCGTGCGCAAGACGAAGCCGTCGACCGCGCAGGACGACAAAAAGCTACAAGGCGCGCTGAAGAAGCTGAACGTGCAGCCGATCCCGGGAGTTGAGGAGGTCAACATGTTCAGGGAAGACGGGAACGTCCTGCACTTCTCCGCACCCAAAGGTACGCGTCGTCAGCTTCACTTTGTACCCGGCCGTTTCCACGCGTTAGTTACCTATCGGTGCCATTTCAACCTATTATCATTCCACTTGCGGTCATGCACTATGCGTATGTGGCGTCTGTACTAACGCTTATGGTATCAACAGTTCACGCAGCCGTCACTGCCAACACCTTTGCGGTCTACGGCACCGGCCAGGTCAAGGAGCTCACCGAGCTCGTGCCCGGCATCCTCAACCAGCTCGGCCCCGACTCGCTCGCCTCACTGCGTAAGCTCGCGGAGTCCTACCAGGCCATCCAGCAGAACCAGCAGCGGCCACCAAACGCTGCTGACGACGATGACGACGACGTGCCCGACCTCGTGGAGAACTTCGACGCGGTCGAGGACAAGCCTGCGGAGAAGAGTGAGCTTGAGGAGCTCAACTAGGTGGTGTAGCTGCGTGGACGGACGGCGGGGCGTCGCAGGTGTGGTGTGGTGTGGTGGGAGCTGCTGAGACGTCCTGCGAGAGCTGGAGGGAGCTGGGGCTATGATACGTTCATGCTACTCTTCGCATTGCCACCAAAACTGTAACACTGCTGACACCGCGTCTTGTGCGTCTTTTGCTCGGTTTGCTCATCGTCTCGCTTGCTTGATCGAGTCACTGTCCTCTGTGTATCATTGGTACCTATGACTGCACTGTAATCCTGACATATCTGACGAAATGCTCGGAGGACGTACCAGTACGACCAGCCATGAAGACATCAAGCATCGCGCGATACAACAACACAGTAATTCAACATCTGTTAGGTCTACAATACATTTCGCACATCCATTACTTCCGTCCACGCCATCTGTCATCGATTCCATGGACCACTCTACAGCCTCAGAGCTTCAGGCATGGAAGGTAATCTCCCAAGTCCTCACACACCCATCCGCGCCCGCACTCGCAAGCGTCTTCGGGCCCGTCCAGAACACCGCAGCAATCCCTCCAGGACCAGCGTTCTTGATCGCGATGTTGCGCATCGGTTTGTCCACGCTCCACACGTAGACGTGCGTGTCCAGCGAGCCCGACGCGCAGTGCTTCCCGTCGGCCGTCCAGGAGAGGGAGTTGATTCGCCCGGTGTGGAAGGACCAGCGGGAGGTGACCGCCTGGATGGATGGAGGGTGATATGAGCAACGCTAGACTCTATAGGAGGAAGCAATCGTCTTACCTTGCGTCCTTTCACGTCGAACAAGATGATCTTCCCCGATGACTACAATGCAGTTAGCACACAAGGACCAGAGATGAACAATTTCCAATACTCACATCACCCGTAGTCAATAGCGCCCCATCCGGACTGAACGCAAGTGCGCTGACGGTGCCCTTGTTGCCCTCCAGCGTTGCAGCCTCCGTCAGGGTCTTCCCGTCCCAATCGTACAAGCGCACTTTCATGTCCTACATGCAGCGATTCAGCACGAGTGTAACCCAGTTCGGCACATGAGATGGAGACTGACCTCGCCGCCGACAGCCACAATAGATCCCGACGCGGAGACCGCGCTCGGTGTGAACTTGGGCTTGAGTTCGAAGACCCTCTGGTTCGACCGGATCGCCTCGACGCCGTTCGCTTCCGCTACGAACACGGTGGAGTCCGCAGCGACCGCGACGGACTTAGGTTGCGAGCCCGCCGAGAATGACGCCGGACTGAGAGTCAACGTCAGCACTTGCACAACCATTCCAACCTATGGGAGAGTTGTGGAGGGAACATACACGAAGCTCGACCCTCCTTCGATCTCCTTGACCACGTCGTCGAAACCGGCTGAGTACACCTTGCCATCTGCTGCAGAGGCGAGGCCAGAGACGAGTGCAGCATGACCATCGCCGCTAAGCGGTGAATAGGTGTTGTCAGAGAAGGAGAGGATCCGCCCGTCAGCCGTGCCTGTGAGGAAGGTGCTCGACGACGGCAACGTGGCCGCTGCGGTAATTGACTTCTGCGGGCCCTGTGGAGACGAGAGGGGTGAGAAATCTAGCACGCGAATGGCTGGAGCGCAACGTACGTAGAGGATGCTAGCAGGTTTGTCACCGATGCGCTTGTCAAATACGTTGAGGTCGCCCGACATCGAGACGGAGACAATAGCGTCTCCGCCTGTCCAGGTGTTGCCGACTTGCTGGAAGGCGACGCCGGAACCGACAGTCCAGGCTGTAACGGCTTTGCGGGCCTCGACATCCCCTGTAGGGTACACATGAGTCGTGCATGACAATAATGCAGCGGGGGCGACGTACACAACTTCACTGTGCGATCTGCGGAGGACGTCGCCAGCGACTTGCTGTCTGGACTCCAGCTGCAGGCCATCTATACTCGTCATGAGATTTGTGTGCGCGCTCTTGCGAGGAAGGTACCGACGATGCTGCCTGTGTGCGGGCTATCTGTAATCTCACCGAGGGTCTCACCCGTCTTCCCGTCGTAGAGGAAGATCTTCGAGTCCGAGCCGACACTGGCGAATTGGTCGCCAGACGGTGCGTACCGCACATCTTGGATGAACTTTGTGTGCGTCTTGATGCTCTGCGGGTCACTCAGTACATGACCTAACGCGTGAATGTGCGGGGATCTGGATGCGCACCTTCTCATATTTGTACGGAGCGCCTGGACGTGGTCAAACATCCATTCGGTCGAGGGATCATCAAGGGAGTTACTCACCTTGATGGAAAACAATAGTTGCGTCATCTGACGCGGTCGCCGCACGGAATGGACGTTGGTGCCGGATTGCCACTGCATTGATGACCTATAACCAGTCTCCAAACCTGAGACTATGCACGCACAATACGGTATTTGGATTGACCTTAGAATGCCCAATGATCTCGCCAGTAGACGAGCCGGTGTCAAACATGAATGCATGGCCGAACCTCGAATACACACTCCAGTCAGCGCAAGTCCACTCCGGGACACAAGACTCACTTGTCTCTCCCATCTCCTACTGCGATGATCCGCTTGCTCTCACCATCCCACTCGAGGTCCTTCCTTCACCAGTCATCGCGAACACACAGAGCACCAATCAGGACACCACACCAGCTCACCCAGATCAGAACTCACACAGCACCAGAGAGAACCTTGTACTCCCCCTTCAAGGTCTGATCCTCACCCACCGTGTCCCAGACGCGTACTACACGCAGTCCGGATCAGCTCAGCCACAGCACCGAAGGAGAGGGGCGGAGCGTGCTCACCTGTACCGGTGATGTCTGCAGAGGCGCAGTAGTACCCAGAGGGCGAGATGCGGGCAACGGTAGTGGGTTGGAGGTGCCCCGCGTAGGTGATCGCGGTCGCCGGAGTCTATACATTGCTTAATGGGTGTCTAATTCAGGGATGCTCAGCATGAATACCTTCAAGTCGCGGATCTAGAGTGGGTAATGTCACGACGGAGGTCCGAGGGCAATTGTGCGCTGCGACTCACCACGACTGTTCGCCCGTTCACGTACACGACCTTGTCTCCGCTCGAGCTAAGCTTGGTCGACTCGCCGCGCGCGGTGGCTGGGTTGCAAGGATACAAATCAGCCTTCTTGAACGACATCTTCACTGTGTTGAGCTAATGCCGTGTCTTCCTGGGTGCTGCTTCAAAGTGGTCAGAGTGAAAGCGAAGGCGGCGTAGCACGGTGCACTGCGCCCATCGGTCGCCACTGCCAATAGATCGCCCGATTTGGACGCGCCAGGGAACGGTCACGTGGGTATAATGCATGAGCAATCGCGTTCAAGTTCAAGGACACGACGATGCTGGTATGGGTGAACCATCCATAGATCATCGATACAATGAGTAGACAGCATGATTGTGGTTCCAGTCGCCGGATAACCTGTTCAATTGACCTTTCATCATATAGCAGTACACGTCTAAGCACTGAGTGGAGCAGATACTAGCAAACCAACCGGTGAGATCCTCGCATGAATAAGCCCTCAGTCTTCCTCTGGCCTCTCCTCAGGGGCGTAGTTCTTCAGCGGGTCGCGCCGGAGAGCCTCAGATTCAGTGAGACCGAGCGCCTCCCGCCGCGGCTTCATTACGCTAGCAGGTACGTTGGAGGAGCTCGGCGTGGCGGGCTGCAAGCAAGGTTGATGAGAATGCAGCCAGTACGTGACCACAAACGCACCTCATCATCCCGAAACGGAGTGAAACTGGGTGTCGATGGCACCTCAGGTGTCCCTTTCTCGGACTGCTCCTCGTCTCTAAACACAGCGATCGAGCTCTTGCCCTTGTCCGGTTTCTTCCCCCCAGGTGCAGTTTGTGCTCCCATCGCATCACCAGCATCCTCATCCCTAAACACAGCGAGCAAGCTCTCCCCCTTCTCTTTCTTCGGCGCAGCACCGGCCGAGCCGCTCCCCTCACCAGCATCCTCATCCCTGAACACCGGGATCGAGCTCTTCCCCTTCTCCTTCTTGCCACTCGGTGCATGCGGCGGGGGCATCTCCTCGTGCACCCCGCTCCCGCTCGGCGCTGGATCGCGATACACTGCGATTCTCGAGGTGCCACTCCCTGAGCGCGCTGAGCGGCCAGGTTGCCGGAGTTTCGTCCCCTGCGCCTTCTGCACCTCCGGGATGTTCTCCTTGATTCGCGCTTTACGCGTGCCGAGTTCAGGCCAAGGCGATGCTTGATCTGGATCGTTCTCCGCGTCGCCGGCGGGGTCTACGAACACGGGGATGCGGCCATTGGGGCGCGGCGCGGACGTGGTGGTCGCGGGAGGTGAGAAGACATCCTCTGCGGGACGTGCGCGCGTAGAGCCGGAACGGGCGGAACGTGTGCGTGAGGAAGACGAGGTCGAGGACGAGGCGGTCTCTGCGAGGGCGAGGCGGCGTGATGAGGACGAGGAAGAAGTATTGGAGGGCTCAGCCGCCACGGGAGGTGCGAGGTTGATCGAAGCCATCATGCGTTTCTGGAACTCGCGGTGCTTGTTCTCGAGTCGCTCGAGAGGGTCTGCTTTGCGCGCGATGCCGAGCATGTAAGCCTCGTCCGCCTCCGCGCGCCTGAGTGCGAGTCAGTCGGAGGTCGCGTATGGAGCACGATGCAGCGCACCTGCTCGCCCTCTCCAGCACGGTCGCATACTCCTCGTACAGCAGTGAGTGGCTCGTCCCGATGTCGTTCACCAGACAGAACTTGTAGATGATCGCGGGCTTCTCGACGTAGTTCGCGTAGAGCACCCAGAGCTTGAGGTACCGGATGTCGTCCCGCCACTTCCTCTCACGGTCATCCTTCAGAACACGCGTCGCCTCCTCCAGGAGCTCGAGCAGCCCCGACTCGGCGCTGTGCCCTTGCGGGTAGTTCTCGACGGTCCAGTTAACGAAACGACAGTACGCCTCGAGAGGATCGTCGTCTTCGTCTTCCAAAGCGACCTCCACGTTGATACGGTGCCGGTTGCGCGCTGCCGAGAGACGGCTTTCGCGCTGAGCATGGGGGGTGGATAGGATGCCTGCGAGAGCGGTGACGCGCCGGCCTTTGGCGAGAGGCTGGATGTTCTCCTTGGCGGCCTCGAGAACGTCGCCGTCGACGATGGTAGGCGTTTCGTCGAACACGTCTGTCATGACGGGATGGGACGCGTTTCGGCGACGGGAAGGGTGAAAGACGCGTCTCGGAGCGCGACGCGACTTAAACAAAGACGCGTTCCATTGCGTGCGAGTGGTTGACCGCGTATTTTGACACACGTGAAGGATAGCGTAGAAACGGAAAATACAACATACTATGGTCAGTAGAGTGTGGTAAGTAGATGATGATCGGCCTAACAAAATAATCTCTAAACAAATTACCCCGCAATGATCAATGCCCCCGCTTGCTATACTTACGATCGGTTGACGGTCGGCCGACTTCCCCAGATTCCGTACTTACATAAATGCAATCGCTGCTTGGTATCCGACGCCTTGTTCAAACTTCCTTCCACTCTCCTCCACCGACACGCTTGCGAAGTCTTTGCCTCCCACATCGAGCTGCTTAATCAATGACCATACAATGACATCAACACAACCAGTAGGACAAGGCAAACGCCGCCGCTTCCGGTCGGCATGCCGCGGCGGCCGCCTCAAGCAATAACCATCCAATGAGACACTCTGTTATGACGGTGAATCATTGTGCACCATCGTGACCCTCACAAAGACCGGCGGCTGTACGTTCACATTGCTCGTATTGTGGGTAGCAAAAGTCCGGGATCGAGAAATCGGTAGTCACACGGGAGCCTAACGGGCGCCGTAACACGTACCTGTAACCCCGCTCCTCTTCCTCAATCCCTCTCTACGACAGTCCCGCAACAATGTCGCCCACCGAGGAGAAGATTATGGCCCACGCAGGTGCCCTGGAAGAGGTAGGGAAATCCGAAGTCGCTGAGATCGAGGAGGCACAAGGAGACGCGGCGGCCGCGGAGAAATTGCTGGAGGAGAAGAGGCTCGTCAGAAAGCTCGACGTGCGCATTATGCCAATCGCCTGCATACTCTACCTCTTTGCGTGTAAGTCGACATCTGCATCCGCGAAGCCAGCAACTAGGTATTCAGTGAATTGGGTCAGATTTGGACCGAAGCAATCTTGGGAACGCACGCCTCCAAGGGCTCCCGCAAGATGCGCTGGGAGGCGATCCCACGGGCAATCTGTATGGCTGGGTCAATTCGGTTTTCTTCATTTCATACGTACGTTTAGTGTCTAATAAATGGCGGCGGTGATCTTGAGCTCTATCGAACAAACATTAGATCCTCTGCCAAATTCCCGCAACGGTCATCTCGAAGCTGTTTCCTCCCCGTACATGGATAGGTTGCTTCGCAATCGGCTGGGGGGTCTGCTCGACGCTCTGTGTAAGTCCTCGAGCCCCATCCCTGCTATATATGTGTCCTGATCAACTTCAGGCCGCCGCGTTCGATTTCGCAGGGCTCGTCTGCGCCCGCCTCGGGCTCGGAGTATTCGAAGCAGGATTCGGACCCGGCATTCCCCTCTACATGTGTGCGTACGCTTCGCAATACACTTAACATGCTTACTTACACCCCCAAAGCACTTTTCTACACGAAAGAGGAGATGGGCCTGCGCATGGCATACTGGTTCGGCTTCGCGGCGGTCGCGGGCGCATTCGGCGGCCTCATCGCCTTCGGAGTTCAGCATGCCCATGCTGCCATAGCGAACTGGCGATTGTTGTTCTTGATTGAGGGGTCGCCAACGATTCTGTTGGGCATCGCGACGTTGTTTTTGCTACCGAACCGTCCGGAAGAGACCAGCTATTTGACCGAAGATGAGAGAGCGCTTGCAATTCAGCGAATGAATAGAGGAACCTCCGGTGATACAGGGAGGGTGTTGAAGAAAAGTGCGGATCCTACGATGCTGTGTGACTGTTGGTACTGAACCGCACGGTGCAGAGCACATTTTGGCTGCGTTTCTGGACTGGCGGGTGCGTGACATTTTCCATACCCCCTATGCCCATTGAAACGCATCTCACACGGGTGCTGGTCACAGATATACGCTGTGGGAGTGATCTACTTCGGAGCAAACTGCGCCCTGGCGTCCATCTCCGCATTCCTACCCACCATCATAGCCACGTTTGGTTACAGTCAGTGACATTCTCACCTTCCCTTGACGTCCGCTCATCTTACTGTTCTTTTCTCTTATTCTTGCAGCCGACGCCGTCGCTCAGCTCCTCACCGTCCCGCCTTACGCAGTCGCGGCCGTCTTCCTATGCCTCAACTCCTACGTCTCCGATCGCCTGCAGAGCCGCGGCGTCTTCGTGGCCTATGTGAGCGCCGTGGGCGGGCTTGGCTACATGTACGCCCATCCACCACCCCTTCAGCCCATTGATTCACAATTGAGCATGCCTGTCTAGCTTGCTCCTCACAGTCATGGGTAACACGCACGTCCGCTACTTCGCCGTGTTCTGCATCACGAGTGGGACGTACACTGTCATCGGGATCGTCATCGCGTGGTGTGAGTGGTCATATGCTCTTGACGGCGCAGCGCAGAACGTCTTACGAATCGGGCTCGACAGTCTCGCACAACTTGGGCTCGGAGACGAAGCGGGCGACGGGTATACCGATGTACATGGCCATCGGCCAGTGCGGGAGTATCCTGGGCTCGAAGATCTACCCCACGACGGACGGGCCGCACTACATGTGAGTCGTTCTCTCCGCAACACCTCAGCGACTAACCCAGAAGTTGGATGCTATAGCAAAGGACTTGCTGGTAAGGGGCTGGCCTTCCCTGCCCGCACCTGAAATATGCTGACATGACATCGACAGTGTGCTGCGCCCTCCTGATTCTCTCCTCTCTGGTCGCCCTCGTCCTCTCGGTAAGCGCTATGATTGATTCACATCCTACTTAACTGATTGTCGCGCTTAGATCTCCTACCGTCTGGAGAACAGTCGCAGGGACAAGCTCTACGGCAGGCCAGACCCGGATGCCACGGTAGACACGTCCGAACTCGCCGATGCCGTAGGTCCCTCTCCCGCCCGTTACACTCGGAAATTAGCTGATGCCGGTTGTCTTAGGCCCCGAACTTCCGTTACGTTGTTTGACGAACCTCACGAACGCGCGCGAATGTTGTTGTCAGTGTTAGTGGAGCGTTGTACGAAAGTTCCCCTTGACCATGACAATGTATTGTACAGTACGCTTGATATCAGAGACGCGCTTGGTTCACTATTTCGAAGACCGTTAAGTAAGCGGATTCTCGAAGACATCGAGGAAGTGATTTGTCCGACTCCCGTTGGTTCGCGGGAGGTCCATGATGAGACCTGGATGAGACGCCCAAGAGACGCGCACCACAACGCGGTCACATGATGAACGCGTCCAGCGTAAGTGGCTGTGATGTCAACATGCAAGGACCCGGGGCACCCTTACCTCGACGATGACCCCACCATTGACGTCGCACCAAAGGGCCCCACGCCCACGGAGCAGATGAGGTATTCATTATGCGATTGGCAGCAGCAGTATCGACTATGCGTATGCGAGCGTAGACAGTGATACACGTGTGGCTACTAGCGACATTGTCCTTGTGGATGTGATGGAGCAAGTAAGTAGACCGAGACGGGGGAACAAGCAAGAGGAGAACCTCAAGAGAGCAGCAAGAAGCACCGTAGAAGATGAAAGGGGGCTAATTGCGTGATGCAGTAGAATGCAATCCGACGTAGTGATGCGTGGATAGGGGACCTTGGATGTGGGCACGAGGAACGGATGCCGGGTCACGATGCAATGCGGGCAAAACAGATGGGGGAGTCAGATGAGGGCATAGTGTGCGAGACGAGGTGAGCGAGACAACGGAACAGGAAGGGTTAGATAGGAATATGTACAGCAAAAGGAAGACGAGCACGAGCACGACCAGATAGATGCACAGACGAGATGCGTAGATCAATACACGGGGATATACTTCTTGACGCCAATGGGAACCATGACGGGTATTGGCAGGCGTTATCGAGACGTGACACAAAGCATCGTCGCGTCGGAGGCGTCAGGGGCATCAGAGCTCGAACGTCGGATCGGAGAACCGTCCGTCCGTTGGGCCCCGCAGAGCAGCGTACCGCGCGCTGGAGGGCGACGGCGACGAAAAGGTGAAGGCTGAGTAAATCCGTTTGCGCTCAGGCGTTGAGAAAACTGCTTCCGAGCGGGCGGGCGACGAGCTCCTCGAGGAGACAGATGGGGTTGGAGACGGTGCGCGGTCTGAGCCATCGTGTACGGAAGAAGTTTCGACGACATCCTACAATGATCGTCAGACTCGCTGAAGTCAAAGCATAATGTATGTCAGACATACGTTGTTCAATTCTTGGGCACGGACTTTCTCCGAGAGGGCGTGTTCGCCCGTTAGGCATGGCGCCTGCTCGTAGGCCTTCGACAGATCTGCCAGAGGCAGCACCGTGAGCTCGTAACAACGAGCATCAATTTGGCTCTGCGAAAGACGCCGAGCTTCCCGCACATTGTCAGAGTGCACGTCCGTCTCCTGCTCCTCGGACACCTGTGGCAAGGTGGGGGACCGGCGGGGACGCGATGCTGCAGAGGCCCCATTGCGTCGGGCTGCTTGCAAACGCTTCGGGGGCTGTCCGGCACTTTTGCTCCTCGATGAGATGTCCGCCCCAAATGAGCGGTCGCTCTTTAACCCCTTCGTCTTCTTGACGGGTGCGGGTGCGTAGGCTTTTGTGGCCAAGGCACCTTCCTTCCGTTTCTTCCCATTTTGCGTGTCGGGGGCGGCCTTCCGGCCAGTGATGGGATTGATGTTCTCCTTGTCAGGAGCAGAGACGCCGTTGGACGGCGTGGGTGAGGTGGGGCGCAGCGCGCCTTCCCCTTCGAGGAGAGACGCGATGCTCCCGGTTGGAGATGGGGGCGTGTCATCCTTGAACACGATGAAGGGGCGCATTGTGGTGATAGACATGATGTGGCTGGGTGAAGGTAGGTGGCTTCCTTGGTTGAGTGGGGGTGGGCGAGCGCGTGGAGGCAGCGTGGACGTGGTGGGTCGATGGATGGGCGAGAACAAGTCGCGTGCAAGCGAAGTTGAACTTAATGAGACGCGCTAAACAAGCGCTGGGCCACGCGCCATTTGCCAACTCCGCCCTTCCACTGAGTGGTGCCAAGGGGCCTGCCTCGAGGCGTGGCTTCAGCGCTTGCGTCGTGTGGCTCCTCGGACGTCTCCGGCCGCGTGTCTCACGCTTTGTTCGACGTAGCCTAAGCGGGCAAGTGGCGCACCAGTGCGGCATTGATCTTACTTACAGCTTGCTTTAGAATCGGTGTATGCTTATAACGAATACCCTCCACTGGTCTCGCAGTACGACATTCGTCTTGAGTCGCAGGCACGCGCACCCTTGTGCCGTATTTCAATACCTGTGATATGTGGATGGTTTCACCGCGCACAATGGAAGATTGTCTCCGATTGTTGGTGCTAACTTCGGAAGGTGCGTCCGCCCTTGTGTCCCTTTAGCCGCCCAAAGCGTCTGGACTCTGACCGCACCGCACAAGCTGGGTACAGAAGCGTTGCAGAAGCGTGTACTTGCTACGTCTCGTTGCCAGTACTCGTAGCTATGCTAGCGCCCCTTTTCGATCATGGCGTCACCGACGAGCTGAAGCCTTCACACCGCCCCTTGTGTACCCGTTGTGGCGTCGCCTGCGATTACGCTTATACCACGAGCACACAATTAAGGGCTTGCTGGGTACGTGTTGATTCGCTTTGATTGGTAACACAGCACCTGTCCACAAGCAGTATGGCCCGTCTAGAATCGACTCCGTGCCAGTGCGCCTTACACATGTCAACGTGAGTGGCACTGTCCTTGTTCTGCATTCGGTAATGTTTTGAATAGACCCTGATTAATGATTGCCGACACTCAATCGATGCTCAAGTAGCCACACAAACACCGCCGGGACCTGTATTGCCACCCTCGAAATGGCTAACATCCTCAGGCTCAATAGCCACCCAACCACGCTTCGAGCCTCGTGCTATCGATCAGCCCGCTTCCCTACCAACGTACGCTTCTCCCAGTTCGCTGACCATTGTCCTCTCAAATTGAGCCTTCGTTTGATATGCACCGGTATGGCCAGGCGCCTCGCCGCAGTATTTATGGTCGCAAGGCGTACTTGGGTGCAGCCGTCTCGCTCAAGTAGGTCCTACGTTCCTGCCGAACCTACGCTACCCCTGCGTTCTGCGCCACAGTCGTCCGAGCCCCAGGTTTCTCGCCTCCTCCGCCAGCAATATCCATGGAACCTCTCCATCTTCACGCACCTAGGGCGACGTCAGAACCTCTTAACCTCAAGAGAGCCTTAATGGAGTGGAGGCAGAACTTGGCCGACGAATCACACTCGCTTGACGATACTATGCAAGCCCCGGAGGCCACAACATCGTATAGCGCGGCGCCGCAATTCCAGGTTTGTCCTCAGCACCTTAAGAAATCTCCATGCCTCATTCTCTTTGTCGCACAGACCGCGCCACCTGCAGACACACGCTCGCACCTCGACGAGTGGACGGAGGCTATGGTGATCGTCCAAATAAAGCTGATCCGGTCGAAGCTTGCGTATTTCCGGATGCTGCTCGACCAAGCGACATTGGACACAGAACAAAGGACTGCGTTGCAAGAGTTCGCGTCGGAACTGCGCGCCACAATGGAGGCCCTCGAGGCTAAGAGCCTCACCGGCGGTGACATAGCATCCGCGCAAGGCGTCTGGCCGGGGTCACCCTCTGAAGAAGACATCACGGAGATGTCGTTTGATTCCTCGTCAGCGGGTGGGTCGTCGTCGGATGTCTCTTTGTCTTTGCCTCCGGACTTCGACGTGGAGGCCCTCTTGTCTGGTGGAGCGACGCGGCTGGACGGCAGCTACGTCCCCTCATCCTACGAATCGTCGCTATCAAGTCAACTTGAAGATGCGCTCCGAAACCCCGCGACAGCACCGATGTTCGACGTAGGAGCTTCGTACCCTCCCCAACAACCTCTGCAAGCCCAAGTCGGTAGTACAAGCTACAGCTACACACTATCTCAAGTGCAAGTCTCCGTCTCCAGCAGCGTCTACAACGTCCGAAGCGACAGCGATTCGTCGTCGTACGCGCCGCAAGCAATACCTTGGTACATGGACTACTCGCAGTGGACGAATGTCCCCCACGACGACTCAAGCTCAGAGTGCAACACCGCCGCGACGTTCTCGTCGGCCTCGCCCTGGGATACCGAGTTCCACATGCCTGGGGACTTCAACGACTACAATCAGCACCAGCAGGACTTTAACTCCACCGTCGCAAGCAACGGCTCACTCCCGCTCTACGATGTCCAGTCAACCGCTAGTAGCATGAGCTTCGCAAGCGACGGGGCTACCGCGGCGCAGTTCCCGCACGTCGACTCGACCGCGCAGGTCCCAGGATGGTATCAGGCGCGCGAGTTCCAGTACGCGATGGGGGATGGACGACTGCTGGCAGTCCACGGAATGGATCCGTCGTCCCCGCACTCTTGGTCGTCGAATATGTCGGAGTGCTCGATCGTTCTTTAACTATCATTATTCACTTTGCGCTACATCGTTTGTTCTGCCGTGCAGCCTATGACTTGATATGTCACCTTCCTGTCAACATGCTATTCAGTACTAGTATCGCTATGCATTCCATATGTCATTCGATTTATGCTACAGGTCCATTGTAGTTGAGAGACGTACCGCACGTCATCAAATTCAATTCGGCTCAGTCAAATTCACCCCTACTTCGCCGCGTCAGAAACACGTGCAAATGACGTTCCCCATTGTGGCAACGCCCCAGCCACTGGCGGAGCCCGAGATTGGCATTTGCATTCACCAAGCATTCACTCTCTTCGTTCGATTGAGCTGGACCTACGCTACAATGTCTCAGTCAGACGTCGCGTCGCTGCGCGAACGAAGACAAAACGAGCTGGTAAACTTTCCAGCGTCATTCAATCGCACGCATACGCTGATATACAAGTTGGCAATGACAGAATGAAGCCGACCCGAACGCGATCCCGGAAAGCTCGGGGTCCGCTCCAGTCGTCCAGCACGGTCGTTTGACTCTGACATGGCTCGAGATTCCGGCGTGGCAGCGCGACAACGATTACATTTTGAACGGATATAGACGGTGCGTGTCCGCCAATTTGGACGCCTGCGTGCGAGTCTTGCATCCGGCTCCGAGCCACGGCCGCCATGCATTCTCGTTCAGATGCAATGTATGCTGATGCTCGACGGTCGTCCGTGTCAATAGGGTGCAATTTAGCTGGAGAGGGTGTGCCTACTCCGTATTCGGCTGTACGTGAGGTCTCCGTTTTGCCGATCGTCTGCGAGCGCGAGCGGTTGAATGAAGCGACCAATTGACTGAACCGACCACGCAGATCTGCATAATGAAACAGGTCAGGATCAGCTGCATCTAGCTGCATTGCAGCTCCTGGATTGCTGACACGCTGATCATGCTAGTGAACATTCAGACGCACCTCTTCGGTGCCCTCCTGTTTGTCGGCCTCCTCGGCAATGTCTATCAAGTGAAGCTTGCGTCGTACGAGACGACGGCGTGGCAGGATTTTGTCGTGTTCGCTATCTTCATGTCCGCGGCCGTCTTTTGCCTGCTAGCGAGCTCCTGGTTTCACACATTCTCGGTGCATTCCAGAGAGGTAGGAGCCAACATCTTCGCCACGTGTTTGTTGGTCTGAGAACTTGACATAGGTCGCCGTCCGATGCCACGCAATCGACTATGTTGGCATAGTGGTGCTCACAGTCGGTTCCTTCTTCCCTTGCATCTACTATGAATTCTACTGCAACACGAACCTTCAAGTGTTCTACCTATCTCTCATAGTGCTCGTCGGGCTCGGTGAGCCAAAATATCGCTGTCACCGCAGCTGTCCTCAGAGCGCTGACCCTCTATACCCTGCATCAAATCTAGGCGCCGCATACATCGTGCTCGATCCCGAGTACTCGAAACCCTCCCATCGTGGCGCGCGAACGAAAGTTTTCATAGCGCTCGGGCTGAGCGCGATTTTCCCCGTCGCCCACGGATTTCTCACACACGGGCTCCACAAGCTGTGGACCGAAATTGGCTTTGGTTGGCTGGTGGCCTCTGGGGCGTTGTACATCTCGGGTGCCTTGCTCTAGTGCGTCATCCACCTCTTCCGCCTCCGCACGAACCGATTAATTGCTAACGGCCCTTGCTTCACCTCCTCCGCGTGGCCCTCAACGTTGCTATACGCAGCGCGAATCGTATCCCTGAACGCTTCTCGCCAGGGACGTTCGATTACTTCTTTGCGTCGCATCAGATATTCCACGTCTGCGTCGTCCTCGCTGCGCTCTCGCACTACGTATGCGTGCTGACGGCGTTCGAGCACTGGCATGCGCGTGCGGAGCCGCACTGTCCTTCGTAGCTTGGCCGGCATTCGTCGTGAACCCCGTCCTCCAGTGATCGATGGAAATAGCAGATGTTCCCTGCAATAGGCATAATGTGCCGAAGCTGTATGTACACTGTAAGTGCCACTTACGTCGTCCGCGGACGTCGATAATGTCGCACAATTCACTCACGTTGTGGCGTCCTAGTAATAGATGTTGATTGGACAATGCACGATACTCACGCATGTGCGCCTCGTTGCCTGTTTCACCCCTTCGCTTCCTCGCCAGTGTCAGGCGGCCCCGCTCTGGATCTGGGCGGATCTTCGAAGGTACGTACCGCCGGAAGCAAGTGCTTTGAATGTCATTTGGCTCGGATGAGAGCGAGAAGATCGCATGTCGTACGCCAGTATTTCTGGCTGTTGGCAAGGTACCACGCTTGTCACGCATGTCCCGGGGGTGCCAGACCCGAGCTTGCTGGACGAGCTTGCCGTTCAACAGGCACCACGTTTCGCAGCCATCCTCGTCAAACGTAGTCGCAAGAACACAAGAATCCACTGCTCGGTCGCCGCCTCCGTGCGCATGGAATGCAGACCGATTGTCTCCCCCTGACATCCATCGTCGGGCGCGCGGTGGGCGCTCAAGGCGAGTCCCGATACGACGGTGCAGTACTGACGTGCGTACTTGCCTTTCCTGTCTGACAGTGTCTGACAGCGAACCCTATCTCTGATCTAGATAGGTCTGCGGCCCCGTCAATGTCAGCGGTGCGACGGTCTCCGTCTTTCGAGATTGCGTGTCAGCGGAATGCACGCTGATATTGGGACCTACATTCGACGTCCGTCAAATGGTGCTTGGCCGTCCAGCATGCAAACACTCCTAGATGACGCACCTGATTAATTGTGATTTACCGCAGTTTCCTTCCAGACTGGGCATGCACGTCCATACTTCGTGCTAGCGCTATCTTCAGTGCGTCGTTGGATGTGTGAGTGTACTCACCGTGAGTAAATACTTTCTAGCACACCTATGGTATCCGTGGACAATCTCCTCGCAGACACACCGCGGATGCGAATATCGACGTTCGGGAGGCCCGAGGCGCGAGTGGGATCGACCCTGTCACTGTCAATCGAGGGGCAGCTTCGCGAATGCCTAGCAACGGGCCATCGCTGGTTCATTCTTTTCTTCGATTTTTCTTCGATCAGAAATGCAGCTTCCCCTTGGACGTGCCACCTGCCATTGCCAGGTGCCATAAACGATCGAGCTGTCCGTGCGCCGACGGCGGACTGAAGCTGCGGCGGCGAATCTCTCGCCGCGGACGAAAACATAACGTGACCGCACTAGGCCCCTACTGTGTCCATACGTTCTGTGCCGCATCATTCGTGCCTTTGACGGGAAGTCACCTACCGTGAAGGGCAGGTGTGCCAGTGTCTTATGTTGCCGAAACTTCAAATGGGTTATCGGGATATAAAAGAGACTTTGACCGGTGTGGTGCCCAGATCTCCCCCACACGTCCACAGCTATGTTTGTTGCGGGCTTCGTCGTCTTCCTATCCACGTTCATGCCGGAGCGCACTGCGACGGTAGTCGCGTGCACGCTACCGATGGTGATGCTAGCCGCATGGCTCTTTATGATGCTCACTGAAAAGGTGGAAGGAGATTTGCCAGTCACTCTTCCCGAATGCCCTCTACGAAATATCTCGCCGTTCTTTCGGCGACGTTTCGACTTCATCCGGCGCGGACAACATCTGACCGGCGAGTCGATATATAGGTTCAAGCTGCTCCGGGTATGTGTCCCGCCAGTTTGTCCGATAGTTGACCGTCAATGACTGATTTTCCGTGCAGAATACTGTCGTCGTAGCCTCTGGCGCACCCGGACGACGCGACTTTTTCACTTCCAGGAGCCTGGACCTTGGCGCTGGTTTCAAGGTTCTGTCTGGCATAGTGAGTGTTCCAAGTGAACGACAGATGAAACCGCATATAATTGACGTTCTGGACAGATACCAACGCTGCCTGGAGTAACGACAGATCTCGAGCCTGGCAAGATCGCAACTATCCATAAACGCTTAGCGTCACTACAAAACAGCGCCAATCTGGAGCAATGTGGGTGTATTTAGTCCGTAGAGTATTACATGTCACTGATGCAGAGACAGTAATCCCTAGGATTCTAGAGGACGTCCGGCAGGTGATTGACGGTTGGGGACCGTCCGGTACCATATCCCCGTTCGACGAAATACCGAAGGTCTGTGTTTCCTGTCAGCGCCACGGATGGTAGAGACTGAAAAGAGATTTGCATGCAATAGGTATCATTTCAAACCAATTTGCGCTGTCTCGCCCCTTCTGAGCTCGCCGACGACCCCGTGGTAGCCGCACGCCTTCGGACACTGTACGATACCCTGGAGAGTTCCACCACGCCCGCGAGCGTGTTATTCCCGTGGTTCCCAACACCGAGTGTCGTCAGGAAAATCATCTCTACAAAAAGAATATACGACACGATCAGTGCGGCCGTCGACGCGCGGATCCGGGGCCATGTCCTACCCCAGGACGATCCTCTTCAGCCGATGCTCGACAATAGGGATGATCGAGCCGTTATCATCGGGGTAAGAATTATGTGTTCGCCATCTAGCGTACTTACTAACTATTCACATAGTTCATCATGGGCCTCCTCGTCGCGGGGGCGCGGTCAACAGGAACAACAGGTATGCATACCATTGACCATATGTCATTGCAGCTCACTGAGAGTGCTATGTGCAGCTTCATGGTTCATCACTTTCCTCGCCAGCCACCCGACCTGGAAAGACAAAGCCATGACGGAGATCCGGGGTCTCCTTGCGTCGCACAGTGATACACACGGAACTCCCCACATACCCAGCACTACCGGTACCGATCCTAGTCCAGCAGCTCTATCGCTCGCGTCCCTCTCTGGTGCCCTCTCCTCTATCCCCCTCAACGCCTGGGAGACACAAACGCCTACCCTCGACGCGATCATCCGGGAGACCCTGCGGCTCGCCCAGCCGCACACCGCTCTGCGCCAAAACACCAGCCCCTCGCCCGTGCTCCTCGCAGGCAAGGCCGTTCCCCCCGGCGCGTTCGCCGTCTACCCCTTCGCGGACGTGCATCTCAGCGCGGAGCTCTACCCGGACCCATGGCGGTTCGACCCCGCGCGGCCGCAGAGCAAGATGCCGTTCGTGTGGGTCGGCTGGGGCGCAGGCGCGAGCGTGTGTTTGGGCCAGCGCCTCGCGCGCCTCCAGCTGAAGCTAGTGGCGGCAACCGTGCTGATGGGCTTTGAGATAGAGGTGGTGGGCGAGGACGGGCGCGTGCTGACTGAGGTGCAGATGCCGCGGCCGGATTGGAATGACGCGTTGCATTGTAGGCCTGCTGGGGAGTGTGCGTTGCGGTATAGGCGAGTTGATAGCTGAGAGGGGGCGGGGCATATTGGGCTTGTGGAGCGACGTATCATCTGCGTAAGTGTCCTTGTTGATTGGTGGCAGATCAAGATGGGCTGCTGACACGAACGAACAGTGTTATATACCCTACTTCTGACCCTCGTATGCTACTTTCTCGCGCGTGAACGACCTACTTTGAGTGGCTCTGTCAGCGCCGTCACAGTGCCCGACGAGAGATATATCGCCCTCGTCGGCGAACCTCAGCTTTGACGCGATTGTCCAAGTCTCCTGAATTTCAATGAGACTGTTGCGTTTCAAGGGAAGTTGTTTTCAGTGGGTCAACGCCGCTCGCGGGCCGGCTTTAAACGGGTTGTGCAGCGATAGCCTCACCTGGATTTCTCCTTGACTATCTTTCCAAATGCTGTCTTGCCGAGCGCAATGCGATCTTGGTCGCATGCGCCATATTGGTGATACTGCTCGCTGTGGTGCTGCTGACGTTCACGCAGTCTACGCAGAAGACAGAAGATGATCTTCCGGGTGACCTGAGAGTCCACTATGGATCATTTCACCTTTCTTCCGACTCCGTCGATTTGATTTCCTGCAGTTAAGACATTGGTCGATAGGCGAGCCCATCTTGAGTCAGGGACTTTAAGTTTCAACTTCTACAGGTTCGTCGTCCGCCGTTACTTTTCCTCCTATCTAATACTAATCATTAACTTCGTTTATGCACCTACAGGATACCGTCGTCGCTGTTTCCGGTGCCGAACGACGGCGGGACTTCTTCGCATCGAGGTATCTGGACCTCGGTGCCGGCTTCAACGGTACCGTGAGTACTTCTCACCTCGCGGGATGCATACAGCCTTGAACGCGTTCTATGACACGCTCGACACGTCTACGACCCCAACAACCGTCCTCTTCGCGGCGTGGTTCCCTAGTCCTAACGCTGTCAGAAAAGTCACGTCCACGAAGAGGATCTACGATATCATCAATGCAGCAGCGGACGCGAGGATCGCGGGGATGTACCGCCGCAGGATGATGCTCTGCAGCCGATGCTGGACCTAGTAGGGGACGATCGGACCATTATCAATGGTGCCAGCGCAACTTCGTTCGATTGATGGTCGAGATGTACGTGCATTGACTGTCTACAGTTCATCATGGGTCTTCTCATCGCCGGTGCACGGTCAACGGGGACGTCGGGTAAGTTACGTGCCTAGTTCATTTCCCCCGGGACAGCGGGCGTAACTCATTGACTTTCCAGCTTCATGGTTGGTTACATTCCTTGCCAGCCACCCAGCCTGGAATGCAAAAGGGATCACAGAGATCAATGATTTCCTAGCAGCTTACAACAAGCCCGTCCAAGCTACGCCATCCCTCGCTGCCTTCACCGGCTCCCTCCCCTCGATCCCCCTCGAAGCCTGGGAGTCCCAAACACCCACCCTCGACGCCATCATCCCCGAAACACTGCGGCTTGCCCAACCACACACCGCCCTCCGTTGAAGCACCAGCTCTTCCCCCGTACTCATCGAGGAAAAGCCGTGCCCTCGGGAGCCTTCGCCGGCTAGCCCTTCGCGGACGTGCTCCTCAGCGGGGAGCTCTCTACCCGGAGCCGTGGCAGTTCGACCCCCAAGCTGCCGCCCGCCGAGTGGGTCGGCTGGGGCGCGAGCGCGGGCGTGTGCTTAGGCCAACGCCTCGCGCGACTCCAGTTGAAGCTGCTGGCGGCGGTGGTGATGGGGGGATTTGAGGTCGAGGTCTTTGGTGAGAGTGGGAGGGTGCTGAGGGAGGGGGAGATGCCCGCCCGCATTGGCATGATACGTTACATTGTGGGCCGGCTGAGGTGTGACTTAAAGTCTAGATGGGTGGTCGAATGGGGGCGCGTTGTAAGGAAAAAAATGAATGCGTAGTCTGCGTTGCGGCATTATGGGATGTGAATGGTGGTATACAGGGGTGGTAGCGTAGGATAACAATGTAATGTACTGAAGATAGCGCATGCATCTACGCCTCCCTCAGGTAGACGACTCTATCCGTATTTCGCGTCCAGGATAGCTCTGGGGGATAGCCTCGCGCTCGACTTCGGGTACGAGATCGGTGGTCAGCCCGGCGCAGGGTGAAGTCCACGAGCTAACAAGCGAGCGGGGCGTGCTCGTCAGGAAGCTTCTGAGGCCGCCGTGCGCAAGACGTCCCCTGCAACAAAGAGGGCGACATTCCGCTCACTTGAACGTAAACGCGTCCTTCTTCTCCGCCTTCTTCTTCATCACCTCCACCAGCGCATGCTGCTTCTGCAGCTCCTCGAGCTTTCTCTGCTTCCGCCACTCCTCGCGATGCTTGCGCTCCTTCTCTGCGAGGCGCGCACGCAGCTCGGGCGACGGCTCCCACTTGCTCTTGAGAACCCTGCGCACGGCCTCGGGGCTGATGCGAAATTGCGACGCGAGCATCGGGGTAGTGAATGTCTCCGGATTTGTAGCATGCAATGCGCGTAGGGCGTCCATGGCTTCTCGCGACAATTTGCGAGGCGGAGCCCAGCCCTCCGGGAACTCTTTCTTCATGGCAGCCCGGTGGGCCTTGATCGCTCCTGGAGTAGGGATTTTGGACGGTTTGCGCCTCATAGGGGCTTTTGGGGTGCTGCTCTCGCCATCATAATCGATGTCTGCAGCATCGCTGACCTCTGCGGCAACCGACTGGGGTGCTGGATGGCCGCCGGTGCGCCACGTCGTGCGTGCAAGCCCAGCAACGGACGAGTAGAACGAGACGAATGAGCGCGAGGCGGGGGTGAGCTGCGTCGCGGACCGAGCGATGGACAACATGGCAGGGCAGGGCAGGCGACGGTGCAGAGCCTCGGGCGTAAGCTGCAGCAGAGAAACGTCCGCCACCGCGTCCGCCACAGGCGACAGCAAACTTTGAAACCCCGCTAGGCGTACGGTATGGCTGCCATTTATGGGAACTGTATACCGTGCTGGATGCTGATTGGCCGGAGATGGGGCGTCGATAAGTGTCGCGTCTCGCGAGCGCATCGGTCTCCCAGCACACCGACCCCGGCTGCACACACTGTGACACACTCCGGTCGCAGCCACACCACCACCTTCTCCTCCTCGTCGGCCCTCTTCACCACCCTCGCCGGTCCTCTCCTGCGCCGCCATGGCTGACGTCTCGGACCCCAAGATTGACGAAGGTGCGCGATCGTCGGTGGACCGGACGCGTAGCATCGTCGTGTGTGACGCCGGATGTCGTTGCAGCGTACCTGGACGTCCGCTCGGACAAGACGGAGACCAACTGGCTGCTCTCTGACTACGAGGTACGCCTGGAAGTCCTCCAAACATATCTCGGAAGCATGGTGGAACGCTCATGCATTGCCTCCGCCGCAGTCTGACCGATCCGACAAGCTCACGCTGACGGCGACGGGCTCCGGAGGTCTCGAGGAGCTCCGTGAGCATCTCGACGAATCCAAGGCGTCGTTTGCGTATGCCCGCGTCCAGTACGCGAACGACAAGGAGTCGAAGCGGGAGAAGTTCATCTTCATCGTATGGATAGGGCCGAACTGCAAGGTTATGCGCAAGGCGAAGGTGAACCCGTCCCATCTATATTCCTGTGCATACTCATACTCGATTGGAAGATCTCCGTCCATGCTGCGGACGTGAAGCAGGTCCTCAGAGTCTACTCGCTGGAGGTTCCTGCTCGTGAGAAGGACGACTTGAAGGAAGAGCCGATAATAGTTCGCTTGCGAAAGGTACGTACGACTTGCTCGACTAACTCCAATATGCATCGCTAACCCGAGCACAGGCTGGTGGGGCGAGTTACGACGGGGTATGACTTGCCATGCTAATATTGGCCCGGGGAAACTGTCACATGTATATCATCTGTCGCAATTTTTTTGGTGAAATCATCCGTATCCTGTCATACGCTGTGAAGCCGGACAACTATGGCATTCGCTGGGACACCGTGGCGAAATGGATACGACTTCGGACGCCCGAGTTCACAGCGCTCGTCCGAGTCTGCCATGACCGGGCGCACTTAGATCGGTACGCTTGCATTTATTGCCTTTCGCTGAACAACTGTTCTGATGAGAGATTTCATCTGCGAACCAGTTGTGATACATGAGCGTCTTGAACAGGATGCCGAGGGACCGTCTCCGTTGTCGTTTACACCGTAGTTGACGGTCGGTATCATTCAGTTTGAATTCTAGATTGGCTCTGTAGATCCGACACTACCCCAAGGTCCGCCTCGGTCACCAGATTGCTACTTATGAACGAAGATGCTCGTGTCATCCACAGACAAATCTAATGCCCATGCAGCACCTCCGTTTCTGGCGGACAAATCGCTCCCGCCGAACACCCATTGCGTTGGCCGCTCTATTCCTCCGAAGCCGCATTCCGTCGGACATCAATCTCGCGAGCGATCTTCTCGAACTCGCCGAACTCGCCGACAAGCTTCCACAGCTTCCACTGTTCGGCACCATGGGGCTCGAGGCGGCGGACCTGGCCCCGATCAACGCGGTCATGGCCCCGACCACCGCGGCCGTGCTGCAGTTGCGCGGAATACGAGAAGCGGCGGAGGAGATGGAGATGAGGAGAGAGGCGCGAGAGAGGGGTCGTAAGTATGGGCTGCCGGATCTGCTGACAGGCGGAAGCGTGCGGCGGTGGTTTTTAAGCGGATACAAGTACGAAAAGTGGACTTGGACGGCGTCGAGGAGAACGGTGCAGTCCATTCAGAAGGCGGTCATGCAAGCCCAGCGTCCGTATGCGCCATTGCTCACCCTTCGCATCTGTTCTCGACTGAAGTTTCATTTAATATACATGCCGCAGAAAGCCAGTCAAGTGTTCCATATGGGGTGGTTGCTTCAAAAGACATTGGGCCTACACCTCGGGGTTTGTTGGCGGATACTCAACATGGCCGAATACTGGGTGCAATTTGCAAATGAAGCTCACATGTCCTCCTCGTCGTCTAAAACAAGATTCTATCGCCGAGCGGATGCCAATCATTACTAGGACCATAATAGTGGATATGCCAAGGGAGGCGGGAAGCTTCAAACGGCTGCGCTGAGTAAGGCTCGCCGTAGGTGGTCATAACATGGGTGCGTCATACACATTTCCATCGCCAGTGACGTAACGCTCTGACGCGCGACGGTATGTGCGTCGCGGTGTGCTGCTTACAGTGACGCATCCACATCTTGAGGATTCGCATGAGTGGCCCTACACAAGCCTTACACACTCAGAGTAGACGGCGATCTGCCCTAAAAACACGTTGTCTACGAGCTCATGCTCGAAACATCGCTGGCTGGAGGATGCCCTTCCCGTGCACATCTTCCAATGGGACCACCGTCGCAATGGAAACGCCAAAGATGACCAGAAGACACGACAAAGTTTCGACGGACTCCGACCGAATGACCGTCTCATCATTGACGTGACGGCGAGCAGCTGCTATGGGCATGGCGATTTATCGCGCGTTCACGTGAGTTGGACTGTTGACTTCAATGACTGCTATAACATGGGTCGTCTGAAGGTGCTGCACAGCTCGGAAACGAAGCTCTATGTGTGTTGACGCCCCGCAAGATCAAACGTTCTCTTGTCGCATGGGCCCCACCTGCCTTACGGGAGCTTACGGGCTCCGAGTTTCGGACTGCAGTGTGTCGGTACTCACCGCATCTGGCTCTGCATGGCGTAGTCACTCCGTCAAGGGAGCCATACGGTGATGCTACTTGCAGGTTCCGGTACGTTGGATCGCCCTCGGGCACAAGTTGCGGCTGTACGACGAGCCAAGCTGACGTTGCACTGATCGCCTCGGTATCGATCATAGTGGCTACATACGGGGCCCCGTTTTCACCGGAAACAAGAGAGCGGACTCGTGCTCGACGAAAGTTAGCGGTAGGCAGGGTATCGTTCGCCACCTCCGATGCTTCCTAAATTCTCTCCATGGCGCCACGAAGGACGATGAGAACGGTCTCTTAGATTCGAGCCTGTAGGTGGTCTCTCGGGATTTGCGAAAGTCCTGGGTGCATTGCCCCCGGTGTTGTGTACACCGCGTCGTACAAGGGCCAGGAGTATAAAGGTAGCCCTCCTCGTCCTGGGTACTCCATCCTCCGGGAATACCACTTCAGCAGCACTAAGGACTACCTTCACTTTCCAACCGTTTCTCCTTCTGCGCTTAGTGCATCATGTTTGCCTCCATCGTTCTTCCCCTCGCCCTCGCTGCCGGCTCGCTCGCGATGCCCATGGCGCGCCAGAACAGCTGTACCAACCTCGGTGCGGGCGCGACCGCTTCGCTCACGTACAATTTCACTCTCTCCGCCGTCTCCCCGACTGCAGCGGACAGTGCCACCGGGACGAACCTCCTGGTGACCCCGGGACCGGCGGGCACCAGCGGGGAGGCTGTTGATTACTGGCTGTCTGTGAGTAACGTGTGCCATGGCTGTGGGACGTGAGCTGATGTACTCTTTGCTGGCCAGACGTTCTCGGGCACGGGCTCGAGCAACTTCCCGACCTTCACGCTCGAGGACGGCGCGCTGATCCCGCAGCCTAACGCGGCGAACCAGGATTACGTGGCATGGGACACGACCGTCGAGGCGGGCAAATATATCGACTTCACGGTCACCGATGCTATCTTCGGCGGCTCGAACGAGGCTACGCCCTACTGCGCCGTGGTGCGTTCCTCTCGCGCTGATCATGTCCTGTCATAAGAAGGCTGATGATGGCCTTTTGTGTGCTCTGTCATTGTAGTCTGATGCCAGCGGCTTCGTTACTTTGGCTGCCAACGGTGTCAGCAACGGATTCTCGCTTTGCGCGACGACGAACGATAACTACGTCCTGGTCTTCCAGGCGTCGTCGACCAACGATGGCTCGTATCAGTACAACACGTGCCAGCCGCAGAACATCCACCTTGTGCAGGCATAATTGCATCCTCAGCTTGCCTTGGAGGATTGACGCTGGGATGATATTGGACTTTCGGACTAATATATTGGCTTCGGGATTGTTTTGGTATTTGCTACTCCCACTGCTATTCGCACTCGCTTGGTGTCGTTCGAATATATCACGGACTTGATATTTAATGTTGCGCAGGCCAGGCGTGAAGTTTTGAAGGCTGCGCAAGCCTGAGGCACGGCGCCTGGACGCCAGTCGGCATGTTAAAATTCACTCTGGCACATCTCATTGGAGATGTCAGATCACCGAGCATAGCAATACTCATTGGCTCCAGCCAAAGCATAATCTATAATACAAGAGGCGTGGAATTCGCACGGGAGACAAAGAGAGCATCTGATTGGCTGAGAGACGGACACCGAGCGCTGCCCGAGCCCCGAGCGCTCTTTCACCGCGCGCGCTGCGAGAAAGGTCATCGTCGCGTCTCTTCGTTGTTTACCTCGATGATCATTTCTGGATTTGAATGGCTGGTGACGGGGCCTAGCGGGCTCTGCTTCTCAATATCTCCGAGTGTCCTGCACGACCGGGAAGGGGAGGAGACGCTCAGGAAGAGCCCGGCGAGCATTGTGAGCGCGACAGGGAAGGTTCACTGATCGAATTCATTCACAGCTCATCTGCCTCGATTCGGACACGATAGTCCTTGAAGCTTGAAGCTTGAAAGCTTGACCCGTGGTACCGTCGTCATCTAATGGCCCGGGCGACGAGACAGTGCTCGACGACTTGCTGACGCCGGAACGTGCTGTACGTATGCAATTTGTTCTGCTTTGACTCGGAAGTACTGATCTGAGCCTGGGAAAAGGTTTGGACGAGCGAGAAAGGAACATGAGAAAGCTGCCTAGCAAAGGAGAGGTAAGCAAAGGAAGATGAGTGCAGGTGCAGATGCGTGCAAGCAAGCGAGCTATATGCGGGCCCAGCATGCACACAGGCGGGCGAGCGAGACGGTGGGTGGTCACACACCGCGGGCGACAAGACGCATAGCGATCGCGAGCGCAAACACGACCAACGAATGGACTGCGAGCGCGCAAGGAAAGAACGGGCGAGGGCGAGCGGAGGTCAGTGGGCGAAGACGAGTCAGCGGTGGTGGGAGCGCCGCGGCAATGCAATGGCACACGGCGATGGCGAGCACGCAGGACAGATGCCCGGTGTGCAAGCGCAGCCGGCGAGTGAATCACAACCGAGTACAGTGCAGGTGAGGGCGAGGGCACGGGCAAGAGCAAGGGCGAGCAAATATTGGTGGCAACGGGCGGGCGCGAGGGCGAGTGAGTGGGCAAATCAGCAATCGGCGAGTGCGAGTGCGAGCAAGTGGGGAAGAGGGGCGAGAGCAGAGCGGGTGCAGGTGCAAGTGCCAGTGCGCCAACCAGAGGCAGGTGAACTCTTCATGATGTTGTAGCTTGCGACTGCGCTGGTGCATCCTCGAGGACATGTATGTATATGCAAGTGACTGGAGCTTTCCGCTTTAATCATAGGATGTTGAACTCAGCAACTTACGAAGGCCGGGCCATCACTGAGACGGGCCCACGAAGCCGACTCGGACTCCCGGAGGCCTCATTGACCTAAGTAGGTATGGACTTACTTGAACGCTGACAAGAATGTGCGAAGGATCTCGCTGACTCTGAGTTGTTGCCCCGGAATGCCTGCTGAATGTATATATAGCTGAGTGGCAGTTCAGCATTAAGCTATGGGCACAATGAAAGGTTCGTACGTCCGTAGCGTAGCACGGGCACCGGCTAGTATATTATATTGCCAGTCACGGTAGGACCAGTGGGCAGTTGCGTTCAAATTCGAACCTCAAGACCTTCTGTTTCGGGAGCACGACTATGATCGGGCTCTGAATACTCGTCGCTCCGCTCCAATCACGTAGGGGCAGGCGCTTGCAGGTGTCGCAGCGCGCTCCAAGTTCCTCCAACCTTGACCTTTCCCTTGACCTCATCGCACCCTTGTTCTCCCTTCTTTCTTGTGTATCGCCGTCAAACACTGTTTGAAAACTATGCAGAGGTCAACGAAGCCCTACAGTGTGAGTGATAATGACGAGGGCGCCGGGTTTCATTGTGCTAAACACGCGTCTTGACAGCGACCCACCGCTCGTCCTCGTGGCGCAGACGGCGAATGGCTGCACGACATGGCTCCCGAAGGCCGTCGCGGGCCTCGCGCGGCCTCAAAAAGCGTCAATATGGATGCACCTTCAAGCGCCACGAAGCTCATGGTGTCAAATATGCACTACGAGCTCACGGCCAAAGACCTTACAGTGCGTTCGCTTTGCGATACATGCTGTTGCCGAGCCTCACGCAACGCTACCCTTCCTGCGCAGCAAATCTTCGGGCAAGCTGGCACGCTCGTCCGAGAGCCACTAATCAGGGTACGAAACTCGCAATGCACCGCGTTCACCTGAGAGACACCGATCCCGACCTCCTTTCGCTTGTTCGCCTATAAAGTACGACCGAAGCGGCCGATCATCCGGTATTGCTATTGTCACATACGAAACCCCTGCGGAGGCTGCGGCAGCAAAGTCGAGGTTTGACGGGAAGCTTGCCAAGGGTATGGTCTCATTCACTGGCGCATTGTCAGCGAGATGATGTGGACTTGTCTGACTTGGATGTTGGTGTCCAGGGCAACCAATGTCGATTACATTCTATCAGCCCGCACCGCCTCCTCGAACCACCAAGGGAACTGGGGCGCCGACTTCCCTTATACATCGGATAGAGAAGGCGCCCTTGTTGGATCGCCTGAGTGGTGCACCGAAGTCACAGCCCGCGTATGTCTTCGCTCTTGTCGCCTCGAGGCAAAGAATTGACCAGTCTTCAGACGGAACGGCACGGGTCCCATCAGAACGAAGGCCCCTCGGCCAACGCGTGTGCCCAAGAAACCGAAAACGCAAAACGAACTCGATGCAGAGTTGGACGCGTTTATGAACGCGGACATCCAGGCCGTCAAGCCATCAGAGGCCCCAGCGGCAGCTGCCGACCCTCAAAATGGAGATGTCGAGATGGTCTGAGGTCTTCAGGTGTTGCGATTCTTGGACTATGTTACGTTGCTCGTGCTCTGCCTTGCTCTTCATCCCCCCTCTGTAACAGTGTTGTACATATGGTAACCCTCCCGGTCCAGGCTCTATTCGGAGCACGAGTCACTTGTTCTGTTCGCACCTCTCAGTGAATGGATTATCACTTCTTGCATCAAAAGTACCCAGTGATGCGAAGTCCGGTCGGCGTGCATAGCAATCAAACAGAGCAGTATGAAGAGAGCACTGAGTACATCGCCTATTCACGCGCACAACTCCCACCTCCCATGCCCGATACACCACACCTTTCCCTCCGCCTTCGCACACTCCAGCGCGTCCTTCACCGCCCACTCTCCCACACGCGCCCAACGCGCATCGCGATGCAGCCACGCAGTGATCTCCGCCGGTGTCGGGCCAGGCGGGGGTGCGGGCGGGGCGAACGGCGCAGTGGGGTCGACATCTGCCCTTGGACGACCACCATGACGGTGCTTCGAGCGCCGCGCGGCAGCTGCCTCGATGCACTCCTTGATAGCGCGCTGGACGATGCCCGCCAGCACCTCGGGCGTGAGCGAAATGTACGCTTCCTCGGTCGGGGAGGGGTCGCTCAGCTGGCCGGGGTCGTCTTCATCCCCTATCGAGCTGGCCGTCATGGCCGACGCGGTGCTCGAGTTCGCCTTCCAGAGCGGCCCCGGGAGCTGCGTCGAGTCCGCATCCTCGCGCGGGAGCGGCCGGATGGGCCCGTCCCACAGCACGATGCTGCCCTCCTCGTACAGCTGCCGGATCGCGAACTGGAAGAGCCGCTTCGTCTTCTTCGTCTTGTGCTCGGGCGGCCGCGCAGGCTGCACCTGCCGCTGCTTGCTAGTAGTATTGGTTGGCCCGGCTTTCTGGCGCTCCCGCTCCTCCTTGGCGCGCCGTCGTCCTTCTTCGTCGACGACCCGTCGTGCGAGGATCATAAGCTCGGGGACGCGCCGGAGGTGGGAGAGGGTGAAGCCGTACAGCGAATCTCCACTTGGATTGTCTGGTTCTTCGGGCACAGAAGTGCGAGTAGGAGCCCTACCCACGCGTGGTGTGCGATCCAGTTCGCGCTCTACCTCGCTCAGCCGGGCGCGTAATTGCGAGGGCCGAGGCGTGCGGTCATCGCCCCCGCCTGCAGTAATTGCTGTCTTCCTTGGCGTGACGAGGGAGGCCCCAGACGGACCACCGCGCATCGCCAGTGCAAGAGTGTTCGATGATTGACTTCGTGCGAGCGGCGTTGGCGACGCCGAGCGAGAGCTAGCGGCCGAGTCTGAATCTTGCGCATTGGGCGGTGGCGCATTGTCCATGTAGTGCTTGAGGTAGATGCGGAAGGTATTGGCTGTCAGGTCGCGTCTGTGCAGTCGCGTCGGATGGCGCAGACGAATCGGAGACTGGCAAGCCACGCAGTACTCAGGAGCTAGGAACAGCTAACAGAGAAAGACTACATACCTGCCTATTACTAAGTCTTGAACTCGCCAACGCAGGCGAGCCATCCGTCGATGTCATGCCGGACGAGGACGGTGTCTGGGGTTCGATGGCCCCTAAGCCTGTCTCATTAGACTTGCTCGGAGAGATAGGGACATCCGTCGCCCTGGCCTTGCCTTTGTCCTTCTCCGGACTCCTTGGGATCCAGGCTGACTGTTCGCGTCTCTTCAGCGGAGGGACGACGAACGGACCAAGATGATCAGCGAAGTAGCGGGTGCGATGGAGTTCGAGAACTGCGAGCCAGTGTTTAGGCTCGTCGTTCGGCGAGGGACATGATCCTGGAGGTGGAAATGAAGCCGTTGCTCGATACAAGCATGAAGTGCGGTGGACTCACGGATCTCGTCGACGAGCACTTGACGCCCCTTTGACGTCTCGACCACCCTGCCGATGACCCGTACGGGGGTACCTATGTCGGCGATAGGTTTGGGTAGAGGAGGGGGCAAGGAAACTGCTTTTGAGGTTGAGATATTAGGTCCTTTGCGTGGGGAGGCATTGGTGGAACTGGAGTGCGAGGGCTGCCGGGTACGTCCAGCCTTAGGGTCGGACGTACTTGACTTGCGGGGAGGCATTACTTGAGGGTGTACTTTATGGTTGCATTCTATCACGGCGGATCCGTCGTCCACTGTGTAGAGAAGAATATATATCTCAGTAAACGTATGTCAACGAGGGACGGGCGAGCAGCATGGTCAACCAGAAGCATGCACACATATGAACCTTCACATACGGAGCATTTCCAGGCAAACTACCCATTGTACGTCCTCCACGATTCGGCTCATAGTTGTGCATGGTCCTCAGCATCGTGCCATGTTCCATAGGCGTCTTACTCCTCGGTTCCTTCCCCTTGCGTCGTGATACCAGAGGGCGCGACTCACAGGTGTAAAGGATTCGTTGCTCAAAGGGCTGTATACCCACCAGCACCCCAACTAACTCAACCGTCCGGCACGGTATACGACCAAGCCAGAAGTACTCCACCTCTGCAACACAGAACGGACACAGCGGACATGGTCAGAACAATGTACAGAAAGCGGTGGCCTGCAAACGCACCCTTATGCCCACTATCCCTCATGTCCAACACATCCTTCACGAAGCACGAGGCCACAGCATCCTTCGTCAGCGTCCACCGCCATATCTCAGTGGGCGAGGGCGTGGCCACGTTCGCACCACCTGCATCGTCTTTGCGCTTGGGCGACTGAGGCGCAGGGCGTGCACTCGAAGAAGCTTCCGCGTTGTCGTCCAGCTTGCGACGCTTGGTTTCTCTCGACGGTGTCAGGAGGATAGAAGGGGTGCGGATTAGCTTGGTCGATTTGGTGGAGGTCGAAGAGACTGTTGTTGTCGAAGTCATCTCACTGCAGGGTGCTGAGATGAATCTGTCGCAGAGCTAGAGGCTCCAGGTTGTTGAGTGTCCAGATAGATCTTCACTGTGCCGACACTCGAGCAAGCACTCTGACCGAGTAGCTTCTACCACCTGATTGAAGGCTTTTGAGCCTTGACTGGCGAGCAAGAACTAGGCGTGGCACACACGTTGGCTCAGAGGGTCAGATATAAGTTCACAGCAGCCGATAGACAATTGGCCTCTGCAGGGGCGCACACAGCCTGAGGGTACTGGATAAGGGCAAGTTGACTCCCATAGACGCGACGCGACTCGGACGCGACTGCACGCGCTACACGTGCCCGCAATCTATGCAGGTGGGAACGCGTTTCCTTAGAACGTTCGACGTGCGCACTTCATTCAATTGTCGGTCCTTGGACATGGTACTTATTCGCCATGAATTCCAACGCCCTGTCAGTGAATCACCCTATTGAAAATATTTCAATATTGCGCTCAGGGATGAGTTCGCTTTCACATTGAATCCACGTCCGTTGCACCGAGCTCATTGATTACAGACTGAAGCATAATCCTTCCCTACTAGTGTACAGACGAGGCAAGTTGACTAAGGGAACATCCAGTGAGAATTACCGGACCTTGTGAGTAGGCTTGTACCCATCCACGTAGTCGGAGTTCTGGCGAGCATAGCGGGTCAGCCACAACTAAAACCGTAACAGAGTTTACCCGTACACTTACCTTGGTGTACATGTGTCCCTCCTGACGCTTTGTCATAGCGGGCTGAGGAATACGCCTGGGATTACCATCGTTGTCCGCATGGCCCTTGCCCTGTTCGTTGTCCTGTATGAGCACGGACTTCGACGACGGCGAGGTGTCACGTACGTGGAGCGCAGAGAGGACATCGGAGACAACGCGTCTGCCGTGAAGGTTCCTTCCGGGGAGCGGAAGGCTGGCCTCTGCGTTAGGCCTGAAGTCAGGAGTGAACCGCGTGTAGTTGTCGTCGATGTGCTTGGGGAGCTCAAGCCCTGCTACGGCGCCCTCAACCTGCTGGGCGTGACGCAGTTGCCCTGTCGACCGACGCCTAAGCGTCCTGGTACAATGAAATGCAGACGCACTCACAGGTCGGTATCTCCGTCAGATTTTTGACCGTCATCGGGGTACGCTTGCCCTGAATGCTGAACTGGGCATAGTAGAAGCTGAGAAGCCCGGCGGCGACGATGCCCATCCCGGCGGCCATAGTCTGTGACATGGTGCGCGAGTTCGTCAGCAAGGATTGAAGCTACGCTCGCAAATGCTGACTCACCGACCAACTACCGCCTTGAGCGCGGATGGGCTGAGGCGCTGCACCCGGGATGCGAGAAGGGAAGCCCTTGGGCCTCTTCGCGTAGTCGCCTCCACCGATAGGCGAAGATGCGCTGCTGACAGACATGATTGTAGAATTTGTGATGCGAATGAAGTTCAGATGTGTGCAAGGTTGTGAGAGTTCCAGACTGAGGAGCAGTGACTGTCGGCGAGCCGCTGTTATTTAGACCGCATTCGAATCCTGCCCGCCAGTCAGCCACGGACTTCGAGACCGCCAATGACGTCCAAGGCTCCCGGTGTGTCGCCCAATACGGTGGCGGAAGAGCGGGAATGAGGTTGACCGTCCTTGTGAAGAGTCGGCCGCTCGGGAGGTGCCGAGTGGGTGGCGGGTCCGTCGCTGTTGCGCTTGCAGTCCCCGTCGGATGCAACGACTTTGGTGGCGCGCAAGCCGTCTTCCGATCGGTTCATGAAGCGTGACGTCAGTATAGGGAGACTGCACCATGGTCCCGACATGCTCGGAGACCGGATCCGCCACTGGCCCGCTGCCTTACTAGCCACCGGCACCTGCTCTGCGTCAACTTGGGGACGGAGTCGTATGAGGGGTGGCATCCTCTTGGTGGACACCAAAAGATGGCTAGACGGCCCGCACGACAATTGGCGAAATGAAGATAACTAAACAAGGCTCCAAAGCTGCCAGTACATGGATGCTTTCTGTCAGTGATTTAGTAATGATATTCGTGCCAATGTATCTATTGGAACTCACACGAGTGATTTGGAGCACGCCGTGTGTTGACTTCTCCGCATCAGAGCCGAGCCTCGCAGTTTCAGTGTTCAGTTGTGGCCCACGGGCCATGCCTACGTATCAAGGTGACCGCGAACTTGGCTGCCGCACAACTCATCTAGCAGCCGCATCGGTTAGTATGTCGTTAGTATGTCGGACACCCTGCCACCAATTGCGTTCTCAGCGTCATAGCCTACTATACCACACGGTAGCAGATCCGATCATTTGAGCGGTCTCACCGGAAACCAGACCTGCGCGGCTCTTGTGCACGCCTGTCCCTCCAGGTCAAAAGGCAACAACCACCTAACCTCGGCTTCCCACCAAGAATAAGCGAGAAGTGCTCCAGGCGGGGTCGGTCGAAGAACATTCACGATGTGCACGCTCGCTGCTCAGGCGGTGAGCCCGGCATCGGTGAACGTCCTGCCAACGTCCATCAGCAGTGGGGAGAAGTACATGATATCCACGATGACTCACGGAGAAATAAATGTCGCTGATCCGCTAGAGACTGAGCGTGTTCCTTGGTGAAAATGCCTCACAGACACGAGGCAAATATTCGTACCTTGCACCGTAAAGTCGGGGTGAGACGGCGACAACCAAAGCCACAAGGGCAGATAATGCAGAGTTCCTTCGGGGACCATCGCGTCAGAATTCACCATGCACCAACCCAGCGCTCGAAAGCTTCCTGTGGACCCATTTGCTGGCTAGTCGTAGCAGAGTCATACAAGCGCCGCCGAGGAGTTTCTGGATGCGCACCCATCGCGCAAGGCAAGATCTGCGCCGCAGCTGAATGGGATCGAAGGATCAGCTGTGCCTGACCCCCCTGCATAATGAAGACTAGGGCCCCTAGACGCACATTTTGCGTACATAGCACGGCCTTTGCATAGGCTGGCCTCCACCTCGTCTAATCCTTCCTAAAACCTCGACGGTACCGCACCGGCCGTCTGAACGTTCGAATCCGACTGTCGAGCTTGAGCACTCAGCGCTCAGCGCTCAGCCAAGACCACCACAGGCACGGGCTGGACGCGCCAGCAGAAACTTCGGAGGCTCGTCTTACAGTCGGGCTGGCGCGTTTGTGGTAGCTTCGGAGAAACTTCTCCTGGCGTAACGGGAGCCCAAGGCCAGTGCCGGAATGATGCTCTCCCGCACCGACGTAATGATTCCAGGCGAACAGTACTGCCCGCGCCGGGTACCTATCCAAAGTACAGCGGAGGGCGTGCTTTTGTCTGGAAATTATCAGACGACCCCGAGTAGTCTCCAAGTCCTCGAGTCTGAGTAGGTCGTGTGCCACCGTGACAGAAATAGCACGGCCGCGCTGTCAAGAGAGACATAAGTCTAACCGCTCGGGCATGATCTGGCCGTGACTGGTACATACCGCCCAGATCTGCGAGCCGTAATTCTTTCCACTTGTTGGCTGTGGCTATCCTTAGCATTCATTGCATCGGGTGCATTAGGGCTACGCACACTAGCCCCTTGCGCGATCAATAACACGTGGACGCGACCCCGCTCTTGATGAGGTGTTCTCACCTCCCGGTGCGCAGTCGTGTATCTCCCGCAAGAGCATCCTCCATGCTATTTCCATGTTGCTAGACCCCTTCGCAAAGAGGGTGGGCAGGCAGAGTGCGTCGGACTCGGTATCACGAATGTGTTTGCATCGAATTTTTACCAGGATTATTAGCATCGAGAGCGAGTCAGACCGAGATTTGTGGCTGAGGTCGGCCGGCAGAACGGAACACCCAAATACAATGCCAGGGCAGAGGAGCCTGAGGGCAGAGGCCTGGCGTCCTAGGGCGTCCTCCGCCCGTGCAAGTTTTGTCGGTGTAGGGCCCTAACAGCCATATGGAACTGGCTGTCAATGAACATAAGAGCCACAGGGTTTGCGGCTGCGAAGCCGGGGTGAGCGCCCAAAGTGTGATCTTCCGTGGGGGCCCGAAGCCGTCGGGCGACACTCTTTTCCCAATTTGGCAAGTGTTGAGATTGAAAGCCCTGCTGACCTCGCGGCTCGTGCTGCGTCCTCGCCAAGTCCCCACCGCCAAGTGTACCACTCCTGTCCTCCACCATTGGGCCGGGCGTATGGCCTTTTGCTTGCGGACACTCCGCATCAACAACGGAATGTTGTGCGCAGTGTGACCGGTGCGCGTGGACACGAGATCCTTACTGGGGCTGCTCAATTCTCGGGGGCTCAAGACTCATCGCAGGCTCAAGACTCAAGACGCCTGGAAGCGCCCGGGCTGACGTGATCCGCCGCGGCTAAACCACATGGCGAGCTCGCTTGGCCGTCCCCTCCTCCTCCTCCCTCCCGAAAATACGGAGGGGTTTCCGTCGTAAACCCTAGACATATTCTGCTAACCCTAGCGCGTCCTCGCGTGTACGCGCCGCGGACGCGTCGAGGCGCGTCGCGTCGGTGTCGCGCCACGCGACGGGCGCCAACGCGTCGCGCGCCGCGCGTCCCTCCGTCGTGGCCACTCACTACTACCCCCATAGTACCACAGCTTGCGTCGCTCGTACCCGCAAGCTGTCCGTAGTGTATATAGAATACTATAGATTTCTTTTCCGAGCCCTCCTGGGACACGAAGCCTAAGCCTCGCCGGCGCAATCTGCACGTGATATTCCCACGGCACCTCGCGCTCCCGCAATCCACGTCGAGAGTCGAGACTCAACGTCTCTCTGAACATCACCCTGAGATCGACTATGCCTACAGCCGCTAGGCCTGTACTGCGATCAAAACGACATGCCCAGGAACTGCTGCAGCAAGCAGCGCTGTCGCGTCGCACAAGCGCCGGTGCGGTGGCGCGGTGGCGCGCGCAACTGCAGCGATGTTATTCAACTTGTGGCGAAACAGCGGCTTGCCCACAAGTTTTCTGTACGCAATATGTGTGTTTTATATGTAAGGAACCCACCTACAAAGTCTTAAGTCTTAGCAATTGAAGCTGAGAGCCGGAGGTGGGCTAAGGCCACACACTCACATGTCACACTTCGTGACACTCACATCACACTACGCGCACGTGTACGCCGACTTTCGTGAGTATTCATTTTGTAGCTTGGAAAAGAAGGCTATGGCATTTTATATATTCTACGGACACCTTGCGGGTACTAAGAGCGACGCAAGCTGTGGTACTACGGGGGTAGTAGTGAGTGGCCACGACGGAGGGACGCGCGGCGCGCGACGCGTTGGCGCCCGTCGCGTGGCGCGACACCGACGCGACGCGCCTCGACGCGTCCGCGGCGCGTACACGCGAGGACGCGCTAGGGTTAGCAGAATATGTCTAGGGTTTACGACGGAAACCCCTCCGTATTTTCGGGAGGGAGGAGGAGGAGGGGACGGCCAAGCGAGCTCGCCATGTGGTTTAGCCGCGGCGGATCACGTCAGCCCGGGCGCTTCCAGGCGTCTTGAGTCTTGAGCCTGCGATGAGTCTTGAGCCCCCGAGAATTGAGCAGCCCCACTTGTGGTGGATGAGTGTCAGGAACAAAGCCGTACGTCCTACCACTTATCACGGCATCCCAGTGACGACTTCGTAAGGGCTCAATCAGGGATGCGCTCGAAAGGTCTCTGCTGCTCTGGTAGGGGACGTCTACCGGCTACTATACTAATATGATTACTTATATGCTCTGACGTGGCCACCCTTTGATGCACTGCCAAGCATGTTCGGGTCTTGGATGATTGGTGACTTGTTATCCAGCCTGACTGGAACGTCTTTCCTCGACGGCTCTCACTCTGCTCCCCGGACTCGTACTGCTCCGAATACGGCTCCGCAGCCCTACCGCCGTGTTCGATCACTTCAGCTGATCCCAACTGATCCACAAAAACCAGCGGCGGGCAGGCTCTGGCAGGCTGCCGACGCCTGCCGTGCCTGAATCAGGGCCTCCCCAGATTTGTGGAGCCCAATCGAACTAGATCCGGCGGGGAAATGTGGGGAAGGAACACGGGGAAACGCTGGAGAATTGCTTCGATTTGTGGCATCACATGTTGCCATCATGTCCCGTATGTCGCCCGCCCATTGCTGGCGCGTTGCGCCCCTGGCGTTGATGCAGGCTATATAATCTTCTCGGGACAGTCGTAGGACGCCCGTCGTCCGGCTCTACCACGGTCGCAGCGCCCTCGTCTTCTCTAGCCTCGCGGCGGACACGTCTATTATTGCAACGTCCTCACGATGGGTGTCACAACAGTTGTTCAGGGCGGGCACACCTCCAACTATGCACACTTGTTGGACCCGAAGCGGAAGTGGTACAACAACAGGCGGTATGTAATGCTTATTTCCCTGCGCCGCTGCCTCTGACGTATCCGCCCACACAGGTTGATCACCCTCCATGCCTGGCTGGTTCTCCTGTACGTCTACGGCATTCTGCAGTACCAAGGGATGTACTCACACACACAACCACAGGCTCATTACGTCGTCCGGAAATGGATTCGACGGTAGTTTGATGAACAGCTTCCAGTCCCTGGACCAATGGAAGGACTATTTCCATAACCCGCAGGGTGGGAAGCTTGGTCTGCTCAACGCGATTCAGGTCAGGACTATCCTTCAATAGACGCCTGGTTCGGCCACTGACACTCGGTGTAGAACATTGGCTCGCTCGCGGCATATCCTTTTGCACCCTACCTATCCGACGGCCTTGGACGGCGGCGCACTGTCTGGATTGGCGCATCTATCATGTTACTGGGTGTCGCATTGCAGACGGCCGCGCAGAACCTGGGCTTCTTCATCGGAGCTCGCTTCTGCATCGGTTTTGGTCTTACCTTTGCCAGTACGTTTGTCGCACTTCTCATCACTGAGCCATACTCACCTGTGCCCCAGCCAACTCCGCACCTATGTTGGTTACGGAGCTCTCGTACCCCCAATACCGACCGCAGCTCACTTCTCTCTACAACTCCCTCTGGTACTCTGGCAACATTATCGCGTCCTGGACGACTTACGGCACGGAGTATATCGACAGCACCTGGTCATGGCGTCTCCCGTCTATCATGCAGGGTGTCCCTGCGGCAATCCAGTTCTTCCTCGTCCTTCTCGCGCCTGAGAGTCCGCGTTGGTTGATCTCCAAGGGCCGTGATACTGAAGCGCTACGGACGCTCGCGTACTACCATGCGGATGGTGACGAGAGTGACGCCTTGGTGCAATATGAGTACGACGAGATCAAGACCTCCCTGGCCCTCGAGCGCACGAGTGAGTCCTGATTTTTTGCTCCGGTGGGTAATTTGGCTGACATGTTATTTCTCAGCGTCCGTTGGCTGGAAGTCGCTCGTGAGCACATCTGGTAACAGGCGTCGTATGCTCATTATTGTCGCCATTGCGTGGTTCTCGCAATGGTCTGGCAACGGTCTCGTCTCCTACTATCTCAGCAAGGTCATGAACTCGATTGGTATCACCAACACGACCACCCAGCTCCTTATCACAGGGTACGTATTCGCATATGCGCTAGCAGATAAACAGTCTAATTTACCGTCGATTGTGCAGTATCCTTGCCATCTGGAACTTGATCTGGGCCGTCTTCGCGTCGTTCATGGTCGAGCGTATCGGACGTCGGAAATTGTTCCTGATCTCCGCTGCGGGGATGCTCCTATTCTTCATGCTCCAGACGGTGTGCACGGCTCGCTACCTCATCGCCGGGAGTGCTGCTGCCGCACACTCTGTCATCGCCTTCATCTTCCTCTTCTACGCGTTCTACGAGTGAGTACCTACTATGCGCACTAACCTTCGGTCGTGATATTGATGGATGTCCTAGCCTTGCATTCACGCCACTCATCGTGTCGTATACCGTCGAGATCCTGCCGTTCTCCGTACGCGCGAAGGGCTTCAACGTCTTCAACTTCACCATCTCCGTCGCGCTCATCTTCAACCAGTACGTCAACCCGATTGCCATGGACGCGATCAGCTGGAAGTACTACGTAAGTTCCACCTTCTTGCGATATTCCTGTCAAACGAGCTGACTCGGGTATACGCAGATCGTGTACGTCTGCTGGCTGGCATTCGAGCTGGTGTTCCTCTGGTTCTTCATCGTCGAGACGAAGGGTCTGTCCCTCGAGGAGACCGCCGCGCTCTTCGACGGAAAGGAGGCCACAGAGCAGATCCACGCCGCGGGTGTGGCGGAGGTGCGCACGGACGATGTGTCTGACGAAAAGGTCAGCGCATGATCGTGCGGCGCGGAGTGATTGTGTTTCGGTTTCGCTGGGTTTGCGTAGGTCATTTGTACTGCGCGTACCCCGTATGTGGTTTGAGGACCGTCATAACGAATGTCTGACGCCTGCGCTGGGGTTGTACTATTAAGCTCATGATCATAACATACGTCACGATCTACTGTTTACTTACGAGAACATTATACGACGCATCCATTTCTGAACTACTTGCAGTCAAACTTGCGCTCCATTCCCAATAGTGCCGTTAATTGTGCGCGTTGATGAACACGCCCAGCGGAGCTGAGCGAATGTCGCGGGAAGCGAGCCCAAGGGCCAAGGCTAAGGTTTGCCGCGCAAGACCTCAATCACGCCCATGTGACCGTGTCTGGGCGCCTCTCCGGGACCGCCCGCTCAACGTTCAACGTTTCAACCTCCGGCTCTCTTTCAAAAACTAATTCATCTTCGCTGTCACTACTGATTATCATGCACACTACTGCCTGTCAGAGGCGGCACGATTCAAATACGTTCAAGAAAGCTTCGAAGGCAGAGCGGTATCCGTCATAGGAGGACGTTATGGTCTGCAACGTAGACAACCAGCGACTCGGACACTTCAGCATTCTGCACTAGCAGTAGACTTATCCAGGGCGGCAAGTATCACTTTGAGAGGCACCCCTGATCAAACTCGCCACTGGCAGCGTCAGCTAGGCTTGCGGACGGACGCCATGGACGAGGACACTGAAGTGTGGTCGGAGCCCGCAAAGACCGGGCACGTTTGTTATGTGATAACGGTACAGGTGTGTTTCTGCCATCTTTCGCGATAGTGTATCCTGATAGCGCACTGTCCAATTGGGTCATACCTAACAGAGGACCGATAATGGCATGCGGCCGCGCCGTGACTAGGTCGTGTTCGCACTTGCTACATCGTCACTAGGGACTTCCAAACGTTCTGTGAATGGAAATCCCCCATTGAACAGAGCTCAAAGCGGCGCCGAATTATCCCAACGTTGCGACGCGAAGGATCACGAAGGAGTCCGACCCAGACAGACATGCCTGGTACCAACCCGAGGCATGTCCGCGCGCACCGCTCTGCTGAGCTATTGGTTTCGAGTGAGACTCAGACTATCGTCTGTGCCTGATCTTGTTTACGTATGCACGAGGCCATGGCGGTCGGCACTGTAAGTTACTTACACTGTAAGCACGCCGGACCCCATGGGGCTGCGATATACGCACAGTCCCAACGGCACTGGCAGGCGTCTTGCCCATCACGGTGCCAGAAACTCCATTCCTGTCGTTCCGTTCAGCATTGACCTCTCAGAGAATGAAAGCATGGCTCTTGCATTCGTACCCAATGTACGTTGATCTGAACTTCACCTGATTTGTATCTGATGATGATGTTCCGCTAGGGGATGATGGCACACGGTATGTGTTTCAATCCGTCAAGCATCTTCAAAACCGAGTAAGGATTTATGAGAAGTTGATGATGATTGCATACTTACCAGTTGCGATGAACAGCCTATGCCCGTGAACCGCGAGGATGACCTCGCCAAGGTAGCACGGTTCAAGGCGCGCCAGGGAAGTGGGAATATGTAACAAGTCAACAGAAGTCCTTGCGATGTTCCTCAGAACTAGTCATTATCAACATGTAGCATACGCTAAGGCACTAGACCGAAGTGAGCGACGCCACGTCCTTCGGATAGTGCTTGCACTGATACCGATGTCATTGAGATACTCACCTAGACAGCGTCTTTTAGCGACTCACCTAGACAGCGTCTTTTAGCGACTCACCTAGACAGCGTCTTTTAGCGTATAATTAGAAAGCCGTATGAGAGCGAATACTCCGTACCTTGCGACGAAGAGCGAATGTGAGTGATCAAGGCTCTGTGTTACCACCTGGTCTTACCTCACCTGTCCGATAGCACAAGCCACCGACGTCGAAGGCACATATCGCAACGAGCTGCCGTGTTTCTCAGGCGAAGGCTTCCTCTCTATCATGGCTGGGACTCACAGGATTTGATTAGTAAGACCGACCATACGTTCCCAAGTTTGCTATCATCGCCTTACAGCATGGCGCAGAATGTGTCTGGCCCTCGGATACTAGATACGGGCCGGGATAACAACATATCACGTAGCAAATTCGACGCAAAGGCCCCGTTGCGACGGTGGGTACCCCGCGAGAAGACGGGCGGGACAAGATAAGTGTCTCGGAGAGTGCTGCTTAGCCCCAGGTCCCCCGCTCGCGTGCAGGATCTCCTCTCCCTCCACATCATGTCCGCAGCTGTCCTGCCAGAGTACAACAACGAGAAGCGCGAATCCACGGGCTCTGTAGAGAAAGATGATAAGGATCTAGCTACGGCTGACGTCTACGAAACCGACGCCCACAAGCTTGCCGAAGTCGAGGATCTACAAGAGAAGCTCGCGAATGACGAAGCCGACGATGATGCATACCGGGTAGAAGAGGCCTGGCAGGTCGCCACCAAGGTGAACGTCGGCGCAGTACGCGGTGCTTTCGCTGTCGATATTGACATCGTCTCTTTCCGTTTATAGGTGCTTTCGACGAAAGATTACCCCGAGCTGCAAGCTGTGACCTTTCGCACCATCTTCCTTGGTCTTGGGTTCTCGGCCTTCGGAGCGTAAGCATTTGTGACATCCATGTCGTGTCGTTGACAACGTTTTTGTCAGTGTGCTCGCACAGATCTACTACTTCAAGCCGCAGACGCTGTCAGTCTCTATCCTGCTTCTTCTAGTCCTCTCGTACTGGTTCGGCAATGCAATGCACATGGCACTGCCATCCAGGGGGTTTTTCAGGTTCCTCAATCCGGGCCCCTTCAATAGTAAGCAGCGTATGGATCTCATTCGAACATGCTTGTGATGCGGTCCACTCGATAGTCAAGGAACATGTCGCTATCGTCATCATGACCTCAACCGCCTCCACTTCGGCAACGGCGATCCAGGTCATCTCAGTGCAGGCGTGTACGTTATCGTGCCGTTTCCATGAGCCTCTACTCATAGAATTCATGAGCAGTGTTCTATGACAACAACATGGTGAGCGATCATGTGGTCGTGGTAATGAACAGAGTACTGAATACGAATCAAGAATGCAGGCATCGCGATCTTCACGCTAATTTCGTCGCAGCTCATAGGTTATGGCTACGCTGGCCTGCTGTCCGATATCCTGGTCAAGCCGACAAAGTGCTTCTGGCCTGCAGACAGTGCGTACTACGGTTGAATGACACTATCATGCAAGTCACCGATTGCTCTGTAGTTTACACCGCGAATCTATTCCAAGCTCTGCATTACGACAGGCAGATGACTTCGAGACGTGTTCGGTTGTTCTGGACAACATTCGTCATTGTGTTCTGCTGGGAGATCATCCCTGAGTGTGAGTGTTCTTCAGCATAACCAGCTACGACTCTTGACGACTCATTCCCCTCTAGGGCTATTCCCCATCCTCACTGGCGTGTCCGTCTTTTGTCTGGCGGACAACCACAGCGCGACAATTCGTAACATCTTCGGAGGCGCCAGTAACAACGAGGGCATGGGTCTACTTGCAGTCTGCTTCGATTGGAACTACATCGGGAGCAACTGCATGTGGCAGCCACTCTGGTTCCAGATAAACTCTTACATCGGGATATGCTTCACTTACATCCTGATGAGTGCTGTGTATTACGGGGACATCTGGAAAGCCAAGAACTTCCCATTCATGAGCCAGGCGATCTTCGCTGAGGATGGAAGCGAGTACAATCAAACTGCCCTACTTACCAATGGCAGATTTGACCAAGAGAAGTTCGGTAAGCTTGGAGTGCGTGCAAATCATACTGTCTGTTGTGGTGATTTGAGTTAAGCTTTGCTTTGCAGCCGGCGTACTTCTCCGCAACGAATGCGCTTGGATTGGTTACTGCCAACCTCTCACTGGGCGCGCTCGTGACTCACGTCGTAATATGGCATTGGCAAGATCTCAAACCTTTCTTCCAGTCATTGAATCCATGGAACAAGAGTGTCTTCTTAGTTTACGACGCAGTAGGTTTCTTGGTTTATGTGATCTAAGTCATGTCTGAATACCCCGTAAACAACAGCATTACGAGAAAATGAAGGCGTACAAACAGATTCCCCGGTGGTGGTATGTCGTCGTGCTGGCAGGGGCATATTCCTGTGCCCAAGCGAGTGAGTCTCGTCTTCACTAGCAAGTCATAATACGTGTTCTAGACAACCCGATAGCGAACTACACTGGCAATTCCGGCCTTCCCTGGTGGGCACTGACGGTTTTGCTCATCATCGGCTTCTGTCTATGTGCGCTGTATGCCACGCTCGCAGCAACAATCGGCTTCTCGAGCAATGCCGCTGGATTCTTCGAAATGATCACAGGTTAGAAGTCCGTCAATATGTCAATGCATGAGCGTGTTAACTGAAATTCGTATAATCGGCAGCTTATATGGTTCCCGGAAACCCTGTTGCGAACATGTACGGCGCCTTGTATGGTGGACAACCGATCAGCCAGGGGATTGGCTTTCTGCAAGATCTGAAGCTGGGACAGTACGTCAAGCTCGCCCCGAGAGTGACGTTCTGCATGCAGATCACCGGTCAGTGCACGTCAATCATTTGCATACCGTATTGTCGCTGAAATGTGATACAGGTACTGTCGTCGGAGCTTTGCTAAATTGTAAGGATTCATGTTCACTCGTGTTCTGAAAGCTTTCGCCGACACCGAATAGACGTCATGATGTTGTCCATCATCGAGAACCAAAGGCCTGGTGAGTATGAGCGTAAATTGATAGGCTGACGCTCACTACGACCACATAGCCCTATTGTCGATCTCCGGCACCAGGTTGTGGTCAGGACAGAACGCGCAATCCTATAATTGTATGTGTGTCCATATGAAACGACCTCTGCTGTCGCTAAAAGGCCGGTGCTATATCAGCCAATGCAATAGCTTGGGGAGCCCTCGCGCCGCACATGTTCAGCCCTGGTTCAACGTACCATATCGTACCCTTGTCGCTGGTCATCGGACTCTTCCTGCCATTGCCATTCTTCGTTGCTGTAAGCCATTATTCTTTGATACAGGCCCAATTTGCTTTCTGATAAACATGCCTACCAGCACCGCCTCTGGCCAAAGATCGGTTTCAACAACTTCAGTACGCCAATCATTATGCTGGTATGTGATGTGCCACACGACCGTGCTTCACTTGATCTGAACTGCCACCTATAGTACTCTTGTTGGCTCGCGGTCGGCATCAACACACAAGTCAAGTGAATTATACGTCGACCTACTCAATCCAGCTGCTCTGACTCACGTATGCAGTACAACCATGGCAATAGGTATCTTCGTGCAGTGGTGGGTCCGCACGAGGTACCCGCGCTGGTTCACAAAATACAAGTACGTCCGTCAGAGTGGAACTGACTGCCCTGCACTGACCTCTTTCGTAGTTATATCGTCGCTGCAGGACTGGATGGAGGGACGCAGGTTATCATGTTCATCCTCAATTTTGTGCGTCAGATGGATCATCTGCTGAAAATGGTATTGATCCATCTTACTAGGCTATTTTCGGTGCCTCGGGACAATCGCATCCGTTCCCTCAGTGGTGGGGCAACGGTATGTGCGCTGATGTTATTGGAAATCCACTGCTGACACATGCATAGACTACAACCTATCCACGGATCGCTGTGTGCTTCCCCTTCAATAGCGTTCCGTTGGTTCGTCGGATGATGTCGCAGCATGCTGCGTCGTTTTGTTGGATCACGATTTCGTGCATGAACTGTAGAATATAGGGGTGTAGGCTCAATGAATTTAGACCGGAAAGGAACAGAAGCACCATCACCCTTCAAGATCATAAGCATTACAATAGTCTACAGCAAAATACTTTTGAATACACGCAGATGCTCCGATAGACGTTCTATGCCTCTTGCATCATGACGACATCGGCGCTATCGTGGTCGGCAATGGTCTGCTTGAGTTTCATCTGATCCACGAGGAATGCCAGTGTAGCATTATTCTCCTCGCACCTAGGCGCCACTCGTCAGCACGAACCATCCTCTTACACAAAGCGCATACCGCACTCACATTTTCACTATCAGATTCTCGAACTCTCCCAGTGCCTTCTGCAGCGCCCGCAGCACACTAGCGTTCTCGCCCGCACGGTCGCGCAAATACCGCCCATGCGTGCTCAAAACCGCCTTCACCCAGACCATCACGAATTCGACCCTTGGGCTGCCCTCAAGCGCCTCCGCGACGCACCGCACCAGCGCGCCGACGTACACCTGCGGGACGCCCCTCACCACCAGCCTGATATCGTCCCTCGGTACCGCCGAGAACACCCTATGCACCAGCGCGCGCTCGTTCAGCCTGAACGCCGTGATCAGGGCAGGCAGCCACGACCGCTTCGCCAGGAGCTCCAGCACGCTCTGCGGCGTGACGTCGATCGCCAGGTCTACCGGGTCAAACGCGGCGGTCTCGTCGAGCGAGTAGATGAGGAGGCCCTCTGTCGTCGACGCCGCCCACGCGCGCCCAGTGGGTGCGAACCGCACGCATGTCGTGCGCACCTCCTCGCGCACCCGCCGCCGCGCGAGGTCCGCGCGCTTCGCGCCAGGCAGCTCGTCGTCCCGCTGACGGCGCTCCTCCACGTCGCTGTCGTCCCCGCGCGTATCTATCAGGTCGATGTTCCCTGCCTCGGTGACTCTCCTGCTGTCGAGCATGTCCTGCGTCCCGTCGAGCTTTAGATTCTCCGAGGTCTTGAAGCGCTTGAGCAGCACCCCCGCGCGCACGTCGTACAGCGCGACGTAGGGACTCCGCCCGCCGGCAAGTACGCATCGCCCGTCGGCAGTGTAGCATATACTCGAGTGCGAGCCGCCCCCGGGCGCAGCCGTTAGGTCGCCTAGTTTCCGGCCGGGCGCGGCGTCCCGTCTTGTGTCGATGATGCTGGTTTGACGACCCTCGGTGACGTCGAAGAACACGAGCTGCCCGTCGAGCGTCGTCACAGCGAGTTCGTTTCCGTCCGGGCGGAAGGCGACAGAAAGGACGTCGGACGAGAGTTGGAAAGGCTCGACTGCGCGGCTGCGCCCGAAGACGTTCCACAGGCGCACAGTGCGGTCCCACGATCCACTTGCGAGCAGGTTTCCAGTGGGAGAGAAGGCGAGGGCGCATACGGGTGCGGTGTGGCCTGCGAGGACGTCGAGCAGTTTGCCCGTCTGGACGCTCCACAAACAGATCTCGAAGTTGTCTTGCGACCCGGCAGCGACTGCCTCTCCACTAGGGTCAACAGCGAGGGATGCAAATTGGGCTGGTGTTGGTGATGTGAACGTTCTAAAGACGCGATACCGTATCAGGTCTGCGGCACGCACAGTCCCATCCAGCGACGCAGAGAACAACACCTGGCCCTGTTTCGCGAACTCGACAGAGGATATGGGCGCTGAGTGCTCGGAGAAGGTCACGAAGCAGAAGCCCGACGTGCTGTTCCACACCTTGACCTTGCCGTCCTCGCCTCCGGTCGCGAGGTTGACGCCGTCCGGTGCGTACGCGACCGTGTTCATCGTCGAGAAGTGGCCTTGTTGCTTCAGAACATAGCTCTGGCTCTGCCACTCCCACACGAGCAACTGTCCGAGCCTCGCGGCGCCGAACGCTAGCCACTCGCCGGACGCGTTGACCGCGACCGACGAGATCTTCTCTTGCGAGATGCTCAGTGTGTGGAGGTTGGAGAACGAGGGCATCTCCCATAACCCGAATACGCCAGTAGAGAAGCCGATGATCAGGAGGCCCGAGGGACGATGGAAGGTACTGCAGACGACGCGCGTGCCTGGCTGGTGGAAGTAATTGCGCTTGTGCACACCCCATCGGGTGTGTGCGATCGAATCTGCTATGGCAGAGGTGGAGGCGACTGGTTCGGAGTCGTCGCTATCTGACCCTGCTTCGGAGGGCTTTGCTCTCCAGGTGAAGACGGCACCGTCCCGACTGACGGTGTAAATCTGAAAGACAATTGAGCGATGAGAAAGACGGGCGGAAACAGGACACTTGCCGTCTTGGAGTCTCCAGAGAAGTATGCATTGATCACGATGTCCCGATGCCCTGCGAACGTCTTCGGTCGAAACCCATCCACAGGGTTCAACGTGAACAACCGTGCAGTCATGTCCCGCGAGGTAGTGATGAAGCACTTCGAGTCCGGAGACCACTCTATGCTGACTACCTCATCGTGGTGTCCGGTGTATGTCCGATGCAGATCGAACGGTGCAAATTCCCGGATCAGATGGTTCGGAGTACGCCAGACTTGGACGTGCGAGTCGTGCGTTACTGCAATGTACTTGCCGTCGGGCGAGAACTTGATGGCCTTCACGGGCTTGTGGAAGTTGAAATGGTGCATGACAACACCTCGTCGGAAGTTGACGAGGAGCGCTCGGCCATCTGTAAGGAATGTATGACGGTCTTGCTGCGACCCACTACAGGGTTACGTACCTTCGTCCACACTCACCAGGACATTGCTATCCGGGCTGAGCGCGATTGCAGCTATGTTCTTGCGGTTCTCGAAGGGAAAAGTGCGCGACTTGTTGCTGGCATAGGTCGGAATGGAATGTGCACGCAGTCATTGGAGCGACTCACTTGACAAGGTCAAACACCGATACACGGTTCCCGACCGGACTGAGAACGGAGTTTCCATCTGGTGTGAAGATGATGTTTCCCTGCCTATATACAGTGCCGCATAGATTTGAGAACTAATCAACCGTCAAGGCAACTCTATGCACTGAAAGCGAGCAATATACATACCTGGAAGTTTGACTTCATTAGCCCAGGCTAGAAGACCGACGGGTTGTCCGACCTGCAACGACGATGATGCGTAATGTGGACCTTGCGCTTTGGAAAAATAGTTCGGATGCTCGGACTAGACAGAGAGAAGGTCGATGCAACTGGTGACTGAGCAGCCTGAGCAGTCAAAACACAGTCGGCGCAAGTAATGGGCGCCTAACCATCTCAGGAAGAAAATCCTGTAACTTATGTTATTGCCTTTTTCGGCCAGTGCGGCTGTCGTCGCGGTCACGTGCACGTGTTGTCGAGCTGCGAGTCGTTCACGTCACGCTCTCAGCCTTCTGCAAGAGCCGGACTCAGTTACGGTCTCCTTGTACTCTTCGTACTATACTTAAGTTGCTGCGCAATGTAGCATTAAAAATTGAGCAAGCTTCCTCGGGCAGGCGGTTCCGAGTCTCAAGTACTGCCGCGGTGTCTGCAGCATCGGGTACAGTACTGTTACGGTGCGTTGCTATTACAGTACGCACATCATGATTAATACACTACTTTACATTGCTTCATGAAGGTCCATTACAGTGCTGTGTATTGTACTCTTACACCTTGCAGGGGCCAAAAACCATCGAGCCACCGTGCGATGGAAGTTATACGCACGGAGGCCACAAATGACCGTTCGGCGACGCTTTACTTCGTTTTGTTATTGCTATCGGTGTACTCTGAGTTCTGTTGAGCGCAAAAATCAGGACCGGGGCATCGCATTGAACCAAGAGAAATTGAACTGACCTTCGAGTATGCGGCGTCGCCCTGGTCGTTGGTCCTACCCATTTGCGGCGGCTGGTCGACGTGGCCCGACGAGCCTTGCGATTGCTCCGAACCCTTCCCCTGCATCATCGCAAGTCAGAATCGAGTACTATGCCGTGCACTTTCAGATAGTATCAGGGACTACTCACATGCGCCGCCGTCAACACCGCGCTTCCTCCTTTGCCCTGACTAGAGTCTGAACCAGGCAAGGGCACGTCTTTCGGTCGGGATACATGCTCCGCGCCGGACACGCGCTGCGCGAGGGGATCATTCGGGTGTGTTACCGGGTCCTGTTGCTGTTGCAGACGGTATTCCCCTGTGACACCCGTGTTGGTCAATCAACTGAATCTGGGACGCAATAACGCGGTGAGGGACGTACATGTAGGGATTGCGCCTGGCCGTACGTCCTCTTCTTTGCTAACCTGTATGGACTTCTGGTAGTACCAGAAGCCTGCGAGGCCTGCAGTGACGGCTGCAATGCCGCCCCAGAGTGCCTGTCAGCAGAGTGCAGGTCAGTCGTATGCGCGTTGCCTTTCGAGTTCGGAACGCACTTTCGGGCTTCCCGTACCGCGCGAGGCCCTCAGCATTGGAGAAGGGGGCTTCTGTGTGGGCTCATTGGCGCGTGTGTGTGCGTGGCTTCCAGAGCTCATCGTTGTCGACCGTTACAGTGTAAAATCAAGTATGAGTAGTCGGATGACTCCTGAGAGGTCGTGGAAAGTAGATTGTGGCGAAAGAGGGCGTAAAAGGAGGGCTTATAGCGGACGTCGTTGGTGCGGAGAGCGTCATTTCGGGCGTAACTCGCATAACTCATGCGCCACCTGGGGAGCAAGAGCAGAGGACGGAGCCGTGACATCATGCGTTGCTCTGAGTATACGCGGTCACGTGATCAAGTCGCGCTGGTGCAGTGGTGGCGCGACACATACGCGGGGAAGACAACTTGAAGATGTACACTTGACCGATGGAAGCAAAATCATTCGTCCGTTTTATGTAAACGGTACATCATTTACGGGACACGGTTCATTATGTACGTTTATTAGTGGCCTATCTCGTACTCCTACCAGTGGCTGAAGGACCTCCGAGTCAGGTAACTTACAAGCGGACTAATCCTGCATGTAGAATGTGCATGCCGCGCACAGCTCGGTCAATTTATGGCGCGCCATAGCGCAGTCGGTAGTACCACTCTGGCGCCCCCATTGCCTCTCCTACATAGTTACGTTCCGGGTAGGTGTCCCCCTCGCATTCCCAATCTCTGAAGTGCGTCTGCCAAATCAGGCTGATCCTCGGGGGCAACTTCACGCTCTCTTCCTCTGACCTCCGGTGTGGAATGGCATCCACAAGCTTACCAACGTACTCAGCGATGCCACGCTGGTCCACAGGCCTGGGTCTCTCTCCATAATTAGACGAGAAGTCGAGGCAGAGCGTACACTTCATACGGGGGTGTGCATGCATCAGCGCGGCTATCTCGTCCACGAGCTGCACCCACGCTGCGACACTCCAGTCTTGTTGCGACCGGGGAACGTAAGGCGTCAGGTGGATCACCACGTCTTCCAGCGCGTCCTGCTCTGCAGGGATCGTCGAGAGAACGTACGTGATCGCTGACAGCCCGTTATGAATCTCAAACCATGCCGAGCCCACCGCCAATATATGCAAAGATTTCAGACGGTGGTTTTCGGAGAGCTCGGGGAGGAGCGCGTTGCGGATGTACTCGGGCGGCCAACCTTCGCCGAGGTCCTCCAGCCGAAGGACGAGGCTCTCGAGCGTGTCGCCTGCGGACGCGACGAGCTGCTTGGCTACGCTCCGCGTAGCGTTGCTGAGCCGTAGGTTGTGGCCGACGGCGAGCCGGAGGAGGGGAATCGTACATCCGGACTCGAGGGCGTGTGCGACGAGGAGGGGTAGCGTCGTAGGAGCGTCGACGGCCTGGCGAGATTGCATGAGCAGCGGGAGAGAGGGGACGTGCCATACGAGGGTATCGAGGTTGCGGAACGGAGGCGAATCGTAGGGCAGGTGCATACGCGCTACTGATGCTGGGTCCTGCTCGACATCGCCCGTGTCGTCGATATACAGCGAAGTCAACTGCGGGCACCCAAGCACGAACGCCCTCAGGTCATCCCCGCCACCTCGCATGTCCTTCAGCCACACGTTCGTAATGCCCGCCTGCCGCACCTCCACCAGCGGCTTCAGCGCGAACCCTTGCAGGCGCACGCTCTCAAGGCGCTTCAGGCGGCTCGCCAACCTCAACCAGCCCTCCTTGACGCAGTGCTTCAGCTGACCGTCGTCCTCGGCCCCACACTCGCTTCCGCCGCAACACGACGGATTCCCGCGCACGTCGAGCGTGCGGATGCTCCGGGCGAGCGCAGGGGATGCCCCGAGGAGCGTCTCGAGCGCGGCGAGGCGCGCGGGCGAGTCAAGGCGGGCGACACGGAAGAGGTGCGCGCGCGCGGCTGGGAGGAATGCGTGGCAGGTGAGCGCGCAGGCGGCGAGGGTCGCAAGATCCTTGGTGGAGGAGAGCAGGGCGATGATGTCGTCCCAGGTCTCGAAGGCGAGCCCACAGGGTGAATGGATGGTTTCAGGCATGGGGTTGGTCTCGTTGTGATCGTATATTGGTTGAGGTGTACACCTTCGTCCTTTCTTCTGTCAAAAATGAGTACCCAGCCAAACGCGTACAATGAATCACCCTACTCACGCTCGAGATCAAGAACAGGGAACATTTACTGTTCGTCAGCTGAACGCAGAATCAACAGTCAGGCTTTTATATACATACCGGCAGCCCCCGGCGGAGCAAGGAGCGCCATGAGCGATTGAAGCGACGAGCGCTGTTCGCAAAATTGTTCGGCTGTACGGATTGCAGTGCGCATGGCCCATTACATGTATGCGGCCGTCTGACTCGACACACGAGATGTTCATGGGTCTTGGGTTTGTGCCTGTAAGCGAGCGATGACTCTGTAGGCGGCCGTGCGGGTGCTTGGTCAGTGGGCACCCTGGCTTAGAACGAATGCGTAAGCAGTCAGTTGCGGCCGCGTACAAGTCGTGTAGAGTTCCCCCCACAAGGATCGATACGCAGGTCTGCACTCGCGGTACGAGGTCGACTTACGTGTGGAGCTATGCAGTGACCCGTAGCATGACCCCGTGACTACAGAGAAATGATAGCGTCGTGTACCAGTTGGCAAGGCGATGAGGTTGGGGCATGGTACTGAGAGCTGCGAATGCCGCCGTCGTGCTGCTGACGGCGCAGACGACCATCGTAACATGGCTGAAGGCTCTCAGGCATGACGATGGGCTGTATACAATACAACATTGAGCAACGAGAGAAGACAGAATGCTGCATACGCACGGATTATAGGACATCATGGCTTCGCACGCGGGTCGAGATCCCGTCCCAGTGTTCTATGCGCAGCATGGTGGCGGGTCTCACTAGATGTCGATAATTTGATGCTGTGAACGATGATGCGTAGCACAATGATTCAGTTTGCCTCGTCGATGAAGTTCTTGAACAAGGGGTCGCTCGGTTGGACTTCTGTGGAGTGGAGTCTCCACGACGTACGTCCCAGATGGATAGTAGCGATCAACAGTCAACGAGTGGCCAGCCTTTCACATAGTCAGTAGCGGGTCGCATCATCGAGTGGGCACGTACTTGGTAGTTTGGTCCAGGTTAAGCCTTAGTACTGCGGCCGCCAAGGCGACTGCCACTGCTGCGGCAGTAGGCTCAAAGCAGTCAGTGGCTGGGTGCTCTCTATGGCGCAGATGACACTTCAATGTAATCAATAACGCCGCGAGTGTGAGTGTGGGCTGCGCAGTGTGTGTACGTAGCTGCGGCGCATCCAAAGGAGGCGATGCGTTTGCGATGCGGCGGTACCGGTCGAATTACCATATTCGGCCTGAAGCGCTCAGCCACCGTCTTGTGGCGCCCGACGCGCTCGTCCGGATCCGCCACGCCATCAATGTACGCTATGGTACCCGCCGTCTCTGAGCGCAATGGACGTCTCCAGGATTGAACCGGACCCTCTCGCAAGCTCTCCATTTCAATTCTGGTATGCTAAGCGAGTGCGATAAGCAACTACGCCAGACGCACAGCCCCCCTAAGTTGACAAGCATTGTCAAATTGAACTGGCGAGTGACTACTTTTAGATCTCTCATTGGCGAAGGAAGTTGTTCACAACGCTGCCCGCAGGTATTTCAGAGATCATTTGTAGTTATTTATACCTGACGGAGATACAGTGGCATCATGGACTATTCAAGAATCAAGATATCGTGAGGAACAACTGACACTATACAGCAGTCAGTCATACACTCGTTATCCCCGAATGGTGACGTGAATATCTGTCGCCTCGTACTACTGATCATGCTAACGCAAAATCAGGTATAATGCCTCGCTCCCGAGAGCAAGAGACTGCTGTATGTACATTCAGCCCGCGGCGTACTATACTACTAACTCGGTACGTTCGCTGCCATAGTCTGCGTCAATGAACTGAGGCAACTCAAGGCTCCTCCACTGATGCAACAAAGCTACTCAGGCTTTCAGTGCACGGCATTCCATGTAAGTACCTCAGCTTAGTGCTTGGATTCCTGCGCGATAACCCTACGGGCGAGGTTAGCCGGCGCCTGCACAGGACTATGCTCCTTACGCGTCTTCCGTGGCATGCTTCGCATGAGGCTGATAGCACAGTGATCCGTCTCCAAACGGCATTACAGTGTCGTTTGAAAGAGACTGATCGCCTCTGTCGTTAAAGAGTCTACGTGGCAATGTGGCTGTCCTCGTGCAGGCGTTGACGAGATGAAGACTGTCATCTGGCGTGATGAGAGGTTCTTGTTCTGCGGAATGCAGTAGTGTGACATCCGCACTGAGACTGCGTCGCTTATCGCGCTTTTCGTGGTGCTGGTATATATACAGGGGACAAAGAGGCTGGATCCTCATTCCGCATTCTTCTCTTGCGTTGTTCTCTCTTCATTTTTCACATACCCCCTTGAGCTTTTTGAATTCTTGCTGCCGGTGTTTGCACTATGTCTGGTTCTGCAAAGGCGGACATTGACAAGACTGCCGAGAGACTGCTAACGACCGGCGTAACCCTGAATGCAATACCGTCAACATCAGAGACCAGCTGGCTAGCGGTCGACGACTCGGATGACTACCTCCTGACGGGCACGGGAATTGTCTCGGAAGAAGCCGCTTGGACTGAAGAACCTCGAGTGCAAGAGCCATACGAGGTGGCCTTAAAGGTATGACATCGGTAGCCCGTCATGCCTACCATACCTCACAGAACTGGCACGCCGCAGGTCCTGACCACTGTGGACTATCCCGAGCTACCGGCAGTCACTTTCCGGTCTATATTCCTCGGCCTCGGATTTTCAGCATTCGGAGCGTATGTGATAACGTTCTGTTGCCACCTCCATGTGCTCACTACATGTTCCTGTGGCAGTGTGCTCGCGCAAATTTATTATTTCAAACCCCAGAACCTCACCGTATCCGCCTTGCTACTGCTTATTCTCTCGTTTGCGTTGGGAAATGCCATGCACGCTGTGCTGCCGTCAAAGGGCATTTTCAGATGGATCAACTCTGGTCCATTCAACAGTGAGTGCTTCATAGTCATCCGGTGCTCATCTAATACCGACTCCCTGGCAGTCAAGGAGCATGCAGCTATCGTTATCATGGCCTCAACTGCCTCAACATCGGCTACTGCTATTCAGGTCATAGCTGTTCAAGAGTGTGAGTAACTCGAGATTTCTTCGATGTGATTTGCTGACAAGTCTTCTTGCAGTGTTTTACAACCATACAATGGTATGTAGCTTTCCGGCTTACAGTAGGTGACATGAACGTGACAATGCGCTAGGATGCTGGCGTCGCAATCTTCACCCTGCTTGCCTCCCAGCTCGTAGGATATGGGTTCGCAGGCCTGCTCCAGGACGTTCTCGTCAGGCCCACGAAATGCTTCTGGCCTGCATCCAGTATGTCTTGCAGTCTTTGGAACGGTTAACGGCTCTGAATGACTATTCGACAGTCCAAACCGCCAACTTGTTCCAGGCGCTGCACTACGATGAGCAATTGTCGTCGAAGCGCGTGCGCGTCTTCTGGATTGTGTTCGCCGTGATGTTTTGCTGGGCAATTGTACCCGAGTGTGAGTGACTACCCCTCAACGGATACGTTTGACCGGATCATTACTCACTCGTGTGTTTCCAGGGATCTTCCCCGTACTCTCGGGGATATCCATATTCTGCCTCGCCGACAATCACAGCTCAGTCATCCGAAACATTTTTGGTGGCGCCAGCAGTAACGAGGGCATGGGGATCCTCTCGATATGTCTCGACTGGAATATCATATCGAGTCTCTGCTTCTGGGCGCCGTTATCCTATCAGCTGAACATCGACATCGGGATTTCCCTGGCGTACATCATGATGTCCGCAATATACTATGGCAACTTGTGGAGCTCTCTGTCATTCCCGTTCATGAGCCAGTCTTTATACGTGAGTGCCTTTGGATCTTCTTAACATATGGTGGGCTGAGCAACTGCCTCCGCTAGACCGCAAACGGATCCATCTACGATCAAACAGCCATTTTGACCGACGGAAAGTTTGACGCTACGAAATACGCCGAGCTAGGAGTTAGTCTCACAGAATCTTGTCACATTCTCATCATCCCAGTTCTCACTATGTTGTACAGCCTGCGTATCTGTCCGGGACGTTCGCCTTCGGCCTCATCACGTCCAATCTCTCCGTTGGTGCCCTCTTTACGCATGTGGCCCTGTGGCATTGGAGGGACCTCAAACCCTTCTTCTTGTCATTGAACCCGCGCAATCGCGTAGATCATGTCATTGATGATCCTGTGAGCTAAATTGCTGTCGACAGAACGTACACGCTGAGATTTTCCTACAGCACTGGGAGAAGATGAAGACTTACAAGCAGATACCCCGTTGGTGGTATGTCGCCGTATTGATCGGGGCCTATGCAACCGCCCAAGCCAGTAGGTGCCTGTGATGCTCATCACGACCATCGCAACTGACGATCATCCTTAGCCAATTATACCGGCGACTCCGGCCTTCCGTGGTGGGCCTTGACGGTCATCCTGCTAATATCCTTCACTCTCACCGCCCTATATGGCATCCTGGACGCATTGGTCGGGTTCTACAGCAACGCGACTGCGTTCTACGAGATGATCACAGGTGTGTAGTACGATACACTCCACACTGGGGATGACGGCTCATGCTGAAATGGCTCGCCAGCGTACCTCGTCCCCGGTGATCCTGTTGCCAACATGTACGGCTCATTGTACGGAGGACAGCCCATGATCCAGGCGTTCGCATTCCTGAGCGACCTCAAGCTCGGTCAGTACGTCAAACTGGCGCCGCGTGTGACATTCTGCATGCAGATGGCGGGTAAGGATGTTCAACTATCCTTGGCTCGGCAGAACGTTCTGACCGTTGTTTCACAAGGTACCGTTGTAGGGGCACTCCTGAACTGTGAATTCATTACATTCGTGATGAACAAAAATCATCGCGACCTGTGCTGATGTGCTTATTTCACTCTAGATGTCGTCGCGCTCTCCATCATGGACTCTCAGCGAGATGGTGAGGGCTGGCAGAGTTTGAAGCCCACGAACACTGCATGCTGACTCCATCGTAGCGCTCTTGTCGGTCTCCGGTACACGGTACTTATGCCCGTTTCGTTTTTGTCGACCGCCCATGTGCTGACTTCAATTGCCGCGACAAGGCTTTGGTCGGGTCTTAACGTCATCATATACAACAGTACGTCTTCTGCAGACGTTTATCCGCTGGATCATTACTCACACCAACTACAATTTCAGCGAGCGCCATTGCTTGGGGCGCATTGGGTCCGCAGATGTTCAGCGGAACGGCTTTGTATCGCATGGTACCGATTTCGTTGGCTATAGGCCTATTCCTTCCTTTGCCCTTCTACATCGCGGTGAGTGCTGAAATACAACAACCACCCATCGAAGTCGGCTCTGACGGTTCTTGTAGCACTGCATCTACCCGAAGGCTGGCTTTCAGTACTTCAATACATGTATCATGTTCCAGGTACGTCCGATATGCCCTTTTAAGTTCAAGGGTTTGTAAGTCATTGCTGATATGCCCGTCAGATTGCTGGGCAAATGTACGGCGGTATCACTAGCTACGTCAAGTGTGTCCCTCATATATTACATAACCTTAACTCTGGCTGACGTACTCGAACAGCACTTCCATGGTGATTGGACTGTTCACGCAGTGGTGGGTCCGGACTCGCCACCCTCGGTGGTTTGTGAAGTACAAGTGAGTCCCGCTCCAGTGTCTTGTCAGTTACACACTGTATCGACGGTGCGAACTACAGCTACCTCATCGCCTCAGCCATGGATGCTGGCACGCAGATCGTCATCTTTATTCTGAACTTCGTGAGCATCCACCCCTCTTCATACGTGTTTCCATCTATTCATATACGCTCTAGGCAATATTCGGGGCAGCGGGCAATGCGGTTGCGTTCCCGGAGTGGTGGGGCAATGGTGCGGATATTGTGACCGGACCACTCTTCGAACCCAGTCTAACCATCGTCCTTTACAGACTTCAACCTTTCTGCCGATCGTTGCCTCGCCGCATCCGATTGAACAACCCCTCGAAGGCGGAAGCATCGCAGTGTATCTGGGTATACTCGGACTTACAGACTACATGTACTGTAGATATCATAGTTTATCGACCACGGAACCGTCTATGATGGAACCAAGAAGCCAGTGTCAATCGGATAAATTAGATGCACATGGTATCAAGTGAGCTCTACAGATACTTTGCGTCGTGCGAGTGGTGTAACTAGCGATGCCTACGATCACGGTACAGTCCGGCGCGCGATCTCGTCTCGGATAACTTGCATTACTGCATTTGCGCTGACGGGTATCCTTTGGGACGGGCCGGTGGCTTGGAACACGGGCGGAAGGTCATCGCTCGTGAATTTTCTGGAGATTGCGTCAGCCCGAAGATGTTGGGAGAGTGAGCAGTTTTGTACCTGTCGTTCCACCAGGCGATGTACCTCATCCCTAGTGAACGGACTGCGAACTCCTGATCACGTACGAACGTGCCGGGTGGGAAGAACTCCATCAGCAACGGCGCAGCAGACTGTTCTGGCTCTCCCGCAGCAGTCGAGGACACTGAAGCGATCTCACGACCTTGCCACGCCGGAGGCGACATGAAGAGACTGTCAGCGAGCTGGTAGCCGTACGGGCCCAAGACGATCTAACAGGAGGATGTGAGCAATTATCACAGCACAGCCATGGATGCAAGTAGTCACGTACACTCGACCGAGCAATCGCGCTCATCCTGTCTGCCCATTCCCACCCATGCACACCAACGCTCCCATTGCCCTTGACGACATGCACCTCGCTCACCACGCCATCCCTCTGCAAGCTCTGTAGGCCAGCAACAAGGGCAGCATGGTCATCGTTGTTCAGCCTCGGGCCCGCGCCCATCGGCTCGTCTTGCATAGACACATACGTAACGACAGGCTTTCCCGCCGCCGGCTTCTTGCTCCAGAACGAGACCTTGCTCGACGCCGCCTCCTGGAGTTCCGGGAGGTGCAGGTAGCCCAGGAGCGCGTTGCGCACAGGCGCCCACCAGCCGGCCTTCATGCGGAGCCCGACGAAGGGCGCCGCCCACGCGGGCTTGCCGTCGTCGCCGCCGGCGCGCCTCACGAGATCGTCAGCGGCGGGCGACCATCCGCGACCCCAGAAGTCTCGCCCGCGCTCGGCTGCGCCACGGTCGGCGATGATGACGCGGTCGAATATCCAGGGGGCGTTCATGGAGATGAGGTCTTCCCAGTCTTCGGTATACCAGATGCCGAGGGTCGGGAGGGCGGCTTTCTGCAGAAGCGGATGGAAGCCTGGGCGGCCAGACATCAGTCAGGTGTAAACGGCTGAACGGATGGTGTACTCACCGATATATGACTTGATTCTGGGCTCTGTATGTGTCTTCGGATCGACGCCAGGGGCTAGTGGGATATGGGGGCTGGAGAATGTCGGGACATTGGGAAAGATCAACCGGAGTGGAGCAGGGACGTTCGCCAATGATCCGTTCCGACTTTGGGAAGACGAGTCCGAGGAGAAGCTGGGAGGTAGTGTGGGTGCAGCTAGGGTACTGTGTGTGCGGAACATCGAGAAGAGTGTATATGGATCTTGCGACTCGGCGTGGTCTAGTGCAAGCCATGAGGTACCGAACACCCTGTCATGAGATATGTTGGGATATGCGTATTGTTGGTTTACGAGGTCCACTCACCGTCCGCCGAAAGTACCGAGCTTGCCGATTGCATCAGCTGTGCTCACGATTTCCCATTCGTTCTCGCGTGGAGGGCGTTCACTGTTAGTAGATGAAGAAGCGATGTATTCCAGCGCTGGCAATGAAGACGGGTCATCCGTGACGAGGTAGAACGTCCCATTTGCCATGATTACGTTGTCCAATATCGAGAAGCCTTGCGCCCAAGCGTGATGAGCCACACTTCGTATCGCTATATGCGCAAAGTAGACTCACCCGGAACATGTGTGACAGCTCTGGCAATTGGTACCTCATTCTCCCATCTCACCAACTGCTGGCGTGGACTGACACCGTTCGATACGCCTATCCCTCCGTGCGCGTTACCGGCACCACGGCCAGGACCCTTGCCTGCCTCAGCGTTGTAGATAGCCGCAGTCCCGACAGGCCCTGCAGCTGTCGTGCTCGCCACCGCTGCCACCTTGCCCTCTTCCCACTCCCACTCGCCGGATATCATGTTTTCCAGCGCGTCCCGCCATTCTTTCGGCCTCCGACCGTTGCGGTCATAGCCAGGGTCCTGGGCTCCCAGTCCTGCACATAAGCAGCCAGTCAGACTCGTTGAGCGCTACCGTACGACATACACAGTGCGCGTGGCCAAAAACAGCTGGAGACGCGACTGCCAGAAGGAGCACGGGTGTAATAACACTTACCAATAGCGGAGAGATATGATCCACTGAGCTTGGCTGGTTTCACGCCTACGAGTTGCAGTGAAGCTTGCAAGTTGAATGATAAGATGAAGACGGTTAGAGAGAATAGGACGAGGGTGACTTCGCGACGAGTGGGTGGGTAGAGCCATCCTTTGTTGTGCGGCGACATGGTAGGGACAGACGCGCTGCGGTATGAAGCTCAGGAGCTGAGTCGCAACGTAGCGGTCCCAGTATGACTATTGAAATCAAAGGCGAGTGTCCATGCAATATAGTCCAGTCAGGTTTCCTGCGTATTCACTGAGCGTACCGCACGCGGTACAAAGGGCCGTGAAGTCGTCAGAAGTAAAGCCCTAGGCGCAAGCGATAGAGCAGGACAATAGTGTACGAGGAAGGGACCGACTGAAGGAGTGTCGTGTCGAACGGCAGGAGACTGGACGGTGGCCTACGGTGGCGAGCACGATGCGAACAACCGAAGCGAGCGCTGTGTTCCCCGCGACCTATGTCGCGCTTTCCATAATGGGAATTTATACTGAACGCCCACCACAGCCCGCCGCCAATGTTCGACTCTGACCGCGAGCCTCTGCGCAGCCGTTCTCATCATGAAGCATGCACCGAAACTGGCAGTGCTGTCACAACATCGTTGACTCAACGGTACCCAGTGACATTCTATACTGGCATTTCTCGTACTTATGTATCACAGAGTCGCGAATATGCCAGTAAAAACCGACGGCCACTGATTCAGAATGACTTGCTGTGCCATGTACAACATTGCGCTCAAGGCCCGACAAGTGTGGGACTCACCTCTTGCAGAATTTTAGCTCCGTCTTAACGAAGTTGTCAGGCCGGCACCGAAGTACTACTGTATAATATGAGCGCTGCTCTATCAGTACTGTCGCGTTTGTATAATAACATCATAATCTTCGCGTTCACCATGCTTATGCTCATATCATGTCGGCAGCGTCGCACAGTGGACTCACGCACCGAGACCGGCAGTGATGCGAGATCCAAACAGATGGTGATTTAACCCGCAGGAGCATAACCTTCGTACGCAAGGCCACATCCTGGGAGCGGGATCGTAGATACCCTTTCTCCTCCGTTGGGAGAGCATGACGAGCACGAAAAACGCCGAAAACGACAAGAGAACACGACAGGTCCTACTCGGACCGAGTGCCAGTTCGTCCGGATCGTCGTTTTGGCTGGAAGGTATGTCGTTGTAGCTATCGACTGGTGTACTCAGGCTGAATATGCGGACTTCTGTCTCTAGCCTCGACTGCCCTAACCCAGCTGGGTAGCCGGCCGGATCCAGTAATGTGGTCAAGAATCGCCATTGTGTGGACCGTGGAAGTCAATGGGTGACAAATGTCTGCGGCAACTGACAGTCTGTGTGTCCTACTACTAGGCGTCTCTGCGTGGCTGAACCTTATACAGTCGATAGCTCTTATATGCAGTGACGCCGTTGTTCTCTGGTCTGCCCTCGCCCTTCCTCGACCCGCTGGCAAGATGCACAGTGCCACGCATACCATCGAGGACATCGCTGCCGCAATTGCCGATAGGCTCAATCACACGTTGTCCTCCGTCGATCGTGAACCACTGATAGAGCAGCTGGAGACGATCAGGCGACTAGCAAGGGAACTACCGGTGTCCTCTAGTACCAGAGAGACATTAGCGACAGAGGCGCAGAAGCTCAGCGATATTGCGCGCGATGTCGTCGTCGTCTACGACAACGACAACGACAACGATGATGATGAGGATGATGACAACGATGACGACGACGATGCCGATGACGAGGATGTCGCCACCATCGATGAGGAGGTCGCATCCATCGACGAGGAGGATTCTCAGCCTGAGGCTTGGGCGATACAGGCTCCCGTCTCCAGAGTGCAAGCGCAAAACATAGCTGATCAGCTGCAACCTATCATCACAAGCCTGGAAGCTGCGTGTGCATGCTGGTATGCCACCCTCTCATATTTCTATAATAAGTCTGACAATTCTATGGCAACAGCTACGCACCCAAGGATACCGATGATGTTATTCAAACCGTACGCATACTCCAGGAGGGTATGGGCTTGCCTCTCCCGATTCCTTGGCACATCATCGAACTTGCCGAGTATTGGGTGCGCTCTGTTGGGAGCTGCGGAACGCTGACCGTGGGCGCGTTCGATTCCACGATACAAGAGGAGCTGTGTTGTAGTGTGAGGATCCCTTTGCACGTGAAGAGCTACAAACCGTTGCGCAGGGTCGTGTTTACGATCGAGGCGCACGACCAAGGTATGTGCCTTTATTCTTTGCTTCCGTCGGTGGTGTACAAGTGGAGACACCAGCAGGCCTTCATAGTGAGCGCTGGAAGGGAACAGGGGCTGTTCCGGAAATTGCTTGAACGTTCAAGTTGGCCACGTTCCTCTGAGCTATGCATTCCTGTGCCGTCTGGCTTTCTCAATATGCAATCCTCACTTTGCTCGTCTTCTCAGGTTGGTGCAATTCCATCGACGATGGCTCCTGGACTTGGTTCGAAGCAGACAGCCAAGCCGCGTGGAGGCGGGTCATCGTACGCAACCCTCCCGCTTCCGGGCGCTTCCATACGTACCGCATACAATGGGACTTGTCTTTACCTAGCGATATAGAGGTGGACACTCAGCTACATGAGTGGTTGGGCCGCTTCCCTGCGGGTGAAGAACTGTCGGTTTTCGCTCGCGCCCAATTCGGGGCATGGCAGAACTTTGTTAGAAAGGTGGTGGTGGAGAGCTATAGTGCCTGCGTGTAACGTCACGGTCTGCGTGACTCGGAGTGCTCGTATTCATTTGCGCCACTATTTCTGGATGGAAGACTCGGAGACAGCTATGAAAGCCCGAAGGCCTGAGGCCTGAAGGGCTTGATGATGTATAATACCTTCAGTTGCAAAAATCACACGTCGGCGCATAACGTGAGGCTGTAGCGTTTCTTGACGACAAGTCCGCGTCGATTTTGTTTCGGCTACATCGCTCTGGGCGATGCCTATCAAATTACGCTTCCCTCGCTCATTGCATGATGAGTCGTTGAGAGTTCACCTTTCGCCAGCCTGACTGAAGGAAAGCCTCTCGTCCCAGCCATGCAAAAGGTCCACTTCCGGACTGCCAAATGGCGCAGCTTCTTTTGCCTTCACATCTGCCAATTCATCCCCTTCCACTCATGATGATATCGAATGATAGAAGATGGACGAGACGGATCGCATTCCAGACGGAAATTGATTCACTGAGCAACCATTGTCAGATCGTCGATACAATAAATCTTCACTCGGCCTCTTTGTCTGACAATCCCTTCTCTTCACCGACCTTCTCCTCAATAACGCCGACATCGTACGACTCGCTCGTCGACTTCCCGTCGACCTCCTCCAAGTACTCCATCAGCCCATCCAGGTGCTTCGGCGCACCCGCCTCTTCCATCCTCCTCACGAACTCCCGCTGCTCCGGGACCGGGAACAGGCAGTGCAGCGCCCAATTGACGACGAAGGAGATGCCGAAGCCGACGATATAGTTGAGGTCGTAGATGTGCACGGTCGCCGCGCTGACGGTGTGGTTGGACACGGAGCCGACGAAGCCGGTAATGCACGGCGCGACTCCGCCGAAGAAGGCGACGAAGGCGCGCCAGTTGATACCACAGGTGTACCAGTATATCGACCGCTTGTCACCGATGTACACGTCGGGGACCTTGAAGTAGCGTCTTTGGATGACGTAGTACTGGCTGACGAGCTTGAGATAACATGATTGTGAATATAGTAGTGAGGAATCGAGGAAGGCAGGGAACGTACCAGGCCAGTCATGGGACTAAGGAAGACAGAGTACGCACTGAGCACCTCTAGGAATACACTTGAAGAGCTGAGGAGCTGCCAGGGGTTGGCAGCCAGCGAAACGATGAGGACCATGTATGCACCTCGGCGCAAGTTGATGTACTTTGGCCACAACGCAGCCACATCTACACCGCCGGCGACCTACCGCGAAGGTCAGCTGAATCCGATGCCGGGAGTTGATGCAGACATACCAAATTCCCAGGGATGTTGATACCGAGTTGAGTAATTACCCAGCCGAAAGCACAGAAGAAAGTAGACGCGCGCGAGCCAGAACCACCTGCCTTCTGCGCTGCTAAGAGCAAGCCGGGTGGGTTCCACAGGGCTTCGCCATAACGTTCAGCGGTCGCAGCGGTAATCAGTATACCAAAGAGAGAGGTCAGGAAGGCCGTCACAGGGAAGGTGACTGGCGAATATGTTAGCGCGGGTATTTTGGGGACGAAGGGGGTTGCCTACGAGCTTGGGCCATGATTGCCCGTCTCTCCGGGGTCTTTGCAAATCGTGTAAAATCATTATCGTTAAGGATACCCGCAGCGATGCCCCCAATCTGAGCCATGATGCCACTGCAGATCGCCCACGCCAAGCTAGACTTGTCAAGAGCCTCGCCGGACGAGAGGACACCGCTGGACAAGCCGCCTTCCATGGTCGCGAGCGCCCATATAAGCATTGCGAGCTGGTTAATGAAGACGATCACGGAGCATATCTTGAAGAACATATTGAGTTTGTGCGGGTGAATGTACGTCAACGGAACGCAAATCAGCATGAAGAGCACGTAGCACATGAACTGCGCGCCGTTCATGCCTGTGCGCGCGGGGAACGGATTCGGGATGCGGTCGATGTGCCCCGGGAAAATGGCGCGCAGGCAGACGAGCACGCAGAGACCGCCGTTCCAGGCTTGCACGGCGACTAGACGGCGGACGATGATCAGCGGTGAAGGAGTGACGGAGAACTGGGCCCCGGTACTCACACCACACGACGGAGAGCAGTATACGGTTGAGGACGGCAAAGTAACTGCCGTTCATGCCGAACGCTATTCGTGCGATCGCCGGATAGCCAATGTGGTAGTAGGCTCCGGACGTTGAGTTGAGTGTGCAGAAGATTGCAGCTAGGCTGTCGTGTGATGTGAATTAGAACAGCGTATAGTACAGAGGGTGCAAATTACGCACATGTTCCCGAACGCGATGCAGATGATTGCTTGCCACCAACTGAGCCCATCAGCCACGAGCGACGAGCCAGTCTGATACCCGGAGATGTTCATGTTAACCAGGATCCACAGTTCGACGAACTGCCTCGCCCCCCATGTCCTCCGCGCAGGTTCGACTGGCTTCAGATCATGGTTGTTCCATCGGTCCGCTTGCGCCTCCTCCTGATTGGGCACTTCAAGCTTCTGGAGCAGTCTACGCCGCATCCCCATGTTTGTCTACCGGTGACAGTGAGCAGACAAGAGGTGGTTCCCTTCGGCAAGTCTGAAGCTATCGTTTGATGTAGACACCGCGCTTTTTCACGACCTGAACGTCGCCTTTGATAGCCTGCAATACGTATCAGTGGTGCGACACGATAAGATTGGGAGTACTCAAACCCAAACCCGAAGTATCATAGTAGCCGGGAAGGACATCATGCAGGTGCTTCTTAGTGCTTATCATGCACAAGTACTTACAACATCTAGGCGTCCGCTGACCGGGACCATCCATCCGCGCCGGATGGGTCGTATCTTGCATATGAATAACCGCCCACCGTGAGCGAGTCCCATTTTTCAGCACACGTACACCGTCTTTGATCGTTGGCTACAGTCAAAGTGCAATGCCCTCAAGGAATATTGTCGAGCGCGGGCCTTTCTAGCTGGATCTGAAGTATTTTTGCAGTACTGACTCCTCGGCCCCGATTTGAGTTCGGACAGGGATGTGACACGACCGAGTCTTCGTGGCTTCCAGTTGTGCAAACAATGCGGCATAACATGGCAAGGAGTACAATTCCGGGGTGCGAGAGTGGGTGCGGAGGAGCGAGGAGGAGGAGGAGGAGGGGGGTCCATTTAGCCACCGGCCGATAACGCACGTGCGTCTCGACTTCTTGACGGCGACAGCGCTCACTAGGTACAACATCGCAGGCCAGTCGGACCGATCGTGTTTGACGCGCGAAGGCGGATCAAAACGCGTGACCACCGCGTTGCCCCCACGCGTCAAAGTCGCGTCTCATCCAGCATGCATCCCCTCCAACCCGTCTGTCGTCGTCTGTGGCTGTTCTCGACGCAACAGCAGCCATGCAGCATCGCCCCTCGTCTACCCAGCAGGGCTAGGGGCGCCCCAAATCGCCGCCTCATTTGCCAGACGGCACCCCGTCGGAAAGAGGAGTCCGAGTTGCCGAAGAGCACGGGCAAAGAGGTACGAGCAATACATCAGACTTGGGCGTCGACTGACTGAGGTGGTAGGGAGCAGATGATGCACAGGCTGAGGCGGCCAAGGCACCCTTGACGAAGGAGAGCCCATTACCACTCCTACAACGGCCGTTAGGCGTGCTGGAGAGACCATCATCGCTACCGCAGTCATTGGAGCAAAAGCGGGAGGAGCTCCTCGACCAGGAGAAAAGACTGAAAAAGCGCCATGAGCTGTGAGTCTCATCGTCACAGTCCGATGAGCCAGTTGGTTGACACATATCCCGCAATCACAGGGTGAGGGAAGCTACGAAAGGCTATTTCACCGACCTGAACCAGACCCGGCGGTATGGCGGAAAGACTTGGGTGGCGCCGAAGACGATGATACGAGAGGATGTGAGTAATCTATCTCGCTAAGACAGGTCGCCTGACGTTATCGGAGGTGGCCTGGCGTTGAGCTTTTTTTCTCCTTTGCATCGGACATATCATGGTTGCGCTGTGGGGTGCTATCCCATTTTTGTTGGAGCGTTGCGCCAGGATGGCGCGGGGGTCTAGCAGTCGACCACGTCGACCCTAGAGTTCCCGCTGACAGTTCAGGGAAAGGAGACCGTGAAGGTGACTATGCCTACTGTCTTCACCGTGTCTCCGGTACACCCTCGTTCCCCGACTGACCTTCCTCTATACCCACTGAAACCTCAGCTTTGCTGCGGGCCCAATCGCGCCGCAGATTGTCCTCGTTTCACGGTGTTTTCTCCCATGTAACTTTCACAAGGGACTGTTTAGGCCCTTCTTTTGATATTTTCGCTGGTCTGTCATCTTGCAGTCCATCGCTAGACGTTCGTTACTAGGCCGCAACCAGCGCCGCTCTATCTCCTGCGGTGTATGTGCCGAGGTCCAAGTAGGCCGACTCAGACGTGAGGATTCTGTAGTCTCGCATCTCCGGCTTTCGGCTTTCCTTCGCTATTCCTGAGGGGTGCCACTTCTTGAGTGTTCTAGCCAGTTGGTAGTGTATAGCGGTGCATCATGGATGGCCTCTGCGCATGGTAGCCCCGCAAGCTACTCATCACCTATCAGGGACTCTGTCTAGAGTTGTTCGAACGGCTGACAGCATTTCTCAGAAAGCCCTCTACTTCCCCGACATTGTCGGCACGAACCTGCAATCGAAGTCTGGCGTCCACACGACAAGCTTATGTACAGGGAAGGTGTCAGTAGTAGCCATGCTCACGACGAGAGTATCAGAGGTGAGCACGCCGCCACACGCCCTTCTACCCGCCACTTAGAAGACAAAATGTAGATGCAAGTGGCTCACTACATCCAGCCCACGCACGCACAATACTCTTCTCACCCTATGTACCGCTACGTCCAGATCAACCTCCAGGAGAACCTTCTGAAGTCATTGCTCGTGTCCCTGTTTTCGTCGAGCATTCGGAAATCAGTCCCTGAGAAGCTCTGGGAAACCTACCTCGTCAGCAACCAAAACATGGAGTGCGTACAATATCTCTGCCCCATCTCATCCTTGGACTACCTGATTGACAGCCGATACCCCCGTCGACCATAGCTACGTCCGCTACGACATGGGGATGACGAACAGCCGGATCGGTTACGTCTACCTCGTCGACGAGCAGTGCAGGATTCGCTGGGCGGCGTGCGCGGATCCATTGGAAATGGAGATTGAGGCGTTGAAGGTCTGCACTGGGGTTTTACTCAACCGATACAACAAGGGCTCTGCCGATGCCACTTCGTGACATGCGTAGTGTTGCTGACGCCACCTGCCGCTCGCTACGCAGCGCCTCGGTTGTGTGGTGCGTTGCGTCTATCTCCGCTTCGCGGGTGGTTGGCTGACATTGCACAAACTTAGGATTTATGTAGGTTGTGTCGCGGCTTGTTTAGAGCCCCCTTGGACCTATCTGCGCATACTCGTAGCCTTGACATTCTTACCGTGCTCTGTGACAAATTTGAAGAGAAGGTGCTGTCTGCTCTGAAACCCATTAAATTCGCTCCAACCAACTACTCGGTAACTCCACCCTTGGGATACAGCACAGCGTTACACGATCTGAACGTCTGACATCCGTCTCATCCGCACGCGTCCGTCGCGGCCGATGTTGTCGTACAATTTCGGCGAAAGTGTGGACTTTATGCTCACGAGTAGCCGTTGTAACCGTGCTCCGTTGTGCGTCCAGCCTCTGTCTGATATTCGCTTCCCCGTGCACAAACGCTTGCGTCAATGACGGATTTGTGTGAGCCCTCTCTCCTAATTTCGAAATTTCATGGCTGAATGACTTCTTCACCACAGGTGCTGATACAGAATTGGAGCCGGACGTACAAGACCCGCAAATTGATTGGGTTGGCCGCTCCCCCACAACAGTGGCTATGAGAGGCTTCCTGAGATGATTGAGTAACTGTGAGAACTTTGCAGATCATTTCCCCTCGCCCCCTTGCCCATTTGTCGTGACTGACGTATTCTCAGCTCGTTCCACGTCAAGAACTTCCTCCTGTGTCGCATAGCGGTGTTTGATCGTCCTTGCGGCCTCGAGCAGACAAGGAACGGCCAGGAATGCTTGAGATAGGCGTCCTGAAACTTCTCGAGACGACACCTCTCTGGGACACGCGAGTCCACGTGCGACGTCCATTGGTCGCCAACAGCGTGTTCCCCGCACCTCCACGTCTCGCGCGTCCCTTCCATGGCACTCCCAAGCAAGCTTTGGAAGCAGCGATGTTCTGATACACGTCCTGTAGGTGCGCTCCAGGCAATCTGATACGCACACTTCAAGTTCTGAATCGCCGTTCCGTGGACGGTTCGAGAACGGTTGGTGGGTGGCTGGCGCCCGGTGAGTTCGTCTCGCTGGCTTATCGTGCGTGTGAGGCACCCCGGGTGCGTTTGGACCGTTCATTTCGCCCTAGCGCAATCAAGGACTTCGACGCGGCGGATCCGTGCTGCTGCTGCGCGGCTCGTTTCTCGTCGTGTCTCTCAGGAGCACTGCGAGAGAACTGTCTGCGACAGCTGAGCGCAAGGTCCGCACTCCTTCGCTATGCAGAGTGCGACCCAGGGTGCCTCAGATGGCTTCTTGCAGCGCCCTACAGGTCAACTGACTACGCAACACAGAATGCCACGTAGCCCACAGGTCCTGAGTGCCGTGATGGCGTCATTGGTCAAGGGCACGCCCATCAGAGCCGTTCCATGCTAGGTAGGCCTGCCTCCCATTGTGATATGACAAGAATGCGTCGCTTACACGTAAGCTTGTCCGAGGTCGTTGCCGTCATCGTCGCGGGCGGTCAGGAAATAGATCAATGATTGTCTACTGGAAGCGGGTGTGCTTTTGCTGGTATGAGATGTTGGAGGTGAACTAACGATTGCTGCTTCATACAGTATTTCATGTCCTCCGACTTTGTTGATCGGTGACGTCGGTCGGTCGTGGCTGTTACTCATCTATACTGCGGCCCTGTACGTTGATAACTCGTTCTGTCACTACACCACTGACGGCACATCCTCGTACATTAGCTCCACTGCCCTGAAGTCGTCTTACGAGCAATAGTAACGCCGCATCCATGGCTTGTGTTAGGGCCCTCAAACTTAGTGGCAACGTACGTCCTGTATCTGTCGCCCCTTCCAGCAGTCGATAACACGTTGACCCCTTGTTCCAGTGCGTCGGACCCGGTGTTGCGAATGTAAGCACGACGATCCAGATCATCGGGCCGAATGTGCGTACAATGTAAGGCCAGCAAGAACGCAAGTGTGATACATGCGGCGTACGGGATTCCTTACCCTGTCTAGACCTCCAGCCTCCCATGATCTCCGTCCACTGTCATCGTTCACTGGACCGCCTCGAGAGCAGTCTGACACCTTCGCTTCATTACTCTGCCTTTCCTTGAAGCTATGCATTTCGCATTCTGGGGTTCGTGAACGCTGTGCATATTCACATGTTTTTCGACGGATGGGGAGGCGGCAAGTCGCATTCGGATCTTGATCAATCTCGAGATCTATGCGATCTGCGTGGCTGAGTCGTGTTCACTAACTCTACTGACAATGCTTCCGCCCCGTACCCTTCATTCTGAAGACTCGGTCTTATCGCATACCCTCATTGTGGCTTCAGCGTACGAGTAGAAAATCACCTTTTACTCATCCCGAGCCATACTAGAGTGGACATTCGGTGGCAGGACCCCAGCTTAGCGCCCGGGCGTTCGACCGGCTGGTCCGGGACGCTCCCAGAACCTCATATTGGCGAGACAGAATAGACAACAGGTGGCTGAATGGATGTGAGCACTAATCTCGCATTATCTGGGCGGAGCAGGCGTGTTGAGAAATTCCATAGGATCCCACAGCCACTCGGATCCGTGTCGGTCCCTTTGTGAAGAGCCGCCACGAAGGGCACCCCGGCCTCATGGTGTACACGCCCTTTCGGTCTGTGTGTCACGTTCTCGCCAGATAAAATACGGACGCTCCAGGTGCCATGTCTCCCCGTCCTTGGGTCCCTCTGTGCTCTGCGGTCCACCTATCTATCCCGCGCATCCTCTCTTCCGACGCCGGCCGCCATGGTCTCCTCTGAGGTTGCAAGTTCGCCATCACCGCCGCCGCTTGGCACGCTCATCGACGACGATTCCCTTGAGCTCGTCGAAGTTCTTGGCTATGGTGGTTATGGTGTTGTCTACCGAGCCGTAGACGTGTACTCTACGGAGCCCATCTCCTATGCCGTCAAATGCCTTCCTCACTCGCCGAAACGCAATGCCTCTCGTCAGCGCCAGTTGCACTTACGCGAGATCACTCTCCACCAACTCGCCTCTGCGCACCCCAACGTCGTCACCCTCCACCGCGTTATCGAGGACCCAGAGTACACCTATATCGTTATGGACTATTGCGAGGACGGCGACCTGTTCTCGCAGATCCTTCATCATCGCCGTTATCTGGGCAATAACGAGCTCATTAAAGACGTATTCCTGCAGCTGCTTGACGCAGTCGAGTACTGCCATTCTCTGCATATTTATCATCGCGATCTCAAGCCGGAAAACGTGCTCTGTTTTGACGGAGGTCTGCGCCTCGCCATCACAGACTTTGGGCTCGCCACGACCGACACTGTCAGCACCGAGTTCCGCACGGGTAGCGTGTACCACATGAGTCCGGGTAAGTACGATGCATCAGCGTTCACGGTATCGATACTGATCATGTTACAGAGTGCCAGGGCGGCATCTTCGCGCCAACGAGGACGTACTCTCCCCTGTTTAACGACATCTGGTCGCTCGGCATCATCCTGCTCAACCTCATCACCGGTCGGAATCCGTGGAAGTCGGCGGCAGCCGATGACTGCACGTTCCAAGCTTACCTTCGCGACCCCCTTCACTTCCTCCCCACTGTGCTCCCTATCTCAGAGGAGGTCAACATGCTCCTGGTGCGGACGCTCGAGGTCGACTGGCGCAGGCGCGTCACCCTCCGCGAGATGCGCAGCGCGATCAAGGGTATCGAGAACTTTTACTCTCCGGATGTCCTTTTCGAGGATAGCATGGCGCGGTGTCCCTGGGAGGCCGGAGTCCGCGCGGAGTCCGACAGCGAGTCCTCAGAGGAGGAAGAGATTGAGCCTGAGCTGCAGACGCGGCCCCACGACGAGGCCCTTGTGTCGTCCTGGACCGACTCCGATTCCGAGATGGTCTTCGCGACGCAGTCTGAGACCGAGCGGTCGTCCTGGGCGGACGAGTCCCTCCGCGCACGTCACGACTCGTACAGCCGCTCGATGTCGCCTTCCCCAGCGTCGCCGCTGTTCGCGAAAGGCAACCTGTTTGACGCACTCGACACCCCGAGCAACCCCTCGACGTACTCCGTCCTGTCGTCGTCGCCATCGATACCGTCGCTCCCGAGGACGCCTGGTCCAGAGAGTGCGCAGTGGAACCAGCCCGCCAACAGGCGTCCCGCTCTGCGCTTGAACGTCGACATGAACGGCAGGCCGACGTACTACGATGACAGCGTCATGATGATCTCGGCGCGCTCGTCCTCGATGCACACCGCGCTGGAGGCGCAGATGGAGGCATATGGGATGTACTCGCCATACCTCTCCGCCATCGTCCCCGACAAGACGTCCTACCTCATGTCGGCGACGCAGGCGATGGACATCGAGACGCCTGTCACCGGGTGCGCAGACGTCGACGCGAAGTCAACCTACACCTACCCGACCATCGAGGCCGAGAACTCCACGTCGGCCTTCAGGGCAGAGTCTCCGACCCTTGGCCTAGGCGACCTCGAGTCCATATCTGGCGAGACGACCGCGATCGACCGCTTCTCCTACACCTGGGAGCACCCCTTCTCCCCGCACAACTCCCCCGACACGACCGGCTCGTATTCGTTTCTTGACTTCAGCCCGACGCCCACCTCGCCCGCGCCGCGCGACACCCGCGCATGGTACTCGTCCTTTTCCTTTCGCTCTTCCGACCCTCTGGCCGCGGGGGCCACCCCCCAGGCGTCATTTCTTGCAGCGCCTACTTCGCCTGCTCCTCTCCCCATTCGTCCGCCGCTTTCGCCGGCGCACGTCGGCGCGCGCGAGCGCAAGCGCACCGCGTCGACGCTCAGCTTCCTGAGTCCGCTCAAGCTCGCGTTCCCCCGGCGCTCGTCCTCACCCATCGGGCGGTCGACCGCCGTCGAGCCCCGCGCGTACGGGCGCGCCACGCACTCCGACTCTGCGCCGGCCGCGCTGGGCACGAACTGGGCGTTCTCGCAGTCGACGTCGAGCGGCCCCGCGCCGCAGCCGTACCTCTGCCTTCCGCCTACGGATTCGTCGCATGTGCATAAGGACGAGGCGAGGGTCGCAGAGACGCAGCGCCCGCGGAAAAGACTGAGGTCCGCGCGAGCATGGTTCTCGCCCGGCAAACTGTTCTCAGCTGTGCTGACATGACTCTGACTGTGACGACCGCACGACTATCTCGCTATCTTTATTGCTCAAGCATCCTTCGTATTCATACTTCGCACACGGATATCTCACATCGCATTCCGCATTCCGCATCCCCCATTCGCCATCCCACCGCAGCACATTGCATCCACACCCACCCCTCATCGATCATCATTGGCACTCATCATTGACATCACATCGCTAGGTTGCATTGTATTTGGACTAACTTTATCTCGGTTGAGCCGTGTACACTTCTGTAGAACACTTGTTGTACTATGCACCATACCTACCAGTATGCCATATGCCATATGCGAACGACGCTCTTTCGTTAGTGACGACGAACATATCATAGTGAATATTTGCATACAGTGAGCGGAGCCGGGTCAAACGAGGCACGCATGCTCCTCTCGCTGCGAATAGACTCAACGACTACACAGACAGATCCAGGACTCAAGCTAACTTAAATAGTCCGCAATGAAGCGGTGAGCGATTGGTACTGCGAATCTCGTACAATCAGATGTCCGTGCTGCAATAGCGCCAGGCGCGGCTGCGCTGCAATCTACGTTGCTTCGCAAAAAAGAGAACGAAGAGTGCCCAGCGAGCAACTAAGCTGTCACAACATACTGCGGCTCTCTCACCGACATGTTGTGGAAAAGACCCAATTAAGCAGCTATAGGTGTCGCGACGTACAATCACCGCAGTGGAACCAACTTTCTCCCCCGTGCGAGCTCTATCTCGTCCTTCGTCCGCATCCCCATCGGCTTCGACGTCCTCTTCCCCGGACCTCCAATCCCATCGCCCATCCCCACGGGGTCGCGTCCCGGCATCAGCATCTGCATGACCGTGTTGACGACCTGTAGCGGGTTCCGGCTCCCCCACACCTTCACGCTGATGTCCTTTATCCCCGCCGCCTTGAGGATGTGGTAGACGTTGGGATTACAGTGCAGGCCGAAGCCGACGGGGCGGGGGCGCATGATGACGCGAGTCGAGCCGAACTTGTGCTCCATCTCCGTCCAGATGGTACGGTCCTCGAACCGTTGGATGTAGTCCATGTTCCGCACCGCGTTCCGCACCGATTTGTGCAAGGCCTCTAGGAATACACCCGACTTCCCTATGCCAACGCCCACAAAGCCATTCTGGTTGCCTGCCACCATGACGATCCGTTGGCTGGCTATCTTGCCCTTCCCCGTCTGCTGTATGGCCATGAGTACGTTGACCGGGAACATGTACAACTTCCCATTCCGTATTGCATGATTCATCGGCACCTCGTTGTAAACGCTAGTGTATTCCGCCCTGGCTGCGGATTCGGTGCCGAGCTCCTTGCGGAGGAGCTCGAACATATTTTGTTCGTCGTTACGGATGGTGACCGTATTGCGGAACTTCGTGCGACGGCTAGGCGCGAAGGTGTGGCTCTCTACGAGGTCCATTCGGACGTCGGGGTCCATGAGGTTGGGGACATCGGGATGCACGCGGTCTGGGATGCCGTCGGTCTCGCCCTCGGCGTCATTGTCTGTGGGCGAGCTGGCGAAGCCCGACGAGGTGTCGGTAGCGTAGCGGCGGACGGCTGGCGTCGACGTGCGTGCCCGCACGGCGAACTTCATGGCCATGCGGCTCGTTGACGCGGCCCGTAGAGCATTTTTGGCGGCGTTCATCGGGCTCGACGGTGTCGAGCACCCGTATGAGCACAGTGCGGTGGTCGTGGGCGAGGACGGAAAGGGCGTGACGCAGAATGTGCGCGCCTCGCCACACCCGCTGGGCGTGACAAGCCGTGACCTGCTGTCTCTCGTGTCACGTTGTGAGTCACACGCACGCGTACTGCACGGCGCACCGACTTCGATCGCGCACTCAGCTACTTCAATTCTATCCAGACTAGATACATTGTCTGGCACTGTCGTTGGGGCCACCATCTTACCATTGAGGTCACTCTTCATCCTGCCTCCTCAAACGTCCGATTCCTCCCAGGCTACGAAGACATGTCCTCTGACAATACCCTCGAGTCCCTAGCAGCAGAGACGGATGGGACCAACCTGTACGGGACCATCGACAAGATGAAGTAAGCTTGCATCCGCACGCTGTGCTTTTCGCCCCATGTAACACACCTGAAGTGTGCACGGGCTCAACCTCACGGTCCCGGAGGACGCGCAAGCGATCATCAAGCCCTGGGACGAGCGCAACGACACCTCCCGGTGGGCCGAGTCCGGGGTCGATGATCAGGTTCGCGTCGTAACCCTCAGTAAAACGAAGAGATCCGAGGCGTACTGACGTGTGCGGCTCGCAGTTCATCATACATGTACCGTTCACCCAGAACGTGCGCGTGAAGTCTGTGCTCATGAAGCTTGGTGAGTCGCCTGCGCTGATCAGCGGAGCGGTGTTGGGAGGGACGGCTTGACCAATCCGCTAGGCAGGGGTGAGGTAGCGCCGCGCCGCATGCGCATATACGCGAACCACGCTACGATCGTCGACTTTGCTGCGGCCGAGGATATCACGCCGCACCTAAATATCAGTCTTCTGCAAGACGACACGGGCGTGACGGAATACCCGCTGCGGAGTGCTGCATTTACCAACGTGCATGCGCTCTCCTTGTTCTTTGTAAGTTAGGTCAAGCATGTTCGTCTGGACATGTGGCGTCTCACAGCGTGTCATGTAGAGCGAGTCCGTCGGTGGTGATTCGTCGTCGGTCTACTACTTGGGGTTCCGGGGAGACAGTCGCTCGCAGCGAAGAGACGCGAGTCAGAAACTCGCCATACCTGCGGAGACGGCCGCGCGTGCTCCGCTGGTCGACAAGGTGACCCAGAAGGCAGGCGCACAGCAGCCCACCGCTCGATAGCCGTATAGGAGCAACTGCATGTTGAATCGGGGACTACAGTTGACGAAACGTGTTGCTTCAGGAGTTGTACTCATACATATTGCATTGCCAGGGTCTCATGATTCAGGCCGAATCGCTAGCAGACCGGGTCTCAACGCTGTCCTGAGATAAGTTAGCATGTCTGGATGCACGCAGTAATGTCATCGTAACCGTCCTAATTTCGAACGCTGACGACCTAACTGTGCCCGTCTCTCATCAGTGCAAGCATAATCAAGACATTACAGCAAGTGTGCTGCTTTCCGACTGAATCAGTGTGGCATCGCGTACAACTGTTACTTCGCGACCATGTGTACCGTGCATACCCTAAGCTTTCCAGTCAGCAACTCCCAATCCTTCTGGTCCCTACCTGAGCCATTTAGTCGAGCCCGTCCACCTCGGTCGTCTTGTATACAGTAAGTAAGTAGCTCATTGTCAATGCTCCGCCTCCGCGCAGCACGGCTCGCCCCGCCCGCCGCCCTCCGGATGACGTCCTGCCCCGCTCCGCAGCCACCGCTCTTGGCCCGCCGTCATCGCCCCGCTCCCAACCAGCCTCGCCTCTCCTGAGCTATGGCCTCGGCAGCATACATATATAAAGTGTACGACCCCTCACTCATTCAACTCTTGTTACGACTTTACAACTGCACGCTTACTGCATTACACACTCTCCTCAATACCCTCTGAGAGCTGATTTTCCTGACGTGACACCATGGGTCTCCTGAGTCTTCTTTGTGGTGTAAGTGTGCTTCCACCCCCGGCCCTCCGTGGTCGAGCGCATCTTACCATCCTTGTACAGCACCGTAGGAACCGCCCGCCACAAGACGGCTACTACGGCGGTGGAGGATACGGTGGGGGAGGAGGGTATGGCGGGCCAGGAGGCGGCGGAGGCTACGGCGGGCCAGGCGGCGGCGGCGGGTTTGGCGGGCAGAGCCATGGCGGCGGCGGTGGATTTGGCGGACCACAGGGAGGCGGCATGGGCGGCGTAAGTCTTCCTGCGTTCGGTCGTCCGTATGTTTGGCTAACGTGTTGTGAGGATTAGGGCGGACTTGGGGGACACGGTCACCACAGGGGCGGCATGGGTGGAGGACGGCGAGGAGGCCCGCATGGTAGGGGCGGTGGACGCGGCGGCGGGCCGGGTAGGTGGTAGATCCCCCGGCGCGCCAGCATTCGAGAGATGCGATGTATCCGTAGTGTTGACATCTTGTGTAGCCGTAGACTGTTTCAACCTTTGCGCGTGTCCAGGCCGCTGCTTGTGTGGCGATGATGTGCCCTCTGTGCGCCCATAACAATATCGTCAGTCTTACTGAAGGTCAAGTTAGGTGCGATCGTTGGCCAGCCAAGAGCCGCTCGTGAACATTTAAACATCTGAACCCGCAAACCGGAAGGATATCGCAGACACAATGCGACCACAAATGCTGCCCCTTCCCATAAAGGCAACACGACTGCCTTTCTGGTCATGCACAAAACTCAAGACACGACCCCATGCTCGACTTCGAGGGTCGCTAGGGTTGAGCACTAAGTCTAAGTACCAAATACCAACCCCTGCGCCTCCAGTCACACATTCCAAGCCAAAGGGGCTCATTGAGTCACTCAGCGTAGCCCATCTTCCCGACTGCTGCTGACAGTACTTGTCCCGGAAGCTATAATTCCATTTATTCCCTCAACAATGCACTATTTACTACTACACAAATCCCCCTCGACTGCTACTTTTCCCGTATATCTCCCGACATCTAACACGCTCCGCACGCAGCGGAGCGTACACCAGATTCCCTCCGCAACAGAATGCCGCAGGGCGACGACTATGTACTATGATACATTGGGCGGGTATGACGCGCCGCGGCGCGAGCGCGTGCGTTGATATGCAAGATGAAGGGCGGTATAGGGGGGACCGCGCTGCCGAGTCAAATGTGAATGCGAAGGGGTGAGGATGAGAGGAGAGCGATGGGCCCGGCGGCGGAGACGGAGATGCGATGCGATGCAAGAGAGCAAGGTGGGAAGCGAAAGAGCGTGCGGACGACTGGGATGCGGTTTGTGTGACTGGCGAGACGATGCGATGCGGTGCGACGAAATGACGGATGGACGAACGAGCGAGCGTGTTTGCGGTGTGCGGTATTCAGGCCGGCGCGGCCAGGCCAAGTGGTGGATACGATACTCTATCTGCGATTCCTAGCTGCACCCGCAGACCGAACACGCACGCCATCCGGGGTCCCATCGTCATCGCCAGCAGCAGCACCGTCGTCACGTCAACCTCCCGCACACTTCGACCCGCGAAGCTATGTACGCACGTTACTGTCTCCTCTTCTACTCCCTCCTGCCTCCCTCCTGCTCCCGCGCGTTTTGGTGCGGGCGGGCTCAGAGCGCCTCCGCTTTGTAGTCCCGGTCGTCGACGGGGCTGCCCACGTCCGTCTCCGAGCCGGCAGACTCGAGGTCGAGCGCCTTCGGGCGCAGGTTATCGGGGGCCTCCTCGATCGTGAACGTCTGCATCTACAAAACCGAACGCAACCATGTCAGTATGGGCCGTGCGGGCGGGCGTCGACGAACGCACCTGGACGTGCACCCCCGAGCTGAGGTCCTTCGTGTGCCTCGGCGCTGGGCGCGACGTGACGCCGTGGTTGCTCGTCATCTGCGCTGCGGCACTCCGGAAGCCGACCCCGCCCGAGTGGCTGGCGCTCGTCGTGCTGGTGGTGGGTAGTGCGTGTCAGCGGAACCGCGTGGGGTGATCAGCAAAGTGAGGGCACGCACTAGATCTCGGGGCCGTTGTTGGCGAAGTTGGAGAGGCGCCGGACGGCGCGGCACGCGACGATGGTGGACGCGATGGCGGCGGGGACGTTGAAGATGATGGCCATGATCGCGTTCAGGTTGAGGACCATGAACGCCGTCGCGATCGAGTTCGCGAGCAGCCTACGAGGTCGAGGTCAGACACGCTCTCGAAGCAGGTGAACAGGATTGACTTACGCGACAAGGAAGTAGATGAGGCCGTCCTTGAAGAGGATGGACACCAGCTGCGAGCGCTGCGAGCGCCCCCAGAGCTTGACCACGCTCAATACCATGACCAGGGCGTCGAAGCACATCGAATAGATGAACGTTGCCGCGAGGGTGGTGTTGTTCGCCTTCGTGATCGCGCAGCCTTGACCAGGAATCCATTCAGCGGTGAGGAGGACACCTGCGCGGGCGTCGAATCCATCAGTACGCAATACAGTCGCTACTCAGGAGGAAAGGCGTACCCTGGAGAATCAGGGACCAGTGACCGAGAATGACGAGGACGAGAGGGATGACGATCCAACGGTTCTGTGACCAAACCGCCATTCTGTAAACGCACGACAAGTTTAGTCGGTGTGTCATGTTACAAGTTACCCGCGACGTACGTCCGGATCGACAGGTTGATCGAGGCGAGTCCCACTGCGGCATCGCCCGCGAGTTGATCGAAGGTGTACAATGCCTGGCAATTGAGCTCCCTGCATAAAACAGTCAGATGGTAGGCAATGTGGGATCCCCGACAAACGTACGTTGTGGCGTCAAGGGCGATCAGGCTACACGAGAGACTTCTTGAGCAATTGTCTTCTAGCAAGCGTGACGATCGAGAACTCACATGCCGATCAGGGCGAAGAATAGGCAGTATCGACCGAGCAGGTAGAATATCTGCGAAGCTGTCAGCACGAGCTACAGGCCTAGCATCGATGTACGTACCAATGGCCATTGGAACTTCTTCTTGCCGGTGATCAACTCCCAGTCGAAATCGAGAGAAATAAGGAATTCCCAGCTGTAGATCGGGATGTCAGTTAAGCGTTCCGTGTGCAGACGTAGATGGTCGTACAAGTATACACCAGCGAGGCAATGCATCAGCTTGATGAAGGCAGCTGCCAGACCACGGTAGTGAGCAGCTGCGTGTGCGGTGATGCACACTGCGCACCTTCATCGACTGCGAGCTCTTCAGGTGTAGACCACTTTGACGCAGGCATGACGGAGAACGAAGGGATCGGCCAGCGTCGAGTGGGAGGTGAGCGTGCAGATCACTGGGGAGAAGCGACGGTCGCTGGCTGGCCTGCCAACAGGTGACAAGACGGTACATATGTACTCTGGCGCCATGACCATTGACATGTACAAGTGATTCTGAAGGCCCGGAAAGAGGCTAGGAAAAGAAGCGCATTTGCCGTCTGCCGTGACCGCGGACCTGGGATGGCTGAATGATGGCTTGTCAGCACACATGCTCGCGAAGGCTGGAGTGTGTCCTTACGTCCGCAGGATCAGAATGCGGCGAAAATATGATATTGAATGGGAGCCAGGTTGCGTTCGCGGAGGCAGACAGCGCTAATCAGCCGGCACTGTGCCAGGGATGGCAGCGCACTTGTCTCCGACAGGGGCAAGCCGGCTGGGAAGACAACAAGACGCGCATCCCAGCAGGTGCCGACCCATGGTTACCTTCAGGTGGAGAGGCTCTGCGCTAGGCCCTGCGTCTGCTTCCGGGTGGTGAGTATCTTGGGACAAGCGAACGGCCCAGTATGGCAACGCGGAACTCAGCGACATTGCCTGATTGCACGGCAGAAGCCGTCTCGCCTGTGTCTTTCGTGCGTCTTTCATTCTGGGAGCTTCTGCGAGCCGGAGATGCTGTGTTTACGGCCCGCCACAACGTCGCTGGCAGTCGATCCCCCACTTCCCCATCACGCACTAGTGGCCTCAAACTGCGCCCAGCACTTGGCCACAGCCTATGGCCAAGGTCACCTGCGCTGCAGTGCGCATGTCGCGCCATCAACGCGCCATGGATACATACTACGTCGCTAGTAGACCGGCCTGACCGATCGCGCTCGTTTAACGTTGCCTCTGGCCGGATCTGCCAACTAATCTCCTTCGAGCCTTCGAGTGCACTCACGCCCTTTGCTTACGCTCTGGCATGTTCTCGAAGTCTGACGGTCGCCTGTCGAGGAATTGGGTAAGTGGGAGCGCTCAGGTGACGGAAATATGAGAGCCTCCGATGTTGGTCGTGTTTTTAGCCCAGAACGAGGTGTTTCGCTTCCCGCATTCCGGTGGCATATCTATATCGAGCATTGAGCGATCCGGCAAGGCAACAGCGGACCCGCAGACCCCTCAACAGTGTTAGCCCAGCGGCTGCACACAATCTACGAGCCTCTTCAATACAGACGGTACCTCCCCAGAGCTCCCCGTAGTCCCTCGGTCTCATAGAGGCGTCCTCAAGCACACCCATCCACCAAGATGCTATCCTTATTACCGACCGGCCAGCAAGTCCTCTTGCTCCTAACAGTCCTTACGTCCGTCTATGCTTATCGTTATGTCATACGCCGCCGGTGCCAAGATATCCACCTCCTCCCTCCAGTTGTGAGTCGAGCCGAATAGCGCTTTTCTTCCAGGCACTAATCGTTCGGTGGCGTTTGACGCACCTCCAGCCCCGAGAGCTCGCGCACTGGCTTTGGGGACATGAATTGCTCGCGTTCGAGGGCGAGGCAAGCGAGATGTACACGAAGTGGGCGGCGCTGTGCGGTCCCGTATTCAGGCTCAAGGCCGCCCTCTTCCACCCCGATATCGTGCGTCTGCCAGTTTCGTGTTCGATCGTGTCAGATCTGACCGAGGCTTGGAACCTAGGTTGTGGTCACAGACCATGCCGCCGTGCAACACATCTTTCAGAACACGGATGATTACGGTCAGTACTTCGCAGCTTCGCTCCGAGGTCCACGCTGGTGGGGCCCGTTTGATAGTGGCCGACGAAGCATTGCGCGACGCTCGTCCTTGATGTTTCTCATAGCGCGTCTCCTTACTCATTTGACCATTTCCAGTGAAGTCGCCCGCGTTCAGGCCGCCAGTGTCGAATGTGCTCGGGAAGGGTGTGGTGTGGGCTGAAGGAGAAGACCACAAGAAGCAGCGGCGCGTCCTGGCACCGGCATTCTCGTGAGTACTGGCAACCTGCCTTTCCCTTTCGTTATCCAGCATGGCTTGCGCCACTCGTCTGCACCTACTTCTCTCCAGATTGCAGGGTAAGACGTTGTACTGACCATCTTTTCTCCGCACGTGCTTCGATCACGCCCACTTCGCGCAAAAGACCCGAAGCGATCAAGGGCATGGCAGATGACATTTCTGAATGTTCCGAAAAGGTACGGAGGTACGGATATTGTCTCTGTTCTGCGATGGCCTGATCCAATCCCCACGTCTGTAGTTGGAAAGTCGCCTCACCAACCAAGTCCTTGCACACGGTGGCGCCGCCACCGTCAATATCGTCGAGCAGACTTCGACATGCACGTACGTGATCGCATTAATCGCCCCTGATCGTCGGACCCACCTTTCCGCATCCGCGCAGGTTGGACATCATCGGGCGCGTCGCGTTCGGGCATGACTTCAAGTCCGGGCAGTCCACGGAGGCGCGGCAGATCCGCGCCTCCTGGGAGGGCCACGTCAACAGCGGGCTCACGTTCGGCGCGTTCATTGCGATGCTCGTCATCCGCGCGTGCCCGTCCGTGTTTCTCCTCCCGCTGCCCGCGATCAAGGCTGGCGGGCGTATACGCGAGATCGTGACGAAGCTCTCGATGCGCCTCGTCGAGCGCGGCGCGTTCAGCGAGCGCGGGCGCGACATCCTCAGCATACTCATGACCGAGCGCCGGAGGGGCGCCAAGGCGGACGCGCTGACGCCCCAGGAGATTGTCGACAATGTGAGTACTTACCGTTTCCCTGTATTTTGCGATGAGGCTGGCCCGCATGAGCGCGCTTTCGGCGTACTCCGGAGCGCGTCTCTCAAGCTGTTCTGACGGGCTTTAGTGACGTCGCTTCTGAACGCTGTCAAAAAATTCTAACGGCCTTCGCAGATCAACACCTTCCTGATGGTCGGTCACGAGACGACCGCGGGCTCGCTCAACTTCACGCTGCTCGAGCTCGCGAGGCGACCGGATGTCCAGCAGAGGCTGCGGGACGAAGTGCGCAGCGCGGGGCGCGACCTTGCGTACGACGACATCCAGCGCCTGGCGTTCCTGGACGCTGTGGTGAAAGAGGGGTGAGTGGATGAGTGGTGTCTTCTGTGTCTACGTTCAGAGACACGGGACTTCCTCCGGATCGGATTATTGACGGTGCCTCGTATCCACTTTAGGCTTCGAATTCATCCCGCGTCGCCCCAGACTGAACGCGTCGTGCTGAAGGATGATGTGATTCCCCTCGCAAAGCCCATACGCACACAGGATGGCAGGACACTCACCTCGCTGCGCGTGAAGGCCGGCCAGGTGCGCCCATCTGTGTCTACTGTCGCTTTATAGGGGCCTCAATCTTTACGGCACAGGTGTTCCACATACCGTTCACGACGATGCAAGTCAACCCAGAGGTGTGGGGGAAGAACGCAGCCGAGTTCGTGCCCGAGCGGTGGATTGTGTCTGGCGGTGTCCCCGAGCCCTCTGAGCTGCCCCACGGATGGAGCGGCCTGGTCACGTTCTGCGATGGCCCGAGGAACTGCCTCGGATACAGGCTCGGTATGTATGCGTTCCTCCCCACTTTGAACTTGTTCCTCCTCTGTTCCCATGCCTGCACGAGCATGGTGGGCGAGCATGCGCCAGTGGCACATTTGTGGTTCTCTTCGGTTCAATGTTCGTGTATGAGGTGGCCTGCTGACCTTGTTTGCCTTGGACAGCGATCTTCGAGTTCAAGATCATACTTGCGACTCTCATCCGCTCGCTCGAGTTTCAGGACACCACGGCAGAGGTGCATAGGCGCATCTCGCCGACCTTGCAGCCGGTCACTGACGGGCAAGGCGGGCTTCTCCCTCTCCATGTCACTTTGGCTCAATGATCCCGCCCAAATCGCCGATACGCCGGATGAGCAGCAGCGGCGTCCTTCAGTTTGTACTGTGGACAAATCCAAAGGGGAGGCACCAGGGCTTGCTTTACTTGAGGCTGCTGTCGACGCACCATTCCTTGCCGGGACCCTCGCGGAATGCGCAAACACTTCCTATCAAAGCTATCTTCGACTGACCAGCACAACTCGCTATCTATCTAACCTACTATCGTTGTGCTATGTACCTCTAATGGGGTTCTCGACTGCTGCTTGCGTAGGGCCGACATAGTATCTTCAATAGTAAAGGAGCGTGGTTCCGTTTATAGGATGGGCAATTTGCCTCTTCGAAAAGGATTGATTGAAGTGCTGCTTCTGGAGGCACTTGTGTACATACTTATCCGCGTTGTGTCCGAGTCGATCTGTTCATTAGTACAGGCGGTGGACAGTAACCTTTAGCTGCGGCAACACTAGTGTGAAGGCACGGGCGGCCTCTTGGTACCGTACTCAGGCTGCCTACACGTACGATGTGCAATGGCCGTTATACCGACCAGAAAGATGATAGTGAAACGTCACGGACATGGTCTCCTGTCCGAACGATCGTACACAGTTACTGTGCTATACTACCGTCAATTTGCGTAGGTAGGTCGGATAGTGTGTTATGTGCGAAGTTGGGCATGTGCGTAGCGTAGTGGCTGAGCCGCCTATTCAGGTGGACATTTCACACAACAGGCAGCAGAACCGGTGCCTTACTTCGACTTCGTCCAGGCTCACAAAGCCCCCGGAAGCATATGGGCGCGGAGCTGTGTCCCAACTCAAACTTGAACTTCCCACCTCAAAGGGAGCGACGCTTTCGTCGAGTTTCCTGCGCACAACGCCCGGCCGCGCGCCAGAGCTTGCGATGGGCCGTAACCAACCCTCCCATGCCACATCGATAAGGACCGGCATTCTACGAGTAGCATCCGGTCGATTTCGACGACGCCCAATCTCTCGCTATACGTAGGAGCGAAGGGTCCGAGGGTAATTAAAGTTTTAAGGAGCGTCATCCCGTCATTAAATGAAGAAAGCCCGGGAGGGCGCCGTTCATACAACGCCAGTATCGGCGCGCACGCTTTCGTCCAGTATTAATCATGGCACTCGTCCCTTCATACTCGCTCAATATCGGGCAAGCTCTTCATACGGAGCTCGACGGCTTTGGACTATCGTTTGAGCGTGAGCAGCGTGCCTGCCCGTGCGGCAACCTTCGGAGGAGGATCTAATCGAGAGCTTATCCGTAAGAATACAAGCTTCTGAATCCTCGTGCCCGGGCTTCCAGGGTCCGTCAATACCAAGGAAGGCGAAATCTGCACTTGGTGCGTGTCATAGTTACGAAGGGAGCGCACCGGAAGGTGCGTCCGGAAGACGAACTCACTAAGTCACTTGAAGGCGAGCCAGCAGTACGTCATCCCTTGTACTTACAGTGAAGTTGAGCGTTGAACATTGAACATCGCAAAATTTGATTATTGCGCAAACTGAAGTGAGGGAGAGTTCAGAATGCCCCGGCGGCTGCAGACGGATGGGCCGGCTGTCGCTGTGGGATCGTTCAACGGATCCGAGCGCGCGCGGTAGTAACCAGTGTGGATCGGGCAGTAACGGTCCTTCGAGGGAGTCAGGCGTTCGCCAGTGTATGCCCTATCGAGCAGGCGCGTAGGAGCTTGTCGGCTTCGTTTGGGGCGTCCGTGTCGTACTGTTCAGTCTGATTTTCCGTAGGGCCGCATTGAGGCTGAATGGAGATTCGGAGACTCTGCCAAAGTCGGCGTCGGGAGGAGCACCCCTCTGCATCTGTCGCATCTCCAGGGGTATGATGACGGTTGCGCGCAGTAGAGGGCTGGGCAGTAAGCAGTACTACACCTACCCGCAGGTACAAAGCCGACGAGCACCGTTCCGGATAGCACTCTGCACTGACGGCAATCAGTGATGACATTTCTGTGCATGTGGTAAGTACCAAGTAGCGCGAATCGAATGGGACCCTTGCGCACCGCGAACAGCCTTCAGTCAAGCTTCAACGTTTCAACGTTCAACTTCTCCAAAATTTACGCTCGATCCTCCCCCTGCGCTGTGGCGCTACTGGTCCCGACGAGGGCGGCGGTAGTACGTGCCGCGCTGGATTCGGACGTGGCACTACTACTACGTCTCTGGACTTGCCTCCACTAGAGGGTAGTCCAGGTCCAACCCTGTGACGAGTAGACGCAATCAGTTCGCATTGAGTGATCACTTGAAGCAGCATCCTCAGTACTCACTACTAGCTGCCTCTCCCGATCCGGGACCGGTAGTGAATGTCAGATGACTGACCTTCCAGAGTGAGACACTCCGGCGCAGGCACTAGTGGCAGCAAAGTGGCAGCCCCGGCGCCGCCGCCTTCGCCAACAGTACACTCGCACGCGCGTTTTCGACGTTCTGACGCGGGAGCCTCGCGGCAAACAAAACCGACGCAGAATGGCACAGATTGCATACAACCCAAGCCTGGAGGCGCGAGATCCCGCGTGGATCCCGCGCAGAAATGCATCCAGGGATGATCCCCGCCTCGAGTATCAGTAAGGCCTCGCATCGGAGTTCGCCCAGCCTAGATCTCAGCCTTCAGGGATCTCGGAATATTAGTAGTCGATTGAATGATTGAACGAGGAGAGACGATCGGAGGCCTGTCAGAGGAGCCGCCAAGGCCCATCGTGCCAAACCAAAGCTTCAAGCTCACGTTCAGGGATCGCAGAGCAGACCGTTCGCAGTCTGACGGAGGTTGCGCAATGCCGGAATCAGGCCGGAGGATTTGACCATCACATTTCATTATGTGATGCGGCCCTGAGATCCTGAGATCAATTTCGCGGTGAGCGCGGATGGCCGACTCGGAAGCGTGGGTGATGCGTGCGCAGGCCGGGCCAGCCTACTCAGGCTAGTAGCGAGGCCTTAGCCTACTACTTAGCGTTTTGAGTTGGGCTTCGACGAGCCTCGGAGGCCGACGTTCGGGACACGATCAGATTCGAGTGCGGTGCAGCGGTCGGGTACAAGTTGGGATAGGCCTGATGGATGCAAGTTGAACCAACGCGTCCAACGCGCTGTCGAGAGTCGGCAGACCTAGCCTGAGCGCACCCGAGCCCCGACCGACCGGACGTCAACGCGTATTCGAGGGAGGCCTTCGGCGGACGAGTTTAACGTGGCCTGGCAATAACCGGTCGGTGCCACCATCTGCCACGTCGACGTCGCTGTCACATCGCCAACACCCCGCTGGCAGGCGAGCCGTATCGCGGACGACTTGCTGAATTTGCCAATGCAAAGCCGTGACCACGGTTGAGATCTTGAGAGTTCGTTATGCCCATACTGGGCAGGGGAACGTTCGTAATCAGTGACCAGGAATTACGGGAAATGCCTTGTATGGGCACACACGCGCCCACAGCGACGGGAAGTCGCCCTGCCTCGTGCGGTGCGCCGCGACAGCGCACGAGCTCTGAGTCTCAGTTTGGCGGCGGCGAGGTCACGGTGTCGTAAATATCTGATCTGCGAGGCACCCTTGAGCTTGAGCGTTACTCCCACCAGAATTCCGAGCACGTCTTCAGAGTCGATGGTTGGGAGGGTGCTTCCGAGTCGTGGCCTGGCCATGGGCTGGCGGTCGTCGTTCGAGGTCCGAGGTGCGCCATGTTGGCCGCATCGTGCCAGTGTTCCTGCCCCTTCCTGCCCTCGGTTGAGGCCGCCGATCTTTGAGCTGCGTGTGTGTCCGGATGCGGCGAAGCCGTCGCAAGTGCCCATGAGAGCCCACCGGATGCCCTGCATAGCGACGTGCAACAGCCCGCTGATGCGGCGCAGTCCCCCACCCCAACTCAATCGACATACGCGAATTTGAACCTTGGCCTGCGTCATGAGGGCATCATGCGGGACGCAGGGGCGAAAATTACATACGACATTCCCACTCGAGCCGCCGAGGCGGGCACGGTGCGACGCAGTGGCAGGACATCAGAGCGACTGACGGTAACTGGCGCGATCTATGTCCGGAATCTGACACGTCGACGGCGCGCACGCGATCTTCGTGCAAACTGGCCATCAGACAGCAATTTGAGTTTTGAGAGCGCGGAGACGTAGAAGGCGGTCACGCAGGTCATCGTCTGCGGCTATGCATTGTAGGACAGGGTCGTGCGCGAGGAAGAGAAGAGAGACTCGGTGGGGCCTTGCGAACTTCGAGGTTTGGTTAGTGGTTAGTAAGACTGTGGCCCGCGCCTGAAAGCACCCGGCCGCGGCGGATGGTAGCCTCGTTGCTACTTACCTGAAGTGAAAAGTACCCGACACATGTCCACGCACAGATTTCCATTTCCAGGCGACCATGGGCAAACAAGGCATGAAGGCCCACCGGGAGAGCGAGGACCCGCCAGGCCCCGATGACCTACCGCCATACGCTCGAGCGTGCAAAGTGTGCAAAGACGGAAAGCGAGAGGCTCCGACAAGCGGGAAGCTCACGGGGACTTTCATCGGCTTCCAGGCTCCAGCGATGCGGAGAGTTCTTACGCGACGCATGGGGCCTCGCGTATGGCCATTTATGGAGATAGTTGAAGGGAACTGCCTGGGTTGGAAGTTGGAAGGCTTCCTTTGCGTGCACCCTAAAAGAAGATTTCTTTCTCGATTTGTGGGCGGCTGCTTAGCTAAGAACCCTGGGAGCTTCCTTTTCCGGCCGTACCATTCAAGTGGTCGATGCATAGTGTCCCAGGCCCAGACACAGCGAGCTACCAGAAAAACGGGTACGAGTGCAAGGATAGCTGGGCTGGACGCACAGCGGGAGGGAGGACAGAGGAGGAGCACATGGGCGTGGTGGATCTTCGCAGGGCCGAAGTGGGAGAAGGACGCCCGGAGATGTTCGCAGAGAAAGCCGCCTCGCTCCCCACGCCAGATCCGGGCCCTAGGCTTCTCCAAGGCTTCTCTCCGCATAACATGCGTCGACATATATAGCGGCCTCGCCTCCGCCTCTTCTTGCTGCTCGAGTCATCCCGCCCTCGTTCGGCGCGCCTACCCCCCTTCGTCTTAGATCTTAGCGTTCGTCGGTCCCGCAGCAATGGTCAATTGGCAATCCCAAGACGAGATTGAGGCCGACTCAGGTTGGATACACCCCTCTTGACCACTGTGGTTTTGTGGGACCTGGTGGGAGGACAGAGGCTCGCGGAAGCAAACACGCGGACCCCTGCCCTGTCTTCAGATCAAAATCAAAATCAAACTCGCGCACTAGACTGTTTCCTGACGCGTTTACTATGCAGTCGCCTTTGGCAGGTTCATGCATGCGCTTCTCGGCCTGTACCTGTACGTTTCAGTCGTGCAAGGTGCTTCGTTGCAGCTCATTATAAACACTGTAGCTGGGAGTTCTTCACCTCCGTCCCATTCGATTGGGAGTACATTTCAGGCAAACGCAAGTTCCGATGGCCCATGGTAAGTCCTCAGTGCTTCAGTCTATGTTCATCAGGATATTACTTCGTCGAGTCTCTGGCCGCCATGCTCCGCCAGGACCCCCATCTATTGGTGGAGAGGCCTGATCGAGATTTGGACATTTTTGTCCGGACTATATCAGGCTTCAGGGAGGTTTGTCCGCTGCTGTTGTGACTGTGAATTAGGCCTTGGTATGAACGGATTGATGTCCGGATCGCAGGGTCTGGCGGCTGGCCTCGTCAGCCGTGCAATTCATGGTAGATGTTGGGCAAGTGAACACCAACGGTGCGCAGATGGGGTGGCTATTGGTCAACGATTATGCCAGCACTGCTGTCCACGTCGCGCACAGCGTGCTATGGCTGCTCGCCATTCGACGTCAGGGAAGACATGACGCAGACTACGCCCCGACGCAGGAGGGGCAGGCAGTGACGACTCCTCTGGGCCATCATCATGCTTCTTCCTCTTCAAACGTTCGTCTGCATCTATGCCGTCCTCCCGTTCGTCTCGCTTTCTGCGTCTGTGTCGGGACTTCCGTTCGTCTCGCTCCCTGTCGCGGTGACTGTGCCGGCTTTCCGCTCTTTCCTTCTCCGAGCGATGGCGCTCCCCATCGCGGTCGCCACGCCTCTCGGCCTCGATCCCTGTCATAATCTCTATCCCTATGCCTTGCGCATGCAGCGGACGTGTAGGTCAGATTCAAACTGTTGCGACGCTACATGGACGGTTGAGGCGTCCGGACAGGATCAGGCCTCCGCCCTCATGAACGTCGATTTTGTCCGAATTGGGATGAGGCCTCCCCCCAATTGCTCGCCGGACGTTCAGCCGTTTGCGCTGCATGGCGGCGGAGGCAGACGTTGGCTCCTTATGACTTTTCTGAGTTTCGGTATCTTGTCACTGGAATTGTTCCACCGATGTCTAGCAAATGTGACGTGCTGTAAACGTCGAGAACCAGCAAGCTCATAACGTTTGATATTTAGATCTTCTACTTCGCGAACCGGTACTTCCTGTTGTTCGCACTCATTGGCATGTAAGTCTTCCCGCTTACATCACGAGGTGCGCTCGCTGACGTATGCCTTCTTGCAGAGCGATTGCGCTGGACGTGACCACGTACGCCGGCTCCTACATACCATTGTAGCTTTCCCTGATATCACTTCCAGGGAGGTTAACTGCCAGGCGCTGTATACCTACAACCAGGTACGCATATAAGGACCTATCCAATGGCCTAGACCTAATTGAGGGGCTGAAATCACACAGATATTCGGTAATGCATCCATCGGGCTTGCAAGCATCAACCTTTCCCTGCGCACGTACGTTCTCGACGACTGACCACTCACACATCCCATACTAATCCTACTTGTACAGAATGGCTGTATGGTCCCAGGCATGGTACATCGTCATCCCCCTCGTTGCGGTCATCCTCGGTCACTGGTCGCTCCTGCTGCATGGTAAGTGTTCGCTTCCCGCTCTTGCAATGTCACCTTGATTTGATCATGCTCTGCAGGAATCCTGATCAAGGCGGCATGGATCCCGGGCGAGGGCTGCGCGATCACCGACACGGACAACACGCTCCTCGCTGTGACGTTCATCTACTCGATGGCCTTCGACTTCATGGTGCTTATGCTGACCGCCTGGAAGCTCGCCTTCAACCAATCCAGCGGCCACAAGCGGAGCAAGGTAGTTCAGCTGATCTTCGGCGACGGGCTGATCTACTTCATGGTCGCGTGGGTATTCATTGGAACTTCCATGTGAATCGGTTGTTGACGTTGTCCGTGCAGATTCCTCGCGAACCTGCTCGCAACTGTAGGTGCATGCTCGTGTGCAGCTCGACGCCATGCTGACTACTCCCACCAGATCTTCATGCTGTTAAACTTGAACGCGGTCATGTCGATCATCGCGAACGTTCCTGCGGCGATCGCGTCTTCCGTGAGTGCTTCCTGCGCTGCTTCTGCCGCGTCACGCGCCTGACGACCTGCGAAGATCGTGGCATGCCGCGTCGTGCGCCGGCTGGCAAAGTACACGACTTCCACAGTCGAAGTGTACAGGTACGTCACCCGCTTCGCCTCAGCGAGAGCGAGCGCGCTCACACGCACGCAAAGCTCCGGCGTGAACTCGACGATCGCGTTCAGTCGCGCGAACCGCAGCCGGACGATGAACGCGACGGTGAACATCCCCGACAAGAAGACGGTGGACAGCGGCGTGCACGTCCAGGTCAGCCCGTCTGGCTTGACCGCATGCGCTGTGTGCTGACACAGGGACAGATGGAGACGTTCGCGGAGATCTCGGACAATGTGCCGTCGGACCCGAGCTTCATCCAGTACGACGCGGCGGGCAGGATCGTCAAGGGGGACTTAGAGAGCTGCTACACCGGGGACAGCCCGACGATCGCGGGCGACGAGTACAAGCGGCCGGAGTACTGAGCGTGCCCGAGGCTCGCCATGCTGCATTTCTCCCGCTGCTGCTCACGGACAGGCCGTGGCGCGGCTTCCTTTTCCGCTCGCATCAGCTTTCCTCGCACCCGCATCGAATCGTCGTTCTTGCTTTCACATCGTCGCCACGCTCCCACTCCCCCACCCGCATCCCCACCCATCATCGTGCAAAACTTTCATTTCGTCCATGGCTGCGGGCCGCCCTCCCGCTGTATTACTAGCCCATCATCTTGACGCTCGTCGCTACACAAAAGGTGGCGGCGGGCCGTGCGGTCATCCGTCCTTGCCTGCTGCCCTGTGCGCGGTCAGGCCAGGACGGCGCGCACCACGTCCAGCGTCCCCGGGCCTTGCTCTCATTTGCCTTCGAACGTTGTACTTTAGCCTCATCTGTGATACATACGCACGCTGTGCATAGACCGCGGCGGGGGCGTTGGTCCTCCCGCCTCGGTCGTCTCGCTTTGCTGGGAGGGGCGCAGAGACGGACCGTTCGTAGGGACACTGTGACAGTGCGTGCGTAGATACTGGCTCCCGTATTCAGTGCTCGGAGTAGTAGAAAAGAAAAGAGATTGAGGATGTAAGTTGATACGACGTCGATATACCCGCGTTACAGAAATCAATTGCTCGTTGCTGTTGCTTCTGGTGCTCAGAGAGAGGTGTGATAGTACTTGGTCACAGGGTGCCATACACTGACAGTATACGTATACCCCGTGCGCGACCCACGGTGTGCGCGCGAACTCCGTAGGATACTAGGAACGTAGAAGTGACCGTCACCAGGACAAACGCCTTGCGTTGCTAGTCCTACATAGCATAGCACCGACCGCAACGTGTGCGGGACTTCTGGTGCGGGGTCAATGTCAATTGAGGGCCCTTCTACGTTGTACAAGTACTTAGTAGACGATCGTACCTGACAATCCGAGACAATCAACATCTGCTCTGCGGGGCTCACCTAAAGCTGAGAACTCTGGCAAGAGGTCTCTAGGCCTGTAAACAAGGCAAATATGCTATTTAGACGAATGTTCAGAAGATATTGTATCACCGTTGTGTCCGGGCTTGGTCCGGGCGAGGACGGATTCAAATGAGGTCGCGCTTGAACACGCGCACGTGACCGCAGCGCCTGCCACTTTCGCGAGCCTTGTTCGACGTTTCTCGTCACTCCCTGTCCTCCGCCACCACCCTCCTCTTCCCTCATTGCGACCATGGACGTCGTAAGTCGGCTCGAGTCTAGAGTTACTTCAAATTTTGACCCTCTTGCTAGGACATCCAAGACGAAGCGGCGGGCCTCCTCGCTCTCTTCGAGACAGGACCAGAGACGTTCGCATGGCGCGACCCCATTCCGCGCGAAATGGAGGAACAACGCGTTCGGATGTCGGACACGCTCATCTTCGACATTCTGCTTGCTGAGGGAGGAATCCGCCACGCGAGCTCGCTCTATCCGCCTACTGACGCTGAGTCGCTTCATCGCCTGCTGGAGGCCATCTGCAACTCTACCTACGACGCGGTCAAGCAGGACAGCCTGATCTATTTCTTGTTGAAGTGGCATAAGGATGGGCGGGAGATGGACTTCAGCGAGTCGCGGTGTATACAGCCTCAATTCGTCATCCTGGCGGACGCGTATTGGCACCTGGATACTGGCATCAATGTCGAGGTGAGTGGCGACCATTATCCATCCTGCCAGGTATATCCCTCGTGTCGTATATCTCGTAATGCTACCCGAGAGGTGTGCGATAAGCCTCAGCCAGTCGAGGAACGCACCATGCACACCAGTCTTCCCCTCCCTTTGTGGCGTCCGCTGACTTTGTTATATTCTGTTAGAGAGCTGTATCACTGCTGTCGGACCAACGTCTGAATGGAGATTACATCTCGAAAATCATACAAGCATTGTCATTATCAGACAACCCACATACGTGCATTCGCAATTACGTGCACACTGTGCAACCTCTCCTCACGGAGCCTCGCGACATGGACGCGTACGCAATAGCGCTTGCGGACTCTAGCCTCATGGATGCATGGCACTACCAAAGGACATTCTCTGAAAGAAGCCCGTCACGACCACGGCTAGTGAGGAAGATCCTTGATTTCTGCCTGACCCGTAAGTTGGAATGATCTTGTACATAGTCAGAGATGGTCCTGACCGACGTCGTAGCCAAACCCCGCCTTCCGCAGCTCAAAGCACTCCTTGCGCTCCACCTCACAGCGTATGAACAGAGTCTGCTTCACAACTACGCCATTGATCCGCCTCAGAAATTGTCGGCGGCATCTGTGTCTACCATTCAGGACCTCGCCTGTCTGCGCCATGTCCAATCCGGCGAGTATGCCGCTGCTATCAAGCTCGACCGCCAGCTGCCTCCAGGCGGCATGGTCGCGAAAGACCGTCGACAGATGATGGACGACCTCATGGCGTCGATGCCCCTTGTGGAACGGCAGCTACTCGAAGTCGAGCTGGAGCAGCTGACTGCAGCCCCGAGGCCAAGCGTCAGCGTGTCGCAGTCCTGGACAAACAAGGCAACCAACAGCACAGACCTGAGCATGAGCTGGGAGAGCGTGCGGAACCCGTCTAGTTCCACTGCCACCAAGTCGGCTCCTACCGCCGCCGCTGCAGCGCACAAGTCGAATGGTACACCGAGTATGGCAACGCCAACGATCTCGCAAAAGTCTGGCGCGCCACGGTTCGGCGCGCCTCTGGGCGCGACCCCGCACACAGAAATGTTTGCACCGCTGTCGTTCCCCTCAAGCGCGTCGACAGCCTCGCCTGGAGCGTCCGCCTTCGCGCCGAGCATGTCAGTTGGCCGCGTGCCGCTCATCGGTCCAACCACGCATCAACAGACGCCAAGTAGCGCAGGCCGACCGTCCGCATCCAGTGCCCGTCCGGGTTCGCTCTTTGAGATCGCAGGCAGCGCGAATCAAGCTCCGAACGCGTTCTACACGCCGCCGCAGTCGATCTCTGCCGGCGCGAAGCGTCCGTTTGGTCAGGATACCCCGAGGACGCCGCGCGCGTCAGCCAGCCCTCAGCGACCCGAGCCGGTGAGCGCAGCCAGCGCGGGCGCGACGACCGCCGACGGCGATATCACGATGCAGACAGACGAGGACGCCATCGCGGCCGACCTTGCAGACATAACCCAAACGGACGCCTCGCGCGTCGAGAACACAGCTGCTACAGAGGACGAAGAGAGCCCTACTGCGGAGTTCTCCACGTCCATTTTCGGCCGCAATCGCAGCACGTCTGCAGACATCCCACGGGTGTCCGCGCGCAGGCTGCGCCAGGAGAAGTCAGACTCGCCGTTCATACCCGGCGCGTTCGGCCCCACGACGGACGACGAGGGTGAGCGCGAGCGGATCAGCATGCCCCCGCCACCGCCGCCCGCAACGACCTCACGGAAGTCGCGGGCGAGCGGAGCGAGTGCGGGTTCCGCTTCTGCGCGGAGAAGGGTGTCGCCGTCACCGCCTCCTGCGCCGCGGCCGGCGAGAGCCACGCGGGCGAATAGCAACGCGAGGCGGAAAGACCTGAGACAGAGCATCCCCGGAGGATTCATGGACGAGGAAGAGGACGACGATGTCCCGCCTTTGCCGCCGCCTACACCGACCACGAGGAAGGGCATCCGCAAGCCGCGGGCGTCGAAGGCGAACGAGAGGGACGAGATGACAGCGGAGGAGCTCACCCGCCCGACGCGACGGTCCACTCGATTGTCGACTGCGCCCTCGGTCGGTGAGTCGTCCCCTGAACCAGCGTCCCCTACAAAACCGAGCACGAAGGCGCGCAGTACGCGGAAGTCTACTGCAGCAGCAACTGGTGCGCCTGCTAGAAGCTCACGCAAAAAGCGATGATATGATTATGTTTTGTCACGCTGGACGTTCGAAAGGAGTGCTTGTTGTATAGCCATTTACTTACCACATTGCCATCGTATCATTCTCAACGATTGCCTGGATACTTGCTCACGTCCTATTTGAGTGAGAGAGAAGTCATTACGTTCCTCAGCGCAACGGGCTACTCTACATTTCATTGCGAGAGACGTTATCGTTCCAATACGTTAGGTGAGAAAAGAATCATCAACCACCGCCATTCCACGACGACGAAAAGTCCGCTCAATAACTCGAACCATTGACCTGCGAAAAGACGTGAGCTTCACGCACATGCATCTGAGACTGCTCTACTCACCTTATCCCTGAGCTGTCCAATGAACTGCTGGTAACTTGGCAAGACATCGGCGCGATCCTGGATGAGGCAGCTGAGGGCCCACAACCGCAGTGGCGGTTCCCCATCCTCCTTCACCACGTAGAGATGCGGGTAGTAAACACCACGACGCATCTCGCGGATCTTCTGCACGATGGCGTTGACGCGTTGCGAGAACGAGTTCTCTAACAATGGCAATGTCGTCTAGAGACGTAGTTAGCGCATGACCTATAAACAGCGGCACAGTAGCCTACCTTTCCGCCACGAAGCACCTCGTAGTTGGGCAGGTTGAAGACATCCATAACGAGCTGAGGCACGGAGTCGCGGCCAACCCAGAGGAAAATGGTCTGGCCATCCTCGATGAGGAATAGACCATGTCTCTCGAGTCGCTCGGAGGTGAGCGGAAGAGGTGGAGGGAGGATGACGCCGTGTTCGCCGACGGTACCGCACTGTGTACAGGCGTTAGACTACACTCGCTCGACTAGACTGAGTTGCGCATACCTCTGGTGGCATATTGTGCAGCGAGTAGAACGTCGGGCACAGGTTTGGAATGAGCAGCTGGGACGGCAGGGACGTGAGGAGAGCTTGTGCATATGCCCTGAGGTCCGGAGGAATCTGTGCGCTCTGCCTGATGCCAACCTACACAATCGCGAGTTAGTCCAGCGCACCTTATGCAGACGGTCTATCACGACAACTCACGTTCTTGAGCAGCCCCAGAACCAAGACCGGCAGCATCTTCATGTTGTCCGGGATCGCCAGCTGCGCACTCGCACCTGCACCGCCAGCGGTCATGCTCTGCTTGTACGCCTGCAGCATCTCCACCATCTTGCTGAACAGCGCGTCCCGCGCGTCCTCGAGCTTGTGCGTGATCGAGCGCTCGACTGCCTTGTTCGCAAGCAGAGTCGCGATGGCGATCTGGTCTGCGGACGCGAAAACCTCGGAGAGGTTGCTCGTCGTGGGCAGCGCGAGGGTGATGACACGGATACGACGTTCGCCTATGCAAGGTGTCAGCTACAAGCGTCTGTGGGAGGACCAACATGACGACAGACCATAACATGTCGTATGCAGAACGGCGGTTTGGAAAACGACGAACGGCGCGGTGAGCGTATCTTCGATCGTAACCTCAATAGCGTACGACTGGTCCTGAGGCACGGCGGGCATCGCCAGCAGGTCGGTCGAGCGCACAAAGAAGTTGCCATGGAACGACGACATGCGCAGATCTTCGGTGAAAGGTGTCAGCAGTTGACGCTGGATGCGAACACTTGCGCTTACTTTTGGATGCACGGACACGCATGACTGCCTCCAACATGACTGGCATCGCCAGGACCTCACCAAACTCGTGTGCAAACTTGATCGCGTCCTCTGTGCGCGACGCGTTGAATGCAGGATAGAAGTAGGTCTGGCCGGAGGTGTAATGGGGAAGGCAGGCTGATTTAGGCATACACTTAGTATTGTTCTCAACCGCCTAGTTAAGACGGTAGTCGCACCGAGGGTAGCAACGTCCTGATAGGATGCGCTGAATAGGAACATGTCCACGGACACTTGAGCACGTGAACACTCGATCGCGAAGGTCTTGTAGAAGGGCGACGCGGATTGAAGGAGCCCAGATTCCTACAGATGTCAAGTGAGTCGTCATTCATACTGGCAGAGCCTGTAGCATACCTTAGAAGTGCCAAGGATCTTGGGGTCCTCCCTGTTTTTGAGCGCGCCGGCTCCGATAGAGGGGAGGCTAGCAGAGAGCACGATGATCTGCCCACCAATCGGTGTCTAACACGAACATCCAGTCAGTATGAGCAAGAGAGTGAACGAAGGTCGCAAACCATCAGCTTGAATCCGGCCTGCAACGCGGGGCCAAGCGCACTGCCGATCGTATTATTGTCCGCGAACATGTCGCCCAGTCTACCCAGTAGAGACTCCAGCGATGCGCGGGCCTCCGACAGGTTCACGAGCAGATCCGTAGGCTTGGGCAAGAAGACGTCGTCGATGTCCGACACGACGAGCATGGACGAGTCCGTTGTTCCCGGCTGGACATACAATCAGGTTAGGGTCCGAGAATCGCGCATCCGAGCTAAGTACGCACGGGCATAGAGAAGAAGTATAGCGAGGCGTCGAAGGCGACGATCGCGACCTTGGTGCGGCTCTCGTCGTTGGGGATGCGGTCGAGGTTCTCGAGGATCGTACGCGTAGCCGTCGCCACCATGCCACTCTGGATGGCAGCATGGCTCACATCGATGAGGAACACGTACACCGCAGCCTGGGGAGGCCGAATCATGTACTCAGTGGGCGCGACGAACTCGACCACGGAGTGGTTCATCTCCGCACGCGCCCATCGGTCGCCAGGCTGGTTCCGGACCTGGTCCCAGTCGAACAACTGCGGGACCTCGTTTGACATGTTACACATGCAACAACGCCATCTGCAAGGGATCAGTCACGAATCCAGCGCATATGCGCGCGACTCACCGGTTGCCCCCGTCGATGAACTGCACGTATGGGTTGATATACGTCCTGCAGCGTCTGCACCGCGCAATGACCGTATCCGTCACGAGCGGGACCGGCTCCTCGTCCTTCTCCAGCGAGCGATACGGCGTGAGAATCAGCGCGAGTGGGATCTTCGACTTGTTCAGGAGCGAGGACGACGCCGGGATGGCATTCAACGTGCACCGCTGGTACGACGGGTCCGCGTTCGCGTACGGCGACGGCGAGATGCTCGAGTTCGGCGGCAGGCAGATGTCGGGCGGGGGCCGGTGCAGCTCGCGCGGGTCTGGCGGCGCAGTCAGGAGGTTCGTCGTGAACAGCTGCGGTCGCTTCATGCCCATGTTCATCTGCCCGAACTGGTCCGCCAGCGCGCCCACCGCCGGGGCCGGCTGCTGCCCAAAGCCAGGCGCGTTGATGTACTCAGGCTCCGGTGGGGGTTGCGACCCGGCGAAGTAGCTGGGCTGCTGTTGCGCCACCATTTGTTGCTGTTGGAACTGGTTGTCTGCAGCGAGCCCGGGCGTGAAGAGCTGCGCGGGCTGACCGCCAGGCTGTGGTGCCGCCGCGCCGTACTGGGGTGCGAGACCATCCACGGGACCGTAGTAGGCTTGAGTCTGGCCTGCAGCATACTGTCGACGTTTCGAGTGTTGGGGGCCCCCTGCAGGTGGTGGAGAGACGGATGGCGACATCCCGGGCGACATTCCTGGCTGCATGCCGCCGAGTTCAGGGTTCACTGCGGGCATCTCCCACTGCGAGTGGCCCGTCGCGGTCTCTGCGAATCGCGGTCGAACTGCATTCAGACTGCGTCACTCACAAGATCGACGCGTAACTGCGTACCTATGAAGAGATACCGCTGGTTGTTTGGGTCCCTAGAACCGGTCAGACGATTCACAAGGTCACTGCGAAGTCAGACACACCATTCCGCCGCCCATCCTGGTGGTAATTGTTGTGCTGGAGAGGCCATCTGCTTAGAGAAGATCTGGTTCGCGTCGAAGGAATTGTCGGCAGATATACCACACGCGCGTGTATTGGTGACACGTCACCGAGCACAGCTGTTCGCACCTAGCTCTTTTCTCGAGATACCACAGGTCGAGATGTGGGCTGATAAAGCTCTGTCAAGCAGGCGACGAGCGTAGTAGCCGAGGAGACAGATGTGGGACGTGTTCAGTGCGCAGGTCACTGGTCAGTACGTGTATTGATGATCTTCTAATGCTGCTCGGTTTCCTCTTAAGGAAATAATCGTCAATTAGGCAAGTATGTACCTCCGCTGCCTGTGACACAGATGGACTCAATGGACTCGCTGCTGCTTGCTGCAATAATGGCCCTTAAAAGGCGATTGAACTATGATTTCGTGTGCGTGAATTTGCTGTGTCACAGAGCCACAGGAGCACGGATCTACTAGACATCTACGGAGAGTGTCGGCGGGGCCTCTACAATGACATCGCATTATATGATCTTCTAACCTCTGCTCCAAGACTTTTACACCAAGGCTACGGACGCGGGTGTGGTCTACAGTATCCAAGAGCATGAATAAAACCCACTAGCAAGTACTACGGGGCTAACTTACCAAAGTGAGTGGAGCAAAATCTTCTGCTCCCAAGTCCAATCAATTACTAATGCGCATGCTCAGCCTTGACTCAATGGATCCCCTCCTCCGAGTCCCTAAGCTGGTGTTTGCGTGTTGCGGCTTATGAATTCAGCAACATCATCATCATCCCCCGAACAACGTTCACTTCGCTCGCAACCATACGTGTGCCAACTTGAATACTATACTGATCCGTAGCGGCGCAACCGCCGATCCTCGACTCCTGCTACTGCTCAGCTACTGTGACTACAGCGGCACCTGAAAACATAATACTGTATCGCAATATGTTGAGGAAACAGTATTGAGATTCCCTCCACCACCTCCTCCTCCTCCTGGCCTCCCTCAACCGAGTCAACCCGACTCAAACCTCCGAGTCCCGGCGTTCTTTTCGGCGAATACTCGCGGAAACATTGCGCTCACCGCTGGGATCCGACCGACGGAACTACCTATAATACCGGATTGGGAAGTGCGCGTGCACCGCGGTCCCTTCTGCCCGTGTCGACATGAGAGCTCACTCGAGTCGGGGACCGCCGCATACGACCAAAGGCCCTCTGCAAAGTGCATGCATGCTCTGCTTATACACAGTCGATGTCGAACGGATTAAATTAGAGTCAAAGTATGCTTGGACGTCCTTGCTATGGCGGTACTTACAGGGATCTACAAGTGATCTACTAGGATCTGCTTACTGTATTAGGGAACGAGCAATGATCAGCTGCTTGGCATCAGCCACAATGATTAATGCTAGCACTTGAGTACTTGCCCCTGACCGCATCGCTCCAATGGATTGCGCAAAAGTGCCACGTACTCAAGTACTCAACACGTATGTACTATACTAGTTGGCATGCGTCTTAGCACGCCGTTTGCTTGCAGTTTATATATGCTGAGATCATCATCATACTGGTTGGCACCTCTCGCGTGTTGTCAGCAACGCCCATATCTAGTCGAATCTGTTCTGTGAGTCTTCGATGCGCTCACCAAAAACATCTGGTCTCTAACCGTCCATTTTCCCTAGCCCTGACCGCCGCCTAGACGATGGTGCAAAATACTCAGGCTGCCGCAGGCGTCGCGACAAGCTCGCTGCGAGCGCGATCTCCGCACCCTGCAGAGACACCAACAACCAAAACACAACAGGGCTCTGAGTCCATTGAGCTCGCCGACCTGCGCACCAATGAGGACAGGTCATCAGATTCAAAGCAAGATGGGACCGCAACTTCACAGGCCGCGGGGAGTCTATCCGAAGTGGACCCGCGCATTTTGCGCCGGAAAGCGAATATTCATTTCGCTGCTATGTGCTGGTCGATGTTCCTGGCGGGTTGGAACGACGGAACGACGGGTCCTTTACTGCCCCGCATACAGGAGGTGTACCATGTACGCGCCCTTGAACCTCATCGGACTGACTACCGTACTGATTTTTCATGAAGGTAAATTTTACGATAGTGTCCCTCATCTTCGTCTTCGCCTGCTTGGTCTGTCTTCCTTGCTGAATCCAAAATCGACGTCGTCTGAGTCGCTTCGTTTTAGGGTTTCATCACCGCCGCAGCTGCGAACGTCGCCTTGACAGACCGCTACGGATTTGGCTGGGTAAGCATGCTTTCCCCCGCATACCAATTACCGACTCAAGATCATCATTAGGTCATGGTAATAGGTATACGCCTCCGCCCATCACCCTCAAACCTTTTATCTAAACCAGGCTGGTGGGACAGGTTCGATCGCTCAAATGGTAGGGTATGCATTTGAGGCATCCGCCCCGCCGTTCCCCGTCTTCGTATTGGGTTATTGCATCAATGGGTTCGGCATGTCGCTCCAGGTAAGCTCTATCTTGGAACGTCTGTCCTTCCCAGCTTCCTTACCGACATCGATGTCAACCAGGATGCAGGAGCAAACGGCTATGTCAGCAGTTGGAACGAGGCCACCGAGACCAAGATGGGCATCATGCACGCGGTATATGGTAACTGCCACCTGTGTCTGTCTGGTGCATGACATCTGAAGCCGTTGCATAGGACTTGGCGGACTCTGCTCTCCCCTGGTCGCAACTCAGTTCTCCGGGCAGCGTCACTGGTCATTCCACTACTTGACGTCGCTGGGAGTCGCTTCCATTAACACCGCTGTCCTGGTAGCAGTGCTCCGCTTCCGGAATCAGGATGGTAGGTGTTGCAAGGTCTTTGGTATTCTCGACCTACAGGCTGACCGGCCTGACATCTAGAATGCCTCGCCGAGATCGGACAACAACCGCCAGAGACGACGTCGGGGAGTAACGAAGGGAAGTATAGACAGATCTTCCGCCTGCGCGCCCTCCATCTCCTTGCGTTGTTCATCTTCATATATGTCGGTATCGAAGTTACTGTCGGAGGTCAGTCGCATGTATCGCCCTCTCAGACACACATTATTCAAATGCCCCATAACGGACGACAGGATGGATCGTCACGTACGTAATTGATGTACGCGCCGGCGGCCCGTCCTCTGGTTATATTTCGTCTGGTTTCTTCGGAGGTATGTCACGCCCAACTTTGGCGTACCGAAGCTCATACATCATCTAGGGCTGACCCTCGGTCGCGTCGCCCTTCTCTGGGTAAACAAGGCGGTAAGCTCCACTTCCCAGTGTACACCCCAACTCGTCTCACGCTGATCGTCACCGCCACCCAGGTCGGCGAGCGCTATGTCATCTTCATCTACGTCCTCCTCGCCATCGGGCTCGAGCTCATCGTCTGGTTCGTGCCTTCGCTCATCGGGGGCGCCGTCGCCGTCGCCTTCGTCGGCGTCGTCTTAGGGCCCATCTACCCGATCGTGATGAACCATTCAGGGCGCATCCTCCCGCCGTGGCTCCTCACGGGCTGCATCGGATGGATCGCGGGCTTCGGCCAAGCGGGCAGCGCGTTCCTGCCGTTCTTGACGGGCTTGCTGGCCAGCAGGGAGGGAATAAAGACTCTGCAGCCGTTGTGAGTAGTTTATCATGTGTTGGAGTGGCCATTACGCTTGAGTTGCTGATCGTGACATGGTGCAGGTTGGTGTCGATGATGGGTTTCCTGTTCTGCTTGTGGGCGATCGTGCCGAATCATGCGCGCAAAGTTGATTGATCATGGGAAGATTGGGTACCCTGTATTTTAACCTTTGGGCAGGCGTAGACCAAATCGTGCATGCAGTACGCAGGCGACACTACGAATGTGACTATGGGTGTCCACCAGATGTATTTGGGACCCGTGGCCTGTTGACATGTGTCTTGGAAAACGGTTCAGTAATTCGCTTCTTGCTTGCTTGTGCCGTATGTAGGCTCCGACATTACTGAGCTATCTCACCGCCGTTGAGTAGGAAAGGGCCGCCGATGGCGTCGTGCGAAATGCTCCTGATCTAACTCGCCATGCATGATGTCTTTTAATTATCCTGGCCATTGGAGGATCGCACGGTAAGATAGAAATGTGTACATGCGCCAGATATGAAGCAAAAGGTATATGGATGCGTGAAGGGTTAGTATGAAGTCACTACAACACAACGTGATCAATCCTCGGTGGCAACAGCGGTCTTGCAGGATATCTATGAAGGCAGTTCAGCTGAATACCGCAGCATAAGCCGGAAGCTACTCACGCTGCGGTACATGCCCGCTGCGACACAGCTAGGTGTATCATCCCCAAGGCTATTGACCCAATCATCATAGAATGCGCGGATACCATCGGCAAGCCTATCTCCGTCGCAACTACTCCGCGCACTGATGATCACCCGCTGGTCGTCGCTCCCCTCTTTCCCCTTCGCCATTCCTCTGAGTATCTCGAGCGTACCCTCGATATCCTTTGCGCCCGTGCAGCACAGTATCTCCATCTGCTCCAGGCCGCTCGCGCCACGCACCGCCGCGAGCTGGTCGAATGCATACTCGATCGCCGTGCGCGTGCTGTAAAATCTGCGGAGGCGCCGGAGGAACGGCGTGCTCGCGAGCTGCTGGACTTCCCAGTCGGAGAGGTACGTGTCCATGCTCGTCACGCAGCGCAGGGCTTGCGTGCAGCGCAGGTGGCGCGTGTCGAGGTGCCCGTGCACGGGCCCCACGTGGATCGACGTGACGCGCAGCGGAACGACGCCAGCGATGCGGTACATGAGGTGCTGCGCGAGGTTGACGAGCGCGACCGAAGTAAGGGAGCTGCACCGCGCGAGAATTTGGTGCAGCAGTGTGATGGGCCATGCGGTGGAGGCGTAGGAGAGGTCGCGCTCGGCGTGCGAGCTCTTGGGCCCGAGCCAGAGGTGCTGCACGGCGCTGTCGAGGGAGGCACTGGGTGGGGAGAGCCGGAGCGTGCGCTCGAAGGCTATGATTTGGCGTGAGGAGGTGAGGACGACAGACCGGTATAGCACGGGCTGGAGCCATTCGTGCGCGGTCTTGCAGACCAGGGATAAGGATGCGGCGAATGGTGCGTCTCCTACGCATGCGTGAAGAAAGACTGGTGCGCGATCGGTGAGCACGAGAATGCTCGGGCATTGAAAGATGTATACCCTACGGAGTGGGCTGTCAGCGCTCGAGCTTCAAGGGATGCGAAAATCGATACCGCTCACTTCGTGAATCAATTCTAAAGGAAGGACATGAGGGTACGATGCCTCCGAATCCACCGAACGAATCAAACCAAGCTCCATTGTGATTTGTCTGCGTGTCAATGTGTAAGAACGCACAAAGGATTCTGAATCAGGACGCAAATACGCACCTAGTTTACGAGTAGAAAGCTGAAGATGACTCACAGAACCCAAGCAAACAGACCGAGGTCAATCGCCACCTCTGTGGTATATAAAGGAACCGGGTGTACGTTGGAGCCCTCTCGGAACCTGCTCCTTACATCCGATGCAGTGCTCGCCCCTTTGAACCCGCGCAACAAGCCGAGTCCAGGAGTTCACTAGTCAGGAGATGGCGCGAGCCTGAGCAGAGTTAGTCACGCTGCACGCCGGACATTGATTGGGACTCAATTGCATAACTGGATACGAGATGTTACACATTAAATGCATCGGTGTCGTGGTAGTATTCTGTATACTATCTATGGCGGATGAGGACCCAAAGGAGAGCGTTTCCCAGTGAGCTCCAACACGTCGGCAGCGGCGGCGGACGAGAGATCTGGGCATCCGCCCGCCATCTCCAGAAATGGTAACATCCCGCCCTTTGTTTGGTTCTGCTATGCACGGTGGCGCAGCGATCTCACCGCCCGGTCCCGCCGCGTCTTGACTCTTGCCACCAGCCTGCCACACGCTCCGTGCTCTCCATCGCTCTCCTCAACATCGGGCCACTCGCCATGTCGTCGAGCAAGGTTTCCTTCACTATCCACCGACCCACAGCCTCTCGCGGGGACTCCGGCAGCACAGACTCTGCCCCCGAGGCCAACTTCAAAGTCCCGCCGCTCCCAAAGCGCCTCGTCGCGCCCAGCAACGGCGGCAGCCCGCTCAGGTCCTCCGCGCCCGCGCCACGGGCGCGTAGACACGATTACCATGCTCATGAGAAGGACAGCTCTGACGAGGAAGACGGGGAGACAGACGAGCTCGTAACAGGGTTTGACCAATCCGGTGTGCAGCGGTGCGTCCCCCTTCCCCTCCCCCGTTCTTTTTCCAGAGCGGTGCCGCAGCTCACAGTAGCCTCTCTCCATGCGACACATGCATACAGGTTACATGACAAGCGCAAGGCACCCGAGGGCCCACTCGTCATCCCCGCGCTTAGGAACAAAGACTGGCGCGAACTCGCGAGGAAGCGCAAGTCGCTGTATGTCCCGCCGCAGTCCGCCGCGACGGGCGCAGACGGGAGCGTCGGCGGCCTCGGCACGCGCGACGCGATCAACTCGGGCCCGCAGCTGTCCGGTCTGCAGGTGAACAAACGGGTGAAGCTCGACGAGGACGAGGGGTCCGTCCGATCTACCCCGCCCGCGGACGAAGGCGCGCAGACTGCAACGGAGAGCGTGAAGAAGGAAGAAGAGACGGAGGACGCGCGCGCCCTCCGTGCCATCCTCGCATCCACCGCGAACGGTGACGACCCAGACGCACCCCACATCGACGCCATCCCGCTCGCCACGCCCGCGCCGAGCGAAGACGACGTGTACAAGCAGGACGTCGAGGAGCTCCCCGAGTCCGCATCGCTCGAGGACTACGACCGCGTGCCGGTCTCGCAGTTCGGCGCTGCGCTGCTGCGCGGGATGGGCTGGAAGGAGGGCATGGCCGCGAGCAAGAAGAACCGCGGCCCCGTCGAACCGTACCTCCCTCAGGCCCGTCCGGCGCTCCTGGGAATTGGCGCGAAGGAGAAGGAGGTGTTAGATGATGGGAGTAAGGGGAAGAAGGGTAAGGGCAGGCCGGAGAGGCGGTATGTGCCCGTCATCAAGAAGGAACGCGCCCGGGATGGTAGTGAGGATAGAGAGAGGTCATCAACGAGGTCATCCTCGCTTGAACGCCGGAAGGACCGGGACCGGGACGGCGATCGGAGAGACAGAGACCATGGCAAGGACCGGGAGCGCTACCGGGATAGGGACAGGGATCACGGGAGGGACAAGGAGCGGGACCGGGACCGAGACCAGCGAAGGGACGACAGGGACTACGGCTATGACAAGGACCGGCGGAGAGATCGTCGAGATGGCGATCATGACTCGTCGCGGAAAGAACGCGATAGTCGTAGGGATCGTTCACCAGACCGATCCGACTCGGACAGGCGGAGGGACAGGGATCGCGACCGTAGATATTGAACGGTCCGTGGTGGTTGGATGTGTGCGTGGTGCGCACTTCTACTTTGTGTACGTTGTGGCGTTCGACTGATCATGGTCGAGTCTTCAGTTAATATGTCTCTAGACTGATCGGTGTACTCTGTTGTCCGTCTACCAAAGACTCAGAGTCCTCGCGGGTTAGCATAGAATCGCAGTGATGGTGTGTATATATATGTGCTGAATCTTCCAGAATTGTGCGCAAGGCATGAACGTTGAACTGTGTACACAGTCAAGATTGTATGAAACGCTAGATGACAATCCGACCAGCGCAGGGCTGCATTTGCCAGTAAACGTTGGTATCGACCTCGTCGCGCCTTCGAACCTACAAGTTTACTACAACCTTGGTCCGTGCGTTCGCCCCTGCGGTTGGGCCCCACCCACCGTCCCCCGCCGCGTCCTCCGCGGCCGCCGGCCGCCGTCCCCCGCATTGCGCACGATTCCGAAGAGGTCCCTGGGAGTAGTTGCGGTCGTGCACGTGCCCATGCCAACCGTGAGGATTCTCAAGTGGTCTTCAAGCTCAAGGCTTTGGGAGATGTCGGCGACGGCCTCCACCATCCCCCGCGCAGGCAGCGGCTACGTGCGCGCCGCGTACGCCATAGCCCCGCCGGGTGGCCGCCCTCGCTGCGCAGGCCGCCCGCTGGCGCTCGCCCGCCGACCACCAGTCTCATGCACGTACAGCCAACATGCCGTGACCACGCCATTTGTGGTACCCGTACGTTGTGCCTTTCGCATACGCATCCGTACGCGAAATCGGCGCTTGCGTGCCCTCGGACCCATCCCACCAGGCTGTCGCAAGTGTATGTGTGCGCACTACTTTCGCGTACGGATTCGTACGCAAAGACAAGCACTCTGTGAGCAACGTCGCACAGGTTCTCTCTTACCGCCCTTGGCCGCGGCCTGTCACCTCCGGGTCACCATGCCCCCTGGCAATGGCCGATCGCCCTTTGCGGCTGACGATGCTCATCTGCGCCTGATGTGCCACTAGGACATCATCGGGAGCACGATATGAGCATGTGCTATCCAAACTCTCGATACCCTCGCAAGGGAACAGGCTCCAAGGAGCCTGGAGGGATGTCACTCGCAATCAATCCTTTTAGGGAAAGTGCCCATCGCCTTACCGCACACGCTTCTTTTTTTCCTCCCAACGTCCTTGTTTGCTCTCCTCTGGAAATCGTCCTTCATCATGGCCAATCTCAACAGCTCAGATCTCACCATGCAGTTTGAGCAGGACGCTGTCGTGATGGCAAAGCCCGGTGCGGTCCCCTCTGCTCCGCGGAGCTCTTCGTTGGCAGTATGCAACATAGCTCCAGCACCCGCCCCTGTGAGTTTCTCTGTGCCAGCTTCTCTTCGGTCTCTGCACTGCTGGGCGAGTACGCATATAACGATCGCTCTAGCGATACGGCTATGGTAAGGGCACGACGTTGCTCTGCCGCGGGCGCACCGTCGCGAAGGCCTGCGTTTTCGCGGCGGGTTTTCATGTTCTATTTGCTGCGCCAATGACTATATGCTGACCGTCATCAAGGATGTTGCCGGCACTGAGGTACTCAAGGCTTGTAGCCACCAAGATGTCAAACAGGCCACCTCAGAGACGACGGCGCCGGTCAGTGGACTGATTATTCGGCGTTGTCCCTGCTCAGCCCATGTATTAGGAGGCTGCAGATGCCTCAAAGACCGTGCAGAAGCGCAAGGGCTCCACCATCACCGAATTTCCAGACACGAAAAAGCCAAAGGGAGAGGGAGAGGGTAGAGAGGCTGACGCCGTGATCATCGCCGAAGTAAGCGCATATACTCCGCTTGTTCATGTGCTTCAGAAACCCACTGACGGTTACAACACCAAGGACTCTGATGATGCCTCGTCCTCATCCGGTTCCTCGTCCTCATCGGACTCCTCATCCTCCTCGGATGACGATTCTTCGTCGGATGACGATTTCATCGGACAATCTCAGCAAGACAGTTCATCGGAAGACGAGAGAACCCTAGGTGTGAAGTTCAAGGTAGTAAGCCTTTGGCTCGCCCGTGTGATTCATCACTAATCTCTTTGTCAGATAACTCAACAGGTCGTCGCCGTCCCGGCCGAGTGGGGACTACATGGCGCCGATCAGGTAACTCCCTCAATGAGGTCTGTTGAAGAAAAAGTAAGGGCGCGGTTCTCGCATGATCGTGAATATCAGCTCACCTCCCGCAGGCCCTGCGCTTTGAGGACCTTCGTCTTCGGATTCACGCGTTCAATTGCGAACGTGCTGCGGTCACCGCTGATCTCATGATCAAGCACGCCAGGCTCCAATCCCAACTTCGTACGGACGCAACCACAGCTGCCGCGTACCAGATGAGAGCATGGAGAGACTACTACACCGCCAGCAAGGCCGCTGGAGAGCTCGGCGAAGAGATACCTCGTCCAGTGTTCCCTGCCACTCTGGAATCGTTCGAAACGTTCCTGCCCGATATCTCAACCCTTCTCAAAACATCAATGGCTCCGTACTCTCCAGGCTGGATCAACCTCGGGCATGGCCAATCAGCTCCTGAAGGCTCGTCCGCGACTACGGGAAGCTCTGCCGCGACTACGGGAAGCTCTGCCGCGACTACGGGAAGCTCTGCCGCGACTACGGGAAGCTCTTCCACGACTACTGGAAGCTCTTCCACGACTACTGGAAGCTCTTCCACGACTACTGGAAGCTCTTCCACGACTACTGGAAGCTCGACTCCTGCAGCCTACAACCTCCGTGCCACTGACTTGGACAAACATGTTCAGATTCATGTTGCCGGGGCCGACATAAAGGGCCAGAATACCGACTTTTCGCTCCAAGATTAAGTACAGATCCAGCCCATCCCAAGTGCCTCGTTTCGGACTCGTTCTCGGTTTGGACTCGCTGTCGTTCTGGACTCGCTCTCATTGTAGGCATGCTGTCGTCTCGGGCTCGCTCTCGTCTAAGCCGCTCAAAGGCTGTACTGTGTATATTTCTGGCTGTAATCCCTGGACAGCACTTTACACCGTGTCTGCCTTCCGAATCTCTGTACTATAATTCATGCCCCCTAGCGTACAAACGCATCTGTTCGTGCACCTGGCGCGCAAGTTAAAGCCTCCGCTCAGTTGCAATGAGATGTCAGACAAGGATGTTACAATCACTGCCATTTGTTGGTCTCCGTTCCTTGGTCAATAATGGAAAGCCATATCTACGCACCTAGTAGCCTCTTCTTCTCTGGATGTGCCGTGCCAATGCGTGAAATTGGCCGCGTTCAGCTCGCTCGCCAAGGGCAGCTTCCAATGTCGCGCGCATTTCTCGAGGAGAAGCCCGATTCAACGCCACGTCTCGAACCCCGAAGCCCAAGTTGAAGGAGGAGGCGAAGACGGTGGCGCAGGCCACCGCACTTGTGATGTCAGCATGAAGTCATCCCCACTCCCGCCCACGCAGATACTGGAGAATTGGCGTCCGAGTTTATATATCAACTGGTGGTCTCGGGGCCTGGCTTTCTTCAGCACTTTTATCTCGACTTACACGACTCTTGACGAACACCTTCTTTCAATCGTATTCTCTGATAAAATGACCGACCCCACGTACGCAGGAAAGAGCAACGAGCAGATGTACGTGGGCTTCGCTACGTCTTGATACACCCAGTTACTGACTCGGACTTCTGGGATGCAGCATCAACGAGCAGGCCGCCTCGCTCGAGGAGAAGAGCCACTACCAGCATGGCGCGCGCTTCCACCGTACGTCCTCACCTTCCTCACCATCTTGTACTCACACGCGCCTCAACGCGAGCAGCCGGCGGCGCAACGGCCACCTCGCTCGAATCGGGCGTGAACGAGTCCGGCGTGGCGGGCTTCCCGACCGCGAGCGGGATGGAACAGGTCAGTGTCGGCCGGACGGGCCAGACGGGCGGTGGCACGAGCGACCAGGTGCGTTGAGTTCGTCAAGGGTACTGTGGGCATGAATGCTGAGCGTGTGCGTAGTGGATTCCCCCGAGGGAGGGTGGGGACCATAAGACGGGAGAGGACCGCGCGAGCGCGTTCGGTGGTGGAGTGAAGTATGGACCTACGGGGAGTCGTCAGTAGAGGTGTCGGTCGGATTGGGGCCCGGTGAGGGGCCGGTGTTGCAGAAGAAATAAAGTGTATACATAGCATTGAACATCTCCTGGGCTGTATAGGCCATGTGGGGTAACGACTACAGCAGTTGAGCCCTGTAGGTCCTGCGTAGAATGCATGAGCCAGAACAACAATGATTGAGTCTTGGCGCCCTGTACACACGTTCGTCTATACATGATGAGACAATGGCGGTGCCCCCTCTAGTAAGTACGAGCCATCCCATTCGTGGCATCGGTCCCGATGTCAACTCGCAGCACCGGCACTTGTTTCGGGAACACAGTGACGCGGAGGGCGGGTCTATGCGACCGTTCGGGCGGTGTTGTCATTGTGGGCCTGAAACCTCGAGTACTAGTAAGAATACAGTGTCAGAGACATGGGATGGATTGGCACCTTGGCAGCAACTTGTAGTGAGTGCTGGTGTGAAGTCCATCGAGGCGCCATCGGGTGATGTTGACGACGGGCGGTGATTGAGGACGAAGACGCGGAGCGATGGGGAGGCCGGTGAACGAGCGATATTGAGTCGCAACACGGTGCAGGGAGTAGTCAATGGTCGGCGTTTCATACGATGAGCTATAGGACTTGTGTCATATGCCTCGCGCGTTCGTGAGTGCACATGTGAACGCTTCCTGTTTCAAGAGCTCTGTCGACGTACGACGCAGAGCAGTCAACGATACTCGAGACTCGAGAAGGAGCGCACGTGTGACAGCCACGTAGATTTCAGTCGAATGTCAGTGCACCGCCGCAGCACTGACTTCTACGGACTCGCTCACCAAGCGATGATATGAAACGAGCATCAACAACAGACGATGATCAGCGCTCTTCATGACGGACTCGCTCACCGCGGTGTGAAGGCCATGGGGCAGAAGCTTCAGACCAGTGTCCGCAGCCAGCAAATGAAATACAGGTGCCCGAAAGCAAGGGTGCCCCAAATATACATCTCAATGTCAGGAATACCTCCGGCCAGCGTTTCTCGGTGTACGAAGGACGAAGAACGGTCTTCCAACACGCTGAAAACATAGAAGGAATCTTCGTCGTGCATGCGCGTCGAGTCTGGGCTGCCAGAACGTGGTTACGGCGATAGTCAGCAGCGCCGAGCCTCTGGGGAGGTCCCCGCGACTGGGTTTCCAGGAGGTTCCTGCTTCTGCCCGCTGCCCAGCGTGTGTCATAACCACGAACAGCACCAGTTCCGCGGCGGATAGCTGGGAGAGATAGCGAGTGGCAGGCAAGCGATCTTCGACTCAGAACGTGAAGCCCAGAGTCCGCGACGGGATGATCTCACTCGCGGCACAGCCGCCCCGCGCGCGACCGAAAGCGGACAGATGCGTCCCGCGCCGCCAAGGCCGCAGAAACAAAGGAGGCCTGTGCAGAGAGGGGGCAAGGGGCAGGGCAGGCGCGTCCGAGACTGCGGTGCAGAGCGGTGGCACTGGCGGCCGAGCGAAAGGCTCGGGGGAGGCGGGTGGCGCGCAGGCTGTGAGCGCGACCGCGTGTGTTTGCGCGTGTTTGCGCACCGCATCGCGATCCGCGCTGGAGGACAACCGCGGGGGGCTGTCGCCGGGTGCGTATATAACCTCGCCTCCACCTCCCCTGTTCTTCTCCCTCGCCTCCTCCTTGCCTCGACACCCCATTGCTTTAGGTGTGTATGCGCGTGGTTCATCTGCGTGAGAGGGTCGCTGATGCGCCGTGTATGCGTCGTAGATTGTTCACGAACCCCTACACGACCGACGAGATGTGCGGCATATTTGCGTACTGCAGTTTCCTCCAGGAGAAGGTATGTGTTGTGATATCCAGGATACGTCTCGTGTCTTTGCTTTTGCATCTATGCGACGCGCTTCGCCCCGTGTCGCCCCGCCGGGTTGGTTGGGAACGACACTTCGCTGCGACTGTATGCTGCAGACGCGATGGGGCGCTTGCCAAGGCGCGTTTCGGCGTCCGTTGACGCAGTTAGGTCCATTGGCCCGCATTGACGATGTCGTTGCGATGGGCGGCGCGCACGCTGGTGCAGACGTGGCATTCGATCGATGTGCACGCGTATGACGCGTTCGCGCACAAGTTGTGGCGGGCTTGGCGGCGAAGATGTGGCTTAGGCCAACAACTCACTCAAGGATGTCATTGTTTGTTCAGTTTGAAGAATCATGATATACGCTTTGCTCTTTGTGAACTCAACGTGTTCACTGGAAACTGAGAGTGTTATTCGTCTTGTACCCTGCCACTTGCTATGTGAAACCCACTCTTGGGTGTGCGGGATCTGACACTGTTGTATAGGACCGCAAGACGATCTGCGAAATTCTCGCCAATGCCCTTGCGCGTCAAGAGTACCGAGGCTATGATTCTGCGGGCATCGGCATCGACGGCGACAAGCCCGGCGAGATGTTCTTCTTCAAGGAGGTCGGCAAGGTCGCTGGCCTCCGCAAGAAGATCGCCGAGTCAAGCGTCGACACGTCCAAGACGTTCCTTTCGCAGGTCTCCATCGCGCACACGCGTTGGGCGACGCACGGCCCGCCGTCAGTGGTGAACTGCCACCCGCTCAAGAGCGACCCCAAGGCCGACTTCACCGTTGTCCACAACGGCATCGTCACAAACGCGAGTGCGCTCCGTCTCGTCCTCCAAAAGCGTGGCTACAAGTTCGAGAGCGACACGGACACAGAGGCGGTCGCGATCCTCACGAAGTACATTTATGACTCCCAGCCAGACAAGTGCATGAGCTTCACGGAGCTCATCAAGACGGTCCTCAAGGAGCTCGAGGGTTCTTTCGCGTTCGTGTTCAAGTCTGTCCACTACCCCAACGAGATCGTGACTGCCCGCCGTGGATCGCCCCTCTTGATTGGTGTGAAGACGGAGAAGAAGCTCAAGGTGGACTTCGTCGATGTCGAGGTTGCTGGTCCCGAGGAGACTGTCGATGCTCGTGAGTATCCTCGATCACGATACTTTGGCGCATATTGACATGCCATGCAGTCGCATCCCCTGTCCAGAACCGCCCGGGAGGCCTGCTTGCTCCCCCCTCTTCTGGCCCGCCCAACCTGCTCCGCTCGCAGTCGCGCGCATTCATGTCTGAGGACGGCATGCCGCAGCCGATCGAGTTCTTCGTCGCGTCTGACGCCGCGGCGATCATCGAGCACACGAAGCGCGTGCTCTACCTCGAGGACGACGACATCGCGCACATCGCCGAGGGCGAGCTGCACATCCACCGGCTGCGGAGCACGCACAATGAGGGCGCGCGCGCGACGCCAGCGCACCGCACGATCGAGACGCTCGAGATCGAGCTCGCGGAGATCATGAAGGGCAAGTTCGACCACTTCATGCAGAAGGAGATCTACGAGCAACCCGAGTCCGTCGTCAACACGATGCGTGGGCGCGTCAACTTTGACAAGAGCCAGATCACCCTCGGTGGCCTGCGCGCGTACCTCCCGATCATCCGCCGTGGCCGCCGCATCGTGTTCTGCGCGTGCGGTACCAGCTACCACTCGGCGATCGCGACGCGCGCGATCTTTGAGGAGCTCACGGAGATCCCCGTCAGCGTAGAGCTCGCGAGTGACTTCCTCGACAGGAAGACCCCGATTTTCAGGGATGACATCTGTGTGGTCGTCAGCCAGAGCGGTGAGACGGCGGACACGATCTTGGCCCTCCGGTATTGCTTGGAGAGGGGCGCGCTGTGCGTCGGTGTCGTCAACGTGGTCGGCTCGACGATCTCGCGTGAGACGCACTGTGGTGTTCACATCAACGCTGGCCCCGAGATTGGTGTTGCCTCGACGAAGGTAAGGTGTACGCTTCGCGTCGTATGAATTTGCGTGCTGATATTCACCTCAGGCATACACCTCGCAATACATCGCGCTGCTCATGATAGCTCTGCAGCTATCCGAGGACCGTATCTCGCTGACGGAACGCCGGACACAGATCATCGACGGCCTTCACGCACTCCCTGGTCAGATCCGCAGGGTGCTCGAAGGCGATTCGAGCTTGCAGGAGTTTGCCACCGGTGTGCTCGCCAACCAGCGCAGTCTCCTGCTCATGGGGCGCGGGTACCAGTACGCGACGTGCCTCGAGGGCGCGCTCAAGATCAAGGAGATCTCGTACATGCACTCGGAAGGCATCCTCGCGGGCGAGCTGAAGCACGGGCCGCTCGCGCTGATCGACGAGAACATGCCCGTGATCATCGTGATGACGCAGGACTCGCTCTACCCGAAGGTGCAGAGCGCGTTCTCGCAGATCACCGCGCGCAAGGCGCAGCCGATCGTCATCTGCAACGAGGACGACGAGGACATCCCCAAGGGCGTCAAGACGATCCGCGTGCCCAAGACGGTCGACTGCCTCCAGGGCCTCCTCAACATCATCCCCCTCCAGCTCCTCAGCTACCACCTCGCCGTGAAGAACGGCTTCGACGTCGACTTCCCGCGCAACCTCGCGAAGTCGGTGACGACGGAGTAAAGGCATATTGCGCGCGGATGGATGTCACATGGAAGCTGGGAGGGATTAGGAAAGACGGACCTTCGCATTGTTGTTGGACGCTACTGTAAGACTTTTGACTACCGACTTTCGGATACCTCTGTTTGGGCTCTCACGTGTGTAAAAGTAAAGGTAACGGAATATTAGACCTTTCCAATCATGCATTCGGCCCTGCTCTGTCTACACGCAAGCGCAGTAGAGCTCCAACTGCACCATCCGTACGTAGATCGACCATTCTGGGAACTGCGCCCTGGCGAATACGGAGAGGTCCTCTCCGCCTACAAAGCGGCCCATCCACTCCTGCAACTCAGTGTCTAATCCGGTGCCACCCTCGCTCAGGGAGCAGTCCCATTGTATGCGGTGCGTTTGAAAGTCCGTAACGGCGGCAGGGGTGTGCATGATGATACGCCTTGCAGCGTTGTCGCTGCCCGCTTCGAACCAGGAATTGTCATTGTCGGACGTTTGCAAGCCTACGAAAGAGGGAAACGGTCAAACCAACAGTACGCGGCCTCCGCAGACGGCTGTCCCTGACGAACCACACGATGAGGGACAGGCATACCTCGAGAGCACGCCTCTATCTTGAACACGACCCTGCGCAGCGGTCTGTGTTTCTTCACGAACGGCGGCAGCTTCGCGGTGCAACAGTGCGTCTCCTGTATCGCACCACTGTCTGCTCCGACCGACAAGATCACCCGTCTGCTGTGGCCAATCGAACAAACCCAGTACTCGGCCTCGTCCAAGATCGCCCACACGAGTGGGAGGGGCAGCCCCAGACAGGCGTGCAGTATGTGTTGCGCCTGCAGGACGTCGTCGTCATCTAGAGGAGCGTAGCTGCCATGCGTTGCTAAGTACAGGTCTGGGGGATTGACTGGACGCGACCTGACATACGTTTGCGCAGCCCTCAGCCCTGTAATGGTCTCCTGCAACTTCCCCGCTATGCTCTTCATCCGCTTTGCTGGGAGGCGCTGCGGGTCGGAGCGCTGCCCGATGCCAGTGCCCGACCATCCGTGCAGAAGCCTGGAAAGTCGAGTACACAGGCTTTGTGAGGCACTGGCATCGAGTATCACAGAGAGCAGCCTTTGTTCGGTGATTTGCAGCGTCAACTCGTCTGGCCATGGGGCCAAGCGCATTTGCATGACTAGCCGCTTAACCTCCTCCAGTTCTTCGAGCAACGGCTCGCAGTTGGACCAACGTGAGCCGAGAATCTGGGATAATGCGGCAATTGCACCTTCATTCCTCGACGCGATGTCGACGCGCATGTAGTAATAGTACGATCCGACTCGGATTGGACGCGGGCGTCGAGGGCACATACTGTATGTGGGGCGAAGGCAACCAGCGTAGCTGGTGAGTACACTTTACTCTTATAGCAAGCTCTCACGACCATGATACTCATCATTGATATCGACTACCTAGGGCATGAGTCCGACGGCAGCCTCTCACGTTCCCGGAGGCAGTGTACTTGGTGTGTGCAACTGGAACAGTCTCAATCGCCCTGGCAATGGCGTAATGCACACCAGTTGAATATGGCACGCTCATTGTCGCATAGACGTTGAAGTTCTATATGAGCTATCGCCGATTCCAGAAGCACCCTCCCACAAGCTCGTTCTGGCGTTACAACTAGACGCAGGCGCAGTAAAGCTCCATTTGCACTCTCCGTACGTAGCACGCCCCGGATCCTCGATACAGCACAGAGGCCCACAGGGTAAGCTCCTCTCCGCCAGTCAAGCGGCGCATCCACTGCTGCAGTTCAGCGTCAACTCCGGTCCCGTCACGGTCCCCATCATTGAGGGCGAGGTCCCATTGGACGCGGCGCGTTTGGAAGTCACGGCTGACGGGGTTGAGCATGACGACCCGCCTTGGAGCAGTAATGCTGCAAATTTCGAACCAGGAGCAACCGCCGGCATCGTTGGGGGTTCGCCAACCTAAACAATACAACAATTAGTCATAGACGTACTATGCCCTGTCAACCATCGACAGCCAATGGACTTGAACACGACGACGGTGCCGTACAGTGGACGTTGAAACGTTGAACATTGGCACATACCTTGATGATGTGATTCTATTGTGAATATGACCCTACGCAGCGGTCTGTACTGCTTCACTGATGATGGGATTCTCGCCGTACAGCAGGTCACCCCCGCCGACCCACCACCATTACCACGCATAATCAAGTCTCCGCAATGCCCGATAGAGCGGACCCAATATTCGGCCTCGTCAAAGATAGCCCATACGAGTGGAAGGGGCAGTCTCAGACGTGCATGAAGTATGTGTTGCATCTGGAGGACGTCATCGGCATCCCTGGGCGCATACCTATGATATGCCCGTCAGGTCATGCTGGTGATTTACGGTAGAGCTGAGCATGAATAGCGTACGAGCTGGATGCTTTCAATCTATCGAGGACCACCTGCAATCCTGCCGCTATGTGGTGATTCCGCTCTGGTGAGAGGTTCAACGGTTTGGAACGTGGTAAACTGATCCCCGGCCATCCTTGCAGACGTTTAGAAAGTCGTGTAATCCAACTGTCTGAGAGATCCATTAGGGGGCGAAATTGGTATTCAGCCCATACAATGGTCAACCCGTCCGATGCTAAGGACCGTTCCGAGTCTCTAGTCAGTCGCTTTATCTCCTCTAGTTTGTGAAGTAGAAGCTCGCAGTTGGACCGTTGCGAGCTGAGGGCTTCCGAGAATGTTACAATAGTAATCTCTAGCCAAGCCCGGCATGTCTCCCAGTCGATGTGGGAGGCCATGTAGTAGTGGTAGGAAGAAAGGTGTTATCGATGAGTCTGACAGTGAGTCGACCCGCTAGTAAATTTGGGGAGAGTCATCCGTGAGTTGGACTATGCAGTGCAACCAGTTCAGCTGCACAGTTTGCTTCCGAATACTCAGCACCAATCATAATATAGCAAAGACGAACGTGCACGGTGCACACTTGGTGTACACGCATGTGCTCCAACTCGGATAGACGCCTCAGGCTGCTCAATTGGACCAACATTGGCCGCCTCACTTCTTACGGACAGGCAATGCACGTCGTTGGTTAGTACTACTACAGTGTGACAAAACAGATCAGCTCATATGTTGTCTACCGACGTGAGTAAGTATTATTGTAGCTTTGATGTCTCAATTACCTATGCCAGTGGTGAACATTGGTGGTTTCCATTCACTAAGCCATCCGGTTCAATAAGCACCCGCGAACAAGCTTGTTCTGGCGTTACAACTAGTCACTAGACGCATGCGCAGTAAAGCTCCAACTGCACTCTCCGTACGTGGTTCGACCATCCTTGATACTGAGCCCTGGCGAAAACGGAAAGCTCCTCTCCGCCAGTGAAGCGGCTCATCCACTGCTGCAGTTCAGCGTCTGCTCCGGTCCCGTCCTCATTCAGGGCGAGGTCCCATTGGATGCGGTGCGTTTCGAAGTCGCGGCTGGCGGGAGGGTTGCGCATGATCACCCGCTCTGAAACGGTATAGCTGCCCGCTTCGAACCAGGTCCAGGATCCGTTGTCGTTGGAGGATCGCCAACCTGAACAAAAGAACAATTAGCGCACATAGTGTGAATCAGCCAGTGGCCAGAACGCGCAAGGATGCTGCATGTAAATCTGAACACGTAGTACCTTGATCATGAGATTCGATTGTAAAGACGATCCTGCGCAGAGGTCTGTACTGCTTCACGGACGATGGAATCCTCGCCGTGCAACATAGCGACTCCTCCATCGCTGCGCTGTTCGCGGCGACACTAAGGGGTCCGCAATGCGCGACAGAGCGAACCCAGTACTCGGCTTCGTCGAACACCGCCCATACGAGCGGAAGAGGCAGGCCCAGAAGATGATGCAGTATATGTTCCGTCTGCAGGACGTCATCGGCATCCCTAGGAGCAAAGCTGTGATGTGCCCGTCAGTTTGTGCGAGTGATATCGAAGAATATATAGCACACGGGCAGCATGTCTTCAGTCCATCGAGGATGATCTGCAATCTCCTCGATGCACGGTTGATCTGCTCTGGTGAGAGGTTCACCGCTCCAGAATGCAAGTGTGGTTCGCCGGTCCCCATCCATCCTTGCATCAGTCTAGAGAATCGAGTGCTCAAACTCTCCGAAATGTCGATATCGGCCATCACGGAGTGAAGTTTGTATTCTGTCAACTGAAGAGTGGACACGTCCGAGGACATGTACCGTTCCTTAGCCAGCCGATTAATCTCCTCCAGTTGATAAAGTAGCAGCTCGGAGTCACTGGCAGAGCATCGTGAGCGGAGTGCTTCCGAGAATGCTGCGATGGCCACTTCCATCCTACGTGAGTTGTCGCGGTGTAAGTCTAGCACGAGGAGAGCTGTTGTTGGCTTTCGAGTCGACCCAGCCGCGACTGCGAGTGCAATCAGTTCGAAAGCTGCACAGTATCAGTGACAAGAGCCCTCAGGCAAGTTCAACTTCGGGTGACACTGAAAGAATCCGCCACTGATGTTGTTGACGGTTGTTGTGCAAAGGCTTTGACGCCCACCGCTACGCCGACACGTGGGCACGGCGCTGCCGCCCGCGACACCATCTCGTTTCCTCGTTTCCACTATGACGTGTTTGCCGCCACTGACTCCGCCGACACCGCGCGGGATGGCGTCGACGGTCCTAATGTGTCACTTAGAACATCCTCATGACAGGAACAGAGCTGTGGGTCGCCGCGACTCGTGGGACGGTGGGGCAGCGTGGTGTCCGACTCCAGATTACTCGGGTAAGGCGTCATTTTGGAGCGTAGCGCAGCGGACTCCGCACACTACAACATGGTACGCATATAAAGAGAGCACTTTGCAATCCATGGTCTCTCCTGTAATCTCAACTTTACGAACCGTCACGACTCACGACCTCACTCACTCACTCAACATCTCAACACAATGCCCCTTTTTAAGAGCAAGGTTAGTGTCGTTCGCCAGCTGTACATAGCGGCGCTGATACCTTACCGTCATCTCTAGGCCCAGAAGGCTCAGCAGGCCCGCGACGCCGATGCCACCCACCATGACATGAACGACCCTCATACTGCACCTCATGGTCACGGTGCTGGTGCTGGTGCTGGTCCCGGTGTCGGTGCTGGTCCCGGTGTCGGTGCTGGTCCCGGTGTCGGTGCTGGTCCCGGTGTCGGTGCTGGTCCCGGTGTCGGTGCTGGTCCCGGTGCTGGTGTTGGTGCTGGTGCTGGTCCCGGTGCTGGTCCCGGTATTGGCGCGAACGACTACGCGCAGAATAACAATGTCCCGGGACATACTAACGCAGTTGGCCGTCACGAAGGCGGTGGCCGTCACGTACGTCGCGCTCCCGCGCCTTGCGGCCTCCACATCTGACAGTTCCCAGCAGCACGACAACGTGAACGCCAACAACGCTCCCCCGGGATACACAGGCACCGGTCACCACAACGGCGGCCCTGTCGACCGTGCCGAGCAGCACGTCGAGAATATCGTCGGCGCGAAGGCCGTGCGCAACCAGGCTGGTGATAAGGAGTCGGAGGTGAACGCCATCAAGGCGCAGAGCGCAGAACTTACAGAGGCAGAGCGCCTTGAGCGGGAGGCGAAGATGCATCGCGACCGTGCTGTTGCCGGTGGTGAGTGTTTATGTCAAACGCAGTCTGTACCAGACGCTGATTGTAATACAAGGTGCACACCCCGCGAATCAGCGTCTCGGCGCTGGTTGGGCGAACTAAACAGCGCGATCAAGTGGTTATTGTACGATACCGATTCGAATTGTAGCGTTAGTATATATGCATGGTCGGATCTGGACCTGTGATTGACGAATATGTTACCATGTCAAGTTCGAGTGATTGAACAAGATAGTTGTACAAAAACTCTGCGTATTGACCTCAAGAAATCCCATCAATACTCGAGTTCAGGAACGCGTCCACCCCACTTGTTCGCCGCGTCCGGGTCGTACTTGTAAGTGTCGGTCCCATAACCCATGAGTGCCTCTACCACACGGGGTAGATCTTCCCTCATATTGGCGTTGTAGTAACGAACGCAGTACATCAGAGGTTTCTCATGCCTCACTACGAGAAGGTTCCCTCCCCAACTATGCGGCGCCATTCCTCGAGTGAGGGATTGAACGCAACGATTCACCGGAGATCCGTTGATTGAAAAACAATCGTCGTATCTGAGGGCAAGGTTGTAGCCGGTGGTCCCGGTGACTGCCCCGCCGCCGAAGTCGAACGAACGAACGAACGTCTCCCCTTCGAGGTCGAACCACTCGCGTACATCGAGGCGATGCATGATGAAGAATGATGGGTCGAGGTAATCATCGCTGTCATCATGCCTCACGTCGCAGGGGACCTTGACCATGCGCGGCATATCCTCGTCGACGGGGAAGAGGATCGCGTCGATCGTGATGGGTCGCGCCTGAACGCCCTCTGCAGGCACGCAGAGTCGCTTGTGACGCTTCCAGTCCTGAAGATGAGTACTGAGATCGGCGACGATAGCCACGGGCACAGACTTCAAGCCAAGACTCACATTGGCAATGTGCTCCTTGCAACAGTAGTATACGTCTTTGCAGCGAGAGCACCTGGTGGATGCCTTCGCACCGCACATGCGGCATGTGCCTGTACTCGCGGCTACGTCGGGTGTCGACATGGTGCAGTCAAAGGGATATGCAAGAAAGAGATATGAGAAGGTGCGCACCTTATTATATGTCTTCCTCGATTTGGATCCTGAGGCCTGACCCGATGAACTCTAACCTTGATCAGCACTCATTAGGAGCGCCGGAACGTTACTTCGGGTTTCGTTTGAGGGGACTTGAACCACCTGAGTGGTCATCTGCGATCCAATATTTCTTGAGATGGTCCGGGATAGGAGGCTATTCAACTGCGTCGCAAGTACTGGTCAGCAGAACTAGTATCAGGGAAGAGGTCCGTTAGTGACATTTGGGTACACCATGCGCCGGAGGTCGCTCCGAGTCCTTCTGCGTGGTAGCCTGTATAGAGGCTAGTATTAAAGTCCCTCCAAAATTGATATAAGCTGTCAACGTTGAACGTTATAAGCCTTTTTCAAAGTCGCTGTGCGGTGGTTGCTGTACGGCTGTGCCGCCGTCCACAGATTACTAGTGAGAGTCGAGACCGCCGAGGCCGAATGAGGTCTGAAAATGATCTCGCCGATTATGGGTCCGGCAGATGCCGGGCCATTGTCTGGCCACACAACTCACCGCGATGCTGCTCAAGCTCGGATTCTCGCCCGAAGTTCCCTCCTTCTGCTCATAGCCACTGATACTGTGCCACTGGGATCTGGATCTCAATACCAGTTAAAATCGTTTGAGCTGTCGTTCAACGCCGCAAGGTTAGTGAATCGGCAACGAATGCATTTAGTGACCCGAGTACTTCTGAACATCTATTTGTAGGTCACACCGTGACGCTCATTGCTGGGCTGTCAATCAGTCATGTCGGCAGTGGCTATATCTCATTCGAGGCTGCCTCTTGAAACATGGGACAACATCATTGAATGCCTCTGCGAGGATCGCGATGACAACGCCGGCACGCTTTTGGCGTGTAGTCTCACTTGCCATGCCCTGCTTTCTGCCTCCCGACGCCACACATTCTTTCATGTCTGTCTCCGCGACACGGCACGCTATCACTCATTCAAATCCCTCATCAAAGGACCCAACTACGTTGCGCCACATGTCCGTGCGCTCACTGTCCGTGGGACCCGCTCGAGCGACCGCGAACTCAGGAGGTTCCCGTCCAATGGACAGTGGCTACACCTTCTTCCGACATTGACACGCCTCGCACACCTCCGATTGTATCAATTCTCATTTCTTATCCCTCGCAAACTGAAGAGCGATGTAGGCGCCCTCGTTAGAAACTTACGGACCCTGGACCTAACCTTGACTTCAAGCCGAGCAGAGAGCCTCGCATCGTTGTTACGTGCATGCGGCGACGGACTGTCGAGTATCATACCCCGGTCAGCACCCCGGTCGCTCGAAGACCTGTCGTCTCTACTGTCAACCCAAAACGGCGCGGATTGCGCTATCAGGTCGATAGTGTGGAATCCTGGCGGTCCCGCTGATGCGGGACTATCCACGTCCTTGGCGACACTCACGAAATGGCTCGATCATGGACGGCGATCCCTCCAGAAACTGGCCATAGCATGGATAGGTTCGAAGTATACGCCACTGTCGCTCACGCAAAAGCTGCTCAGAGATTCGGAAAATTCACTCGAACATCTGCATCTCCACTTCGCCGAGTCGAGAGATGGCCACGGTAGCTCAGCTGCCTTCCTCAACCTCAACGGCAATACTCGTCTCAAGACACTCCATATCGTACTCTACGTCGGTCGGCTGCCTGACGTGACTTGCATGTTGGCCGCGCCGGCGAGCTCTGTCAATATGTTCGTCAACCTTACGTACCTCGTCATCCGGATCGTCATACGAAGAGATACCTTTATCAGGATGGCCAGAGAATGGCGAACTTTCTGCAAGGAGATCGACGGCCTGTGTTCCGCTCGGCCTCTCATCAACTTCGAGTTCCGCCTTGACCTCAGAATCAGCATGCACCCCATCGTGCCGATCACTCAACTTCCCGAAGACCTTCGAGCTATGATGGAGACCATTGCTGCGCTGTTTGTGGAGGCAACCAGCGGACTGGCTTCATGCCTCCCGCCACCTGAGAGGACGGGAGGGCGCGTGCGGTTCGGCATCATCTGGCTGTGGGGCGGGAACTTGCCCTTTGCTACAGCCTTCGATAAACAACACTGTCCGCCGGAGTACTTCCTCGGTGATCCGGAATGGTATCGCAGCAACGAAGCTCCCTGGGACTTCCGGTGAGTTAATACGACTACTGTACGGTGTGACGCTGAGTTGATATCATGTAGTAGAGCATGATTGCTGCTGCGAGAACGGGAACGGGAACGAGAACGAGAACGAGCGTCGAGAACGAATGTCCTGGATGAGTGCGAGGTTATCACCGGAAGACATTATTGGTCACATGCATTCCGACAGCACCGCCAGTTCAAACCTAGAAACGCGGTGTCAGGCTGTCATAGTATCACCAATCTACCACCTACTAGTTTTTGCACGTGTATTTGGGCCGATGTAACCCAGTTATACTATCTTACCTCATAGAAGATAATGCGAGACATCGACTCGAAGGACAAAGGAATACCGCGTCAACGGGCCTCGATCCGCCACAGGCGCGTCAGTGGCACTGACGCGCCTGTGGCGGGTTGAGTCGGCAAATGCCGAGTCATAGACGCGCAACACCCACTGGGCAAATTGGGCGCGTCGCGATGTGTGTCGTTTCAGCCAGCTCCACATAGTAGTGAGTAGCGTTTGCATGGTATGGTTTGCCATTGACGATTGAATTTCTGCAGCATCCGAGACAGTGTCATTCTATCCGCATCATGGCGAGTATGTTGACACGACGTTCTGTTCGCCGGGGTTTGAGAAGCGGTGGTATGTCTTACGGAGTCTGCTGCTATATAGGCGTTACTGAACAACACTCCCATGTTGAAGAGCTCACCTCCGGCGCACGCGACGCTTTGCAGTTACCTCTCGAGATATGGGATCATATCGTTGATTTCCTCCACGACGACCGAGACGCGCTCCTGTCCTGCAGTCGAACTTGCCGCGCACTGCTTCCCGCATCCCGCCGCCATGCGTTTCGGCACATCACTCTCTATAATGCGAGCCGCTACCATTCATTCAAGGCCATCGTCAAGAAGCGCAACTACGTGCAGCCCCACGTTCGGGTCCTTACTATCCAAGGAAGCGACCGACGGGACCGCAACTACCGGTCGTTCCCCGCGAATGGCGAGTGGTTGCACCTCCTCCCGAGGCTAAGCCGCCTCGTGCACCTTCGACTACGCAGCTTCCCGTTCTCCATTCCCGACAGTCTGAGGAACGGCACTCTCACCTCAGTGACGTCCCTGCGTACGCTGGATTTGACGTCAATGGGCGGTAAGACCGACGAACTTGTGGCATTGACTTGTGCCTGTGAATCCCTGTCGACCCTAGTACTCGTCTCGACGCCGACCTCGCTGGTGGAGTCCGTCTACCTACTATTCCCTGTGGACGACTTGCGCAGGGGGAACATCAATACGTTCATCTGGGATCCCGTCGCTGCTGCCAGTGAGAAAATGCTTTCCTTGGGAGCGTTCGTCCTCCATGCAGCGGAGCAACCCATGCGAAGAATAGCCGCGATGCGGATCGACTCGCAATCCACCCCTGCTCGGTACATACAACAGTTGCTCCTAGACTCGAAGGACACAATCGAAGAGTTGTTCCTCGGCTTCGCAGGTTCGGAGGACGCTCACGGTGAAGAATCCCTCTATCTCGACCTCTGCGTCTGCACCCGCCTCAAGGCGCTGCATATCACGTGCCCGATTGGCCGCGTTTCCGATGTATCCACCACTCTGTTCACATCCAGCCCACAGGATGCATTCACCAATCTTGCATCCGTCGTCCTCCGCATCGTCGCCCGCAAGGGAACCGTCCATCAATTCATAGAATGGCCAGAATTCGCTTCCGACCTCGAGGAACTCTGTCTGACTTATCCCCAGATCAACTTCACCCTCTGCTTAGATATCAGGATCAATGACCACTTCGTCCAGCATATGGGGGGCGCTCAGGTGACCTCTCTTACGAACTCGTACGCAGAGCTATGCTCCTCTCTCGTAATGCACCTCCCGCTTCCTAGCAGCACGGGAGGGAGAGTTCGGTTCGGCTTGGTCTGGCTGTGGGCTGGCGGGGATTCTCTGTTCTGGACGACCCATGATGGACGACCCTACCCACCAGAGTATTTCCTCGGTGATCCGCAATGGTATCACAGCATTCAGACACCTTAGATCTAGTGGTGAGTCCGCACTGCTATCTCATACCAGCTCGGTTTCAGTGAATGGTTAGTAGGATTCAGACGCAGGTTCGAACGGACAGGACTCTCTGTCATGCATGGATCGCAGGGTCAGCCTGGGCCCTGTGTAGGATACAGATGTGGGTTTGGAGACGCAGGCCACCAGTGTTTCTGGGGCATGAGTGCGTTTCTGGTATTACGCAAACACGCATTTGCGATCATGTACTTAGTATCACCTACAAACAGTGCGCTCGCGCATCCCGGTCCCCCTTGTCTGGTTGCAGGTCATTGAAAGGTTTCAGAATCGGTGTTGTGCTCATCGTGACCCACAGCGACTTTGACTTCATTACATGCCCCCCGCGGAACACGGTACAGCTAACGTATAACACTACTAATAGAATGACAGCAAAAGGATGATTTCACTAATTATGCGAGATTGCAGCTTCTGGCCTCCAACAGTGCCATGTTCGTCATGTCGCCCATAGCATATAGTACAGAGCAAGACCTCGAAATTCAGTGAATGGCCTTCACCCACTCTTTCACCGCCTTCTTCATACATCTCTCCAGATCCTCCGCCACGATCGTCCGGTCCGTCTGCAAGTCACTCATGTCCTCGCCATGCGCGCGGAACACCTCCAGCGCGGCCCCCGCGAGCTCCGGCCCGCGCTTGATGCCCGCGACATGCTCGCCCGCGACGAGCGGCGCACCGCCGGTGCCCTGGCCGGGCGGCGGGATCGCCCCGCGTGGCGCGACGGCCCAGCACATCTCGTGCATCCGCGTGCGGAGCACGTCGAGCTCGGGGACGGGTGCGAAGTTGATCGGGAGGGAGGAGGAGGTTACGCGGTTGGCGATCCCGGTTGCGCGCGCGGCGCCGGTCCAGGACGAGGCGGACCACACGGCTGTGATCTCGAAGGGCTGCGGGCGTGTGGTCAGGCATGGGCAGGAAAGGTAAAGGCGGGAGCACGCACCCCGGGTATGAAGGTGAGCGTGTCGAAAGCGAGGGCGAACGGCGCGAGGCAGGTAGAGATGACGCCGTTCATGATCGCACCCTTCTTTGCAGCCTTGACGAGCTCGGTGAATTCCTGCCGCACGTTCTCTGCGGGCCAAGACTTCGGGTATAGGAAACGCAGCTGTTCGGAGTGTTTAGGGTGTAAACGCGATGGGTGACATGAGTTGACATACCTCCTTCAGTTTCTTCTTGTTGGGTGTCCGTATAAGAAATTCGATGCGCGAGTTCTTCGTCGCTGACATGCCTTTCGATATGAGCTGCAGAACAGGTGGGTACCGCTCCGTATCGCAAGGAACCCGTCACTCACCCCTACGGCCTTTGCTTTGAAGCCTGTCTTCTTCTCCCTGGCTTCAGTCTCCTCCTTCTGCCACTTCCGGACTGCCTTGTCCTTCCAGCTCTGCTTCTCGCCCTCCTTCGGCGGTGGAAGTGGTGCAGCCAGCGGCGCATACATTAAGAATGGAGGCACCTTTGCGTCCTTCTTCGACGGTGGCCGGAGAAGCGTAGGGAACGGGATAAGCAATGCGACGGTTGGGTGGTCGGCCTCAGGCAGGTAGTCCGTGATGGGCTCGTCTACAGATATGCGGGACTCCATGGACGATCGCTGGGAGACGTCACCATAGCCGTGCTCGTCGTGCTGCGTCGCGGGGGCCTTCTCGTGGGCAGTGTCTGGCATGGCGAAGTGGACGGCCGTCGTCGCAGCGGGATCATTGGGGTACGCCTCACTGTTGGTCGTGGATTGTACATGGGACTCCATGGATGGTGGTTCGGAGACGTCGCCGTAGCCGTGCTCGTCGTGCTGCGTCACGGGGACCTTCTCGCGGGCGGTGTCTGGCATGGCAGGGTGGTCGGCCTTCGTGGCAGCGAGGTCGTCGGGGTGCGCCTCAGTCTTGGTCGTGGATTGTGTGCGGGACTCCATGGACGGTCGCTCGGAGACGTCGCCGTAGCCGTGCTCGTCGTGCAGCGTCGCAGGGCCATTCTCGCGGACGGTGTCTGGCATCGTGGGGTGGACGACCGTCGTCGCGGCGGGGTTGTCGGGATACGCCTCGGTCATGGTGGTGGTGGGCTGTGGCTGGAGAGGGCCCGCGTCGAGGCGAAGTAAGTAGAGTGTTCCTCGATCGGGCGGATCTGACGTCAGTCACGGCCGGGCTGCGCGCGCAGGCCCCTGGCCGGCCGGAAGCAGAATGACGTCCGGCCCCGGGCCGCAGCATGCTGACGTCGGCGTCCTGACCTGGACGGGCCATACAGCTGCCCCTGCTGTGCGGAGGGAGGCAAGTACTGTCAGCTGAAGGACGGCGTATAATATCGACTGTGTCATACCTGCATTCACCGCGTGCCTTTCCGGCGATGCATCATCATATGTGCATCATGTAGATTCCTGTACGATTCAGGAGGGCATCAGGCGGATCTGCGAGCTCATAACGTAGATTGGAATAACGTACGGGACCAAGTGACGACCCACATGTAGGTATGCTTGTGCAGCATTTCCGGCTCTGCATGGATGGTGACAGTTATGACTTTGTTCGACACTCTTTCGAAAGTCTATGCCGAGAATACCTATAGCGAGAGCTGCTGAATCGATGACATTGATCCAGAAGGACGTATGCGGTTCAGAAACAGGGCAAAGGGTATCTAGTACCGCGTCATCAGTCGGTCTGGAAGGGTGAATGAATGTGAGACTTTCTCACCTACTAGGGTCGCGTTGCGGACGCGATCCGAGAGCAGTAGGTGCGTAAGGGTATATACAATCTCATCATTCCTATCCTCGGGAGGGGGACGCAGCCAGTGTACGTATGTTCAGTCATTAAGTGGCTGGGCTCAAGTATGAGTTTCAGCAGAAGCAGTATCACGGATGAAACGTACCAACTCACCACTCTTGAGTCATTGTCTCGAGGACCAATACAGGTGATCCACCCAGTCCTCGAAGAAGACTTCCCACGCAATCGTACCGTCCACCGTCCGGAGCACGAACAGGCCGGGGCGGACCGCACCATGCGAGGCCTCCGCGCATTTCTCCCGCCACCGCGGCGCAAGCTCTGGCGAGCGGAACATACACCCGACGATCTCCACGCGCTCCATGCTTTCCGCATGCTCGACGGCGGCCGCGCGCCGCAGGGCTGCGCAATGTGTGTCGCGCAGGGTCGGGGGGAAGAAGCGGCGGAGGGTGCGGATGCCGGGCAGCGTCGCGACGGCCTTGTACATGCGCGGCGACCAGACGCTGTCCAATTCCATGCTCGTGACGCTCGCCAGGGCGGCGTAGCACGGCATCGCGCTCCAGTCCCACTGCATGTATGCGCGGACGCTCCCGAGGTGGATGGACGCGACGGACGCGGGGAGGAGCGGGCCGATGCTGCCCCACACGTCCTCTGGGCAGTTGACGACGGCGAGCGCACTCAGGGACGTGCAGCGGGGCAGGATCGAGCATATGGCGTCCACGGGCCAGACGTTGAGCTCAGGGCTCTGCAGCAGATCTGAGGGGGAGTGATGGTTGGGCCCCATCCAGAGATGCTGCACGTAACGACCTATAGTCAGCTCGCCGTTGGGACGTGGATCCACTGTCCGCTGGGGGGACCGGAGGGCGCGCGCGAAGGCGTTGACCTGGCGCCGAGTCGTGAGCACCACGGTGCGGTAGAACGCGGGCAGCACCCAGAGGTGCACCGCCTTGCTAACGCATAACAGAGCTATAGCAGAAATCTTGTCGTCCACGGCCAGTTGTTCCAGAGCTGCGTGAGGGAAATATGGGTCAGCCTCTATCAAGACGTGCAATCTGCAGCGATGGTTACCCTGAGCATGTATTAGAACGTGGCCACGTCATGAGGATAGGTGATCTTCACTGACTTCACGTACAAGTTCTGCCGGAAGGGCAGAGAGTGCCGTCATGGTATCGGTGGACAGATGGATATACCGCATGCAAATGCTTGGACAGTGCTTTTAGTTGAACCGTGCCAGCCTGAGGCACCTGGTGAAAGCGGAGCCTGATCGGAGAAGTTGCAGCGCGAATACTTAGACACAGCCTAGTAGTTTGTTTCAAGAGCGAGGAAATCAAGAACACAAGTGCGTGCGTAGACACATGTAGGTGACGACTGGTCAATGAACCCAGGCTTGCATTCGCTGTCGAGTACTGATCACGATATGAATAGAACATCCAGTTCGCGTAGCGATGTCACGCACGTCGCACGGGCGTCAAGGCTATTAGCTTCTGATCCTAACAAAGACAAACAACCACCAATGATATCATACCTTATCATCCCACACCCGCCGCTCTCTCGACTGCATCCACGACGAAGAGGACATAGCGAACAATGGCGACACCACCCACGGCGAACCCTACGACGCTCACTGCGCACCTCCTCTCGCTCTCGACTCCGCGCCCATACTCTGCGGCAACGGAGCACCCGTTCCTCACCGCCGCCGGACTAGGCACACTCCCACCGGCTCTTCTCTCGCTCTGGCTAGCCCAAGACCGACTATTCGCAGCCCATGGGGGTTCTGCGTTTATAGGCAGGACTGTGGCTGCCGTGCCGTTCTCGTCGCTCGACGAACCCGGCTCGCCGAGAGAGCAGAGGAACCAAGAGCTCGTGCGCGTATTGGCGTACTCTCTCACGAACCTCGTGCGGGAGGTCGGCTTCTTTGGGGATGTTGCTCGTGAGTACGGGCTGAAAGCGGAGGGATGGAAGGAGCGCAAGGCGACGAGGGACTACACGGCGGAGATGGTCAGGGTCGGTGCAGAGGGCAGGATCGAAGACGCGATGGTGTTCTTGTGGGCCATGGAGCAGGTGCGCGTCGACTTTTCCTGACAGTCAATTCGGTTTCGTTGATTGCCATCGTGTCGTGCAGATATATCTGGACTCCTGGCTATACGTTGCGTCGCTGAAGCCAGTCGAGGCCGAGGGCGGCACCGCGCCCGCGGTGAAGACACTCGTCAACAACTGGACCAATCCGGAGTTCGTCAAGTTTGTCGATGAGCTCACTCAGATTGTGAACAGGTAAGCCTCAGAGGACCCATCCCATGTCACCGAGGCTGCAGGTAATCATTTTGTTCCGTCTCGTTCCCCTGTGCACGCGCTGTACGGCAGCCTTGGCATCGAGCCTGGATCCCCTGCGTGGATACGTGCGGAGTCCATATGGGCTCGCGTTATTGAACTCGAAGAGGCCTTCTGGCCCGTCGGGGGAGAGGAGCTCACGCTGCTCAACGAGAAGATGTAGAGAAGTGCTGGATTGTAGAAAGTGTATGTAGCGCAGAGTAGTAGAGGAATATGTATATCATAGTGCACCGGCAGAGAAGCCCGAGGTCCCGCCTGCGAACAGACGCCCATAGTGTTTGCTACTGAAGTTGGCCGCGACGACCGAGCCCCCACTCCTCCCGCTACGACTGCAGGAAGTGGAACATACCCGCAGACGTATCCTTATTCGCAAATTACCCTAGCTCATGCTGCAGTAACTGTCTGGAACAGTCCGCCGTGTTACTTTGACCAAAGACAGTGCCATGTCACAGCCCTCGCACTCGCGACCCCCCTCGCCCGCGCACTCCGTCGACACGGAGATGCACGAGCTCAACCACGAAGCGGACTACCTCGAGGAGAAGACGCTCGTCGTGCCCCACGGGCCCAACGGGACCGACGTCAAGCTGCAGCGACACAACAGCGACCCCGACGCGCAGGCGATGGTCATCGGCTCGCTGCGGTCGCAGGTCCAGGACCTCTTCTCGCAGGTCTCGCAGCTGAACAACAAGCTCGTGAAGTCGTACGACCGCATGTCCGACCTCGAGGACGACCTGCACGTCACGACCGCGAACCTGCGCGGCGCGACGCTCAAGATTGGCGAGCTCGAGCTCGAGCGCGCGCAGCACCTCTCCGCGCTGAGCTCCGGGCTGCTCGTCGAGAAGGACCACGTCACCACGGAGCTGAATCGGCTGATGGAGCGCGCGACGGAGGAAGCAGCGCAGCGCGGCCAGGCGGAGAGCGCGCGCGCGGAAATCGAACAGGAGCTCGACGACCTGAGCGCGGGGCTCTTCAACCAGGCCAACAGCATGGTGGCGGAGGCCCGCATCGCGCAGGCGAAGAGTGAGCGGAAGGTGGAGGAGACGGAGCGTGCGCTGCGCGAGGCCGAGGAGGTCGTTGGGCTGCTGCAGACACAGATGCAGGCTCTGCAGGCGGAGAAAGAGCGTGCGGATCGGCGAATGGAGGACATGCGCGTCACGATGGGCAAGGGCAAGTGGGTGGACCGGGTGCACGAGCCAAGTCGGGCCATTCCTCGTCTGCTCTGTTCACATTCTCCGTACCAAGAGTATCTGTCCCTCATCGCCCACCTGCGCTCAATACGCCCTGCGAGCCAGCACCCGCCAGCTATGTCGACGCTGCTGCCATTGCCCTTCTTGGCTCGGCTAGTAACGGAAGACTCGTGCGTTGCAATCATCTACTACATGTGAAGGTACTAATGTCGATTGACAGTGATCCGACAGTCCGCCTAGACCTTGCGCCCTCACTCAACTGGTTATCGCGAAGATCCGTGATCTCGGCCATACACAGTGGAGAACTATCCATCGAGCCCATGTCCACGGCTGCCTTGCTACAAGAACTTGCGCCGTCTACTATTCCGGGCCACCCGCACAATACGCACATCTCATGCGCTCTCTGTGGCATGACCATAATCTCCCCGTCCAACAGTGCGTCGGGCTCGCCTACCACGGCTACCTTCCCGTCTCCAACATCCGCCAGACCGTCCCTCAACAACACCTGGTCTGCCTCCCGCTTCAGGAACTCCCTCGTCCACACCCTCTCCTCCGCTCCTGGCGCGCTCGTCCAGTCCCGTAGCCAATCCCCCGCACCACCTGCACCAGGAACCGACGTCATGGAGCCTCCTACTCAGGTCTACATCTTCCGCATCGCAGCGACGTCCTCGGGGCTTCCAGTCTCGCTCCCGCTCTCGCCCCAGAACACCACTCAAGCGAAGCCGACGATCTACCCGCTCTGCACGACGCACTGGTGTCTCGCGCGTCTGCGCATGACGTGTTCGATGTGGTCGTTTGTCCGCACGGGCATCGTCGAGAAGATCTGGGAGGACAGCGTGTACGTCCCCCCTGCCAGCCTACGGGCCGCGCAGTCCCCCGCCGCGAACGCCAACGGGGCAAAATACGATGGTGTGAACGGCGCAGCCCAGGCAGACCGGAAGCCTCCCATCCCTCCGAGGAGAACGAGAATGGGAATCGGTGCGCTCTGGGGCTCCGTGCAGCGCAGCCTCAGTAGCGGCAAGGAGATCGAGGCGGAGAAGGAGCTGGAGAGGAAAGACACAGAAAAGCCGTTGCCGCAGTCGCCCAAGAAGCTCCCTGTCCCGCCGCCCCTACACCCGTCCATATCCGCGCCCACTCCCAGTAGGCCGTCCGCCCTCCCGCCGCCTCTCCCCAAACGCAATCGCGGCCGAGAAGCAGCGACAAAGGAGATCGCACCGTCGGAACCCGCTGGTACGACTAACGATGAGCTGCCTCTCGAGCGCGTCATCTCGGCCGATCACTTCGCAACGCCTGACGAGGAGCCGTCGTCGTACATTGACTCCGATCCTGCCACTGTTCCCCTGCCGCCCACTGCCCCCACCACGCCTGAGCCGGAACAGCCTTCCGCCCAGCCTGAGCAGTCTGGCGACCCAACGCCAGCGGGGGAAGCAGATCAGTCGTCTGCGCGACCGTCAACAGACGAGCCAAAGCCGGATCCGTCCTCTGCAGCGCCGTTGTCTGCAGTCAATGTGGCCAACGTTCAGGAACCGCCAAGCTCCCGCAGTGGGTCGCCTGCGCCGCCCCCGCTTCCACGTCGTGCAGCTGCACGCCCAAGGCCGGTCTCTGTCGTAGTCCCAGTTCCAGAATCGGGAGCAGTGGAAAACACGGGTGCTGCGCCAACCGAGCCGAGCGCACCCGCTCCAGCGGAGGACACGCAGTCCGGGGACCAGACCAACGCGCCATCCGCGGATGCCAATGCGACAGAGAGCGAGGTCGTGGATGCGTCCGGGACAGAAGAGCCGACAGACGGCGGGAAAACTGGACCGGTGGTAGAGCCCCCTGCAGCCGCCGATGACGCTACGCCGTCAGCAGACCCTTCGACACAAAGCAAGACGGGGGCGCCAGCAGAACAGCCAGATGCAGTGGATCATGTTGATCCCACTACGACACACGAAGAGTCTAGTGCTGCCCACCCCGCCGCTGAAGACTCGGACGTAGCACCACCTTCGCCCCTCGCCCCTTCAACGAACGGTGTCGTCGACGGCGTGGAGGGACAGTCACTGAAGGACCTTGAGATGGTTGATGTGCCCGCGCCGCCCGACCCGGAGACTGATTCAGATCTGGATGCCTCGACAGTCTATGTGGGCGATGCGAGCTGGGAGGAGCGCACCTGGAAGGAGCTGACGCGGCTTCGGGAGGACATGTTCTGGGCGCGGGTTGGTGGTGTGCGATAGAAGTGGTACTTTCGCAAGGCTCCAGTTGCTCGAGGATGCGTATCTACTCTTGCGTAGGTTAGATGAATTTACTCATGCATTTATGGACATGCCGTCTCGAAGGTCTCGAAGATATATGCATCATGAGCATGTACTCGGCCACCGTCGCGCGCAGGCCACCCGAGACCCCAACGAGACCCGTACCTGCGCAGTATGTGCGATTACACAGCTGCCAATCGTGCACCCATCTCGTGCATCACTAGTAACTTACTCGGAGTCACTGAGTTCCACTGCCAGCCTCCAATCGCTCCGCACTCGCCTGATGTGGCTAGTACAGCGCGTCGCACGAACTGAGCAATGAACCTCGCTTGTCGTGTCAATATTGCATTATCGTACATTACCGTCGCTGTACACGACCTCGTCTAATACTACGCTACACAATACCCCAGACACAAACACTCCATACAGGGCAGCCTCTCCACGCGTTACGACGGCGGCGCCAGGCAGCGATCCGCCGAGAGGTTGAAGTCATTACCCCACCACTGCGGGAAGAACACCGTCTTTCCCGCTGCGCCGAAGATGGCGAAGTTGAGAATGAAGACAATCACCTGGGTGCCGCCGTCAAGCGCCGCCGCGACGATGTAGTTGTACTTCGTGAACCAGCGTGGGTAGCGCGTGCGCACCCACCACTGCGAGAGAATTCCCAGGGCCATCGACGTGTTCACGGATGTGTTCACGCCGACGGACAGGTAGCACGAGTACTGCATGATGATCGACGTGTTCAGGTTCTCGAAGCCTGCCTTGGGCCAGATGCGGTACTGCAAGCGAACGGTCAGTCAGGGTCATGGTACCCGGGCAGGAAGGGTGCGTACGCAGATGTAGAACGGCAGCGGGAGGAACAGCCCGATCGCGAGCGAGATCGGGACCATCCTGTAGGTCGAGTCTGCGCCGAACATCTGTGGGGCGAGCGCACCCCACGCGATCGCGTTCGAGTTGTAGCTCTGCGCATTCTGGCCGGACCACAGACGCGTGCCCGCGATCGACAGGAGCGCGGCGCGCTGCGCGTTGATGATCGACAGCATCATGACGTAGTTCAGCACCGTGCCAACGACCGTCCCCGCCATCTGCATGCAGAACGTCACGCGCGGCGCGAGCTTGCAGTACTGGCCCAACTTCAGGTCCTGCAGGAACAGGATACCCTGCTGCAGAGGGTGTGCGCCGTACATCGCGCCGTACATGTTCGCGACGGGACGTCCGGGGACCATATACGCTGCGAGAACCGCTCGTCAGCAGGGACGACGCGGGTAGTACAAGCAAACACGAGCTCACCGGTGATCATCTGGAAGAAGCCATTGCCCGAGGTGTTGAACTCAGTGAAGCCAATCGTGGCCGCGAGGGTAGAGTACAGCGCGCAGAAGACAAACCCGATGAAGAGTAGAACCGTGAGCGCCCACCAAGGGAGCCCCGACTCGCCGGTGTAGTTCGTCGCCTGCGCGATACCATACGCGGCGAGGAGAATGACGAGGTACCACCAGCGCGGGATCTGCTTGTACACCTTCATCTTCTCCCAGTGCGCGTCGTGCACGAGGTGCTCCGTCTTGTTCCACGGGTTCAGCGAGAGGACGAACGGCTTGAGGTCGTTCCAGTGGAACAGCGCGATGTGCGTCACGATCGCACCGAGCGACAGATTTGATGTGATCAGGTAGAGCGCGTTCGTCGCGGAGAAGTACGCGGGCCCTAACTCCTCGTACTTGGTGGCGTTGAATTTGCCGTCGCTGAGCAGCGCGGTCTGGTCGTACACGGACCCGTTCTCTGCGAAGATGTCTTGGCTCATGAAGGGGAAGTCCTTCGCCTTCCAGAGGTTTCCGTAGTACACGGCGGACATGAGGATGTACGTGAGGAAGATACCGATGTCCTGATTGAGCTGCAGCCAGAGCGGTGCCCAGAGGCAGTTGGATGAAATCAGGTTCCAGTCGAAGCACACAGCGAGCAGACCCATGCCCTCGTTGTTGGACGCGCCTCCGAAGACGTTCCGCACGACGGACGAGTGGTTGTCCGCCAAGCAGAAGACTGATACACCGGTGAGAACAGGGAAAATCCCTGTCGAGGCATTATCAACATCAAGGAATTAGGAGCGGCGTCGGCGACAACGTACACTCAGGAATGATTTCCCAACAGAACATGACGGCGAAGATGGTCCAGAAGAGGCGCACGCGCTTCGAGGTCATCTGTCTATCGTAGTGGAGGGCCTGGAACAGGTTGGCGATGTAGACTGAGCACTGCATCAGTAAGCCATGCAAGGCACAGACAGCTCAGTTGGACGTACTGTTAGCAGGCCAGAAGCACTTCGTTGGACGAACGAGCGCCTCAGAGAGCAGACCAGCATAACCATACCCAATTAGCTGCGATCCGATCAGCGTGAAAATCGCAATCCCGGGGTTCTGCGAAATCAGTATGATGAGCGTCCGACGGACTGCGGGATGCTCGACGTGCGACCGACCATGTCATTGTTGTAGTACACTGTCGCAGCCATCAGTAAACGGCGCTCAACCTTAACTCAATGTGACCTACGATTCTGCACGGAAATGACCTGAATCGCGACAGCGGAGGTGGCAGCCGTGGAAGACATGATGATAATGGCCGTGTGTTCCTTGACTACAGAGATAAGAGGCGTCAGCCAGTCTGCTCCCGCGCGACGGCAATGTACGTACTGTTGAAAGGACCAGGGTTCAACCAACGCCACCGTCCCTTGGTCGGGATTGCCATGTGCAAACCATTACCGAACCAGTACGACAGGATGAGCAAGAGTAGCGTCGAGACGTTGAGCGTCTGAGGCTTGAAATAGTAGATCTGCGCCAATACACTGCAGACGCATCAATTTTAGATTTGCTCCCGCGCAACGTCGGCGGTGATACGCACGCTCCGAAGGCTGAGAAGCCAAGGCCCAGGAAGACAGTGCGGAATGTGACCGCCTGAAGCTCGGGGTCGTCCCTGGCCGACAAGACCTAGCGGTGAGGAACGTCAGTGGAGAGGTCGGTGAGAGGACGAGTATGTACGCTACCTTGACAGCGACTTCATAGGCCGCCTCGACCCGGTACTCCGCCTCGGTGGCCTCGTCGTTGGCGATGCGGTCCTCCATCGCCTCGACCTCCTTGGTGAGCACGACATCGTCCTCGAGCTTCAGCTTGTCGTCGGACGAGCTGTCCGAGAGCTGTTTATCGTCATCGTACATGGGCAGGTGAGACACCGGATCGGCCATGGCTGGGATGCGGTGGCTGGCGGGACCTGAGACGCGAACGTCGACTTGCGAAGGGAAGGTATTCCTCGTCGAGAAGCAGTCTCGGGCGCCCCGCAGGGTATTTATGCAGGATGTGGCTGTTGGGCGACTCGGGTCATAGAAGTGTCATAGAGATAGGTAGATGGACTCCGCGTGGTTACCCCGCACGAGATAACAAAAATGTAACAGCTCGACCTGGTGCTACGCACCGAGGCCGGTCCTCGGCGCATGGCTCCGACATCTTGTGTGGCAGGCTGGCTGTTAGAATCGTCCTTGATGCATGTGCTCGAGGCCTGCTTCCTGTGATGAGTAGCTGTCCGTGCACCTACCCGGTAAGTGTGGAGAATGCATACCACCCGCGAAAATGGAATTGCCTGAGAACAGTAGTCAAAATCCCCATGCAGCCCCATGCATGGCTGACAAGCCGCCGGCGCATTGCCCTGTGGGTCGCACGCGGTGCCTTGGAATGCCGGCACGGATCAATCGAGATATGTTGGTGCGACCGGTGGCGTTGGGGAGGCGCGTCCTATCAAAGCCTCCATGTGCTCGTGTGCAAGTCCTGTCCATCCGCCGCCCAACCACCGCGCGCGCGTTTGCCCGAGTGTGCCCGTGGTATACCGTGTCTCCTGCTCTTGCCTAGCCGTGACAAAGAGTTGCTGTGATTTACCTTTGTGTCTTCTGGAAGCATCACAGCGTGAGCAATGTGCATGTAATTGCTTCCACTTGCTTGTGCCGCGGCCCGCAACTAGATCTTGCCGCCGCTGAATTCATTATGCACCAGGCCCCGATCGATCATTTCGATGATGCCTACCCGCCCCATATTCAGCATCATGGTCGTCTGCAACAGTCTGCAGCTCACCACGCGTCGGCACGCGACCTTCGGCCCGCGCATTTGGTAAGGAGCAAATATTGCAGTCTGAATGCAGTGCACAGCGGCGCCTGCCCCCTGGAAGTTACTAATTCAGCGTGTAGATAACAAGAGCGGCAGACCGAAACGCCAACACGGAATGATGTTTTCACAGGGTTCCTCACTGCTAGTACGTTCGCCGCCGAACCTTGGAAGTTCGCCCGGATACTGATCCCAGGAACTGCTCCGACACTGAGATGGTCGTCAGGTCCTGCCTTGAGACAAGTACCTGGAGTACGGGGGACCGCCGGGATGTGCCTTCCCAGACTATGCTGATTTCCGACACCCTCGGCATCCTTCTAATCCCTGCTCAACTTGAACGGTCAAGGTTTCCTGCGCAACTGAATTGCACAACTCACGAATGGATTCGCGTCAGCGCCATGTGGACATCGAGCGCCGCGGAGCGTCGCTCCAGGGCTCTTCCTGTATAAACTCGACACGACGTCAAGATGCGACGTCACCCCGCGATAAGCCCCCAGTTGGCCTGCCGCGGACCATATGGCTAGGCACTCGGTGCTCGAATATAGTCCATCGGACAACACTGCATCCGGTGTAGGTTTGCTCAATGGGCTTCGCAGTTGTCAATACATATGCCAATCTATAACATGGATTTTTGCGGTCTGCTTTGGGAACTAAGTTATCTATGAACGTCGGGGATTGGTGAAAACTCTCACCGTCTAGAATCAGCAATAGGACAGTTTGACAGGCGGACACGACGGCCCGCTTGCGACCTCTCTTGCCGCGATGGACGGAACATCTACAGATGGTGCCTGGATGCCAGCGTTCAAAACTTGTGGTCTGGCTCCATGACGTGAATTGGTGCCTGTATACGCTCAACACGGGCATTTCGGCAGCCACAAAGTCGACTTTGCCATGTCCCATAGGACGACGCGGCGTTGGCACCAATACTTGATATCAAGCCAGCGGTCCGTTAAAGGTCGGTGACAGTTGCCTGGACTCAAATATTCAGCTGTGCTTCATGCAGTTGATTGAGCATGTTACCATCGGTGGAGGTCACGAGGACAACAATTCTACAATGATACATGCGCCGCTGTGTGGCGCCCAATTGCCACTGTGGTGGAACCGCGAACTCAGTGGGCCGTATTGGCAGAGGACTCACGGACAGTGACCTTGGTAACTGATTGATTCCGATCCATCCCCGACGGTGACGGCAACGTACGACCTTGAGATGGGAAGCAAAGCATCTGTAGCTCGGGCAACCACATACTTAGTTCGGGCAACCACCTACGAGAGGTATTCCATCAAAGTCGCGTCGCGAACGCTCCCAGTCCATTGAAGTATGTACAGGCCGAAAGCATGAGCATTCCACGGCGCCACGCAACCGTGGAACCGCCTCAATGACAGCTTTCCGGTGCTCTGACCAACATCAGCGTCATGTCGAATATCATCATCACAAATGCGCACCATATGTATCTCAGAACTCCAGCCAGTCTTTCGTGGACATTCTCCAGTAAGTTCTGGTGTAAACTGTAAAGGTCATTCGCCACGTTGGCTAGAGCGCATGTCCGATTGAATGACAACGTGATGGATGGTCCACGACACCCCCGCCCCGCCTCACAGCCAGACGAGCTCCATCCTTGCTAGGCTCGCGCTAGCTTCCTTCGCGAGTCGTAATTTGTCCGTAGCAATCTGAATGGTGCGGTCCCCATCGCACCAGGGCACAACGACGTTCATCTGTCCCAGCGCCGGAAGACGGGGATCGCGGGAAAGTGAGGAACACGACGATGGCCTCGTTGCTGAGCATCGCCTCGGAGTTGCATTCCCCGCGGAGTCTTGTGAGACGGGAAAGGTCGTGAAGAAGGTAGAAGTCCGGTAGGGAGTGAGGGGTCTCAAGCGTGCCAGAAAGTGCGCGGTAGAGCGGGCCCCAAGGACAGTTGATGAGTGCGAGAGAGCATAGTGAAAGTCGTTGGAGCAAATGGTATCTGGATGTCAGTCTTCCCTACGCACACTGATTAGAAGTCAGCGACACACATCCTCAATTGCTGATGGTCACTCACAATTCACAAAGTGGGCGAAAGAGCTGTTCGCGCCTGCCCATACAGTGCGCCGCTCATGTATAACCCAGTGGGGCTGCTGACCTTGACTGCGTGTCTGCCATCCATATATGCGTACCTAAGAACCTTCGTCATTCGACTCGGCGTATGCAGGTCACAGGACGACTCGGGGGACCACAACGTAAAGGCGGCAACGGAACGCGAACGAAATATCATGTATCGCCCAGTCAGATACAGCTAGGGACACAGTACTCTGAGGTGCTCTGAGCGCTGTGCAACGAAGACGACGACGCGGTTGGCTGGCCACTGGCAGAGCAACTTGAACTTGAACGCGCTTGTGGCTGAGCCGGCCGATGCCGGATGCGCGTTTGAAGGTCACGGTGTCGTCCTCCTCCCCCTTGTACGGTCGTGCCTGCAGTCACAGGGCGGTCTTTGTCGCAGAGACGAACGAGTTGCATAGTGAGTAGCGATAGTGTTGTACGATATGGTGTCCGCGGCTGTGGCATGATCTGGAGTAGACATGACATGCGTTGTATGCTGCAACGCCGCATTAGCAGCTTTGACGCTCGCCTTCGCGCTTCGGTGCTGCACCGCACGCAGTGACTTGACCGTTAATCGACAAATTTGTTGCCTTTGGGACCAACGCCATTGATCCTCCCTCAAGTCCAGGAGTTCACGTCTTACATGCGATTACTTCACGAAACATGCGACAACATCATTGGCATCCCTGGGACATTTTGCTCATGCTCCGCTTGTCTCCTTCTCGACTGCATCCGCCATCTCGCCCAGCGTGTCAAACCTGAATGTCGCCTTCGACCCCTCGGCCTCATCCCAGCCAATCTGCGTGCCCTTCCTAGAGATCCACGCCGTCCCCAAGCCTACCTCACGCGATGGCTGAATATCATGCGCCACGCTCGCCGCGACGACGAGGACCTGCTCCCTCGGGACGCCGAGCTCCGCCTCGACACGGCGCAGCGCGTACTCGCGCGCACGCGGGTCGGGCTTGTACGCGCCGGCGTCCTCCGCGGTGTAGATCGCCGAGAAGCGGAAGCGCGGCGCGTCGGGCGGGCCCTCAAGCGCGTGCTGGGTGTGGGCGAAGGACGCGCGGTCGACGTTGGAGAGGACGGTGAGCTTGAAGTGCTTGCTAAGCGTCACCAGCGCGGGGATAGTGTCGGGGAAGGGCGCCCAGCTCCCTATGCTCTGCCCGAAGGCGGTGTGCGCGTCCGGGGGTTCAGATGCTGACGCGGAAGACCCGACGGTGGTGCCCGAGGTGACCGTGCCCGTGCTGGTCTCGACGCTCGCTGCGGTGGTTCCGGAGGGTTCGGCAGGCGTGAGCTTGTTGTGAGCGCGCGCCTCGAGCTCGGCATAGACCCGGGCGAGGACCTCGCTGTAGAGCATAGTGGGGTAGCGGGTCTGCAAATCGCGCTCGACGCTGCAGTACGCTGTTAGGGCGGCGTCGCGGGAAGCGAGGGGCGTCCCTGCGAGAGTGGGTTCGAGGGCACGGGCTATGGCCGTCTCCCAGTCCTGTCAAGAAGTAGTGAGCATCTCACAGAAAGAACGTTGCGCGGAAGAAGGTGGAGGCACGTACGATGAGCGTCCCGTAGACGTCAAACATGATGACCTTGTAGTCGGTAAGCTTCGGTGACATGGTAGCAGACTGGACAGTGAAGGATGCAAGCGGGCTACAGTATATGGTACTTATGCCGTGGTTTGCCCTGCGCGAACCAAATCAGTATATATCCTTCGTCGCATTCCTGGTCACGCTATGCGCGACGGACGACTCGGACCCGTCGAGCAAGATGCGCTGGGGTACAGTCAAGCTGACTCACTGGATGGTTATCTGACGCTATCCGTAGTTGCTGCGACTAGATGATGATGAAGATAGAGAACTTCGTTCGAATGAGTCCATCGCTATTCAGTGCCGTTGCGCCCGCATGAGCTCACCGTCGTTCGGAGCCGTGTAGCGCTCGCGCGGTGGCTGCACCAGCGTCATTGCGGCACGTGATCGGGACGCGTTGAGCACGAGGCGAGGGCGAGCTCGGAGCGCGTCGAACGGACGCTGTACGCTGCCTGTACGCGGCAACCAATATATTCCTCGAGGCCTCGCTTCAAACGCGCTGCGGGCCAGACTTCTGTTCGCACACATTTTTACTCCTCCCTCCTCTACCCTATCCCCGCCCTCTCTGACGAACGTGCACGACCCATACTACGACCAGCTATGAAGTTCGCGAGGTGCGTCTCCCCATTGCCCCATACGGTGACACCGTCAAAAGAGAGCTGCGTGCTCATGGACTCGTCATAGGTACCTGGAGGAAACTCAGGTGTGTGATGTGCATAGTCGAAGTTGACGTTCTCATTCTGGAGAAACGTCCAGACTCCTGAGTGGAAAAAGGCCTACATGTGAGTACTTTTCTGTCAGGTCAAGCTTTGATGTGCGAACGTTCGCTCCGGCGGGGAACCCAAATTTGCCGACTGCGAGGCGTCTACACACTGTCTACACACGCCTCGCTCGTCAAGCATGTCACTGCACCGCTCGTGGCGCTCATCACGAAGATGCATCGACCGAACTGCAGTATGGGAACGCCCACAGAGCCACAGTGCCGGACAACTGCGATCACCTGCTAGCATGCGCTACATTTGTTGTCGTTGAGGGGTCGGCTCTTCGACGACATCTTCCCAAGGACGCTTCGTTGGGCAGATACTCGCCTTCTCACTAGCGAACTCGAGAACACACTCCGATCCGCGCCCATATGAGGCGTAGAGTTGCGAGCTTATGAGCCCCGAGCCCTTTGTCAAGCTGATTACGCATTATCATGCGTCACTTCCAGTACCTGATGGACGTCCTCTAAATGGGCTAACATCTCGAAGAGGCGGGGTATTGTCGCCATGCTCTGCACGCGTCATTCGCTGATAATTGCCTACTGTAACGTGCAACAGTGAGCCTCTGTAGCAGCAGTGTGTCCAAGTCCCGGTGATGGTCAGATATCATCTATTGTCTAGGTCGACGGACTTTGACAGCATGCGGATTCTGTAGCCTATGTTGCATTTCTAAGCACTTGCACGAATCGCGATGAACAACCTGTGCAAATACTCTCTCCGCCTGTATCTCATTCGATAGTACACCGAGAACTGACTCTTTTCTGCTCCTGTTCGCAGTGACTACCGGGGTCTCAAGAAGAAAATCACCGCCATCAGACGTGCCCAAGAGCTCGACTTGGACACCAGCGGTGCCGGTACCACACCTCTTCTCCCGCTTACACCCTCGCCAAGTCGGCTTCCCGACGCTGAAAAGGAGCCTTCAACGCCAGTATCACCTCGTACCGCGCACTTCAGCCCCGATGCCACGCGTACGAGCACGTCCTCCGCCTCTGTGCACCCAGACGCAGAACAGGGTACGCCTGGACAATCCCCTTCAGATTTGGGAGCGGATGACGCGCAGGCCCCGGTGCAGACGGACGCGAGCGCGAGTCCGAGCCCAGCACGTACTTCCAGCAGCGGGTTCCCGCGCCTCCGCCGGCGGACGACAACGGGTCTCTCTGTATCGACTCGCGCGCGGAGTAACTCGGGCTCTCAATCGATTGCGCGGGATGGTCGCGCTGCGACGCCCGTGACCCCCACTACGGCGAAGAGCACGGGCAGGAATTGGCCCTGGGCACCGGGAGCGCACCCGCCGCTCAGAGAACTGCTACCCAGGCTTCCGCCCGTGGCACGTTCGTTCTTCGACATGCTGGACGGGGAGCTGGACAAAGTAGAGAGCTTCTATTGCGCGAGAGAGCGCGAGCTCAGAACGAGGTGGGTCTGCGCTGTAAGCGGACGAGTCAGCGAGGGCACTCATGGTCACGGCAGGTATGAGATGCTGAAGCAGCAGCTGCAAGAGCTCAAGGACCACAGACGGGCCTTCTACGTATGTCGCGCCTATCCCGCTCCTCTCCCCTCCCCTCACGTTCTGATTTTGCCTGTCCGTCGGGTTATCAGGAAGCGCATCCGAAAGCGGGAATGGCCCCTGCGTGGCTCACTGTGCCCGCGCGTTTCCGGACGCCGACCGCGCACCCCAGGAAGCTCACGCGGGAGAACGACGGGCCGTCGTCGCAACACGCGAGCGACGAGGACGTCGGGATGGAGGAGAAGGCGATCGCGCTCGAGGCGCGCGCGGCCAGCTCGCCGACAACGGCGACGACGACGTTGCATGATCTCGAGCACGAGGACGAGGCGGGCAAGAAGGGAACCGTACGGACCGTTGAGCGCGCGGATGGGCCTGGTGCGCGTAAGGGCGTGGAGGAGCCACATCGCCCTAGTGTGCGCTTGCATGAGGGCTCGGGATCGGCGGGCGCGAGGCGGGACCCGGAAGAGTACCATGAGGCGAAGAAACAGCTGAAGAAGGCAGTACAGGAGTGTTATCGGTAAGTACTGTGAGGGTTTGTATTTCTGAACGCTACTGGTCATTGATGCGCTCCTGTAGCGGCCTTGAGGTGTTGAATAACTACCGAGTGAGTTATGTCCGCGCAGTCTACTTCAGCTTGCTGATACGCCTGAACTAGACTTTGAACCTCATCGGATTTAGGAAGGCTCTGAAGAAGTTTGAGAAGGTCACGCATGTATGTTGCATCCTCCATGCGGCACTGGCTAGCCTCTCATCCTCTTGCTCCACAGATCCCCGCGATGCAGGCCTACACGATTGAGAAGATCGAGCCAAGCGCGATATCGTCGGGTGCGCGACTCGACGCAATGCTTCGTGAGATGGAAGATCTCTTCGCAGCTCGCTTTGGTGAGTTATGCATACTCGTGACATTTGTTCTGCGTTCTCACTGTCGTCATGGCCGCCTCATAGCGCGCGGCGACAAGAAACGTGCCCAAGCTCGTCTACGGAGCGGAGCCACGCACAAAAGCCATCATTTTAGTACCTTCAGGTCAGGCCTGCTCCTCGGCCTGGGAATCCCCGCTCTGGTAGACGGCCTGTATAGAAGTGAGAATCCTGTCCCTCGTGTGACCAGGCAACATCTGATGGCTACTATGTGTAGGCTTTCAGCCTGACACGCGTGCAGCGATTCCGTCGTGGGATGGTCTGCTCTTCGTCTATGGCATCTTTGCCGTGCCTATCATTTTTTCGTGTCTGATCGGAATCAACCTGCTTGTCTGGCACAATGCGCGGATAAATTATGTCTTCATCTTTGGTGCGCTCCCTGAATTGCTACCTACACACCGTGTTACTGGGTCACTCATGTTACCACGTCTGTTGACAGAACTGGACCTACGGACAAAGTTAGACCATAGAGAATACTTTGAGGTACGTGGAGAACGCAGTTGCGCGGCCCGGCAGACATTGATGATGTCTCGGCCGCAGATACCTGCGTTACTACTATCTACACTCTGCTACGCACTCTGGCTGTCGTTCGCTCGAGTAGGCTCACACACCATCGAGCCACCATACTGGGCACTTCTCTGGGTCGTGTGGGCGTTATTTGTTTGGTTGAACCCGCTGCCGATCCTGTTCCGGCCATCGCGTTACTGGCTGTTGAGAAACTTGTATAGACAGCTTACGTCTGGTGTGCGACGTGTTGAAGTGAGTTCCTCGCTACCTGATCGTGATTTTGCGAAAGCGTCGCTGATGAATCGATGCTCTGGTTAGTTCCAAGATTTCTGGATGGGGTGATTCGCCAAGTTTCTACGCATTCGTTGCTCGGACTGAGACTTTCCCATTGCAATCTTCAGCGACCAGTTCTGCAGTCTGGTCTTTACGCTCGCGGATCTATGGTTCGCAGGCTGCGCATATAGCCACGGACTTAGGAATTGGCGAGTGTGTACGGCCGGGAATAACTGGGGTCCGATGTTTGCGCTCGGCGCGTTGCCGCTCTTCGTTCGGTTCGTGCAGAGCATCCGGCGATGGGTTGACTCGAGGCAGTGGACCCACCTAGTCAACGTGAGTAGTTTTGACAGATACTTCGTAGCGTCGTTTTTGACCCTCGTGCAAGGCTGGGAAATACGGAACAGGCGTCATCTATTATATGACCTACTACTTATGGAGAGCGAACGGTAAGTCCGCTGGTCGGCATTCTTGTGTGACGTACGCTGATATTCGTTGGTACCAGGCGGAGGGTATGGCCCGAGGTTCATCCCCTGGTGTATCATGGGCATGCTTTACGCTACATATGCTTGTGCATGGGTGAGTTGGACTCGTTTGTGTTACAGTTGCAGGACGTCCGACTGAGTGTGACCGCGTCCAAGGACTTTATCATGGATTGGTCGTTCTTCCAACCTCATGCGAAGTATCCTCTGTTGCGGTCGGAGATATTGTATACCTCCTGGCTACCAGTGAGTTTCTTATATTTATCGAAGGCGTCAGTCATATCAACCTTGCGCTCTAGGTCTACTATATTGCAATTGTGAGTATCCGCAATGCATTTCAGTCCATCTGTTGAGCTGACTCCGCCAGATCACGAACATAATCATCCGCTTCGAATTCGTTATGTACATCCCGCGGAGCGGTATTAATTACACGATACGCACGTTCATTGCCGCTATGCTGGAGATGCTTAGAAGATGGCAGTGGAACTTCTGTAAGTGTCTAAGCTGCCTTTCGATGAGCTGATGTTCTGACGATCTTCCGTGGGCAGTCCGGCTCGAGAACGAACACCTCGGCAACATGGATCAATACCGCGTGACGCGGGAGGTCCCGTTGCCGTACTCGTTCGACGACACCAACCATGATTCGGATGGAGGTGACGAGGATGAGGATGTAGATAGACGGAGTCAGTCGAGCTCTTGGCGGCGCCGTAGGTAGTCAAGTCCGGATGTCCTACGTAGGGAGGGTATCAGCGGGCTGCTACCCCACTGTCTCGCTTGCTAAACTGGCCGTTCTCTTTCTCGATTGCTCAGCAGTTCACAGTGTCAGGTGAAATTGGACTGTCGTCTAGGCACGCGGACCGGCAACTGTCACTCTGCCTCGCCACAAGTACATTGTTCGGGCCCCTGGGCGCGCATTGCTAACTGCAACCTGACTAGAACTCAACCTTGTGAGTGAATAGTAATTATTGGCCACGTATTATTGTGAAATGAGAGCTGACCTGGTATGAGTAGCAGGCCATGGTTTCAATTTGGGTCGAGACAAGCACCCAGGGATACGAGCGGAGACTGTGACGACATGACACTACGGTCCGTACGGACGTGCGCAGATGATCCGCACCCGCTGCGACAGCGCCAGAGCTAACAGTTTTATGTTACGCGCATGGAATATGCCGCAAATGTCAATGGTCCTTCTGCTCTACACCTGGACAGCTCCTACGCTTGCTTTGCACGCTTGGAAGCAAACTTAAGGTTCAAAATCAGTGAGGTTCTTTCGCCGGAGTAGTTAAAGTATGGACGCACCGTGTTTGCATCATGCACGCCTTACCCCCACTGTGTCCACCCTACCGTCCTCCATGGCGATTCCCGACCCAGCCATATCCACGAACTTGCAGTGCTGTGTCTGTGGCGCACAGGCATACATCAGGTGCCCTCGATGTAAAGATACCTCGTACTGCTGCGACGGGCATATGCAACGGGTGAGCTCTTCGCTGCTCTCACTGTAGCCGTATTGCGAGATACTCATGCACCTGCAGAATCTGGACCAGCACAGGAGGCACTGTGCGACTCCGAACGGCGCTGGACCTCGCTCCTTCAAGGTCAATGCCATCCTTTTCCCTGTGAACGGAGGTAGACCGCGCATGATCAAGGTCCACTGCAAGGTGCAGCACGAGGTTCCGGTGTACCCTACCGGGGATGTAGTCGTTGCGGAGATCCTAAACTTCAAGAAATGGTTCAAGCCCAGGTCTCTGCGACCGACGCTCCCTGTCCTGATGGTGGTCGACGGCCAGAGCTTCGGGCTGGCATATGATTTCGCGATCATATACGATGCTTACTTCCCCATCAACGGCTCTCGGCCCAACGAGTGTCTTCGACAATTGACGAGGGAGTTGACGCCAATTCCCTGGGCAGGAAACATCATTGCGATGAGGATGGAGAGGCTCCCTGATTTAGTGCGATTTCCAGACGCGGATATGGACAAGGATTTATTGAAATTACTGGGATTCTTCATTACGTACGGTACCGCAGGGTGTGCACACCATACGAGGATCAGATGGGGTGTAAATAGTCTCTTCAGGTCGTTTTCGAGCACCATGACGATCGTCATCAGTGTACTGTTTGTCAGCTTGCTTGGTTACTGTGCGTGGCGTGTATTCCAGTGATCCACTGTGTGTTGATTGTATCGGTACCTCTCATTGCACCCGACAGAGTACGACAATGCAGCCCGTATCAAAAATGCATGGAGATACGCTAAAGCAGTCGCCCATAGACAGAGCTTCAATATCAGTGTGATTCTTCTGAATCGAGGAGGGCCGTCGAGTTGTATTGATGTTCAGCACCTGTCGTTCGCCGCTCGCCACGGGCGTTGCTTAGCAGGGACTCCGGGTGACCATCTGGGATTTCTCGATATCTATCCCAGCCTACTACAGCCCAGTCCATGTTGTCAGGGCCCCGACCTTGAGACGCACATGCGCGGAGTCCGACGGTTTCGCAATGGCACCATTCCGGACGCAGAGGACTTGGACGGCCGGACAGGGCCAGGCAGACGCGACCTCGGCTGCGGTGACCCAGCCTGAGAGGTACACCGGACGAATCACTGAGAAATACCGTCCGGAGTCCAGAGCTTTGAACGCACCATTTGCGTCACAAGGCTAGGGCCCAACGATGTGGACCAATTGGCTTTCAATTCATACCAACGCCGTGCAAAGATGTACCTTGCGGCTTAAGTGTCAATACTGCTCAGAATGGCACCTGAAAATGAACCTTTGCACACGTCAGAAAAAGTGGCCCGATGCATTATGTTGCAAGGCAATAAAACACAGGAGCGTCAGGAAGGACGACCATGTGCTAGTGGCTGTAGGCGATAACACCGATCCTGTTACGAGCCTCGTGGACTGCGTATTGAGAACAATGGCAAATGCGACTCACCGCGACTAGTTGAACACTGGTATCTGAGCATGGTGATACCAAACCGGATCGCTGAGGAAGTATTCTGGGGGGCCGTAGTGCCACCCTTCGTGTGATGTGAAGAAAAGTGATTCCCCGGAAGCCCACAGTCAGACAAGACCAAACCGCACCCGGCCTCCTGTGCTCTCGGGAGGCGGAAGGTTTCGTGCGATGGTGGAGCACATCTCTCGGTGTCAATCCGTGACGGCGGCCACCTGGGCGGCATTGTACGATCCTCTTGCAAGAACCTCCTGGGTGATGACAAAGTTACGCTGGGGCCTGAAGTCTAGGCAGAGCGTAATGTTGAGCAGGGGATGCGCGATACAGAGCGATCCGAGTGTGGAGCAAAATCGCGACTATTTTCTGAATAAGCCATAGCTCTGAGGCCCCTTGCGTGCAACGATGCGAAGGGCAATCGACCTGAGGCTCCGGAACGTGTCCTGAGGCCTTGAGGGCGCGGCGTGATCAACATGTCCCTCACGAAGAACATGCGCTTCACCGGGAATGACAAGTATAGTGCTTTCAGGCAGTACTGACACTGAGGTCAAGGGCAAGCTCATCGTTACCGGGCCGTGAGAATACGCATTCGAGAAAGAGTTCCTCCAACGTGTCCTTCGAGTCGACGAGGACTTGTTGTATGGACTCCGAAGGAGTGGCCTCCGAGTAGACTTGGTCCATGGCGATTCTGCGCAGCCGACATTGCGCTCCCTTGTCCCATGCCTGCGCCAGTACGCCCAATGATAGTGCTTGTTCCTGACTAGCGAAGACGGGAATGATGGGTTGCCGGAGCAGCGTACTGACTGTGTGGCGAGGCACCAGGTTTGGCGGGAAAGATAGGCATGATGTGTCTATGAGTGGTTTAGGTGTCCCGTTGAATATGTCAATGAGAGTCGACAGGTCATCAAGGGCAAAGATGAACAAGCCTAGATCGGAGCCCTTGCTTCCTACTGTCATGAAGTCCAGTGTTCGTAGGCTTGGTGCGAGGGCGCCGACGTCGTGTCTGAGATCCTCAGGAATGGAGAACGAGAACAGGAACATTCGGATATGAGAAAGACGGCCCAGCTTCGGCAGAAGCCGTAGTAGCCACTGGCCATTGGCCGGGAATGTCCTGTCTTTGCTGTCCTTCCTACCGCTCCCGCGGATAGTGAGCGAGCGAATGCAGTGTTGCACGTAGTTGGGTTTATTGAGAAAGGCTTCTAGAGAGTTGAAGTCCGCCGCACTGTTGAGACCTACGCGACAGAACGCATGCCGTCGGGATGGGGGAAATATTGCACGGCAAGTGAGGCTACACGCCATGAGCGGGCCCATATCGTTTCTGAGCCATCCGATGATGTTGTCCCAGACCTCGACAGGTAGTCCGCCGGTTGGCGTAGCCTTGACGAGCATTGATGCTGTTCATGGACCACCCTATAGCCTGCAGTAAGAGTCAGTCGGTCTCCTGCAGCGACTGATCAAACATACCGTGACTTCAGCCATTATTATACTCACCCAGATCCTCCCCAGAAGGTAAATGCCAATAGTGTTGTCTGAGAGCGATACGACTGCAACTTGAGAGTAGAGACGGAGGAGACTCGAGCTTGAGCTGCTTGGGCTTGAGTCACAGTGGCGCGAGCGTTCACATTGTCAAGTAAATATTGTTTCATCTGCCGCGCACGAGCCTCCACGGATGCATCCGGCGTCTGCCGGCGCGGCTCAGCCACAAGCGCGTCGCTCAGCCACAGCCAGCCTGAGCAAACCCGGAAACGCGAACACAGGAATGCAATTCTCGTGCAGTGCGCACATGCCTTAGTCCCGAGGGTCTATGCTGCAGTACCCTGAGTCAGTGCTGTACATATAAGTATCTCTGCTGGCTGTTGCCGGGCGCTATGTCGGGCGCCTATCAGCATACGGGCTGTGCTATAAAGGGCGACCGTTGCGTCCCTTCGTACTCGAGCTCCTCCCTTCCTTTCGAACCAAGTTCCACGAGTACAGGTACTGGCTAGTGAGTCTGTCATCTTCTCATGCGCTCTTGAGGATTCAGTGAACATCATCCTTGCGTCTAGCCTTGCTTGTTTCGATTTTTATCTATATTTCGTCACGCTACTCTTCTTCACCTTCGTCAACGACTTATTTGCTGCTTAACGATCCGTCTACGATGCGTTCATCCGTTGTTGTCATCGCCGCTCTTGCTGCTACCATCGCCCCTGCATTGGGGCTTCCGATGTGTGTATCTTACCCAGTATCTCGTGCAATCTCACCTGAACGTGCCGTTTGTTGTAGAAACGAGTTCGGTATCGCCGCGCGTGCCTCACAGTATGTCTTCGAGAATGTCTGACACCGGAATGAAAGCTCAGCTAGTATACGCAGGTATCGCCGGTCGCCAGATCTGGTCGATAGCATGTACGCTCGAGACGAAGACGAAACGTTCTTGTACCGCAGGTGAGCTGCATTAGTGGAGCAGTTGTCTGTGTTACGCTGACACCTCGTGTTAGGGAGCCCTTCGACCTTAGAAAGGCGAGGATCGGGGTTGTAGTGCACAAGCGCTCCCCCGAGCCGTATGTGATCTTCAACAAGGAGTGAGTCTTGTTAAGACTTGGCCCAGGTTCCTGCTGAACTGAGTGGACTGCTTTCAGTGCGCCCATCCCTCCCGCCTGCCGTAGCGGAGTAACACACTGCTTGCGTGCGCTCGAGGACGAGCTGGATTGAGGAGGTTTGCGCGGATCGGTGATTTATAGTAGCTTGTGACTCTTGACGATTTTCATGCCGAATACGATTACGATTGAGGAGCTCAGTATTCGAGGGACTGGGCGAAACTCTCTGGATAGCCTTGTGAACACACAACTTGAGAGGAAGCCATACGAAAACTGCCATGCCAAACGCATCCATTCAGTCGTGCCCGCTTCGTGATACATGCTCTGAGTAGGATGAGGCGACCGGGTGCGGCATGCGGGACCATCAGATACCTGCGCTCGCAAACGACCAGTTTTCCCAGCAGCCCGGCGCAGGCCCGGCGCCTGCAGGGGGGACGACGCTCCTGTACGCGTCCATATGAAGACGTTGGTGGCGCGCAGTGCGGGAGGCGCAGTGCGGCAAGTCTTGCAGCGGGGGCGGACATACGTCTCCGAGGAGAAGACAGGAAGGCCGCGCGCGTTCAGTATCGGATGGGAAGGATAGGCTCAGCCCGGATCGTGGATAGATCGACTGACTGTTCGAGTGCTTCGTCCAGTTCGCCGATGAGTACTCTAGATCGCACAATGTAAGCGAGGATGACGCAGCGATTGGGTATACGCACATTTGGTCGCCCTTGACGAGATACAACCCCAGCTCAATCTCCTCCACGCCGGCATCCATGCTATATACGCGCTCTTTTGAGTTGGACAGGACGACGTTCGATTTTTGGTCGTAGCCAGCCATGACGCCCTGTTAAGTACGTACCAAAAAGCGCAGTTAGCACCATTGACACACATGGTAGAAGGAATACACGCACCACTATGGCGCGTCCATCCTGCAGGATGAGGAGAACGCGATCTGAGAAGCAGAGGGTAGATGAGACGACGTTCCTTAAACCACTTCACAACTGATGATTCAGAATAAAAGCAGCGCATGAAGTATGACTTACGGTCAACATATCCTTGCAGGGTCGCCATGCTTTGCAAGGCGCACGGACGGTGGTAGTGGTCGAACGCGGAGGGTCGCCGCCTGAAGCGCGCGCAGCCTCCGGTGGCGCAGAGGCGGACTGTGTACCACGTGATTTTGCACTACACTATAACATTCAGACTCTCGCCGCGTCTCATCGAACTTGTCTTCCACCGTGCTCACTCTCTATAATCATATTCAGTCCACCTGCATGAATGTTTGTGGCAAGGAAACTTGTAGACTGCAAGACCTGATCTCATGACTGCGCACGCTCTCTTCCGGACCGCCTGGCAAATATACTCTCACAGTGAAGTAGCCAGTCATTGGCAGCATTTATCCTCTGACGCGATGCTCCCACACCTCCGTGTTGACCAACTCCCTCGCGGCCCGCCCAGCCCATATTCTTGACCGAGATATAAGAATGCGGTATACGACAAGATCAGAGTGGTTGCCCTCAGGACCTCTGTGGCTACCGAAGACGTCGCCGTGACCAACCGTCATGATCGTGCTGCTGTACGCGAGCTTGACCCTCCTCGCATCCGCCGTCTCTGCATACGAAAAGGTATGCAGAGTGACACCGCTGGGTGGTGGGCAAGACGATGGCCCGACCATCAACAATGTCTTCGCCGAATGCGCGTCCGAGGCTACCATCGTGTTGGATGGCTACTATAGCGTGAACACACTGCTACTGACCGAGGGCCTCAGCCATGTGGATATTCTGCTCAGTGGAACAGGTGAGCATGTTTTGCAAGAACCCCTGTTTTCTCAACTAACCCCAAAACAGTGCAATACACTGCGGATATCGAGTACTGGTCTCCGAATAGTCTTTACTTGACATTCCAGAACGCGTCCGTCTGTCGTTTCTGAGTGTTCATCGGGTATATGCTAACCTACTAGTATCGCGTAGGACGACGTTTTGGTTCCTCTCTGGCGATGATATCCATCTCTACGGAGGTGGGACAATCGACGGCAACGGCCAGGTCTGGTACGATACGTTCAACATAACCGGAGTATGATCTACCATTTTTCGTCCCAACACTAGCTAACGTGCAATTGTGCAGGAATCTGCGACAGCGGGTGCTTCTACGCGGTCCTTCTCGCGCCCCATACCGTTGACGGTTGGCAATGCGTCGAACGTTGTCGTCGAGAACATCACGCAGTGGCAGTCGCCTAATTGGGCAAGTTGTCTCGTTTGCATGTTCAGGACGGGGTACTGATGTACTCGTGTTGCTATGCAGAACAATGTATGTGCCTATCAAGGTTACGTGCAGTGTCATTGACATAGCTATACTGCAGTTCGTGTACCAAAGTACCAACGTTACGTATCGCAACATCAAGTGTGTCAACTCAGATCCGTTGACTTTGCAATCACTGATCTAGCACGCCAGTATCAACTCCTTCTCGTATTCGAGCGCACCTGCCAAGAACACCGGTGAATGTCTGTCATCTACGCAGCTGACAGCGGGCTGAACGCTTGGACTTCATAGACGGTTGGGACATCTACCGCTCGTCCCAAGTTACTATCACCGACTCCATTATCAACAACGGCGACGACTGCGTCTGTAAGTTTGGTATGCTGTACTTTCTATGAACCACTCAATTGAGCATAACCCTGGCAGCTCTGAAACCGAATGTTACCGAGGTCGTTGTAACCAACCTGTGGTGCAACGGCTCTCACGGAATCTCCGTGGGCAGCCTTGGGCAGGTTGGCTAGCACGTTCGCTGAATATTCGTTGCGCTCATAGATTCTCATTCAGTACGCTGGCGAGACAGACATCGTCGCCAATGTCTTCGTCAAGAACGTTACTATGCGTTATGCTGAGAATGGCGCCCGTATCAAGGCCTTTGGCGGGAGTCCTGACGCAAGTACGTCGTTTCCCAACCCTGCTGTAACATGGGCACGTGCTATACTGTACATGTTTCCATCCAGATAGTACAGCTGGTGGAGGCACTGGCTATGTCAAGAATGTGACATTCGAGGACTTTTTCGGTATGCTGCTCCGCTATCAATTTCAATGTGCAAGTGGCACTGACGCAAAAGGATGCTTGCAGTCTATGTCGTGGACGACCCAATCGTCATTGATCAGGTCAGTTATTGATTTGCACGGTACCACAGCCCACACAAACATGGGCGTCTCACTAACGCACATCCAGTGCTACTTCACGGACGCTTCTGTCTGCGAGGAGTACCCCAGCCAGCTCTCCATCTCTGACATTCACTGTACGTTCTGAGTCTCTTGGCCCTCTCGACACCCCGATTCACATGGCCACTCGTAGTCATCAACGTGACAGGAACCTCGTCTGGGGCGGAAGGTACCGTCGTCGTCGACCTGGAGTGCTCTCAGGAATGCGAGGACATCACAGCGAGCGGAATTGATGTCACATCGCCGGACGGCCCTGCTACGTATGTCTGCAAGAACATTGCGAGCACAGACGAGGTGAGTTGCCCGGGGCATAGTAACACCACCACTTCACTGAGCGCCCTGTGTAGCTGGGCTTCAACTGTAGTGCTCCTTCGAGCTGATGCAGTTGTGTTGGAAGTTGTGTTTGCCAAGGCATACTTTGCCGGCAAGATTTCTTGGTGTCTTGACCCATGTAATGCTGCTATTGAGAGTTCGAACGGACGACAGTACGAAACCAGATTAGTGAGAGCTGGTTTCTATACGCAAGCTGCTATATGCTTCCCGAGTTCTTATTCAAATCAAGCTTTGGATAGGTAAGGTTTCTGCTAACGGCATCCAGGTAGGTGTACGCCCAACGAGCCCAAAAGAGCAAGAGAACATGTGGACGGGCGCGTTCTGACCTGTTATGGCATTCGGGTTTGCTTCCAAGCCAGGCACATACTTGCGCCCATCTTCGCCCCTTCGGATTTGGGACGAGGAAAGAATGATGATATGCAGGTGAGTGTTTTCTTGACCTCATGCGTGGGTCGCGCGACACGGGTCTTAGGAGCTGAGACTAAGCTGGGACGCGTTGGACAGGGAACGCTCCTCACGTGACGGCGACACGGCGCTCCCGGCCCGCCGCACGCCCGCCGCACTCATTGACTCAACGGCTTCGCACACCTCAGCTTCGGCTGGGCGTGCAGGGCGTCGTTCACGCTACCACGGTCGTTTGACGGCGTCCCTCGCCCCATCCCCGTGCGGCCCGCTCGGTGAGCGTTCTCGTAGTGTACGGCAACCCTATCATGTGCACGAGGATCCGCGTGATCGTGGCAGGGTCTTCATCCTCAACGAATAAATAGCGCAAATCGTCGAGGACAGACCGAGCTCCACCCTCGGTCTTCCGACGCGTCTTTTGCTCGTATACTCACCATGTTCAAGGTAGTCCTGGTACTTGTCTCCCTCGCTGCGCGCGCGCTGGCCTGGGACACTGTTTGCGCTGTGAAACCTCTTGGTGGAGGACAGGATGACGGACCGAACATCAATGCTGCATTCGAGGAATGCTCAAGCAATGCAGCCATTATCCTCGACGGGTACTACAGTGTCAATACTTTGCTCTTGGCCAAGGGGCTAAGTCACGTTGACATCGTTTTGAGTGGGACGGGTAAGAGTTATCTTCATTGCGCGTATTCATGTCTGATGGAGATACATGCAACAGTGCAATATACGCCTAACATCGCGTACTGGTCACCGAACAGTCTGTATCTGACATACCAGAACGCGTACGTATCATGCCTCACTGTTACGTACATCGCGTCCAACTGTGTGTCAGGACCACCTTCTGGTTCTTGTCCGGACAGTACATTCACCTCTACGGCGGCGGTACCATTGACGGCAATGGCCAGGTATGGTGGGACACCTTCAACACCACAGGGGTAACATTAGAATATCTGGCACTCCGAACAGCTCGACTGATGAGTGTTCAATCCAGAATTCGGGGACTGCGGGTGGCTCGTCTACGACCTTCGCCCGACCGATCCCGCTTACCGTGGGGAACGCGTCGAACGTCGTAGTTGAGGATATCACGGAGATTGGCTCACCGTTCTGGGTACGTCCAGTGTTTTGTTGCACACGCACTAAGCGTGTTGTACTAAGCGAATACATAGAACAACGTAAGCATACTATATTGCAGACGTGCCTACGATCTGACTCACACATTGCCGATACAGTTCGTGTATCAGAGTACCAACGTGACTTACAGCCGCATTAAGTGAATTTCTATTCTGCACTCCTAGTGCTTCAGCCCGTGCGCTGACAAAATATGCAGCATCAGCTCGGTGTCGTACTCAAGCGCTCCGACCGCCAACTCGGGTAGGTCCAGGCTAGTTGCATAGTGACCTCTCAGAATAGCTAACGTCGTGTCTAGACGGTTGGGACATTTACAGGTCTTCATATGTCACCATACAAGACTCCACCGTAAACAACGACGATGACTGCGTCTGTAAGTGAACTGCAGCAGTTTTTAGGGACATTCTTAAGTGTTGTCTAGCTTTCAAGCCGAACTCTACCAACATGGTCGTGCAGAACATGTGGTGCAACGGATCTCACGGAATTTCCGTCGGCAGTCTTGGGCAGGCACGTTTGCTGCGTAACAGTGGCGGTCACCACACTGACCCTCTCTGTTCGTCAGTACGCGGGCGAAACCGACATCGTCGCGAATGTGTTCGTCAACAACGTGACCATGCGCAATGCAGAGAACGGTGCACGCATCAAGGTGTTCGGTGGCAGCCCATACGCCAGTACGTGCAATCCATATCACCTGCATGGGACTGAGGTATGACTTTTTGCAAAGACAGCACAGCTGGCGGCGGCACCGGCTACGTGAAAAACATCACATTCCAGAACTTCTACGGTAAATGCATCGTTATGCGGACGCGAGCATGCCCAGTACAACTGACCATACACTTCTAGTGTACAATGTCGACAACCCGATGTACCTCAACCAAGTACGGCTTCCATGCCGAACAGTATCACCCCATCTCACTCTGATCTGAACAGTGCTATTCGACGCCCGCGGCGACTTGCGAGGAGTACCCCAGCACCCTCAGCATCTCCGACATCCACTGTACGCTCTCCCTCAGCCGCCGCCCTACCGCTCCTCCTGCTCACGCTTGAACGACAGACATCAACGTGACGGGCACCTCGTCCGGTGAGGAGGGCAGCGTCGTCGTCGACCTGGAGTGCTCCGCCGAGTGTGAGGACATCACCGCGACGGGCACGCACTTGACGGCGCCGAACGGCACCGCGACGTACGTCTGCGACAAAATCGCGACTCTGGACGAGGTATGATATGTCGTCGTGGCCCACCGTTGATAATCGTAGGAGAACTGACGATCGGTTTGTACAGCTCGACTTCAATTGCACCGCGCCATCGTAAGGGTCTCCGACATAATGCGTATGATACGATGTGTGCCAGAAATCCAATGGGATGTGCTATCCAAGTTGTAATAGTACTTTGGTGATCGTCGGATGAGACTCTCATGCCGTGCTTGAGCTTCGAGCTCACTCCCAGCGCTATCTCAACATCGTCCTCATGCCGAACGTCTGGCCACTGGGGGCAGAATGCCAAGTTCCGTGCATGAATACCGTAAGGGCACGTGAGAAATCGGGATCAGTGTTCAACGTTCAACGTTCAGCGCGCGCCGTGCAATTACTACTTACAACCCACTCGCAGTCGCAAGTCGAAGTCGCACGGACCAAAGCTACCGTTGTACAGTGCACCTACGCCTATTGATTGAGATACCTATTCTCCTCATGCCCGCCAAACGAACCAAGGAGTCTAGCGGAAATGGGCAGAAAGCGAAGGTTCGGGGCAAAGTTGGTGGGAACGCAGTAAGCTTGATCAGATTGTCCCTCTGAGTAGTAACCCAGTAGCACTGATTCCTACCATGCGGGTCAGCTCACTGGGATCAATCGCTGTGACCAATGTGCCACCGAAAATATCGAGTTCTGTCGTATAAGCAAGAACCGCAGAGCATGCAATCGTTGTCGTGTCAATTCTGCTTGCTCCTTTGCAGTGAGTTATCTTCCTTGTGTACGTAGATGATGGGTCGGCACTGATATAGTGCAGGATGGCCCTGGAGCAAAACAAGGCGATGAGGTGTCCGATGCGGAGACTGCAGAGTCCGATGATGTACAGTCCGATGATGAGCAATCTGTGGCGGCCAGCCACAGTAGTAGTGCTCCAATCGCAGGGCCATCGGGCAATGCAGGTAAGTACAAAGTAGACCAATCTGCAATAGTGATGGCTTGCTCACTGCCAGCACAGGGAATGGGGCCTCAGCTGCAGAGTTGTCTCAGAGGCTTGAAGACGTGGAGGGTCGTCTCCGAAGCATGGAGGACCGCATCCGCAAGCTGGAGGGTCACGGTGTAACCAAGCATGATCGTTCTGTTCAAATCTAAGCTGGAAGCCTAATAGCTGAGCTGTCTATCACTACACACTGAGGGGGTTCATTTGTCTTGATAACAATGCATGATATCAGTTCGCTTCTTGGAATTTATTCGCACATAGTCTATGATAAGTATGTGCCACTAGCTGATACTGTACTTCCTGACCCACATCAGCTTCGTCGAGACGTTCCGGCCCAAGCCTGGGTACAGCGCTGCGCACCTCAACCGGCGCTCTGCTACCTCGCTGCACAACGTCCAACACTCAATGGAAAGACATGCTGGCGCCGGCGCGTCTTCTGCAGTCGATCGCCAATTCTGCTGCCATGCACGAACCCCATCGAATACAGTTCGTGAAAAAACAGGCGCTCCACCGATTCCTCCAATCTATGTACTTATCAATTCGGTTGAGTATGATAGGGATGGTGGTCTACAAAGAGGGAGGCGCATTGTCCAGAGAAGAGACCAGCATCGCCGTCTAACGCCATTACATATGTACAAGAGAGTGCGCACGGACTCGGGGGAACCGAACCAAGAATGCCGGGGGGATCAACCGTTCGAACGAGACGCGTCGTCGGTGCTCAGTAACCAGTGTCACGTACGTGTAGTAGAATGTATCCTACGCCAAGCCAACCACAATATAACACACGACTCCACTGTCGGACAGAAGAGTGGGGGATCTGCCAATGAAAGAGGGCAGCCCCTTCACTTGCTGCCGGACGTCTTATAGAGCACGAGCCCGCCGAGCGCGATCGAGTAGCCGAACACTTGGAGCGGCGTGATCGACGTGCCCCAGATCAGGACGGAGCCGCTGATGAGCAGGATGTCCTTGAAGACGCCTGCGAGCGTGAGCACGAGCCCGCTGCCCGCACCGACGAGGAACACTGCTGCGATGTTCAGCAGGAATGCCACTGCTGCGTTACTCAGCAGGATCCATGGCCTAGTAGACTTTCAGCATGTAATGCTGAGACGAGAGACAGAAAGAACACGCACCCAATACGAGCTATCTCGTAGAAGGGCGCGAGCCCCTCGGTGAGCGGAAGCACGGCAAGGTTGATGATGGCGCACACGGGCGCGTAGTAGTGTAGCGACACGAGCGGGTCCATCTTCAGGCCGTGCAACAGGATCTGGATCATGACCAGGCGCGACGCCTCGAACTGCGACAACCCCGGGTCAGTTTCCTTAGCACAGGCCGAATCAAAGTGACATGAGGACGTACGACAACAGCAGCGGCTTGCGTGAGGAAGCCGACGATGTTGAACTTGAGCTCACCCTGGGAAGCGAGTGCGACGCCGGACGAGATCATGACGACGATCACCGCAAGCTTCTTGTTGGGTTCTGCTATCCGGAAGGTCCACGAAATAAGCAGAATCGCAACAGGTACAAAAGCCTATTGGGGACGGATGTGAGATCGGGGGGGATGCTGCTATGACGGCAGCGGACTGACCTTGAGCATCTGAATATACGCCACGCTGAGGTACAGGTATGCGGTGTTGCTCAGGATGAGTGAGGCGCTGAAGAGAAGGCCGATAGGCAGGATCGAGCGGATGAACAGTTCCTTAGAAACATGGACGTCCTTCGCACCATCTAGGAGATGCGTCGTGCGTTGTAGGACACGGGTACCGATTGCCTAGAAAGATAATGAGCATTCGTCCGTCATCAGTGTTGGGCTCACAAGATGACTGTATGCCTTTTCAGGTGCTCGGAGCGGTTATGGCGCGCTACCACTACAGCCCACAGCACTGAGTCGAAATGGCCGCTGCTTGGGTCAACTTACGCGCCATATGATACGTGGGTTCCAATCCAGAACAACTCTGATGATGGAGACCACTTCATACCGGATAGAGCAACCAAATTCAGTCGCGTAAAGAAATGACGACATTCAGATCGGACAACGTGCACATAGCCCGTCCGATCGCGTCGTGTTCCGTACGTGTGTGGTTTGCTCCAGGGAATCCAAAATACAACGTTGTAACTTGTATCCCCCGCAACCACCGCTCGAGCTACATTCACCAGACGAGCACAGCAATCAATACTCACCGCGAATGTTAAGTGCCATGTCACCAGGAACACGGGGAACCGGAACTGAAGTGTATTGTACACGTAGTTATTGTAGATGATGACAGCCGAGCTCAGGACAATCCAGATAGGGATGATAGCTGCGGCAGAGAGCTTCGGCTTGTTCGCTGGTCGGGCGACCTGCGCAGTAACTGGGGAGGGAAGGGGGTCGTTAGAGGTCTTCTCGTCGTGGACTTCCAGTGTCTGAGAGCCACTCTGCTCTGAAGAAGAAAGCGCCTTTTCGTAGTCTTTGCTAGACATGGATGGCTTGTTGAGATAGCTGGCCAAGAGGTGGTGATAGTGCTGCTGTAGCGTGTGGGCGGTGTCTCGGAGGACTAGATGGGCTCAGTGTTGTGCAACGAGGCGAAAGGAGAGACTAGTAGTCGGATGGTGCCTTAGGAGCCAAACAAGCCAGACAGGAGGCGCAGTGACCGCCGGGAGGATGAAGGGCGGAGGAAAGGAGACGATGCCCGTTTTCTACGCCCAGCCCCGACACGGCATATCCACACCACGTGACCCAAGCCGCGCACACGTTGGCGGCATCCGGGCGCTCCTCCGCGCTCAGCCACCATCACTCACGTCCTTCGGTTCGCTACCGGGATTTGGTCCTCAGCCGCAGCGACCTCACAGCACTGTCACTGTCATGCGTACAGCTGGGCTGCACGTAGGTATATATTTTTACTTTATTTTGTTGTTATCGCGTCGGTCAGCTTCTCGGTCTCCTGACCCGGAGGAACTTGGCCCGTCTCACGTCGGACGGTTTGCGATACTTACCAATAGCCTCTCTCAAAGTTCGCGTATGAATGGGCGCTACGGCAGACGCACATCGCCAGGCGTAGCCCCCATCAATCGATGCTTTCCCTTTTTTCGGTTTTCATTTCGATCCCAGCTGGGATCCGTGACAATCTGTCACACAGTTCGCCTCGAGGCGATGGCGTGTCCGCATCACAGCCGCACTTCAACCACCCACTTGTACGTACGTTTACGGCGCTCCCCTTACAGGCACGATGTCCCGCCGTCGACTCTCCTTTCTCCCGTTCCCTCACTTCACTTCAGCCCTTCGACTCATACCGTCCTTGGACCCCCTCCTACGGTTTCTTCATCTCATGTCTACCCGAGGTCGACCCACAAGGAAGAGGTCGAGTGACGTGCCAGCGGACAGCAACAAGGATGATGACCGTATGACAATCCACTGGGTTGGAAAACACTCATACCGCACGGAGAGGCTCTTGGCCTGGCTCGTGGAGCATCAGAAGGCACGGCGCGAGCTCCTTGGGGACGATTGCAACGAGGCCCGAGAGGAGGGGCGCCCTATCTCTGCAGGCAGCTCGTCGCGCTCAGTTCAATGCAGAGTGATTGCTGAGGAAATTTTTCGAACTGACTTGGACGACAAGGTGGTTTCCTGCCGTACAAGGCTGAACGATCGTGTATGGAGACGCATTCAGGCGTAAGTGAATTTATTATTATGTATGTTTATCCTTCGTGCAGGCTTATGATTTCTGATAGATTGAAGAAGGACTACGGCGAGTACATAAGGTTGCTGAACACGACCGGCTACGGTCTCACCGAGAGGGACAATGCCGATGGTATCTTGACAGTGGAAGGTGAGTCTGATGGATACACAACGTCAAGCAGAGCACTGATTCGTGCCGGGTTAAGACAAAGCGTGGAGAGAAGCGAGGCTAGACCCCGAGTGGAAGGAATCTATGGTCCAAATCTTTGGTAGAAGGCCCTCCCTCGTGCTCACGGGAGCGTCCGCGGAACCTGGCCAAGACCTTCAAGGAGAAGCATCTCGGCACTGGAACATGCGTCAGGCAGACGCCTTGCGCCCTGCCACGCCCGTTGATTCCACTCCGGAGATGCCGATGCTGCAGCCTGGGATGTGGTCTAACGTCGAAGGAGGGGCTGAGGGGCCTTTGGACGACTCATGGTTGAGCTACGCTTTCGGCCAGGGTGCCAGTGCCGGGGACGATCAAATCATTGCGTGAGTGAGTGCAACCACAACATCCTGCACAGACACTAACTGCATCCCTAGCGAGGGCGGCAACCGGATCTCCAGTGATAACGTCCGTGACGATGCACTCCCCCCTGACCTCGACTTCGCCCTGGGGCTTGGGCCGAAGCCACCGAACGCGCATCAACTTGAATACCTCCAACCGTCCGCTAGCGCATCCGCTGAGGTTCAACACCAAGCTCCGTCACGTGGAGACCCCACAAGCCTCACAGCGTCCAGGTCAGGAGTATCTTCAGCCACGCAGTTGCACGTCAGCCCTGCTACCGCACACGCGGGTACGGTCACCCGCGGCTCCCTATACCACTTCTCGCCTACAGCGAGTGAGACGTCCAGTATCCATAGTGTCCCGTCCCCCTCCCATTACCCTCCTTCGCTGCATAGTGCTGGGTCGTCGCTCTCCTCCCTCCATGCGTCCATGAACACCTGGACTGTCTCGACGTCGTCTCTGCCCTCTCACGCAAGTATACGGTCCCCGTTGTCGCCATCTTCTACAGCCGTTTCGTCGCAGGGGGCACCTCGTGTTGTGACTGGCAAGCGGCCATCCGAGAAGACCTCTTCGTCCGCATCGAAGAAGAGCCGGACGAGCGCCGGGGCAAAGACTGCCTCGGCACAGCCAGACATGAGTGGTATCAGCGAGCGGCTGGACGCCGCTGCACAGGTGCACGACGAGGTCACGAAGGCTGCGTTGTTGAGGGAGGAACGGGCGACGTTAAAGGCAAAGGCGTTGCTAAAGCGCGAGGAGGTGAAGGAAATCCAGGCGCAAACGGATAAGCTGAACGCGCAGAGCCTCATGATGAGGACAGTCGCAAACCAAGGGTTTGCATACATCCCGGACGACCTTAAGGACAACATCACTCCGAGCCTGATGCCCTACGGCGTCAACGTTCCTTACGGCGTCAACGTTCCTTACGGCGGCAACGTTCCTTACGGCGGCAACGGTCCCTACGGCGGCGGCAACACTCCGTACGCCGGCGGCAACGCTCCCTACGCCGGCGGCAATGCTCCCTACGCCGGAGGCAACGCTCCGTACGGCGGCGGCAATGCTCCCTACGCCGGCGGCAACGCTCCATACGGCGGCGGCAACGCTCCCTACGGCGGCGGCAATGCTCCCTACGGCGGCGGCAATGCTCCCTACGGCGTGGGCGCGACGCCCTTCACACCACTCGGGCCTGTTGCACCCTACCCACCCATCACAAACATCGCCCCCACCGGGCCTGTCATGCCCGTCACACCTGTTATGTCGCCTGCTCACATTGTGCCCGTCTCGCCCATCGCCCCTGTCACCCCTGGCTCGTCGTTCCCCGTCGGTCCCACTGCGCCCATTGCACCCTTCACACCCTTAGTACACGTCGCGCCCGTGTCCGCTGCGTCGATCGTGTCAATTGCGCCTGCATCCACTGCGGCCGTCGCGCACGTTGCGCCTGCGTCCGCCGTGCCTGTGTCTGTCGCACCCACGTCCGTCGCACCCGCGTCCACTGCATCCGTCGCATCCATTGCGCACGTTGCGCCTGCGTCCGCTGCGTCTGTCGCATCCGTCGCGCATGTCACACCTGCGTCTGCTGCCCCCGTTGCCCCCGTTGCTCCCATGTCGCCCGACCTAGCTGAGGATCTCTATGAGTAGTGAGGGTGCATTATGTTGTGTATTTGTAGTCATTGCAATGATATGGTGGTAACTTCTATTGGACGACAATGTATTGAGGCTATACAAACAAGTCTGAATGTGATACATGAAAGGCAGTATGAACTTTGATGTCCCATACTATGTCTACTATCATTGCTGTGCAGCCAAGATCTCTCTAAGTAGATACATTCGCTTCTGGATCCCTTCAGGTGTAACTTCATCATCCCCATCACCTTCCATAGCCTCTGCTGTCACCTCTTCCTCAGTAGGAGTAAATCGAGGTCGTTCACTGGAATGAACACCAAGCTGATTCAGAACCTCAGTCCAAGTCCTCTCCTGGGTGAGGTCCTGATTATGCTTTAGTCCACTCCTGATTGCCCGGTGATACGCTCCCATCTGGACTACACCCCGATTCGTGAGGTATCGAGCTCACGCGCGCAGTTCACCGACTTAGGCATTGCTCGACATTGGCCAGCATGCTACGACTACACTAAGAAGACTCTAGCGGAAGTCCCGTCCACCGAAGGGTCCAGTGTTACGACCACGACCTCGGAAACCTCCCCTACGACCGGCTGCGTCTCGAACAGGCTCGCCGACGTTAATGCCTCGCTCGCGCCCTCCCAGTTCGGCGACGCTCGTAGAGAGCGACCCGAGGATCCTACGAATCTCCTGCTGGTCCTCGCTCAGGCGGTGGACGGCGTTAGCCAAGTGATTGAAGTTGTCGGGCAAGCGGCGATACTCCGGCACATACAGTGGGTCGAGTTGGTAGGAGACCGGAGCCAGAGGCTCGTCGATAGCCTCGCGATGCAGGACGGACTCCTCGGACCAGGCGATGGTCGGATAGGGTGCGCCCAACGAGTCGTGAGGCAGCTTGTAGCGCTGGAAGATCTCGTCGATGTAGTTCATGACCTCGACGACGTCGTTGAAGGAGTACGGCGATGGGACGGAGTTCGGGTCATCGGTGACCGCCTTGCAGTAGGACTCGAAGAGACCGCGCTGGAAAAGCTGGTGAGGATCTATCCCTGGCCGACGAAGGCGACAGAAGACCTACGAGCATCCAACGAACGCAGTTGGCCCACGACAGCCATTCGCCCCGAGATACGGGCAGGAGACGTGGCTCTACGGCGGCCTCACCCTTGATGACTTCGATCAAACGGTAGTAGCGGGCGATGTGAGCTTCCGCGGTTGGTTCGACGCGTACGTTGGGCATGGTGGTGTTGGGGAAGAATCTGCAAGACAACCTCGGTCGTATGGTCGCGGTGCTACGGCTAGCCAAGTACCGTTCGGGCGGTTGCCCGGGGCTAATCACGTTCAACAGGGCCCGAAGTCTTACGCCATTATGGCGCATTCTGTGTGTGCTCGCCGGGCAAGTCGATAGCCGGTGTGCTGGCCTCTACGATTGGACAGCGCTCGTATCGTTCGACTCGGATCATTTATATGCACGTGTTTTCCTGTTTGTGTAGGCGTTGTTCTATCCTGTATATACTGCGGGGCGAGCCCCCTCGAATACCAGATACCCTTACCCTCTCAACTTGTCCGTTCGTCGTACGTCCGTCAGCAGTCAGTCCGTACGCGAGAAGTCAGTCAGTACGATCGTCAGTCCGTCAGAGTTCGTCAACGCCCCGAGTGGTGTCTCTACATCTTGTCCTGCCATCGCTTGCCTCGTCTAGTCCCTCGTCTCGTCGTCAGGTCCTCGATTCGTTCGGTTCGTGACCGTGGTCTACTCGTCTCGAAGCGTCCGCTACTTTGTCGTAGAAGCAGATCGGGCCTGTGCGAAGCCTTGCCGACCTCGCTCCTTCCACTATCGACCATCGTACCATCTCGGTACACCTTCCTAGCCACTAGGTCTCGCATATCGTTGCTCGCCCTTCGTCGGGTGTGTTGTGTGTGGCCTTTGTGGTGCTTTCGGTCACATCATCTTGGAGCCCACCGCGAGGGGGTGAAGTTAAAGCAGGATTTCCCGGCCCCGTCTGCTAGACATCAGCCCGGCCGACTACGAGGACTACGAAGAACCGATTTTCGCGTGGGTAATCGAGAGTCGATTAGGTCCTGGGGCCGCAGCACGATTTCGTCGTAGACCTGGTGCACTCCCTTCGACTCAAACCCCTATCCCACAAGCTCCCGCAGAAGTAGAGCGTGTTCTTGGTTCCGACGAACCAGAAAGCTCCTTTGCAGAACGTCCAACTGCCATTCAGTCAGCCTCGCAGCATCCCCGTCGTCATTCGTCTCCGACAGACCGATCTGAGGACCGTTCGTCAGTTTTCGGCTCACCACTATCCTCCCTATCTCCGTCGCCACCCCTTGACGAGGTGGCCCCGAAAGCGAACACGCCTACTACGCGTAGAGGTTCGAGCAGCTTCCCCGTAACTCCACCCCCACCTACCACGAGTCGTCGAGGTTCCGGAGCCCGTCCCGGACCAGTGCAGTCCACATCGAGGACAGGTCCAACCCGCAACTCATCCAGTTCTACTACTCCTACGAACGAGCCAGATATGTCTCACGCCGCTCAGTCAGCCGCTGCAGTCGCAGCGCACCCACCTGCCATGCCTGCCCGAGGCCACTCGACCGCGCCCGTCTTCGACGAGACCGAACCTCTCTCGTTCAACAGATACTTCCAGGATCTCGAAACCCACTTCTCGCGTTGCGGTATCAAGACCGACATAGACAAGAAGTCGTGGGCCACTAGGTACCCTCCGCTACGAGTCTCCGAGCTATGGGAGATGCAACCTACGTTTAAGGATGCGACCAAGACGTACGACGACCTTAAGAGGTCGCTACGACAGCTCTACCCAGGGGCCGACGACCAGCACAAGTACTCCATCGCGGATCTAGACAAGGTCGTCACCGACCGCGTACGGCTCGGCCTGTCCAATGCCCTCGACCTAGCAGCGTACTACCGAGACTTCTACATGATCTCCGAATATCTCATCTCGCAAGGCTCGCTATCGACGCTCGAGCAGGACCGGAAGTTCCAACTCGGTTTCTCGCCAGCGCTGTGGACGCCTGTGGAGCAGCGCCTTCTACTGAAATACCAGGATCACCCTCGTCAGAAGCCGTGGAGTTTTGCGATGATCTACGAGGCGGCGCAGTGGGTCCTCGACGGACCTACTCCGGCATCGACGTTCCAACAGACCATAGTTACGTCCCCAGTGGTCTCGACGATTCCGGCAGCTGCCCCTGCGACCACGGCTGGTGGTGTTAAGGCGGAAGAACTACTACCCCTACTACAGACGTTGATCAAGACGCTCGAGAACCAACAGACCCGCGGTCGGGCACCCGCCGCGTCGAACTCGACCACGAGAGATGGGCCGTTCTGTTACTACTGTGGACGCCCCGAGTGTCGTATTGGCCGTTGTGAACTTTTCGACGAGGATACGAAGAAGGGACTGTGTATACGCACGGCGGAGGGCAAAATCGTGTCTTTCGATGGCAAGTTCATGAGCCGCGGCGACGGCCAGACGCTACGTGACGCGATCTTCGAGTACGCGCATCGCATGGGCAAGCTAGGACACGCCTCGACGCCTGCGACCGGATCAAACGCGATCTTGCAAGGCTCTAGGGCTGACACCATGCTATATGAAACAGTTGACAGCCACCAAGCCGCGACCTACTCGCTCGGTCTCGAGGAGCGCCTCGACCGTGTTAAGGACGAACTTTCGTATCTGACGGAAATCTACGCGCAGGAGCGACGGAGGAGACCGGTCTTCGACGGGGTCGTGATAGAGAAACGTCAGACCAGGTCGACCGCCAGACCGGCCAACCTACCTGCGGACAAGGGCAAGTCTCCCGCTCGGGCACCGTCAAGCGAACGAACGGTCAGATTCGAAACCCCCCCGGAGACGCCGCCTACGAGCAGGAGTACTACGCCCTCAGTCGAACCGTCCACCGCACGCTCCGCGAGCCACGCGCCACCTACCGCCGCTGCGAAGGCCGCGCCAGCGGGCTCGAGCACTACCCCGACCACGTCGACGCCTAGCAACACTGCGACAGCCGACAAGTCTGCGCCGATTCACCCGTTCGCGAACGTGAAAGACGCGACCTACGCGCCACCAACTACCCGTAACTTCGGTGCCGCGCCGACCAAGGTTAAGAATCGCGATGGCTCGTACACGAATCTCGCTCCGGTAGTTCAAGCCCAGATTGCGGAAACCGTCTACAAGCGGTCGATGACCACTCCAACCGTCAGCTTGACTATTGAAGAGCTCCTCAGCATCTCGCCCGACATCCGGAACAAGTACCGCGAAGCGGTTACCCCTCGTCGAGTAGCGCACGATGCCAACACTGTGTCGACGAACATGGCCTCTGTGGAAAGTAGCGCGAGCGGCAGCGAGCAGGAGCTCGACTGTCACGACAACGAGTTGGATCCGAACGCAACGATCATCCCCGACACGTACGAAACGTATCTTCGTGTTCTGCCCAAGGGGGTTCCGCCTAGCGAACTAGTTGTCGCAGCTGAGTCGCACGCGCTGCGTACCGTTGACTTGCTCATCGACCGTAAGGAGAAAGTTGCGTGCATCCTCGACCCTGGTTCGCAGGTCATCTGTATGTCGGAGGCCCTCTGCTACCACCTCGGTCTCGCATTCGACCCCACGATCTGCCTCAGCATGCAGTCTGCGAACGGTGGAGTCGACCGCTCGCTGGGCCTAGTCCACAACGTACCCTGCCAAGTTGGACCGATCACACTGTACCTCCAGATCCACGTCATCCGCAGAGCGTCGTACGACGTACTCTTGGGTCGTCCGTTCGACGTCATCACGGAGAGCGTGGTCAAGAACTACTTCAACGAGAACCAGACGATCACGCTTGTGTGTCCCAACACCAACGAGCAGGTCACCATTCCGACGATGCCTCGAGGACGCCCCCGATTCCAAGAGGTTTTTCAGAAGAGATCGTCGACACTTTCGAACATCTAGTTCAAGCCGAAGAGGATGAACAGGTCGCGTTAGTGATCGACTTCGAGAACGATACCCCTTCCATTTCCGCCTATGCCAATATCTCCTCGCTTGATAACCCGGTCCTAGCGGCCACATACCTCTCAGTACCCGACACCTATTCCAACTTTATTTTCGACAGCGTCCGAACCAGTACAGAAGCCAGCCAGTCATCGACGAATACCACCTATGCTTCCCACGTTCCTTCTACTGTTCCTCTCTCTCATACCCGCGCTGGCGATACCCATAGTAGTACTTCTTCGACCGAGGATGACGCCGACGTCGCAACGTTCGCGCAAGCAAAATCAAAGAAGAAGTACAAGCCAGTCGCACGCAAGACTAGACCAGTTCTGGGCTCGTTGCCTGCCGAGTTCCGCATCATACGCGACATCAAGGGAGACCCGCTCTCGACGATGCGCGAGCTCAACCCGAATCCACCGCCGTCCGAGACAAGAGGCCGCTATACCGCTGAGCGCGCAGCGACCACCGATAAGTTGCACGACGATGGACTTCTACAACCCGCGGAGCGGGACCTCCTTCATCATTTTATGGCTACGAATAACGACGCGTTCGCGTGGTCCGACGACGAGCGTGGTAATTTCAAGGCCGAATACTTCCCGCCAATCGACTTTCCGGTCATTCCTCACACGCCCTGGGTCCAGAAGAACATACCGATCCCCCCAGGACTCTACAACGAAGTCTGCGCACTCATCCGACGAAAGATCGACTCCGGAGTGTACGAACCCTCGAACTCGTCCTACCGTTCGCGATGGTTCTGTGTGGTCAAGAAGGATGGGAAGTCTCTGCGACTCGTCCACAGTCTCGAGCCACTTAACGCAGTCACGATCCAACATTCAGGGGTTCCACCCACACCAGAATACCTGGCCGAACAATTCGGAGGACGGGCGTGCGGCGGAATGCTCGACCTCTATGTCGGATACGACGAACGGTACATCTCCGAAAGCTCACGCGATCTCACGACGTTCCAGACCCCTTACGGTGCGATGAGGCTCACGACGCTTCCCATGGGTTGGACGAACGCGGTTCCTATATTCCACGACGACGTTACCTACATCTTGCAACCGGAGACTCCCGAGTACACGATACCGTACATCGACGACGTACCCGCGAAAGGCCCAGCAACCGACTATGGCGGCGAGGTCATCCCGCAGAACCCAGGCATTCGACGCTTCGTGTGGGAGCACTTCCAGAACCTGAATCGTATCGTGACCCGCATGCGCTACGCTGGAGGAACATTCTCGGGCGTCAAGAGCGTCCTCGCGGCTCGCGAAACCATGGTCATCGGTCACCGCTGCACGCCCGAGGGACGATTACCCGACGAAACCCGGGTGGCTACGATACGGAACTGGGGGCCTTGCCATACCTTATCCGACGTGCGAGCCTTTCTAGGAACTATGGGCGTGTGCCGAATCTTCATTCGCAACTTCGCGCATCGTGCCGATGCATTGGTACGACTCACCAGGAAAGACGTGCCCTTCGAGTGGGGCCCGGCGCAGCAGCAAGCCCAGGACGACCTCAAGCAGGCCCTGCTGGAAAGTCCCGCTCTACGCTCGATCAAGTACGACACCACGTCGCCGGTGATCCTGGCGGTCGACACGTCATATATCGCCGTCGGATATCTTCTGTGCCAGTGCGACGAAGAGGACCCACGAAAGCGCTTTTACAGTCGATTCGGTTCCATCACGCTCAACGATCGCGAGCGCAGGTTCTCCCAACCCAAGCTCGAAATCTACGGCCTGTTCCGCTCGCTGCGCGCGCTACGGCTCTACCTCATAGGCGTCCGCAATCTGGTCATAGAAGTCGACGCTCGCTACATCAAGGGAATGTTGGCCAACCCAGACATTGCGCCCAGTGCCAGCATTAACCGCTGGATCGTCTCCATTCTGACTTTCCATTTTACGCTCGTACACGTTCCGGGCTCGTCGCACGGACCCGATGGACTCTCACGAAGGACGCCGCAGCCTGGAGATGCGGCGGTCGACGAAGACGACGGTTTCGACGACTGGATCGACAACATGTACTCGTTCGTGCACATGGTCCAACCTCTCCGTCCCACCCAATCCCACCCTCCAGACATCTTTCAAGACGATGAGCCGATCGCGGTCCTGGCACTGACCGAGGACGGTCAGAATCTCAGTCAGGGGGAGGATGGCGACGACTACTCGATAGTACCTCGTTCAGACAAGGCAAAGAAGCTCGACGAACGACTCATCGACGTCAGGAAGTTTCTCGATCAGCCCGCGAGACCGGAAGGAATGGCAGACCGCGCGTTCGAAGCATTCTACAAGTACGCCGTCCTCTTCTTCCTTACGGCAGGAAAGCTATGGCGACGAGACTCCCAAGGAGCGCACAAGGTCGTACTACCGCAGGAACGAAGGATTCGAGCGCTACGGGAAAGCCACGACCGTATTGGACACCGAGGTATCCACGCAACGATAGTCGCAGTCACAGAGCGTTTCTGGTGGCCCGACCACAAGTCGGACGTAGCGTGGTACGTTCGCACCTGCGATCTATGCCAGAAGCGTCAGCTACGGCAGATCCTCATCCCACCGACGGTACCTTTACCAGCGGGAATCTTCGTGAAAGCGTTCGGCGACACGATGTTCATGCCTCTATCAGGAGGTTTCAAGCTCATAGCGTCGGCCCGATGCTCGGCCATAGCGTACGCAGAAGGACGAATGCTCCGGCGCGAGACGGCCCAGTCACTAGGCGATTGGATGTACCAGGACCTGCTATGTCGCTGGGGCATGCTCGTCGAAGTCGTCACGGACAACGGGGCGCCATGGGTCAAGGCGCTCGAGTACCTCTCGAAGAAGTATCACATTAACCACATCCGAATCAGCGGGTACAACTCGCGCGCGAATGGCATCGTCGAGCGCTCGCACTTCGACATGAGACAAGCGCTATTCAAGGCAGCAGACGGAGATCAGTCAAAGTGGTCGCAAGTCTTCCATTCTGTCTTATGGTCCGAACGTATCACGACAAGGCGCCGACTTGGTTGCTCGCCGTACTTTGCTGCTACTGGGACTCACCCTATCCTACCTCTGGACGTTATCGAAGCTACCTACTTGGTCCCGCCACCCGACGCAGTCATCGACACCACCGAGCTCATCGCGAGAAGAGCCATCGCACTGCAGAAGCGACCAGAGCAACTAGAGCGAATTTACTCGAAGGTCTACGAGGCACGTCGCGAAGCTGCACAACGTTTCGAACGGGAACACCGATACACGATTGCGGACTTCGACTTTGGAAGAGGCGACCTAGTGCTGGTCAGGAACACCGCGATCGAGAAGGCACTGAACCGCAAGATGCGCCCTCGCTATCAAGGACCCATGGTCGTAATCTCGAGGAACCGCGGAGGCGCGTACATCATTGCCGAGCTCGATGGAACGGTGCTCGACCGTCCCATAGCAGCCTTCCGAGTGATACCCTACCTCGCGAGACGTTCGATACCTATCAGGCTCGACCAGCTTGACATCCCGGTCACGCGACTAGAAGAGATGGAGGCTACCACGACCTTGGGAGACGACGAAGAGGAGGGCGAAAGTTCGGGCACGGACGAAGACGAGGACTCGGGCGAAGACGACGCCTAAGCCCAACCCTCCCCAACTGAGCCCTTATATACCCTGCTCCCTTATTTTCATCTGTTATTCTATCAGATTCTTAATGTCGGACCGGGCTGGCTCCCACTACGACGAGTGGACCGGACTCGAGACAACGCGTAGGACAGTTACTCGAACGCCGATTCATTCTCAATACAAGCACGAACAAGACACGAGGACCGTTACACAACCAGCGAGCAGGTACTACGAAGTCCTTAAGTACGCGACGGGCCCGCTTTCGACGCACCCAGCTCAGCCTGCCGAGCCTCGAAGCCCTCGGTGGCGAAGCTGTCCAACTGGTCGCGCACGGCCTCGACGCACGACAGTTCGATCGACAAGACCTCCATCTGCGTGGTCAAGGCCTCAGCGCGAGCGGCGGCCACCTCGAACGCCTGGCGGACGCGTGCTTGGGTGCCGAGAGCGATCGCCTGGGTCTGCGCAGCTTCGGGGATGGACCTGAAGTCCCCGAAGAGCTCTCGCACGCGAGCCTGGAAGCTCACGAGGCTTCCGCCGCCGAGGTTACCATCCTCGAGGCGGGGGCGTTTGCTTGGACGGGGGACCGCAACTTCGAGTGGCTCCTCCTTCTCCTTCTTGCCCTCTGCAAGCATACGTCAGTCCTCGAACGCAGTAGAAGGTGGGCGAAGGGAGACTTACTACCGCTGCGTGACAGCTTCAGCTGCCCGTTGAACGTGGCGCCACCGTAGTAGCACGCCTGGTGCTGCGAGAAGCACAAGTCGCACTTGAGGTTGTGCTCCTCGACGAACACGCACTTACGGACTTCGGCGAAGCCGGTCGCGCATCGGTCGCACTGGGCCAGAAAGCGAGGATGGTTAGAACAGCACGAGCTATCAAGGAAGGACTTACGACCGGGTTAGCGCTCCAAAAGTCGTACGCGCGTTGCGCGCGCACCCTCTGTACCCCCTGGAGGTGCGACAGATCGACTCGAACCGTCGAGAGGGCGTCGTTGTCGGCCTCGGACTGGTCGTCGGCTTTGCGTTTCTTGCCCTTGTCCTTCGGAGGGGCGGGGGCTTGGTCAGTTACGTCTTCGACGTCGTCGTCACGAGGCGGGGCAGCCCGAGCTTCAGCGGCCTTCGCGAGAGCCTCGCGCTGCTCGACGGCCTTACGCTCCTGCTCCTGTTGAACGAGGAGTTCCGCCTCGCGGGCACGGAGGGCCTCGGCTTCACGCGCGGCGCGTTCCTTCTCCTCTTGCAACCGGCGGAGCTCGACCTCACGCTCGATCAGCGCGATGGCCGTCGTGAGCTCGGCGAAGTCAGGGGTCGACTCGGCCATTTGATGGGCGGCGTCGAGGTTCGCACGGGCGGCGGTGCGAAGGTTCATGTCGACGATGTCGACGAGCAGCTGCTCGAGGGGTAAGCCGCGCGCGAAGCGTCGGTAACGGTTCTAGGAGCGGGATGAGCGCAGAGACCAAACGAACAGGGTGTGCGATACTCACCAGTGCCACGTAGTGACCATCGAGGAACTCCAAGACTTCCTCGGGAGCCACCGGGAGCTGGTGTACGTCGAGCCACGAACGCAGGACGTTGGTGGGGTCGGACGACGCGGCTGACGAAGGGGCGCGAGAGGCGGCAGGAGCGGACATGGTGTCGAAGGCGTCGGGAGTGGTGGGCACGGCGTCGTGGAGCGGGATCGGGCAAGGCGAGCACGAAGGAGAGAAGCTGAGCAGGGAAGGCGTCGTCAGGAGCCCCAGGTATATATTCTGCCAGGTCTTGTGGGTCCACCTTCCTGGCTGGGCAAAGCAGCGCCCGGAAGTATCCCCATCGACGCTTCCATCACAACTGTCGAACACGGCTCGGCTCAGCGCTGTGGCTAGCCAATCATCAATTCCTTCTCCATCAGGCCGTGCCAGCCCTTTATTCTGATTGGCTGGGGACTCGCACGGCTGTGCCGGACTGCTAGAAGGACCGCCGCGGAGGCAAATGGGGCATCGCGGGATCGGGCAGAACGGCGTGAGCGCGAATACGTGACCATCGAAGCGCGATCGAGCCTGGCCAAGGACGCTGCGCGAGCACGGTTCGTGCAAGTCGAGCGTGGACCGAGGACGGCCCAGATTTCAGTCAGGGGGAGATGATACGCTCCCATCTGGACTACACCCCGATTCGTGAGGTATCGAGCTCACGCGCGCAGTTCACCGACTTAGGCATTGCTCGACATTGGCCAGCATGCTACGACTACACTAAGAAGACTCTAGCGGAAGTCCCGTCCACCGAAGGGTCCAGTGTTACGACCACGACCTCGGAAACCTCCCCTACGACCGGCTGCGTCTCGAACAGGCTCGCCGACGTTAATGCCTCGCTCGCGCCCTCCCAGTTCGGCGACGCTCGTAGAGAGCGACCCGAGGATCCTACGAATCTCCTGCTGGTCCTCGCTCAGGCGGTGGACGGCGTTAGCCAAGTGATTGAAGTTGTCGGGCAAGCGGCGATACTCCGGCACATACAGTGGGTCGAGTTGGTAGGAGACCGGAGCCAGAGGCTCGTCGATAGCCTCGCGATGCAGGACGGACTCCTCGGACCAGGCGATGGTCGGATAGGGTGCGCCCAACGAGTCGTGAGGCAGCTTGTAGCGCTGGAAGATCTCGTCGATGTAGTTCATGACCTCGACGACGTCGTTGAAGGAGTACGGCGATGGGACGGAGTTCGGGTCATCGGTGACCGCCTTGCAGTAGGACTCGAAGAGACCGCGCTGGAAAAGCTGGTGAGGATCTATCCCTGGCCGACGAAGGCGACAGAAGACCTACGAGCATCCAACGAACGCAGTTGGCCCACGACAGCCATTCGCCCCGAGATACGGGCAGGAGACGTGGCTCTACGGCGGCCTCACCCTTGATGACTTCGATCAAACGGTAGTAGCGGGCGATGTGAGCTTCCGCGGTTGGTTCGACGCGTACGTTGGGCATGGTGGTGTTGGGGAAGAATCTGCAAGACAACCTCGGTCGTATGGTCGCGGTGCTACGGCTAGCCAAGTACCGTTCGGGCGGTTGCCCGGGGCTAATCACGTTCAACAGGGCCCGAAGTCTTACGCCATTATGGCGCATTCTGTGTGTGCTCGCCGGGCAAGTCGATAGCCGGTGTGCTGGCCTCTACGATTGGACAGCGCTCGTATCGTTCGACTCGGATCATTTATATGCACGTGTTTTCCTGTTTGTGTAGGCGTTGTTCTATCCTGTATATACTGCGGGGCGAGCCCCCTCGAATACCAGATACCCTTACCCTCTCAACTTGTCCGTTCGTCGTACGTCCGTCAGCAGTCAGTCCGTACGCGAGAAGTCAGTCAGTACGATCGTCAGTCCGTCAGAGTTCGTCAACGCCCCGAGTGGTGTCTCTACATCTTGTCCTGCCATCGCTTGCCTCGTCTAGTCCCTCGTCTCGTCGTCAGGTCCTCGATTCGTTCGGTTCGTGACCGTGGTCTACTCGTCTCGAAGCGTCCGCTACTTTGTCGTAGAAGCAGATCGGGCCTGTGCGAAGCCTTGCCGACCTCGCTCCTTCCACTATCGACCATCGTACCATCTCGGTACACCTTCCTAGCCACTAGGTCTCGCATATCGTTGCTCGCCCTTCGTCGGGTGTGTTGTGTGTGGCCTTTGTGGTGCTTTCGGTCACATCACCGGTTATGAAGGATAATGCAAGTCCTGATCCACATGACAGCATTTGTCCACTGTACCTCATCTGAGATATGAATGCGCAGCTCCTTCAAAGACTGCCATCGTATCTTCAGAAGGCCAATGGCATGCTCCACAGCCACGCGGATCTTGGACAAGAAATAGTTGAACTTGCGTTGCTCACGAGTGAGCTGTCCATTACGAGGTTTCTTGAAGGGAGTGATGAGCCATGGTGCTAGTGTATAAGCGGAATCAGCCCAGATCCACTCATATGGGTGGAGAAGCTCGTCATGATGCTTGAACACACGAGTGTCTTTGAAGGCGGTAGAGTCATGAGCACTCCCAGGTTTCCCCACCACATAGTCAGCGATGATAAGGGAGTGCACAAAGACCACAAGCTATGAAAGCATTTAGCTTGAAGGTCACTCAAGCATGATATCATGATACTCACTGTGAGCTGCAGAGCATAGATTTTGTCCTTCCCATAGAAGTCATTTCCAAACCATCCCGGCCTTGTGAATAGCTTGATTGGGGTCCCATCCGCAGACAGAAAGCCATTTCTCCATGTCTCTGTCCCAGCCTTCTTTTCTGCACAGGCCTTTGCACCCTCTACCTGGGCCTCATCCCGGAATACAATTGCATCGTCATGGAGGGATAGTAGGGCAATCATGCAGCGCCGGGAGCAGTTGTAGATGGTACCAAGAGACACACCAGCCCAGTATGCGATTTCTGAGCCCACTGCACCTGTGCCATAGCGCCCTGCACGATAGAGGTGGATGGCAAGCTGAAGTTCAACCTCCATTTGGCGGTTATTGGAGTTATTCTGGAAGATGTGGTGGTCCTACTCAAAGGCTCAGTGAACAGTCCAAATGACATGATCAGTCTGGACTAAGAACCATACCTTTATGGCATCAACATCCTCCCAAAAGGCGTCTGGTGGGATACGTATGCAATGGTGCCATTGTGCAACATCACAATTCTCATAGTAGTGGAGTTTTGACATGAGATCAACGGGCGGCGGAGGCTCCCGATTGACTGACTGCAGATAGCGTGACTGGGATATATGGGGTTAAATGATTGTTCCAGCGTTGGTGGATATCCCGCATAGTGTTGAGATATGCTGCACTTGTATTGATTAGGATAGCATCAATGTCAGTCCCCTCAGACATGGCGTCAGAGTCGGTACCAGTTGGAGAGGGTGCTTGTCTGCCAGGATCTGTTGACATTCAAGTTGAACATCAGCACCTAAGTTTGGAGACACAGATACATACGTCCAACAGCATGATCATCAGAGGGATTGACCACTGCTAAGTCATCCAATGGTAGGCCAGTGTCTAGGTCAAAGTCGAGCTCTGCTTCAAGTTCCTCCATTTCAGCCTCCATTTCAGCCTCCATGGACCTGCCAGATTCTGACATGCTGTCATCCTCAGAAGTTCCCAAACTTGATGTTGACTCGTTGGCCAGTGAATTAACTGGTGAGGAGAAGTCAGCAGAGTGTACTACTACATTGTACAGTACAAGCATAATGTAAGAAATGGGTTACCTAACATAGTTGTCTGTTGAAAGGTCTGCCATGCATCAAATACACGTCTAAACTCGTCCGAATAGGCGGTGTTCACTTGCGCAATGAGCTGTTGACGGTATGACACACGTGTAGACCTCGCTCGAACGGCACCAGAAGGAGTGTGGGACACTGGCATGACAGCGGCAGCGAGTGGGATGAGGTGAGCGGGTTCGAGGCGACGGCGGCGGGACGAGGCGATCGGGTTCGAGGCGACGGCGGTGGGACGAGGCGATCGGGTTCAAGACGACGGCGGCGGGACGAGGCGATCGGGTTCAAGGCGACGGCGGTGGGACGAGGCGATCGGGTTCAAGGCGACGGCGGCGGGACGAGGCGATCGGGTTCGAGGCGACGGCGGTGGGACGAGGCGATCGGGCACGAGGCGATCGGGTTCAAGACGGCGGTGGGAGGCGATCACGTTCGACGCGGCGGGAGGTCCCGGTCAACGGGTAGGATGAGACAGTCAGCGCGGAATACGCAGGAGCAGACAAGGCGGGACGCAGGACGAGGACGAGGCGACACAATTGATTGAGCAGCGCAGCGCGATCGTATTATAAGATGTTCTATTGTTACGCTAGTCACACGTTGAGGTCAATTTCCTCTTTTTCCAACGCGCTTTCCCGTCTCGGCTACGCGATTTCGCCCTCTTGCGTTCACTAGCGCCCATTCCCGCTCGTTCCTAAGCGAACTTTGAGGGAGGCTAATGGCATCACCGCCCCGGTTATGACAGCCACGACAAGGCATCAGGAAGCTCGCGACACGGCCTGAAAGCTCCGCTGACAACGGCTTCTCATGTGTTGAAACAGTGTTGTGTTTTCCTGACTCGCATACCCGATACTTCGACTTGAACCATTTGGAGAAGGGAAAGAGTCGATCGCGAGGCCCACTGACCCGGCCCGGTGAATTCACTGTGCCATTCAGTATCGTGGTGCGAAGGTCAGGTACCACCGGTGCGTGTCCCCGAGGTTCTGTTTCATTCGTTAGGACTGACAGCGAACTGATGAAGTCCCATCGCGCACGAAGACCGCTTTGGTTCTAGTTCATCATTCATTGATCACTTACTCGGAGAGGCCGAATGCGTATCATCTCCGTGTGTCATCTCCGGACCCCAGCAGCAACGGTTGACTATGGTGCCGGGCACACCTTGCTGCAGTACACATGTGCTGGGATTCGGAACATCGCAGGGCCCTTCCGCTGTGACATTCAGGCACGGCAACTCGTGCCCATTCAATAACCTCGATCGTGTTGGACAATCGATCCACGCGTGTACATATGGCACTGTATCGAGTACTCACTTGGAATATGATCCTCCCTTTCCTCCAAGATCGGAGTACAGGGAGAACGGCGCCCGCAATGCATCCCACAACTCTGTCATCGCTGCGCTCTCGTCACCTCCTTGTGCTTATTCTCGGGTCGGGAAGGTTTCCAACCATATCGCTGGGTTGCTGTTGTGCCTATGCTGTCTCTCGACGTCAGGACCCTCCGCCAATGCTCACCAAAACATGAAAGACCTACTCAAACGACTGTACAACTTGCTGGGCGACGGACGCAACGGACAAGCCGCATGGCGGAGGTCACTTGTGCTTATTGCAGACGATTCTGAGTCGGTGGAATTGCGGCATTACAGAACGAGCATTGATCTGCTGAAGTAGCCTTCCCGTTTGTGGCCCTACAAACACCTTAGAAGCGACGGCTACACATCAGTTGCATGGGACAGGGTGCAAGGATAGGAGGGTCCGTAAACAGTCCAAGTCAATATATGCAACACTTGCTGACGAAGCTGAGCCAAACGACTCGGAGTCGAATGATACGTACAGGAAATTCAAGGAATCCGCTCGATGAATTCCGTACTTGGGGAACTGGTCATCCGTGGCCTTGAGGGTACATTGCGGCTCCTCGTAGATGGGCCACTGTGACGGTCGCATTCAAGTAGTTGTTGCGTATGCCGATTACGGGTCGAGCCACAAGGGAACGGAGCGGCGATGCCGATCATATATTCCATGCTGGCCGAAAGAGAGCTTCAGCGTCGTAGCTCCGTTCAAATGAATGAGACGACTCGCATGCTTCTGCGTGAACCGCGCGCAGCCGCGCCAGGCAGGGTCAAGGCCTGCGAGCCAATCGTCTAGCCATGTCTTGACATGATCCAAGTTGTGACAAGTCGGCGTAGGAGCGGCCTTGGGATCGACCTGCTACCGAGCGAGGCGCAAGTCAGCGAATGGCAAATTGGCGGTGGTCTGGGGAGCCATTGACAGGACCCAATCACGAGCGCGCTGGCGGCACACGCATAGTGTGCGTTGTATACGCAAGTGAAACTGTAGTCCGTACGCTGGGCATCTGCATAAGGCGGGATGGCTGGCCTGAGACGATCAAAGTTCTCCCATAGATTACACAACACCTCGGCTCTTGGGCGAATACGTCCCGTGAAGTAGTACTCGAGACTCCGTCTACACATCCACGGGCCTCAAGCACCTGGCTTTTCTCAAATGCCGAAGATACGAGTCGCCTCTGCTAAAAGTTTTCAAGCAGCCTCCAACCATTCTCCGACCTCCATACTCGTAGCTTTCTCCAGCGAGCTCGAGTGCATCCTCCTCTGGGACTCCGCAGCAGACCCACTCCTGTCCACGACTGAGAGCGAAATGCGTGCGTACGTGTCGCTTGAGGTCGCCCTTGCGTTGCGTAGAGAAGGGACAATACAGGCAGGCGGACAGCCCTTCGTGGGCGACGAGCTCGGCGGAGGGTACAAAGCCGACCTGCTTGTTACGAGGCGACGTGGTGCGCACTCGACTAGTGCGAGAATACGGGACGACAGAGCTGCTGGGTCGAGTATGTTTGCGGCGAGCGGCGCTCGTGCCCGACGTCGGGTTGGCTCGCTTCTTCGGCGACTCATCAGCGGGGACGTCTGGCGCGGTATGGTAAATCATAGAGGTCGGCAAGTGGGCATCGTGGCAGGTCGCAGATGAAGATCCTGCGCCCGGTGTGTCAAGAAACAACTCCGGGGAGGGGTCGGGGGGTAAGGTGGAGAACAGGTCCATGGTCGAAGAGCGCTCGCGGCAGGGGCTCGAATACGCGGTCTCGTCGCTGTAGTAGAAGAGCGGACTCTGTGACGTGTCCACCGCGCTAGGGCTAGGCGAGCCATACGTGCATGATCCAGGAAGGGCATTGTGCCAGAGCGACCTGTCCTCCGCGAAGGTGGGAGATGGGTATGCGGGGTGCAGCTGCGACGCGGTGCCTGCTGCTAGCGCGAGAGAACTGTATGATTGTATGCGTCAGTGTCATGATCAGGAACGTGAGCGTTGGTACATACTCATGGCATGGGACCGACGTGCTCAGGCTGTACGGGTCACATAGCCCATGGATGAGAGCATCCAGGTCCGCGTCCGGTAACTCGAAGAGCGAGGGTCCCTGGCCGACGGAAAGCGCTCCGAACATCCCTGTTTGATTCCAATACGGATCGACGACCCCTTCACAAAGGTCGTCGAGGAGTCCGTCTTCGGGTCGCGTGTACGCCTCGGAGACGGGCGAGTTGAGTGCGGCGGAGGCGAGGCCATCTTCGTAGTAAGGCGTAAGGTGAGTGGCGGACATTGTGGATATCCGTTCTCTGAGTGGAGGGGTATGGGAATGGGGCCATCTTGGCGGGTGATGCGTGCTTTTATACCTGTAGGGGAAGAAAGCATCGCGCCGCTGTGCAGCGCAAGGCGGCAAGGATCGAGGGAACCAACTGCACCTCTACAAGCACCAAGAGGCGCGCGACCATACCTTATATGGTGCAAACGGGGTGTCGTGATGCGAACGAAGTGTACCTCTACAAGCACCACGGCGTTAGCGGGAGTAAGTGCGAGATAATCATGGGAGATCAGCGTACCTCTACAAGCACCATCCAAATCGAGCAACTGGACGAGCCATGATGCATGAGGCCTTGAGGCCTGGTGTAGTAATATAGTATCAGCGTTGGTGACTTGTATGTCATCTGGCTCTCGACAGCAGCTGGCAATTCTACGACATTCTGTGCGGTGCTCGCCGATTTAAAATCACCGTGTCTACAACGACTCTCGTCCATGTCTAGATTTTGCGAGTTTGAGGCGCACATGTTCAGGTTGGTCGATTGAGGCGCCATCGTTGAGAACGCGATGATTTTTTCAATGCATGTACTGCAAAAAGACGTGAGAAAAAGACTGAAAGGATGCTGGCGTGCTACTACTATCGCAGTACTGTCAGTACACCTGACGACACGTCCAAACTCAGGCTAGTAAGTTGAAGTGCCAATTACTCACATGTGGTGCCGCGCAGCGTTTAGGTGCATGCCTATTAGACATACATAGAAGTCCACCATGTGTTACATTAGAGGGTTTCAAATGGAGTGCTCAAGAGCGAGGTTGGATCATCTGTTTTCAGTGGAGTGGAGCTCGAGCGTAAGGCTACGCTGCTGAAGGGCTGGCGCGCTGACGCCTTACGGTAGCTCCGCTTGAAGGAAGGCGATGTCACGGAAGGAGGGCAAGCGGGATATGTCCAGTAGCTCGGGCCCCTTGTACCAATCACCGACAGCGACGGACAGAGACTAGCGTATCCGCGACACGGGGGACAAGTCCTCGAAGGATCGTAGAGGGGCAGTGGATGCCCTCCAGCGCACATGTCTGCGGGCATAGGGAGAGGAGATGGCGACTATAGCTTCCGTACCGTAAATATGACCAATAAGTCATCGTGATGGTGCTTCCGAAGAAGGTACTGGGGAGACCTTGAGAGAACGATCTCTCAGTGTTTCCCAGCTACAGGTGACGGACATAGTCACCCAGGGGGGCGTTCGAACCCCTTGCACGGATTTTGCGTGCTCGGAAGCGAGCAACATGCTTTCGAAGGTGAAAAGGTGGGTCCGAGTCGTCAGCACCACTGTACAGGACAAAAAGGGGACTACTCAGGCGTAGACACTCTTGCACGCCCGGGACAGAGTTGCTGTGATCGCTTCATCCCCTTCGATCGCGTCGAGGAGTATCTAGTAGTGTACGGCCGTGACAGTCTCCGAGAGGATTGCAGTAAAGTGAAGCGGGACTTACATCATGAAGAGTCTCCCGTGGCAGGTTATGGCTATCATCGCCCGTGGCTATTGAGTGCCGCTGATGAACGGCTTGGGGTTGGGTCGAGCTGGGTGCGCATCGACGACAATATCGTCCTCGAGCGCGAGGATCCACATATACTTTACGCAATCCGCCCCCCTGCTGGGTCCAGTCTGAGTGAGCCAATAACGTCTCTTCTGTTTCGAAGCAGCGCAGCGACGCCTGAGACAGCGGACATAGCCTGAGTGGCATTCTGAAGGGAAAGCTCTGTCGATCAAGGTGTAGGATACGCGGCACCCAAGAACACAGCATTGATACTCCATGTAAGTTAGCAGACAACGACACGGTCGCCTCCAACACACCCCTTAAGCCGAGAGGCTTTTTTCATGGTTCTCCAGGCCCTCGTACAGGACGTCGCGTATGACCCACGGCGAGTCGTACCACATCCGCTTTTGCAGCACGAGGAACTCCACGACGGGCTTCGGGTCCTGCTTGTGCACGATCGAGCCTTTCCTTGTGTACACTGCGAGGCTCTGGACGTCCATGAGCACCCGCGAAAGCTGCGGGTGGTATGCCAGAGCTTACCTGGATCGTGTCGAAGCGCACGAGGACCTGTGTGAGCAGGCGCGAGCCGTTGTTCGGGACGACCTTACCCAGGTGCGCGGGCGTGGTGCGCACGCTGAGGATTCGGCACGGCGTGCGCTCGCCCACGAGTTTCCACATGTAGCGCCGGGTCGGATCCTGTTGGCGGACCAGCTTCAGGTAGTGTGTGCGCATGTCGCCGATTGAGAGCTCCTTGATGGCCCGCTCGTCATGCCTGCCAAACATGAGTCAGCGAGCGAGCACGAAGGGATGGAAAGATAATACGTACTCTGCTACGGCACGGTTGATTCTTGTATAGGTGTCTAGTGCCAGCCGGCGGAGGGGTGCGACCCATGCCGAGTCGCTTGTTGACTGCGCCTTGAAGATCTGCAGAGACCAGGGTGACGTTTTTGCAATCCCGGGGAAGCCCTTGTCGCCCGCCATCATCCGCATACTGCCCGCGAGCGTAAGCTACCCATGGCCCAAATACCACAGAAGCCAGTGCACCCACCTCAGGGCATTGCGCGCCCAATTCCGGAACGTCGCCCCAAGCGACTGGAGGTGGTCCGAGAGCGCCGCGTCCTTCTTCTTAGACAGCAGGCTGGGAATAGTCAAGTCTTGCAACTTTTCCGGTCAGCACGATGCGTCACGTCTACATCCGCGCACGCCGGACGGAGGACTCACCGAACGTCTGCACCGACTGCGCCCACGGGTCGTACGGCAGCTGCTTCTCCATGAGCTTGACCATTTCCAGTCTCTGGATGATCTCATCCGACGACAGCTCATCCGGGTCTTTCGTGTCTTTCACCCATTTTGCAGCGTACGACCGCCGACAGGGACTCCGCACCAAGGCCCCAAGCAGTCGCGGGTTCTCAGTGCATCGCGCACTGAGCAAGTTCGGTCTCCGTGAGGCCGCGCTGAAACATCGCCGGGCAAAGTGTGAGGACATGACCAGGCGGAAGGCGCGCCGGCCGGTGCAGAAAGTCAGAGACAGCGACAGCGTTTGAAATTGCCACAGCGAGCAAAGTCTCTCTGGTCCTCGTGAAGCGCCCAGCGCCTTCCGGGAATAGCCGGATCATGCTGGCTTGTGCACGTGCGCGGCCGGATTTCTCGGGTTTGCGTGGCGGGGACGGCTTCGCAAGCTCGACGTCTGCACCTTTCCTCGCAACCACCACCACCTCGCTTTCTCGTCCTTGCTCTCAAGCATGCCTGTACGTCCTAGAAACCCTCGAGACATGACAGCCCTGACCAACGTTGTCTCTTTTTGCAGCGTCAGTCCCGCTCTTCCCGCCCAGCTCCCCGCGCCGCGCCCGCGCAAAGCAGGGGCGCTCACACCGCCGCGGCGCCCTACGCCGGTGCGCAGGCACCCTCTGCGCACCACGCGCCGCCCGTCCCGCCCCAGGCGCAGACGCAGACGCGGGAGCCGGGCATGTTCGCGCAGATGGCGGCGACCGCGGGCTCCGTCGCGGTCGGCTCGACCCTCGGCCACGGCCTCTCGAACATGCTCTTCGGCGGCTCGTCCCATGCGGCGCCCGCTCCTGAGGCACAGGCCTTGCCCGTCCAGCAGCAGAGCTACCAGAACCAGGCGCCGAGTTGTGAGGTGCAGGCGAAGGGTGAGTGTTCGCGCATGTCGTTGAGCGGTGATAATGCTGACAAAGGCGATGATGGCGTTTAGACTTCACGCAGTGCTTGGAGAAGGCAGACCTGCCGTCGTGCACATGGTATCTTGAGCAGCTCAAGGCTGTGAGTTCGCTTGCATCCTCCCTGTCCTGGTGGGTTTGCTGACACGTCGTTGTAGTGCCAGGCTGCCGCTGCTCCGTACTAATCGGGGGGCACGGGTATCTGTGCTTTCCTCTTCCTGGACAACCCATTGTGCACAATGTCAGTAATGTCTTTGCAATTGAGCATCCTCAACGTGGACCACTCTCCACCGAGTGTGCGCGCATTTAGCTTCGCGGGAGCATACATGCGTCTCCATCAGGTTTAGTGCTAGCAAGAGCTCCGTTATGTCCGACCCTTGACGCGACAGCTTGTCGAGGGGAGCGCGCTGAGTGTGGTGGTTGATCTATTCGTCATCCCAGTCCACGCGGCCTTAGCCAAATGGATACAGTGCGCTCAGTCTGGACTCTGCACCGGTTGTTTTGCCCTTCCACATAAGTTGTCTCGCGTAGGTAGCAGTTGAGCAGTTGGATCTCCAATGGTAGACGTCGTGTAGACAGTTTTGACAGCCTGCAATGTTAGATGAAGGGTCCGCAGTCCCAATGACACCTGCTATCTGTGCACCACCCTTCGATGGAACTCTCCCTCACGTACATAAAGCACCTCGCCCTCGCCTCTCAAATTTCATGTCTCCTGCATCCCACTCCCATGTTCATATCCGTTGCTGCACATGCATGCATGTAGGCCGAAGGAGCAATGCAGGTACGTGTTGCCGTATACCTACTGACCCGACATGTTCTCGATAGCGATGGAGGCTTCGACGGGAACGACATGTTCCGAGTTGCTTGGCAATGCGCTGGTGACGGCAATGCCGTAGCCACAGTGTCCTGTATCGCAGGGCGTGTACTGCCTGACCTTGATCGGGCATTGCGTCGGCCGGGCTACGCGCAGTGGCGGCCGCGACAGCTTAAAGTATACGACTTGTATACCGCCGACGCCACAGCCAAGCCCGGTCTTGCGAAGGGTCGTCGAAGCCGGCGGGAGATCGCCTGGACGCCTCGACCGCGCCTCGAAAGGGATAGCGGGCGGGGCTGGAGTTCTGATTCGTCAGATGTGGCGGCGGGCGAACAAGCGTCCAATCAGAGGGCGCAGATCGCGGGGGCCCATAGGCTATCGGGCTGATGGGCAGCCAATGGGCGGTTCTGCCGCCGCGAAGCGAAGCAGCGGAGGGTCGCGCGCTTGATCCAGCGAAGACGCGTGGAAGAAGAGCGCAAGGATGATGGCTCCCACTCTGTTAAATATAAGGCAAGCCGGCCTTCGTGCGCGTCGCGCTGCTCCGTCCCTTCACGCTCTGCCACCGCCCGCTCCTTCATGCCGCTCTGACGTTCTCGCGTTCTGTACGGCACACTACCTATGGTTGCCCGGCCTCGCCTCGATACCGTCCTCGGACGTGCGCCCTCGATCGACAGCCCTGATTCAGGAGCAAGCCCGAGGGGCCGACGATCGCGCGCTAACAGCCTGACCAAGCTCGCCAGTGCTCTCGCCGACTCGGACATCCCCCGTCGCTCGCGGGAGACATGGTTAGGCAGGCGGTCGCGCAGTCGGCCGCAATCGCAGTACGCGCCTTCCAGCTTCCCCTCTCCTCCCGTCCCCGCACCAGAGGAGCCGGCGTTTCCCAATGTCTCAGTCTTCAGGTGCGCCGCGCTCGCCCCTCCTCGCATCCGCGCCACTAACCCCGCGCAGGGGCTCGAGTCAAATGGAGTTGCATGTATGGAGCCAGTCAGTCAAAATGACACGGCCACCAGGGCATGAGATCCCCCGCTCCCTGCCTGTGTTCGACACGCACAGCAAGATCTCCGGGACAGTGCTCCTCGATTCGGGGCTGGCGGCCAATCCAGGTCGCCTGGCCATCTCGGTACGTGCTTTGTGGGCCGGAGGCTCGTCTCTTCCGTGTAGAAGTTCAAGTTTCACTGACGCAGGCGCTCAGATGGAAGGCACGTTCGTTTACATTTCACCACCTTCAACGGCGAACAAAGTCTCTGGGAAGGTGCCGCCCTCAGGGATGCACCGTCATGTGTTCGTCATGTCAAGTATGGTCGTCCCCGTGGAACAGCCTCAGCTTGCGCGGCAACGGTCAAACTCCTCATTACGAGATGCGATTACGGCCACCGTTTCCCCTCGCAAGCCTAAGCGACAGCCGAGTCAGTCCAGTGCGAATGGCGTGCTGAGGCCATATCCTTTCACGCTTGAGATCCCGCCGCCCGCCCAGCTGAGCGAGGAGCTCCCCCCTACATTCTCTGCAGTCGTGGAGGGACTCGTGGGGCCTCGGGGCCGAACGTACGTCGAGCGATCGGAGATCGCATACAAACTCGTCGCGACCTGGGAGGGGGATCCGACCTCGGCCGGTGCCGATCTCAAGACGTCGTGAGTAGGCGATTGCTGTGTATTAGTGCTGATGGATGATTGACGAGGATGGCATCTAGCGTTGAGGCGCCAATCATATTTGAGCCTGATCGCGACTTCGAGTCGCTCGACGGGCGGACGGGCGACAAGGATGCGTGGCTGGAAGTCGTGCTGCACCCGGAACGTCCCCTCCCGTTTACATGTGCGGTAGGTAGTTCCGCTTCTATGTGTGGCGCGCGTTCTCACAGAGTGCTCCGGCAGGTCGCGATCCCGGAGACCCCGGCCTTCTCGCGGTCCTCCACGATGCCGTATTATGTCGTATTTACCACGGCACCCCGCTCTCCCACCCTTGCGCGTGAGATCGTGCTCGACGCGACGATAACCGTCGCGCTCGTGCGCCAGGTGAATATCGAGATGCCGCCAGGATCCCCGGCGTCCCCGTACCCCTCTTCACCATCACTATCCTCGCCCGCGCTCACGAACGCGTCCTCGACGAGCCTTAGCTCCAGCAGCGACGAAACAACATCTTACATCCTCGCTCACAAGACGCGTCTCCTCAAACGCCTGGTGAACAGCGCACCGCCGCGGCTCCCCCGGCGCGGGCTGAAGCTGCCCAATTTCCCCATGCCGGGCCACCACCGCAGGAGGACGCCCAGCGAGGTCATCGTCACACCCGTCGAGGAGCCGGAGGGGTACTCGGACGAACGCACGCTGTACACGGATGTGTATGCGGGCTTCCCCAAGCGTCCGAAGCTGCGGACAGAACCGGGGCAGAAGCACCCGAGCCTGAACGCGACTGCTCTGCTTCCTGACGGGCTGTACAAAGCCAAGATGCAGCTGCATCCGCAGATGATTCCCAGCATAGGTTGGGCCGATCTGAACGTCAGGGTACGTGTAGCTCGTAGTTCCTACCCGGCGGAGTGATGCTGATCCTTGGGGCGACGCTGTAGTACTACCTCGACGTGTCGGTCGTGTTCGGCCAGGACGAGTCGCGGGCGCGGATCCCGATCCGAATAGCGTGAATCAAGCCAGACAGAAGCGAACTCCTCGTCGTGTACAAAAGCTCTCCTCGCATCGCAGTCTCTCAAGTCCCGTCTCCCGACCTCTCTCGCCTCGTCCGTACAGTGTACCATCTGTAACGCAGTTCACCTGGCGCCTCCCGCATGAGGCCTCCCCACGCTCTCAATACACACGCCCCCCTTCCCGACGTCTCCTCGCCTTTGCATTTAACATTATTGTTTCATTCGCACCGGATAGCCTGCTTTGTTGGACCCTTCGCCCGTCCGCGTCCGTTCGTTTTTTACGCCCTGGCACATCCTGCTGCACTCGCACACCCTGCTGCACTCGTCGCGCACGTCGAAGTTTGTCATATGCTCTCCGCTCCATTGATGTCCCCGGTATTGCACATACGGAAGTTCGTTCACGGAATTGCAAATATCTAACTACGTGCTTTCGAAGTCGAAGCCCAGGACCCGGCGCAGCTGCAATTGCGAAATGGGTAATAGGAACGCCTAAGTGGCCAGCGCCTCGAGTCTTATGTGTGCTTAGCTGTCCTTGAAGCTTATTTCTGGGGCGTTCTATCGTGCAGGGTCGACACGGAAGCATGTTGGGGAATGGAGGGGTCGAAGTCGAAGGGTGCCCTGGCCATTCCCAGAGGATGTCGATGCGGGTTCACGTCAACCAGCCCTGTCACCAGCCTGTCACGACACCCGGAGTACGCGCGGATAAGGAGAACTGCCCCCGGGTCTCTGGATGATGCTACGAGTTCTCAGACTACCGCCGGATGTTCTGCGTACTGATCTTGAAGCTGATGAGCCCTATCGGGCCCGAGGCGTCCCACCGTTATAACAGTACGGGGCGCAGGGCTCGTGCGTTTCGCACGTCGCGGAGGTTCAGGGGACTTCTGAACGTCGAGGAACGTACATTGACTCATGATTCGTCAGATAGGCTTAACAACAAAAGCCTATCCTTGTCCGTTGTCGTCCGAATACCCCAGACCTCTTGAACCGCTTGATCCGCGCGAACCGGGTGTCTTCTTACCAACACCTGGATGCCCGTATTTGCACCACTTTTGGAAGAACGTTGATATATTAATAGATAAGGGAGAAGCGAGCAGGGGAACAACAGCTAAATCATGGAGTACTTGTGATTGGTGATATGACCTACGGCAGTGGCCTGAGATTTTGGGAAACATCTCCTAATTCGAAAGGATGCTTGCACTAAGGACCAACCATGTAAGGACTCCAGTTCCGGCGGCTCAGCATAGCGTGCTCACCGGTGGGGCTTCCCTCGGATAATTGAGTTGATGCGCGAGCTACGTATCGCGGGAAGAGTGCCTGAGCGAGGGACGACGAACGAAGACGCGGAACTCAAAGCTAACCGTTTGAATGTTCGATTCAGAATCCGCGATTCAGAACAGGCTTAGGGTGAGTCGTCAGGCGCCGCCGGTGTGTTCCCGCCGGATGTTCCACCGTTTCCATCGCCTATCCTCGTACCGTAATGGCATTGCGGCGCTGGGAGACACATCAGGCTCGAGAATCGATGTGAGTCGTCGGTCCTGTCAGAAGACGGGCAATCAAAGTACTGGGCATTGGGTGCCAACTCGGAGTTGATAATGAGCCCCTCCTCGTCGAAACTCTCGGTCGAGTTGCGAATAATTGGAGAGCCGTCCATTACCACGACCAACTCTACAGGAACGTGTATCCACAGCAATGGCGATGGCTACACTGTAGCTGCATCGGCGAGTCTGTCTGAGGCATTGTCATTAGGCATGCAGTCCTGTGTTTTCTGGACACGTACCGAATTCGGAAGACACCGTCGACGCGCCGACATAATGGTTTTCGTGAGCCTGAGGGGATATTGTCACCGTGTCATTAGCGTGTACTATACACTGAACTCTGTACAACCGCAGATATTTCTCATCGTCACTTGGCGTCTGACCACGGCTTCTCTCCGCTCTGCGTCGGGAACACAATCCACAGCGCCCCTAGGAGCCGTCGACTTGAGCGGTCACTGGTCTCGAAAAAGCCTGAACTTCGGCGCTGAGTGCACCGGTTGATTTGTGGGTATCAGGGCCTCGCAGAACGTTAATTCGGAAGAGGTGCCTTGGGCGTCATAGATGATAAAGACCTCTAGGCTCGACGGGCTTCATACGAGCAGCCATATACAGTTGGTTCAGAAGGTCGGACACACAGCAAGACTCACTGTACAATGCGTCCGCAGGCATGATTTGGATGAAGCTGCAAATACATAATTCTTTGTCACATATATTGGCTAGGATTCGTCCGAAGGTTTGCAAGGGGAGGTGTCAATCGACGTCTCCTGACCATCGAAGTCGCGGATGTACGGGATCCAGCCCAAGGCCTTGACCAACTGTGAGCATCACATGTGGACTATTAGTGTTATGGAGCCGCCGTACCGGGTATATGAAGGACGAGCTGGACGACGGCTGGATAAGTGTGGACCTTGATGTGTTCTGACCAGAATGGACGGCAATGGACTATTGAGGAAAATTCCTCTTGGAAATTGTGACATTCGGATGCTGAAAACATCCATCAGCGTACTCACGGGCCACGGTGCAATAGAAGTCTGGTCACTAGCTTTCCCGGTCGCTGTGGTACAGAGTCGCCCCGAGTCACTTCTAGAAGAGAAGCTTAGAGCTACGACGAGCCGTAGCAATCAACTCGAATGAGTCATCGACAGTCGTCAGATGTTCAGATAAAGATAATAGGAGAAATATAGGGGACACGACTTTCAGTCGGCGGAGGCTCAGATATGAGCAGCAAGGGCTCGCCTTGGTTCCCGACGCGCCTCTCGGGCATGTTTCAATTGGGACTTGCATGTTAGGCTGTCGTAGGCACGCGGATGGCCCGTCAGAGTGGAACATCTCGAACATCTGTCTTCACAGAGAAGTACTTGCTCCTGATAACTTACTCTGTTTACTAGATGTGACTAGGAACATGCCACGCGCGCCTTGATGTTGCTGTTTGCTCGCAACCACCGTCGAGTTTTGGACCGACGGTCGCGCTATCGGAGACGGTCATGATCGCTGTGGTCGTCAGCCATGCAACTTCTTTTCTGTTCTGTTCAATTTAACAAAATTGGCTCAGTATTTCCAGTGATGCATGGAACTGGAGCTTGATAGTAGGCAACGGGCGTTGGCTCCATATTATCGGCGACGGATAGCCGCAGGCTAAATACACATGGATTTAGGGTGGACTAGTACCTTAATCAAAATAAATCGCACCTAAAGCACGATGCTTGAGTCATGGCGTGTAAGTTCGGCCTTGAAGATTCCGGCAGAGCGAGTTCTGTAGACTGTAGTAGTAAGTAGTTGGCAGGCCGCCTCCCGCCCTGATGCGCCATCGTCGGTAAGTGCCGCAATCTAGATCTATATGCAGCGAGCGCTTAATATACTTAGGCGATGCTCACCTCAACTGTGGCGGACGCACAGGGTCGCGCTGTGCCGTGTCTGCACACACTCGTCTAGCGCATATCGGCAGGAGCCTACGGGGATCTATATACTAGACCAAACTAGTGTGCGCGGTAAGTAGCGATGGCTATGGACATCTGTTGCGTGTGACTTACGCGTGAGTACCTTACACTGTAGCGTCCCCGTGTACCATTGCATCAACTCTTACCTTTCAACATACGGAAATCCATTGCTCAGACACGAACTCAGAAAGGAGGTTACACGAAGGACAGGCACTCTCGCTATGTCAGACCACCCGACGTCCTCATGGGAGGCCATGCAAGATGGCAATGCGTTCTACAAGCGGCACCAACTCTACTCGATACCCGGCAAGTTGCCCGACCTCAGCAACTTCATTGTTGCCGGATGTCGTTATGGCGGACCCATAGGTGCGTTCGATTGTTCATGCGCCAACTCCACGCCTAACACGACTGTACGAAGCACTGATGAGAGACACCACGAAGATGGTCGCTCTCGGGCGCGCGACGACCTCTTTCGCGAAGGCGCAGATACACGTCTACTCCTCTGCGGGAGAAGGCTTGCTCATGTTCAGTGTGGCTATCCCTTCCTCACTTACTCTGGGGCTGCGCTCACCCATTTGACAGTGGGACCAGGGCAAGATCGTCCGGTTTGGATGGACACACGACGAACGGCTGGCGGTTCTCAACGACGAAGGCGTTTACCGACTGTACGATTTGCAAGGCGACTATGCGCAGTACTCGCTCGGAAACGAAGCAGCAGAGATGGGCATCATCGACGCGCGGATACACGAGAGTGGGCTGGTGGCATTGACGGGGTCGTTAACGCTACTGGAGGCGAAGGGCTGGGACGGTGGCAAGCCAATGACGCTGGCGAATCCAGGTGAGCTCACAGTAGTCCTAGCTCCTCCCAGTGGTACCCACACGCGCCGCAAGGACTCTCGCAGCCACCACACTCCTGGGCCGTCGTCCCGCCGGACCTCACCATCTCGCGGCACGTCGAGGTGCTTCTCTCTGTGGATTCCTCCATCTACAGCGTCGACAACCTCGAGTCGGTCGACCAGCAGCTCTCGCGTGGGCCGTTTACGTTCCTCGCGCCGTCGCCGAATGGCAAGTCGCTCGCGCTCCTCACGTACTCCGGCCTCCTCTGGGTCGTCTCAGCCGACTTTCAGCGGAGCCTCGCCGAGTTCAACACGGCGGACGTCGCGGGCGCGGTGGGTGACGTGAGCCAGGTCGAGTGGTGCGGGAACGACGCGGTAATGGTGACGTGGGATGGCCTCGCGGTCTTGGTGGGGCCGTTCGGTGACACACTGCAGTGCGTTTGCCTGACATTGTCATTCGTGCTGATCTTGACGGCCTTACTAGATACTTCTACTCGGGGCAGACATTCGCCATCACCGAGGTAGACGGCATCCGCCTGATCGGCCCTGATAGCTGCGACTTCATCCAGAAAGTACCACGTACGTAAGATGCGTCGACTGTAGATCTGGCGTCTGACATCGCCTTCTAGCATCCTCCGTCTCTGTATTTAGGCCAGGGTCGACGTCGCCATCAGCGATATTGTATGACGCCTGGGAGAACTTCGCGCGGAAGTCGCCCAAGGCTGACGAGAGCATCCGTAACATCCGCCCAGAGCTCGGCGCTGCCGTGAACGAATGCATTGATGCTGCAGGGAGGGAGTGGGAGCCCGCCTGGCAGCGGCGGCTGTTGAATGTCAGTATGCCTTCGCTAGCAGGAAGTCTGTTTCGCTGACTCAGGGTCAATGCAGGCGGCGAAGTTCGGGCGGGCGTTCCTCGACCTGTATGACCCAACGGACTTCGTACAAATGGGACAGGCGCTCAAAGTCCTGAACGCCGTCCGGTTCTACGAGATTGGGATCCCCATCTCGTACGCGCAGTAAGCCCAGCCCACACCTTCTCAGAAGCCCCTCACCTACCATATCTGTTAGATACACACAGCTCTCCCCCGCCCACCTCATCAACCGGCTGACCGCGCGCAACTTGCACCTGCTCGCGCTCCGCATCTCGTCCTACCTCTCGCTCAAGCCTGACGCGGTGCTCAAGCACTGGGCGTGCGCGAAGATCGTGCGCTCTAAGCCGACTGCGACGGGCGCGGGGCGCGATGCGGAGCTCGACGGGGACGACGCGGTGTGTAGGAGCATCGTCGAGAAGTTCGAGAGCCTCGGCCGCGGGGAGGTGAGCTATGCGGACATTGCGAAGAGGGCGTGGGAGGTGGGGAGGGCGACGTTGGCGACGAAGGTGGGCGGCTCCCTAGCTTGCCATTGCGACTAATGACGGATGCTGAGGCGCGCTGTAGCTGTTGGACCATGAACCGAGGGCGTCGGACCAGGTGCCGCTCCTTCTGAGCATGAAGGAAGACAAGCTCGCGCTGACGAAGGCCGTCGAGAGCGGTGACACTGACCTTGGTACGCCTGTTCCCTGCATGTATGCATGCATCCAGTATTCTTGACATACCGGTTCATCCAGTGTACCACGTCCTACTCTATCTTCAGCGTCGACTCCCGCTTGGCTCGTTCTTTCGGCTCATCGAGGAGGGCGGGTCGAAGCTCGCACCAGCGAGCAGGCTCCTCCAGGTGTACGCGCGCGAGCAGAATAGGGAGATGCTTAGGGACTTCTACTACTCGGATGACCGACGCGTGGAGAGCGCCGTGCTCTGTTTGGAAGAGGCCGCGGCGATGCAGGTCAGCCACAATCTCAGCATGGGACACAGGGCACATGTTGACGTTTATGTCGTCTGTAGGACCCGAACTCGAAGGTAAGCTCCGTGAAGGCGGCTCAGAAGTTTTTTTCTGAGGACAAGGAGCGCGGATTTGAGGCCAAGGTTCGTACCGGCCCTACCTTCTTACGGCGTCCGGTACCGATGATTCAATCCTGCATCCCAGATGACCGACGAGTGTGCGCGATTGCTCGCTGCTCAGCAGCAGCTGGAGAAAGAATCAGACGGAAAGATCTCGTTCTTCGGGCAGAGCGTGAACGATACCATCCGGACCTGCCTGATCAACGGTATGGCGAAACGCGTAGACAAACTGAAGGCGGACTTCAAGGTCCCCGACAAGCGGTACGCAACCGCCATAGTTCCCCTGCTACATTCTCATCCCACCACAGATTCTGGTACGTGAAGCTGCACGCGCTCACGGCGATCCGGGACTTCGACGGGCTCGACTCGTTTGCGCGGTCGAAGCGCTCGCCGATCGGCTACGAGCCGTTCGTGCGGCACCTCGTCGAGAAAGGCTACAAGAAGGAGGCAACGTCGTTCGTGCCGCGCTGCGACGCGCACAAGCGCGTTGACCTCTACGTGCTTTGCGACGAGTGGCGCGCGGCGGCGAAGGAGTGCAAGGATCGGGGGGATAAGGCGAAGTTGGAGTGAGTATTTGACTTGGGTTACGGGGTGTGCTGGGGACTGACGATGATGTGTAGGCAGCTGAGGAAGTCGTGCCCGAACTCGTTGATTGCTAGGGAGCTGGAGCAGGTGGTGGCGTCTATGAAGTGATACCTGCGGTCGACGTGAGGTTGCAGGTTATGCAGTATAGCCAGCATGCGTACGCGGTACGCGATATTTGCACTCGTTCCCTCATCAAGTGGGCCATTCCGAGGATCGCTCGTGCGGATTATGCTCGGAACATAGTCACACCCTCGCATCCGGCGACCTCGAGATTCGAGTGTATGGATTCTTTAGGTATACAGGATATCCTCTCTATCGTACACCTTCCCTTCTAAATCTGTTCGATACTCTCAATCTGTCTTCACCTTGTCCTGGATACATCCTTGAGTGAGCATCATACGGTGCCATGTTCGTCGTACACCTGGACTCACCGGCTGCCCGGAACCGACCTGATCTGCGCTCTGCTTGTCCGTCTCTGCGCCCTGGAAGTATTCTGTATGCGATGTCCATTAGTTGCTCACGCCTATTTGTCAACGGCCGACAGAAACTCACGTTGGCGCTGCTCAATGTCGGGCACCGCATCAGGCTTCGCGCCGCTTGCGCCCGTCACTCCCATGGGCTTCTCTTGGCCTGTTGCCTCGAGCGGTGGGGACTGCGCTCCGGATCCAACTTGGCTTGACATGTTTGTGGGAGTCGTGAATGGATGACTGTGGTGCTGGGATGTGTGGGACGATGGGGGTGGCGATTCAGGCGAACAAGCTGCGAGTGAGGTTTATATACGTATGCCTGGGGTAGCGAGTCGCTGGCCGGTGGCGCGTTCTCTGAACTGTAACAGGGAGATGACGTCGTGTCACGCAACGCGTTTGGTCACTTGCACGTGATACCTCCTACTCGTGAACGTCACAGGTACTGCAAACTTATAGACCCGACCAGGAGCTCTCTCTGGGAGCAATATTGTGTTTTCATGCAGCATGTTCATAGCCATCGCTCCGGATCATACATGTACAAACACTTCATTCCAATTTTGCTTCTGCCCGCCGCCGACTTGTTGACGATCAATCTACTGCTTGGTCTTCAGATACTCCTGCCACCACTCCTCGAACGGAGTCCAGCCGAGCCCGCCATAGCCCTCGGTTAGGTCCTCTGTCTCGCGCGTGTACAACTGGCAGTCTCGCGGGCGAGTTGTGGCTGCGTCTCCCTATGTGCATGGGACAAAGCCGTGGGTCAGCAGATGTACTCCGACGACAACAGGGATACAAAGCACCTTTGGAGCTTCGGCGTCCGGAATGATATGGCTGTGAGGCACACCGAGCAGGCGAGAAAAGATCAGGCACATCTCGTACTTGGTGAAAGGCTCGCCGGAAGAGTAGTGCAGGATCGGCGGGATCGCCTTCGACGTAGGCAGCGCTATACACGGAAGGGTAATCGGTAAGACGCGAGCACGCTCATCAGCCAAGCGGGCATGCTCTCACCAGATAGCCTGAGGAGGAAATCAGCGATGTCCACGACACACGTTGGGTAGCGTGTCGCGTAGTGGTCCATCTTGTACTGTTTCCCGCTCTGGTCCGCCACGACGTCGAGCAGGATGTTCACAGCCGTGTCCGCGTTGTTCGGCGCGGGGCCGTAGAGGACGGGCACGCGGAGGACGATCGCGCGCGCGCCGACGACGCCGAGCACGGAGAGTTCGCCGTCGCGTTTCGTGCGCCCATAGAGGTTGACCGGGTTCGTGCGCGCGGAGGGCGGGTACGGCGGGGAGGTGCCGTCGAAGACGTAGTCCGTGGAGATGTAGACGAGCGTGAACTTGAGCGCCTTCGCGGTCTTGGCTAGGTGCTCGGGCACGCTGACGTTAAGCTGCGGGGGGAAAAGAGTCAGGATAACGATGGTAGAGTGCGGAGCTATGATAGTATTGCGACAGACCTGTTGGGCACCCTCTGGATCCTGAGATGGCACGGATCAGCTTATCGCGTCGAGCTTCAGCGATCGAGCGGACGCAACCTTCTCTGCGACATCCGGCCTGCGCTCTGCAGCACAATGGATAACCCCTACCGACACCTTATCCCTGAGCCTGTGGACGACGTAGGATGATGCGTGCAGGACTCACAGTCTGGCTTGAACTCAATGAATGCCCGCTCCACTTCCGCAGAATCGAGCAGGTCGAGCTTCTTCAGCTCTCCAGTTGGACGCGAGTGGGCTAGACCAAGAACATCGTTTCCAGCGGCCTTGTATGCCTTGTATACGGCGGATCCGAGGATACCAGAGGCGCCTGGACGTTGAGGGAAGTGTGTGTGAGTTGGTGGGCAGACCTCATCTGTGCTTAGTGAGCACTCACCTGTGACGATGACACGCATGGAGACCGTTCCAATCGACTGCGTTTGTGAGGACTCACTGAAACGTCGATAGTATCCGCACGAGTGTCAATGCAGGATGTTCTTAATGAAATGAGTACTCGCTGAGATGAGAAGAGCTGAGCGCGCTGAGAGCTGCTGCTCAGGCGCCCATGCAATCACCAGCCACTGTGGATCTGAGATCCATACATCGCTCCGAGTCCTTCCGCATGTTCGTCTTTCCCTCTGTCTCATTTTATGTACACGTCGACTGTCGAAGGGTATGTGCTTCCGCTCACCTGGTAACACTATAACTTACTGATTTCTACCTACAGTCTCCGCTGCTAAGGTACATCTAATGATAGCTGAGTCGTCATTCACGCCAGTCGACTGAGGTCTCCGCTACGTAGCGGGCTCAACACACCGGTACCGTAACTCTCATACACCACTCAGCAGGCATGGGCAATGACAGGCACACTCTACCGCTGGATATCATTCGCTATGTGAGCTTTCCACCTACTCCACCTCTGATGCGTTCCTCAACTTGAATGTGCACCAGATACTACTCGACGCGATCGATGGAGATCGCGCAACAGCAGCAATACTGTCGAGAATGTGCAAGACAGTGAACTTGTGGATCGTCCCCGTCCTATACTCCACGGTAATTGTGACCATATCGGACCTGAAATCATTCGAGAGGACATTGCTCGCTTCGAAAGACCGCGCGGAACCCGTAGGGAAGCATAACGCTACTCATCTCCTTAAACGCCCCCTGGGTGCCTACGTTCGCCACCTCTGGATAGGGAGCAAGGGGACGCATCACACGAGCAGACCTCCTTGGCGAACGATCGATCCTGTTGAGCATGCCGAAGAAGCATCGAGTATGGTATTGAAGGCCACCATTACCATCGTGTCCCTGTGTCCCAACTTACGTGCGCTTGCAATCGCCCATTACCCCAGCTCAATCATGCGGCAGCTCGTTCCTTGCATTGCCGAAACGCTCGAGTCGCTCTCTTTCTGCCCCGGCACCGGTCACCTGACGTCGCTGGACCTGGCGGACATGTCTCACTGTCATTCCCTGCGCGACGTCACTTTCCTGCAGACGGAGCTTACAGATGGAACGCTGTCCCGCCTCCTGCGGATGCCCAGCGTTCAGCACATTACCTGCATTTACAACAATGTTCCCCACACTATTGGCCTCCTCCCGGCCCTACGCCCGGTCCAGCGAGACCGCTTGAAGCGCTCCTTTCAGGCAGCCATGGCTCAGCTCCATTTGGTCGGCGAATGCGCGTCCCCTGCTTTCAGGCGCATGAAGGTCATTTATCTGTCCTGTGACAACTCGACCGTGAGAGAGATCAATGAGCTGCAGCGCTTTATGGGGGTGCATGGACCTCCAGGACCCAGGGACAAACGCATCGTATTATCGGCGATAGATGGGCGTAACAACCTTGACCGGTTTGTCTCGTTCAAAGGCTATGGGGGTCCATATACCATCAACTACGTGAATGACACCAAATATTGGCTCGACGAATGGATTGCAAGCCTTGACCCCGCTTGGCCCGGACGCGGCTGTGTGCCACACACCGTGACGCAGTAACATGTAAGTTGTCTACTTGTTGTCACGTCATACGCCGTGGCCTCTGAAGCAAATCGCCTTAGCCATATCAAGACTCATTGACATCGGTGTCAAACTTTCGAACCTGCGGCTATCAAGATTCGGAGCCCATCGTGGAGCCTCTCATCTCGGTGCAGAGGCGGATATGTTAGCGCGACGTATTTGAGTCGTGGGTCATGCCGACCCAGGAGGGTCTAGAGAACCGGGAAGAAGACTCAGCGTAAATGAAATGTTCAGAGGTCATGAAGTCTGCGGCTGTCCTACGGGCTTCGCTCTCGCTACGGGTTCAATAGTCGAGTAGTAAACACAGACATGACGGGCATGTAGGCGGTTCTGAATGATCATGCAGACCGGATGTTTTCCGCAGACGTTATAAGAGATGATATTCCAGGTCAAGACGCCGAGGATCACGCGTGCGCGTGCGGCCGGTGGCTACTGTAAATCGATTCCTGCTCCTCCTGCTTGACTGACTAGACATCTACTGTTTGTTAATAGTGCTACAGTAAGTCACCTCGTGGTCTTTACGTCTCAGGCGCTGATTATACTCTAGCTCTACGGAACGAATCGGGGCGGCGAAGGACATGGATAGCCTCGAGAACCACAGCTTACCGGTAGAGATCATTCGACAGGTTCGTCTCGGTTTCTGTACATCTTTGGACCACCGCTATAGAGCTAAGATCTCCATTGCATTGGCTTTGTTAACGCAATGCAATTAGGTGGTCCTAGGCGCGATCGAAGGACATACAGCAGTAGCTGCAACACTATCTCGGACGTGCCAAACCATCTACGCATGGATCATCCCCGTCCTATACTCGACGGTGGTGCTCACGACGGAGACCGAATATTCCCTCTTCCGACGCACACTACTCGCCTCACACGAACCTGCTTGCAGCTGTCTCGCAAAGCGGGGCCCTCTGTATACTTACGTTCGGCACCTATGGCTAGGGAGTCGGCGATGGAACACTACGATGACTGCTGGGAGGGTAAATCACTCCTGGAACGACATTCCCATTCCTTTTTCGTTGGATATGTCGAGCGCTACCATTGCGATCGTGCCTCTGTGCCCTGCTCTGCCACGCGTGCTTGCGCTCAGCGGCTGCCCTACCACCACCATGCATGCGGTGGTCCCGCATCTGCCAAAAACCCTCGAATCGCTGTCCATTTGCGCCAGAAGCAACGGCAATATGGATCTTCCTGACATGTCCCACTTCACCGTCCTGCGCGATATCACCTTCGTGCAGGCGGGGCTCACCAACGACGCCGTACGCACACTCCTGCAAATGACTGGCCTGCGTACTATCACGCGCCTGTACAACTGCTCTGAAACCCTGCCGCAGGGGGCGCGAAGTTGTATGGACGGGCTAGCTCAACTGCGCTTCGTTAGTTCCTGCGCATCCGCAGCGTTCGAACGCATGCAGATCGTTTGTCTGTTCAACCGCAACTGGTGTACTGAGGACGTTCTATCACGGCTTCATACATTCTTTGTCAAGTGGGCAAACGGGGCACACGAGGATCCCCGGGCGGCAATGTCCGCTAAGGACGGTGGCGACGAGCGGGGCGACGTGGACCACCTCATGACGTGGTACGATGATTGGATCGTGGGTCTCGATCCTGCCTGGCGCGGCTGCGTCGCGGGGCATTCGACACAGGAACATGTGAGCCGTCTTCGAATATCCATCGAACCTAGGTGTTCATGCTGACGCCTGAGGTCCTCCTGCAGTCGTCTTGGGACGTCACCCAAGCGTCACCGTCGCACTAGTACCTTGCATCTGCGAGGGTCGTAGTATTGACGTCACTACAAAACAGGGTATAAGAGAATAGCGAGATTGGTCCTGCGGTTTCGTTCCATCGCATCGTCCGCGACCTATGTAGTCGATCCGTAAGAGGGGATATCGAAGTAGGTCGGTAAAAAAAACCTCGCCGCGTGCGTGTAATATTCGGGACGATCGTGTCATGGATAACCTGCTCAGTTACATGAGTTTGCTTCCTGTGCTGTTGAGTACTACATATACTTACCCAAAGTCTGGGCTTTGACGCATCCGCGGTCGTAGCTGTGAGTGTGCTGATTGGGAACAGAGCTGAAGAGATGTGATTGGTCGATGGGAGCGGGAACTGATCGTGTAAGTAGCATGTGTGGGTCCGTAGGGTGGCACCCACATCTTGACCTCCACCATCACCTCTTCATACTTGCGTCCGCTCTTCACACTCGTAGTACTATCTTGTAGAGTAGAAAGGGCCGGAGGGAGCGTGAAAGCAAAGTGATGTGCCATTTGTTGTTGTCTACACTAGAAACGCAATTGCTGACTCGGTGTGGGATACTGAGGTTGTGCTGGACGCACCCCTGCCAGTGACTGCTGTCGATACACACATAGACAAGATCGCCAGACTTGTCCAGATCATGACGGTCAAGCGTCCTACCAACCTGCCTCTCTTCCGCTGGAGCTGATGCGGAAGTTCGCGCTCCCGGCACTCTACACGACGCATCGCAGACGCCCGCCTCATCAGCGGTTTCCCGGGTCATAAGTCCAGAACGTCTGCTTGACGACACGGCCAAGGGCATCGCAGCCCAGACGTCCTGGCTCTGGTCCACCGCACGCAACCTCGCGTTCTCGAGCCACTTCCTCGCCACCTGCGGCGACCTGCATCGCGCCCGTGACGCAGACGTGGTAGCCCCGCCGCCGCCCGTCTGCAGTCTTGTGACGATCCATGGCGACGAGCTCGCATTCTTCCCTACACTTAAGCCCGGGCCAACATGGTTCACACATTCGACCATAATACCTAATGCCCGCTTTTCAGCCAGCGTATTCAAGCATGAATACGCTGGCTGAAAAGCGGGCATGGAGTATCAGAGTGAACGAAGTCCGGACGCAGTGAGAGGCCGCTGCGGTCGGTGCTGAAGACTCGGACTTCTGGCAAATAGTTATTAGATCAAAGACATTAAAACATCCACAGGGCAAATATCACTCACCGACTCGACAACTGTAAACCTCCAAGTACTCCGTCCTCCTCATCGACATCGTGGGGAGAAAGGTCTCGGTTGTACCACAATGCTTCATGGACCGTGAAAGAAATAAGGTATATTTTCCGCGAGGCTGAGCAAACGCAGAGGCTAGTGCCAGTGGTCGAATCGCCACGGTTGAGTGCAAGACGCGTCGAGGTGATCAAACGCGTCTGAGGCTTATGTAAGCCGACGTGTCATGCAATGCAGACAGTCAGCCACCGCCAGCCAACGGCCAGCCAGCACAACACTTGCCAGCCGCCTCCGACGTGTATTTCTTCTCCACACCGCCTTGTCTTACCTCCTTCTGCTTGCCCCGGCCATCTCTGTCCTTTCTCCCTTCGCATCACCTCACGAACCCGGCACACCCGTCGTCACGACCCGCGTGAACGCGTGCCACGATGAACGAACAGCAGGCGAAGGCACCGCAGGATCTCCGTAATGTCGTCAACTATCTGCGCAGCAGCAAGGCTGGGATGAAGATCCGGGTGGGGATTCTGAACGGGAAGCGGATAGATTACTTCAAAGGTACGTGGTACGATCGCCACTCCGTCGCCCGCTCCGGAAGCAAGGGGTGGCTTCTCGTCCACCGCGGTGCTTCAGAGAACGATGTAACGAGCGACCATGCATTCTGTCTGGGCTTTCGGAGGTATAGAATGGCATGTCCACTCGTTGTGGCGACAGCGGCTGGCCTGCTCCGGCGGGATCCTGTTGCAGCGCTATCAGGACTGCTCATTGAATACCTGAGGGTGCTGATTGCCATGCAATGGTATGCTGCTGCACGTATTCACATCTCTGTGGCCATGGCAAGGGATGCATCGGTTCTAGTTCGTGCGAGTCGTCTCGCGACCGCACACGCGTTCGGGAGTGGCTGACGGGGTGCCTCGCGCACATACACGAATCTGACTGGTCGGACACAGGCAGAAGCGCTATCAAAGCCCTCCTCGCACCAACATACACGAAGCTCAAAAACGTCCCGCCCGTCACCAACGAGGCAGAGGCCAGCACCGTCCTCACATCCGTCATCCCCTTCGCCTTCTACCTGCACGTCGACCGGGGGCAGCCCTCCGGCTCCTCCAACTCGCCCAAGCTGCTCACGCTCGAGCAGATGCAGACCGCGTTCGACGCGTCGCACTACTACGCGTGGTTCTACGAGGGCTCGCAGTGGACGACGTACGCCGGTGGGCTCGCCATGGTCGCGATCATGCTCGCCGGCGTCATGTTCCCGCTCTGGCCGCCCGTCATGCGGCTGTACGTGTGGTACCTCAGCATCGGCGTGCTCGGCCTCGTCGGCCTCTTCTTCGCGATCGCCATTGTGCGGCTGATCTTCTACATCATCACTGTGATCGTCGCAAGTCCTGGAATCTGGATATTCCCGAAGCTTTTCGCAGACGTCGGATTCGTGAGTCGCCAATTCTTGTGTGCGTTGCCCCCGTGGAGAGTGCGCCGCGAGGTCGATGTGAATGCTGTCCTGTCTTGCGGCGTCCTCTCCATCCAAGTCTAGCGTGTTCGGCCATTCCACCTCACAGCTACTGACGGCATCGTCTTCCTAGGTGGAGTCCTTCATTCCACTATGGGAATGGGACTTCCCAAAAAAGAAGGGCAAGAAGAGACGTGTCGAGAGGGAGAAAGGAAAGGGTCGCGCCGCGCCCACAGAAGAGGGCAGCGCCCTCATCGAGGAGGTCGGCGACTCGGGCTCCTCGCGCCCAGCAAGCCGAACCGCACGGGTCGAGGATGTCCCCGAGGACGATTAGGCTTCATGCTGAGTAGTGTCGATGATGCGGGGGTTGCTGTATCTATTGGCTAGGCATTCTTCTCTCTGGGACGATTAAGCTATTATAATCCGATTAGTTCTCTCTATGCTCAACTATTCTCCGTCGATAATGAGTTGGCGGGGGTGACGCGGCTTGAGGTGCGGTCGAGTCGTCGGAGTGCTGCCTGTGCTTCCATGACGCCCTCGCGCATTTTGATGCTCCGTGCCTGGTCAAGACTCTGCTTGAACAGTTGTCTGGACTGATCGACGTCGCCACCCATCTGAACGCCCCTCAGTCGAGAACAGCGACAATGACGGCGCTGCGAAACTTACCTCATGAAGCGATCCGAGGTTGAACAGCACTGCCGCAAGCGTCTGTTCGCAAAGCCAGAGGTCTTCAGGGCTGCCTCCGGATTCTTTTGTGCGCTCGATGGTCGCGAGCCCTTGCTGCGCCCATGCGATAGCTTGCGCCCGCTTCTCATCCGTCTGCTTGCCCCGGATGCTCAGTTCCGAGATATTGTTCATGAGCTGTGCGCCTGTGGACACGGTCAGCTCAGTACGCCAAGAAGTGCGCGTCAAGCTCACCTCTGCATCGTTCCTCAGCCGTCGCCGTCTTCTTACTTGAGGGCGGCGGGACGAGCAAGCTTATAGCCTGCAGATACAACGGCATAGCATACCTGGAGCACAAGTCAGTTTAGACCACGGCGCGCACCGACTGCACGCACTCGACATTCCCCTCCCTCGCATAGAACCGTCCAAGGGCCTCCAACGGCGCACCCACATCCGTCTTGGTCACCCACGGCGGCAGCTCGAGCTCTACCAGCATAATCGGCATAACATCCCGCTCCTGCTTCTCGCCCTCGACGACGATCTTTCCCTTCCCAGCCTCGTCGCGGACGACGCGGAGGAGCTCCTCGACGGCGTACGTCAGCCAGCGCTCCTCCTCCGCGACGGGCAGCTGGTACGTCTCCGCCATCTCGCCGAGCTTCGACGCGAGCGCGACGGCGCGCATGCGCTCGGGCCCGCTCAGCGGTGCAGCCGCGTTGGCCGCGCGCAGCCGCGAGAGCGCGTCGGAGTACACTTCGTAAGCGGGCTCCGGCCGCTCGGCGGCCTCGAGTGTGGAGGCGAGCGCGATGGCGATCCCGGAGAGCTTGAGGTGGGCGGAGGGCGAGAAGGTTTCGAACGGGAGACCGAGGGCCGTGTCGTATGCTCTGCGTGGGAGATGAGGAGATGTCGGTGGGGAGAGAGGGGGACGTACCGGCGGAGGTATCTCTCGCTTAGGATGAAGTCGCCTTGGTTCTTCGCCTTGATGCCTGCTCGCAGATCGCCCCGCACTTCTTGCGGCCACATCGTGAACATCGAGTAGAACTCATATCTGGACGAGAGTTAGATTCAGCATCGATGCCATTGTAACAGTGGATGAAGAAACCTCGACAAATAGATTATGAGAGAGGGATACGGTGACTAGTTGGCCTTCTGTGAACGTGAGGACATTGGACGTATGTAGAGGCATCTGCGTCTTGTGTCCACATAATCGTTACAGAGCACGAAGGCGACCAACGACGCGATACTACGAATCAGTTCGGCCTGCTCTGAGCATGTATAAAACCGCTCATGATCCCCGCAGGTGCAAGGAGCATACATGCCAGAAAGAGACAGTCGATTCGCTTGGGGTGACTACTCTGACGCAGATATCCGTAACATTAGCCACGCAAAGGGTATAGGGCGCACGGATCGACGGGTTGTCTCGAACATGCATGCGCGTAGGCATGCGAGGGTGTTCAAGGCACACGTACCAGGCGGGTGTACTGACTATGCATGCATATGCCTCTTGCGCGTGTATCATCCAGAGAACCTGCGTATCCTTCACCCACAATTTCTGCGGGGTCGTAGAGCGACGCACAAAAAACACCTTCCCCGCGCTCGATACGGGTCTGCTCATGGCAGTAAATCACGCTGTACACGCCAGTCATGTAGCGGGAACCACAGTTCCCAAGAGCGCTGTATGCAATGCGATCTCTGCCGTGACAATTCTTCATCCAGCCCGGTCGACCTCTGTCCGCGTCTGCCCCATACGGTCCACAGAAATCCCATAGAGCACCGACTCTTGCGCCTCGCCAGTGCGTGGAGCCGACCGGTGTAGGAAGATGGGACCGAAGTCCAAGGTAGGAGAACAAATACCGCGAGAAGGATGACTTACACGCCGTACACCGTGGACCCCACTCCCAAAGCAATCAAAACCGTAAACACAGTTGATATCCGAGAATTCGAGCGGACCCATTGTTGCAGGGGCGAAGTTGCGTAGCTGCGGGTGAAGGGTGGCAAGTAGTGTCGACGGCAGACGGGCGCGAGGTTCGGAGCATTTGACTGAGAGGACGGCCTGGGACGGAGAGTGCGTTTGAGAGCACTTGTAGAGCGCAATGGAGAGTTCATAGCACGTTGACTCCGACGTTGACTCGGCCAAGTGCTATAGGCGGCGCAGCGGGGCAGCTGCAGAACTACAGCAAGCGCTGGCAAGACGCTTTGGAGCGTCGGGCCACATGTCACGTGCCTACGTCGCGCTTGTGGCTGAAGCTCAGGCCCGACGACCTCTGAGTACTTGAGTCCCGAGTCGCGCGACAATCCTCATGTTGATTCTGTCATTGGCTTTGAACTATGGCTCGCTCTTGTTTCTGAAGCTCGCATCGTGACATCTCGACAAATACATGATCAAGAACACTACTAGTACGACGGGCATCCAAGAATCGGGTTATAGACTTCAAGACTAGTGCTCCACATGCGACAGAGGTAGAAATACAGTACGGATATGATGGAACTAACGCAACAGTACGGAAGCATACATACAACGAGGCTCACGACTCGTGAGTACAGCAGCGACCATAATACACAAGATACAAGATACGCCCACGGCTCACGAACGTTTCAAGTCGGCGGCAAGGGTACTAGCTTGAGGTAGTTCCTCGATGGTACGTCTTCGAGACTCGAGGCATCTGCGTCCTCGAGAAGTTGCCGGAGGCACTCGGCCGCCGAGTCCACCGTGAAATGCCTCTTAAAGGCATCTGGACGGCTCAGTGTCCTCTTGCAAGCGGGGCACTCATATACCCCTGAGGCTTCTCCCCGGTGAGCCTTCGTCGTCCTCTGGTGGCGCACCATATCTCGCTTGTCACTGAATGTCATGCCGCAGTGACACACCCACTTCTTGCTCCCCTTCCCGGTGCGGGTTCTCTTCTGTGACCGAAGATGAGTACGACGAATACCACGAACAAAAGTAGACCCACTTCTCTCGAGGTGCCCGCCTCGGCGGCGTGAGTTGAACTTGAAGCCGACGCCCTTTCATCGTCATCGGAAGACTCTGCATCCTCGTCTCCGTCCACCTCCGAGTCCGGGTCGCCGACATCGGAGAGCAAACGCTTGCGCTTAAGCACCTGCTTCGTCTGCTTCCGAACTGGCTCCTCAACTTGAGGTTCGTCTTCGACGAGCCTGGATGACGACGCCGTTAACGTTGGGCTCGCCGCTCTTTCCGAATGCGCCTCCGACTCGAGTACGGCCGTCCGACTTTCGTCCGACTCGGAAGACGAGTCCTCGTCGGCGTCTGAAGTAGGTATTCGCTGAGGTGGCGAAGGGAAGAGGGCCTCAAGGTCGTCTTCAAAAAGTTCTAGTAAGCCCTCGTCTGCGAAGAGTTCTGGCTCCAAGGGCGGCCCCTCTACGAGGCGGCATGCCGCCTCGACAACGTCATCGTCAAAACGGCAGCGCAACCGCTCTTCTGCTTCCTCACGCCAGAATAGAACTTGTGCCGGTGTCAGGATCGCGGGATCGCGGTCAACCCTCTTTACTGGATAGTCGATAAACTGTGAGAGATCGGGATCCTCGTCAACGTGTTTGAACTAAGTACGACCATTGTCAATCATAAAGTTTGCCAGATTAACAATAGGCCAACGTACTAAGATAGAAGCAATCTCATGTATGAGGACGAGAGGCATCGCTGTGTTGGAGGCTGAGGGGCGACGAGGAGGTCTGGAAGGGTGGAGGGGTAGTGGCAGGTCGCTTATTGCCTCGGGATTGAGGACGTATCGGGGGAGGGGCAGCGCCGTACTTATGCCTTCTCGGCTAGGATCCCACGTTCAACTATCCAGTTGCACGTAACGTGCCGACTAGACCTAACCTACGCAGGACGCACATAGAATCAGTAGGATAAAGCGTACCCGGGAAATGAACGCAAATTTCAATAGCGCGCCGAGTCGCATCAACACCGGTCGTTCCGCCAGAAGGGCTTCCTTAGGGTTCGCGGCACCAATATAGGCACACGTCACAGTCGCCAACCCCATCTTGCATTGTCCTTTGCCATGTTCCCAAATTGGACACCAACCAGCGCATGGCTCCCGCCGAATCGAGTGTGTCTGACCTCGCGTATCGCATCAGATAATGCGGATCTTGCGCGCGCGCCTGCCCGCCGCCGTACCTCCGCCGCCCGCATGGAACTTGAACGGACCCGGAACAACGGAACCAAACACGAGAGTGAGGGAGGGCGTGCTGGAAGAGAAAGTCGCCATCCATGGTGCCGCACACAGCGAGAGCATTTCACATGGCAGCTTCCCTTTGCTACTCCAGGGGGGCCGCCAGTCCCATCCCTTCGGACGGGGTCCCCCCCCCCCCGGGAGGCATGCCATGCGTATTGAGCGCTTAACTTCCTGGAGAGTGGTAAGTCAGCTTGTCGCTGCGCACAGGCACTCAGGCGTCTCGTAAGGCCTACCTCTGGGTTTCCCATGCCTCTGCGCGTCGGTTCAACCGCAAGCCTCGCTGCTTACTGAGGGACGAGGGCTGTATGCCTATGTAGGATTTGTGGGCAGACGCTGGGTTAGTGCTTGGCGATTCGGGAAACGGACTATCTATCGTGTCACATTTTCGACAGCCACTGCGAACGTCCACCGGTTAATGATTTTTGCAAAGATGCATAGCTTCCCAACGTACTGGATGTTTGGTCTGTTTCGGAGCGACGCGTTGTATCGAGGTGAGGGCCCTCTCATTCGCTCCGATCCCTGAATCCACCTCATACTAGTAGTCAGCCCAGGCTTTACGGAATAGATTGTTTCCAAGCATCATACAATCATTATAATCTGGCGGCGCTCGACGTAATGCATGTGCGGCTTACGATGTCTCCAGGGCTGCCAAATCGCGTCGGGCATGTGTACACGTGTACAGTGTGCCACTCGCTGTCTGCGGCGACAAACTGTGAGTCCTTGCATCGTCTGGTACGTGGAGCATAGTATTCTCACTGATTCTTTTGCACAAGCCTTCAGCCGACGCAAAGGAGGCTGTAGCTTTTCTGGGATGCACATCTTCCTCAATCGAGGAAAGATCGATGTGTTCCGTCTCTACCAACGGGAGAGACGACTACAACTGCACTTCACTTCGTTCAGTCTTTCAGTGAATACGCCCCGAGCATTCATAGACGACCGGTGGGACGGGATGATAGGTGCGTCCATAGGTCGTAGCTGTGCGTTCATGAGGCCTTTCCGCGGCATCGACGACGGTGGCTGTCCGGTGGCTGTCCGGTGGCTACCGTCCTGCAGGCAGCGCTTCGTCGTTCTTTCGGGACCCCTGACACAAGTTGAGTAGCTGTCGCTGGCCGGCGATCAAGCTCGAGCATCGCGGAGGACCCGATGGGCTCCGATGGGCCGCTGGGCAAGCTTGTTTCCCCGACTCGGACTTGCCCGCCCGATCGACGCAAGGCGGATGATCCATGACGCACACGGAGGCGGATTGATTTGAAATGTGAGTAGGATCGTCTCAGCGCAACGGTACTAGACATTCATGACGAGTTAGACCGCGTTACCCGTTCGCTAGCATCGCTACAGTCCAGGAGAAGCTGCCGCATTGATCATCCTTCCCCTACGATGTCACAGCCCAACGGACGGCAATCTCTGTATATCCGTCTCGCGCATATATCAGCGAAGTCAGTTCACAAGTTCAGAAGGTTCGTAAAGAGCTGTGGCATGAGAATTTCAGGCAGCTCCGACACTAGTGCTCGCGAGTCATGCAGTGAGGACCAACAGCCCAGATCAGCATGTGCACCGCTGAACTGGGGAGAACGCGATGTCCATACGCCTCGGTTTCTCTTTGAGCTGGTCGGGATGCTCGCGGAGTGAGATGAGCTTGGTTCCGTGGCGTGGCGTACTAAGCTCACCGTTAGGCCGGCGTCGACACGAAGATGCAGAGGAATCGGAACATAACCGCCAATCTTCGCCTATACGCATTCGAGTATAGCGTGGAACATGAGCGTAGACCATGTGTGATCACAGTAGATGCCAGGAATCCGTACCACCAGACATAGCACTGGCCGACATGTGAAGAGGTCTGCTAAGTGCCCGCGTCAGACTCGGTTTCGCAGCGCATCCACCTAAAACTGCGCACGCCGTTCGTCAGGCGCATACGACATCCTCAGTTGAATCAGAATTCGCGCGCAGAGCCGACTGCCCATCCACACGGACGCGTTTGGCACGCAGAAATGTGGCCAGAAATACCCGCTCACTACCCTATATACTCGGACCCCGGGCCATGTAATGGCGCCCGCGTACCAAGAGATACCTGACGCTCATGGCGGAAAGCTCGAGCAATAGCGCGACCAGATAAGTGATGAATGAGATGATGCAGTAATACATCGACTCGCCAGTCGCATCCGAGTCGTGTGCTACTCCGCTGCAAGGTCACTCAACGTTCAAGGAGCGGCGGCGACGCTGTCGAAGTAAGGCGCATGCAAGCGCATCATTGCCCAGCGAGTGTTCGGAAGCAGCTCACATCTATGAACCTGAAAAGCCTATCATTAAGGTAAGGAGAAGGGATTGTATAGGCTAGTAGTAGCCCGACCCAGGTGTCGGACGCTCGAATGCATTGGCAGCGGCCGCGGAAAGCCACTACGATATCGCAGTTATTCGAGCTTGGCGCAGCATGAACTCTGAAGAGGGACCAAATTCAAAAACGACATCACTAAGAGATTGAATGAACGAATTGCTATCACAGAATAAGGCAGTGGCGGTACTAGTGAGTTCATCGCGCAGAGGCTCGAGGGCGCGACGCAGTCACGTGCATCGTGTTCAACGCGTCCTGGTCGGGCGTCTTGCCTTCGACCAGTCGCCCAGGGCCTGGCCTCGTCACGTCCTCGAACTTTTGGTGTTCTATGCTGCACAACGTCTCTCAATGTCGTACCACGCAGTCGAGGAATCAAATGGCTCCACATTGAAGACCCAAGGATACTACAGGTTATTGGTACAAGGCTCCGGGGCCGCCGTGACTATGCCACTATCATACAGTTCAATTCGGAGGAACGCTTCGCGCCGAAAGGACGAGGGATATAAAACAATACATGTGTGGGCTCGAGGGGAGGTAGAGAGAGGGGAATGCGGTATACGCTGTAGTGCGTCGTCTACTTCAACACTGGTGCTGCAGTCGCAAGGCCTTAGCAGGTTGAAGACGAGAGGCAAATACGGGAACGTACAATGCGCGACGTTGATCAGGGCTCCTCATCATCCTCGTCATCTCCGAGGTAACCGTCATCTTCTAAGATTTCCTCAGACTCGTCTCCAACGCGAACATTAGGAGACAGCCTTTGCGGGCACATAATCTCCAGCAGCTCCGCCTCCGTGAGCTCCATGGAATTCTCCCCCCCAGAACCTTCTTCCCACGCAGAGCATGAGACTGTTCGTGAGTAGACCACGCGATCGGGCGACGCTGGCCGTGTGCTCATTGGCGATATGTCGGACACCATGTCGTCCGACGACGGCTCCCCGACGTCGATGGTCGCAATCTATGAGGACATAAGCCTTGAACAGCCGCCTTACTGGATGTAACAACTCACAAACACTTCCTGAAACTGTCTAATGGCAGTCGTCAAGAATTCCAAGTCGAGCTGAGTCGTCTCAGAAGTCATGTTCAGGGGGAGTATATGCGGGGGTGGGGAGCGGGTGTGGCAGGCGCTGGACACGAGCGACGGCGGACGTTAGGGAGGGCGCGCGGCGGAACGACCGAGGTGGGGCTGTAGGCTCTTGCGTTGGGGTGAGACTAGGAGCAGTCGGCTCAGACCGCTATTTTTACGTGTCCTGGTCGGGGACTGTATGCAGCTCTCCGTAGATCGGCAGAGCAGGCAAGGGTACGGGAGTGACACGGCCAGTCCTTTCCCCCAGTGATCACGCGCACTGCACCAATCAGCAGGATAAAGCGTAACCGGGAAATGAACGCAAATTGCACGCACACGTTGTGTTGTGATCAGAGACTATGCATTCCGACAGAAGCGCTGTGAAAGGCCTGGGAAGCAATAGGCGCCAGAGGCTCCGTAGCCGCGTTCGCCTTGCATTGTCCCCCGTTATCAGTCCAAATCCGGATGCCATTCCTGATGCGCATCTTCCACGGCGCATGCAGGGAGCATCCAATCAGATGCGGTAGGATGCGGTGCATCATCCCTTCATGCGGTGCATTCCTTCCTCCGGACCCTAGTACCGGAGCCCGCTCGATGGTGGGATTCCGCTGCTGCACATGCCAGGTGGAGAGCAGACCGCCTCGCGTTATGCATCGCAGAGAGGTGCAGACTAACACTGTTAGCCAGAGAGACTTTGCCGCGTGTTGGAATTATCCCTGGCGTGCGGCGCGCGCTCGCTCTTCTCAGGGTGACCCTTTGGTGGGCGGGGCACTCAGGTGCGATGTCGCTGACTTCGTCAGGCGTAGCATGTCACCACACGTGATGCTTCCCTTCCGACCCGTCGCGCGAGGGGATGGGATCTAGGGCTAATGCCCTTCCGGCCTTGCCAATCCCGGCTCGTCCGGCGGAGATGACAGGGCGCGGCGCGCAGGTCAGCGTTCGTGACAAACATTGAAGCTAGTAACTCACTTTTGCTAATGTGTAAATGCCTGTACAGTCTAGCGCATTTCCTCTCTACGTCCTCTTCGGATACGTCGGGGACAATCACGCCTAAGAAACATGGCCAAATTCAATGAGAGGTTGAACACGATTAGGTCTGGACAGGAGACGCCAGTGTCCCGCAAGAGTGGCATCCATACTCCAAGATACGGTTTGTATCGTCTTCAAGGCTTGAGATGCGTTCTGTCGTACAGGATATCCAGGCCTTGGAATCACGGGCCCCTTGCGTGTCAGACGCAATCCATGACCTGGCAAAACGTGTACGTCCCGTGGTTGTACCCTGCAGGTAGAGACAATCAGAACACATTCTACACAGGAATAGTCAATTCAGCGTGCTGACGACTGACAGCTTGCACTCTGCAGCGGTAGTAAAGACCACCGTTGACTCCCGGCGTTCGCCTTGTGTTATCTGGCAGCCGCAGCCAGATGAGTGCTTCGTCCGCTATCATGTCGTTAGTCTCGCGGATGGCATACTCTCCACTTCGCAGGGAGGTTCAGGTTGTGCACAATGACTCTGCGCCAGTCCATGGCAGGGTATGGGTGCCCAAACCTTAGAGAAATGCCCTCCGGGCGATGACTCGGGGCGGTGGAAAAAGGACCCCGGGGACCTCCGGCCTCTACCACTGAGTTATAGCTCTAAATGAATATCGCGATGTACAGGACAACACATCGGAATTCGGCGCGGGCTTGTTTGTGCAAGTGGGCTCCAGCGTCGCCTTTTCCTCGACTCGACGTCACTTGGATTACATAATGCACCAACGATACAACTGGTAAGTTACACTACGGAGACTAACGCTACAACCGAGACTCTGCAGTACTGTACATACACATCGCTAGAACCTGATTATCAGCCTACATACTAAGGATCCGTACTGTCCTTCTGCCTCGTCTCAGTAGCGTCACTCTTATAATAGAGCTTGATATGATTCGTTGGGCTGATCTCTTCGAGCGTGCCTATGCTCGCACCCCTTGCCCTCAGATCCTCTATCATGAACTGCGAGCAGCCCTCAGATGAGTTCGTGATGTGCCTTTTGAGTTGATCGGCACGTCCGAGGACGCTCTTGCACCTCGGGCATACATAACAGTAGCCCAGGTGAACGGATTCCTCATGCCGCTTCAGGTCCTTTGGTTTGCTAAAGCTCGCATCACATCCGACGAAACAGCATGCGTGCGGCTTCTGTACCAGGGTCAAACGATGGATGTCAGTCTCTGTATCCGAACAAAGCAAAGCCGTAATGCAGGCACTCACAGGCAGGGGCACTACGTCACCAAAGTCCTTGGTGGTGCGACGCTTCTTTCTGCGAGGCTCTTCCCTCTCGTCATCCTAAAACACCAGACACGAGTGTATCAGCCCCACCTGAACTGTGACGCGTCATGGTAAGATGTCAACTTACTCCGCTCTCACCAGAGACGTCGTTCCCTGCCGGTTCAGGACCTTCAAGTACGAAATCCTTGATCATGTGGCCAAGCGTGATTTGGGAGCGATCGGAGGTCTCCGGGGAGGTAGTGAACTCGGCTCTCCAGAAGACAGAGACAGCCAATTCGTAGGGAAGCATGTTCCCTGATATGCCGCACTCGGTGTGAGGGTTCAGAGAACCCATCCTAGATGCCCAGTGGTTGGAAGGGAAGACGGCAGGGGGCTATGACCAGGAGAGTCAGCACGTAGCACATGTGGAGCGGAGTAGTACCTACGATAACGAGGCGAGGCGCAAAATCAACAGTCTGAAGAGACTCAAGTGGGAATTTGAACATGGCCATGTTTCAAGTCAGAGGATAGACAAGTATCTCGAGGACGTGATCTGGAAAGGGCAGCTAATCGCATCCCCCCGCACCTCTCTTTAAACTCTCGAGCGTGGTAATTCGCTGAGTCTGATCCATTCACCAGCGAGTTATGCATCGGGCTCGTAGAGGGTTCTGTCGTCGATCGAAGATCTCGGAAGAAGCCTGCCATGGAGGATTGATCGTCGATGACCAATTTGAGCAAGTTTCCATCGACCACTTCGACCGCTTCTCCGCATGACCCACTGTGCGGTAGCAGAGCCGAGCCTGCTACGTGTAAGCCCGCGCTCACTTCTGCACGATGGGCAGACCGAGACGTGAGTGACGGATGTCGTGGCTCGAGAGGCAGGTGAGCGGCGGCTGGGCTGAGGCCCCTTCGGTTGAACGATAGCATCTGTAGACGCCCGTTGAGTTTACGTAGGAAGGAGTATTGATAGACATTTCCAAAACCTACTTTGTCTGAAGTGAAACATGGGCACCCTGTCGGCGAGCTCCTACATCTCCGTTACCTGATGGAAGGTTCCGCCCCGCGATCGGGAAAACTAATTAGTACGACCTATTGAATTGGATAGCAAGCCAGACGTCGGCCAGGATCCTGAAGGCATGACCATGACCTGCTAGCAGAACGATCGAAATGGCGGGTTGAACACGGACCCCGGCGGTATACCGGTTGGTACCCCAGATACAGCAGACCTGTTAGGTTTTCCAGCTGGCCTTCGTCCGCTGTCCCCATATTGCACGTGTAGTAGCCTGAGCCTGCCGCTGCAGTCACTTAATGTGCCTGGTGGCTGTCACTAGCATAGCCCGCCAAAGCGTCCGGAGGGCGCTCGTCGGCACACCAAAGTCGGGTGCGCGGTCGCGGCGCCCGATGCGAAGCCACTGTTGGCCACGTTGCGCGGCATCGCGAACCCATTGTCCTCGCCGATGATTTCCCCTTTTGGTCGTTCGTTTTGTGAACACGCGGTCGATCCGCGAGGCCGTCAGAGTCCGCCTGCCTTCGACAGCGATGCAGGCAGTCGGACTGGAGCAGTGGTCAATTACAAGTACACCCGACAGCGGGGAGGGGCTTACAGGGCTCTGATGCTGGGGCCGACGTCAGGCCTCGCTTTGGGACAAGGCCGACGTCTCGAGACGTTTCTTGTAGGCTGCGCCTGTAAAGGACTGCAACGCGGACTAACTCGCGAATAAGATCACGTACCAATGACCTCGGTCGCGTTACTACATTAGCGCCCTCTTCATCGCAGAAGACCGAAAGGGTGGGCACATCGGCAGCACATCTGAAGCGCATGGTCTGCATGCTTCGACGTCTTAGTGACTTTCTCTTATGTTGGCAACAGAGCATGATACGCTGGGGTACTAGACGTGAGTTTTTTTTCGGGACTGTGTATCCATAGATGATTACTTGCCAACAGAACGCTCGACGTGGAGCTGCAGGGCAGCGACGCATACAATCGGGCGCACAATCTCGACGAACCCCGCACGATGGTGGTCATTCCGGCCGAGACGTACTCGAATCCGGCTCTCAACCATACTTCGCAATGTAGACTGTCTGTGTTCGACAAGTCAACTCTAGAACACACGTATTCTGCCTCCGAGAGTCCGCACGAGTTCCATAGCAAATTTTTCATGTATTCTGCACAATTGCCACTATCCGTTGATTCTTCACTTGTCATCAGGGCTGAGAGCTTCCTCCGCCGTTCATGAGTTCAAGGATTGAGAGGGTCGCGGTGGCGCGGTATGGTCGGTCAGAGACTGAACAGTGCTACATGAACACGACAGTCGATAGCCGAAGCGTCTACCCTTCGGGCGTTCTCGGGACCCCGGAAGAGCTCGGAGGAGGAGGAGGAGGAGAGTGTATTGTGCGTTTACATCGTGACGACCACTATCAGCTACAGAGACTCAGACACGAATCGATAGACTAAAGAAACACTTGCTACGAACACTGACAGGGTATGAGGGACAGGGACACTAAGACATAAGTATAGCGAACGAAGTAAAAGTATGCATTACACACGATGCGCGAACAGGGGTCATGAAGCATTGGCGACCGCGTTCGAGCCGTTCGACTTGCCAACAGGAAGCCATACCGTGCAATACCCGAGATGACGTTCGGGTTTGAGCTGATTCAGGCTGTCGACTGGCCCGCAGCATCTCTCACCCCTTGCCCGCCTCTCCGCCAGCTCTCTGTTAACGTCGGCCAGGATCGCAGGACCGCAATCCGTTCTCTTCGCGTGTCTCTTGAGTGCGTCCGCGCGCGACAGGTGGTTTTTGCAACTTGGGCATTTATATGTCTTGCAGCAGTGCACACTTGCGTAATGCCGGCCCACGTCCTTAGTGCAAGATAATCGCGAGCGACAGTTGCCGAACCCACACAGATAACCCGACTCGTCATCAGGTTGTTTCCGAAGCGGATAACGAAGCCCCTTGTACTTTCGGTACTGCGAGCAATCGGTTTGATATTACGTGTTTCATCGCTGAGATGCACTCACATATATCTGACCGAGATCGTTGTCCGCATCTGGGACCAGCTCCGGAGCAGCGTCGACCTGTCCAGAAAGTGATGTCTCGCCAGTCTGCGCAATGACCGTCATCATGGAAGTCGAAGAGTCTGCCAGCATAGGCACTTACGGTAGACATATATGAGCTATGGTGATAGTCATATTCTGAGTATCCGTCCACCATGTCCTCGCCGTTACCAGGTATCTCTTCTGGGGTGCCCCAGTCCTCCGATGCAGGCATTCCGTAGGGTACTTGCAATGCGGGTGTTAACTCGGGGTCGAACATGGAATTGGGGTACTCGGGCATGCTTCCGAGCAAGAAAGCGTCGCTCCACAGGCTGTAGGCCGACGTGTCGAGCTGGACGATAAAGTCAGCTAATGCCCACTACCTTGAGAATCAATGTAGTACGCACCTGAAACTCATTCTCGAAGGGTATTGGTCTCCCTGTGAGAAAGGACATGTTGTGGACTGGACGTAGTAAGAGGATTGTACAGGTAAAGGTCTGTCGTCGAAGAAATCCGCAGCACGAGAAGCGCAACTGGGAGGGATATTTATGTTACAGTAGATTGTCCCTAGAAGCAGAAGTCTAGTCGATAGACGGCGGCAACGCAGTTTTCACGGGCACGTGTGAGAAGTCACATCCTCGATAGATGACCCAGTTGAGACTAGAGTCTCGGATATTGCTTCCGGTGCGTCTCTGGCCTCGCCAAAACGGACTGCACAGATCGCAATCGTAGACACTGAGAGCGCCCGCTGTCAAAATTGTTCTCGAGCCGAGCAAGTGCTCCTTGTACTTTGGCGACACATCAACCAGTCTGATAGGGGCTACTTCGAACTGCAGCTACTTAGCGAACTGCCTGAAAGGGGATAGACGGCGCGTACTCGGGTGTGCGCCCGGAGACGAGATGGGTACTCAGGCCAACCGTCCGCGGCTATGGCCTACAAGGCCTGCCAGAAACAGCAATATGCCACTACCAGCTGAGCCACATCGCGATCCCATGGCACGGGCAGAAGCAAGCCATTACTACCCGAGGGCCACTCCGTGCCTGACCATGAGAATCACGACGTACTGGTCTTTCCTCCACGAGATGAGTGACGCGTTCAGGGCGGCCTCTCTGGACTTGGCCAAACCAATTCCGGAGCAGTATCATTGCGAAGAATTGATGTTTCGTGGTGAAAGCACGCATCCTTAAGTTACCCTCCGGCTATGGATGTGTCGATTGAGACAACTTATCGTGGAGTTGTACAACAGCCCGATCAAAGGGAGGCGCGCACCACCCGCACGTCTAACACCCAGAGATGGCTCGAGTGACACAAGGTTTGCAGAGTCGTGGACGCTGTCATCTTGTGAACAGTAACGTAGAAGAGATGAATAGATCCGTAGGACGTACGCGGACAGGACGAGATCGTGGATGCATTCAAGAGAAACCAGGACGCCGCCAGCAGCAGTCCTCGGACTAGCGCCGTTGGCACGGCCAGCCTGAGAGCCTGAGACAGCCGATCCAACGTTGCGCGAAGCCCACATTAAATGCGACAGGAGACAACAACAATGTTGAGATCAGGTACCGTCGAGTTCGTGGTCCAAGAGCGTCAGGTCGAAAGGACCAACGACGACGAACGTCAAGACTTGCTTGACCGGGACTGCGTGTTTGACGTTGTTTGGTGCCGATCTGCAACGACGGGCTCAGCGGTCCGCCACAGCTCATACTGGTGCTCGTCGCCGACCTCTCCGCCTTCGCCGCCGTCTCAAACCTCTGGGGCGCGTGCATCACCCCACAATGGCCGCCTTGCAAGCAATCAAACAGTTCCGACTGAAGGAGCTGGCAACAGCCCTGACTGCGGCCCCCGAGGCGACTACTCGTCCGAAGGTCCCCAACCCGTTCCTCCCGCGAAAGAACCCAGAGTCTGGACGTTGGGCTCCGCCGAAGTACTCGCTCCGTCGGCAGGCCGAGCTCGTAAAACTTGCCCGCGCGAGCAACACGCTCCATCTTCTCCCTCCAGGACTGAAACTCGGTGTCCAGCAGCTTGCCACGGCAGCAAGCACGCAGAGTGCCACGGGCACAAGCGCGTCACCGAGCGAGGAAGTATGGGCGCAAGACGTAGAATGGGAGGGTGAGCTGAAGAAGAAGAAGGCAGTACCGGGTGCGGAGATAGGCAGCAAGCTGTACGCTGGGAGGCGGAGGATGTTCAAGGGTCACAAGTGGGAGCGAACGCGCGAAGCGAGGGAGGAGGAGCGGCGCAAGGCGATGGAGCATATGTCGAAACGCATTGTCGGCTTCAAAGCGGTACGTTTCCTGGCTTTTGGCCTTGACGTGCGGAAGATTGAGTCTGCGGTAGTCGTACCGTCGGAAAATCCCCAACCCCGCCAGCATCCCTCAAGCCACCAGCTACACCAAGCTACCGTTCTAGTCATGATGGGATTATCTCCCCTCCTCCTGCATGCTGTTTTGCTGTTCCTTCCGAGCAAGGGCCGTGGCGTACTATGGGACTTCTGGCCGGTAGACATCCGACAGCTTGTACACCGTAGGTCAGTTCGTGCGCGACCTGACTTAGATGGAGCTACGCACCATAACCTTCATTGCTACCTTGTCCGATGTCTGATCTCACCTCAACGGACCGGTCGCTCTTCGTTGAAGATGTTCCGAGGCGTTGACCATGCGCGCAGCGCTCCCTGACGTGCTTGCGTGAGTTGACTTTTGCAGGGCATGTCAACTAAGAGAACGGTAAGCAGTGTGTAGGACTCACATTCAATCCAAAGGACGACAAGAGTTGCTTTGCACTGTGCGTGTTTCGACTTCTCTACGATGTCTTTTTTCTGAGATGCATTCGAGTTGTTGCCGGGCCAAGAGCGGTACAAGCCACAAGGCCTACAGGCTCGCGGATTCTACGTCGTCTGGATGCCGTCCGTCGTGCGAGACATGTAGGTATACATGTTCGTTCTGTAGCTCTCCTCTCGAAGGGTCGAAGAATACGACCTGCGAGGTCAGCTACTGGTCTGATTTGGAGCAGTGGCCGACCTCGAGGTGCACGATAGAGAGGACTGTTCAGGTCGTCTCGTCGTTGTATCATCGAACGAGTGGCTGCCTTGCGCGACGGGATCGAGAGCAGCCGGAGCGGCGAAGCTCAGCGTCTGAGGTACGTTGATGAGGTTGGACGCGTCTCGCATAGGTGTGTCGACTTCAGTCGTCGCGCGGCTCGGACAAAGACAAGTGGACGGCACAGGGAAAGCAAGGGCAATTGTCAGAAGCAACCTTTGGGAGCGGGCCACGACCTGCGAGCACGACGTCACCGCCGTGCCCCATGGCAATGCCATTGTGTATCGGTTCCTGTGTCCACTCCCAGGTCACTTCTGGCCGCCAATAAAGGCGGCCGACAAACCCTGCGCCCGCGTCGCACTGGTCAGTGCGCTACCGTCCGGGGGGGGAGGTGCATTCCGAGTCCCTCGGAAGCGCCTTGTCCGGGGTCTGCTCTGATGACCAGTAACGTTGACGGAAAGTAGCACACGCCGCCTTCGCAGTCCGGCCACCGCCTCAGTCCCTCGGGGTCCTGGACTTCGTCCCAAATCTACCCGAGTGGCACTTGCTGACGCGTCCCGTTTCCTAGATCTCTCAGATCTCAGCGGACACGGTGGCGGATGAACACGCTTTGCGCCCGATCGTTACGTAGACGAATACAAGCACTGCCCAAGCGGGATGCGCGAGGCCTGGGGGACAATAGAAACGTGGGCGACAATGGCGGAGCGTCCGCCGTAGGCAGCTGCCGTCGGCGGAGGTTCGTGGCTCGAGCTGCCTACTCTCGTGGGCTGCGGGCCGCTGCACAGCATAGTGCTCGAAGGGAGGAGCCGGGCCAGGGCGTCCAGAGACCAATCCTCACCAGAAGCGCTGCACGAACTGACGATCTCGCCACCATGCCCCCTCGTCCAGGACGAAAATTTACGGCATACACCACTCTTCACAGAAGCACAAGCATCGCCATGGCCCCTGAAAATGGGTAGGGAATGTCTTCCATGCGCCTGTGGCCAACCTGCGGCTGACTCTTCTATCGCGTTTGGTAGACTCAGATCGCGGGATCTGACCGCGAACCGCGCCTCAGGCTTCTGGCGCCAACGGAGCTCGCCAACCTAGCAACCTCGCGCGGCCTGCCGTGGACCAGCTCACAAGCGAAATGAAGGGCGCCGAGTGGCTCGATTGATCACCGGCGAGCGCCGCGCATCGGTGCAGCTACAGACTGCTACAGAACGCAAGCGCCACAGCCTCGCGTCCCGATTTGGTAAGGATGTCTTCCAGCGACGACAATGCAAGCTCAAGTGGACGCGATTTCTAAGCTTCCCGACCTTCCTGGGGATCACGCGCGTGCCGTTGAAACGGTAGCCCAGCGAGAAGTCCCACGCTCGACTGGCTGACTATGGCAAGTCTGTTCCCGGTCCTGCGGTCCTTGGGGATTTGTTCAATTTCCACGCAAGTCTGGTTTCACCAACCAAATCGTCGTCCGAAGGAAGCCGTCACTGCGGACTCAGGGTAGCGCCGACGCGTCTGCCTCATCACTCCCGCCGCCTTCGAACAGAGCCTCATGGCAGACCCTCTTACTATCACATTCAATTCATTCGTACCGCATCCGGTCGTCCTTTTGCTGCCTCGCGTCGGTAGCTTCTATTTGCCTCAGATCCGCCATCGAAATGAACGGGCCGAAATGCTGCACAATGGCTGTACGCGTCGAAGGATTTGGACGCGTCCGCTCGCCCTCGTCGGCACCTCGTGTTTCCTTACCTCAGCCGTGGACGACGTGCTGCTATAAATGACGGCGCAGACTTGCAATGGACGCTCCTTGTTTCAACGCTCGACAATCCTCTCAGCCAAGGCTTCCTCAACCTCAGCACTAGCCTCTCTTCACACACTCGCCCTACCCGCAATGGCCGACAAGTTTGGCACCGACTTCGCCTTTGTCTACTCTTTCCCCTCGGTCATCGACCCACAAGTTCAATTCCCGCAGACCAAGCCAGCTCCTGCGCAGCTCGGGTCCTGTGATGACTGGCAGAATGCGGTCCTGGTACGTAGTACAGTTCGTCCATATGTCTCACAAGCATTGAGATGTCGCAATTAGCAATACCTTGACGGCGACTACGCTGTGCCCGACTTCATTGATATATCCTGGGTGACCTCGGTACGTCGTACTTCGTATTCTCCATGTAGCATCATACTTATATGTGCTTACACTGAAACTAGGATATACAGCACGCCACATGGACGGCGTTCTACGCGAACTCTAGTCTTTCAAACGAAGAATTCTTTGAAAGGGCAAACACGGAACGTGCTCCCATCTTGCCAGACCCGACCAACTCTGCAAACATGGAGTCCAGCTGCGTGCAGCGCTGGGAGGACGGCGACGTCGCCTCGACTCCACCATCAGTGCCTGCCCCTCCCCCCGCTCCCACTGTCTCTCGCGGACTCAGATTCGATCCAGCCCCACGGATATCGCGCTCACGACAACTGGTGCAAACGCTGTGGGACCGGCCCTTGCCGGGGGGCACTACGGTCGAGGCACCCCCGGTGCCCAGGCATCATTCAGGCGGAGAGGCTCCTGGTGCGAACCGGTCCATCCTAGAGATTGTACAGGAGAAGGCACGACGCCAGACGGCGAAGTCCACTCCTGCTACCTCCGACACCCACTCCATGCCGGCCACCGAACAGGCGCAGGCTCCAGCGCCAACATCGGGAAGTCAGACGGCGTCACTCGTTTACGAATTCATTGAGTACGAACCCGAGTCGTCTCAGTCGCCGACCACCTCGAAGAAGAGGAAGACGCCAACTCCGCTGCCTGAGGAAACCCCGAAGGCGAAGCGGAGGAAACTTCCCATTTATGCAAAGTCATCGGCACTCAAAACGTTTTACTGGGAAGCGCGGCACATGGGCGGGGATGGCAAGCTGCTGCCAGTGAAGTAGGACGCCGGCACGGTCGGGTGCCGCATTTTTGACGAATTTCGAGCGGGCCCTTGGTAGTGTATTCGTATGATTTCCTGTTTCCGTCTCTGTAGCCGTATACCATACTACATCATGTATTCCCTTTGTTGCTGAATCGTCCCTGTTTGCGTAAATTACTCCAATCCAATACCACAGCCACTTCCTGATACCAGGCGTATGTGTCCGAGTCCCTTTGAAGTGCGAGTCCTGCGACAATGACTGGCAGTAGCATTAAGTGCCGGAGTAGAGGCTCAGACGAAGAGTTGTAACCACGGCCAAGCGCCCACGGCCTCAGGCTGGGCTCAGCGGGCGGAGGAGTTGCGAGCAGCCTGGTAGACATGATGATCGCCAATCAGGCTCCTATTGAGGCACGCCGAACTCTCTGAGTCCGTGGCAACAGGGCAGTTTTGTGGGGAGGGTGAGCGGTGACGCCACCGGCGCTGACTGCGAGCCTCGGGTGGCCGGTGTGTGGCCACCGGATCACTCGTTTTGTGCGACACCACTCTGAACGCCGTCGTGATGTTGGGTCTTGGCATTGTTCAACTTGACAACGCCCACGCCCACAACTTACAAACGAGAAATTCCAGCCGTAGCAACCCACCAGCGGGCAGTGGCAAAGGATAGCAGCCCGGGGTCGGACGCGCGGATATGGAACGATGTGCGTCGAACGTGACGATAAGCATTTGTCACTGTCGAGCTACAGTCAGTAGTGTACCGTGGGCGGCGGCGAAGTGACCCTCACAAGAAGACGCAGACATGTGGCGGCATCCCAGATCCAGTGGGGCGTGGCCCGGCTACCACGTTTGGCGTGCTTTGTTTTGCGCGCGTGTGCTGTGGCCAACCTGGCGTTTTCCTTTTCTGTGAAGTTGCTTGTGCTGGGTTTCAAAATCGCTACCGGGAAGGTATATATGAGTGGCCCTGACCTCGCGACCTGAAACCACAGCCGCCGACCGCATCCCACTCGATTTCCCTGCGACTGTGTATAGCCCTGCATAGCCATTCCTCAAGCACGGATTTGACTATCACGCACTTCCAATGGCGACCCAGCGAATGATCGATGACTTCGTGAGTCTGTGCAGAGCATCGCATTGCGGTCAGTCACTGAAGCCAACAGTAGCTTGCCTTCGAGGAAATAGTACAGACCCGGACTCGAAGCCGGCGCGAGCCCGCCCCACATTCTCGACACCCTCACGCCGGTGTCAGACCTCAACTGGTGGCGTCTCGTCTACCCGTTGAAGCAGTGGAACGCATCGAAGAACACGAGAGGGTGATCACATCCGCGTCCACAACCCGAGGACCCGGAGTACGAGGGCACGTGGGCTCCCCAGTGAATGCCAGGCTTCGACCCGGGCATACGGCCACAAGCAATGATGCCCGGGCGAGGCCATCAGTGCAAGACGTTGTTCCTACTATGAGGAGGGATAGGGATCAATATGTCAGAGCAGCACCTAGGGATGTCATCACTGTAAGTGCTCCTGGTCATACAACGGCCGACGAATATTGACGATACCGTTAAGATAGAGCAACTCGGTCGTTTGCGCACTAAGGCCGCCGAGCCTGAGCACACCCTACGTCACCGCGACGGCGAGCTGGCGACCGAGCTAGACGTTGATGGCTTGGCTGGGCCATCACTTGCAGATTCTGTGGACGTCAATTATGACTCCGAGAGACCATTCCCTCGAGACGTAGAAGAAGCGGAGTATCCCACCGACTCGACCGCTCCTCATGAATGAAATCAACGTCGACGGCCCACTATGATAGTTCCTCATCAATGAAGATGAAGGTGTTGGGTTTATAGCAGCATATCTTCTGCGTCTTGCGATCGGCTCATTGTTTTCGTGTGCGACTATCGTGTATGAGTATGTAGCTTCGTGTATAGCAGTGTCGCGTTGGTATAGACGTATCCTGACTTGATCCCGAGGCGAGGAAGCTTCATTGTTCTGCGCGTTTGATAGGCTAAGTAGACGAGCCCGTCTGGATTGCGTCGGTATGGTGCTGCCAGCTTTGCAGCTACCGGTCGGCGTATCAGTTCAACTTGAACGCGACGAACATCAATTAGAGAGGTCAACAGCTGTTGTTTCCCTATCAAAGGTAGAGCCGCAGTGGATGCAAATAAGCTCGAGAAGACGTACACGTCGAGGTCGCGAGCAGCATACTTATCATGAAATCGAAGGTTGGAGGCTCGGGGTGCATGAGTCGCAACCGGATGACTGTTATATCGCACGTGATCGCGTTCAGGCGAAATCCAGAATCCAAGCGCTCAAGCTCAAGTGCGCTTACCGCTGCCACCTATTAGTGCCAGTGAGGCTAGTGGCCGCCACCGTGGCCGCTCGAATCACCGGGATTGACTGTCATTGGTATCCATCCACAATCTGTTCGCCTCTGGTATATCGCCTTCACAGCGATGAAAGCGCGCCCCTCCGAGCTTTTTACTCAACGTCGCATCTACTTCTACAGCTTTGACAGTCGATGAGCCAAACAACACGGGCAATACGAGGCTACAACCGCCTAAAAGATCGCTCCTCAGTGACGCTTCGAATTGTGTTATTCAAAGCGGAGGGAGGTACGTAGCTTGTCTGTTTCATGTTGTTACGCTACATCCACTGCAGACTCACATCCACTGCAGACTCACATCCACTGCAGACTCACATCCACTGCAGAACCAACAGGCCTTCAGAGCAGGCTTCACAGCCTGTGGCGTCCAAAAGCTGTGGTTCAGCAATTCCTGTCATCGTCTCTTGATGGAACAGGCCATCCAATCACAGAACAGGTCTCTTCCATCATGCCGCCGTTTGCGGCCCCCGCATGCCATGTCCCAAACAGTATGCCAAGAACTGGGTGCATAGGACGGCTTTCCATGAAGGCAGCGGACAAGTTCTTAACTCGCCTCGCTCCATTGCAGCGCACCAGATTTGTCTCTCGCATTCTTTATCTGGTGTAATGGGCTCAGCATGACATCGGCGGATATGCTCATCGAGTATATGAGCTGCTCGCCCAAGCGTTCTGCTGTCTCATGTCAGTGACGGCCAAATATGTCACTTAACTACCTCGGACCCCCTGTAACAGCGTTATATAGCCCGCCTAGAGCGAGCACGACCCCGAAGACGACTTACATGCCGACCATCAATGCGGCGCTGCCAAAGCGGCCTTTCCTGGTGAATATATGCTCTTCGTGTCGTCCCCTCGCCTGCAAGGCCTCGCTACTAATCATGCCTACCAGAGTGCCCATACCTGTCGAACACGACCATAAGGATGGCGCCTCAGGTGGTGAGCGACGCAACCACCTCGGGCTTATACCCCTTCCGAGCAAGCTCCTCGCGCATCGTAACACTTGGTTCCTCAAGATGGACACCCTCCTTTCCGCGACTTCTCTTCCTCGCTGCTATGTCGTCCTTGTGCTTGGTGGTAAGCACCCTCTTTCATAGTCCGGGATGGATGTATCATTGCTAATGCCCACCCGTCGAATCGACAGCACCGACGTACAAGGAGCTCTCCCCTATATTGTTGTCTGGGCACTACGCACACTCCTTGGTCATTGTCGTTACACACGAGCCCCCCGACATCCCTAACCTCGTCATCCCTGCTCTGCGGATCCTTCATCTGTCGAAACCTCTCTCGACGGAAAACGGAGACACGTCGCGCCTGGTCAATGTTCTGCTCTGGGCAGAGCACGTCGCGTGCGATTGGCGGGAGTACGGTGGCTCAGGCATCTACCAGCTGCCCGAGAGCGACGAGGACGACACCCTACCGTCGGGCAGGCGTAGTGGACTCAACGCCTTACGCGTAGGTCGCCACTCCGCTCGTAGGCACTCCATGCCTGTGGGTGCACCCATGGCGACGAGCGTAGATGCCAAGCGGCCGTTCGACGTATTGGTCAACTTCCTTCCGAACCAGCTGCCTGACAATGTCTTGCTGCGCCATACTATCTACATCACGACCATCAGTCGGCCGTTCTTCAAGCTCAACACAACCACGCCTTCGTCCACGCGAGGCTTTTTTGGAAAAGCGAAATCTATCTTCGGTGGCTCGACCAATGCGAACCGGGAGAAGCGGTCCTGCAGGGACATGCCTCGCACGCACGTCGAAGCGCTGCTTACTCCCAGGGCCACCACTATGCGGCCTCTCATTTCCGCGGCGTCGCCGCAGATCATCCACCTCTTGCCTCCGGAGGCCGCTCAATACCCCGAGGCCAGCGCGAAGCTCGTTGACAGCATGGAGGCGTTCATCGCTTCCTTCACAAGCGCGATGTCTCTCGAGGCGGATGCGAAGAAGGCCGCGGGCGCAGTCGAGAGCGTCCAGTCGTACATCATGCATACTGTTACCTTCGGGAAGGCCCTCGACTGTGCCCTCGTGCCCCTGACGCCGAAGGAGGAGGTCACGAAGAAGGACGACAGTTGGGGCTGCGAGTGGACAGTGGCGGACGTCCTGATCTCTGGTGGGCTGGACAGCGCGCCGACCCTGTCTAACGGCGCGACGTCCCCAGGTGGTAATACTACGGCTTGGATCTCAGGACCCGAAGATATCGCCCTTGTGCCGTCTGGTCGCGCCACCGCCGCTGCGTCGCTCACCCCAGTAGCGCGCGAGGTCGCGACCAGGGCGTTGTTGTACAAGACTCCTCACGCGGTGCCGCCCGCGCCTATCCAGATATCTGTGGAGACTGCTGCCAGGACCGAACAGAAGGTCGTCGAGACAACGGAGCGCAGGCCTGCCAGTCCCAGCTCAACCTATTCCACCTCCTATGGACACGAGATCGGTATATCGCCGCCACCCTCTTTCCACGAATATGCGGACAGCGCTCATCTGCTGGGTGATCATGTAGCCCATGTAGAGACCGAGGTCGGCCATGGAGACGGAGACCATACGTCCAACGAGCCGCCGGAGATCGAGGAGGTCCCGAAGTCGCCTGGGATGCCGCCGGTTACGCAGGAGCTGCAGGAGCTGACGGAGATCGTTCTGCCCCGCCGCGTGTCGCTCAAGCGCGTGGAGTCTCTGCTCGCCGGGTTGAAGGACGTGGGCGCGTGGCGGTCCAGGAGGGCAAGTGTGGACCTCGCTTGAGGCACGCTGACCAAACGCTGCCGCCGATTGACACACGATCGGGTTTGCGGAACGAGGCGGAGCGTGGTCATGGTACAACCGGTTTCGCAGACCGATCTGATGTTTCGTTTTTTTTGCGATGTCTCGCTCTGATAATTGTTCGTGCTGACGCGTAGATCTAACACTACGAATTATGCCAATGTTTACGACTTGCTGTACGCTCGGACGGCGATGTATCAGCCAAGATGTGATGTAGAATGACGGTCACTAATCGGATTGACTTGCTGTATCATTCGCCGAATCAGGTTGTGAGTGCCTACGACGGGCCGACTGGAGGACGCAGGAAAAGAACGGGCCCTGTATCGCCTTCTACCTGCCGCAGGCCAGGACGAACGCCGTTCCACCACTCTCTAGCCGCCAGCAGATTGCGATCTTGCTGTTTCACCTGCAAGGCCAGGACGTTAAGTTCACTTCTGCTCAGTAAGGTTTCCCAGGCCCTACTCACCTTCTGTACACTGAGAACTGTGTCGGAGGCGCAGCGGACGAGAAGTGAGTCGGTCGGTCGATGATAGATAGCCGTCCCAACAGTAGTCAATTGCTCTTCTAGCACGTCAGCTGCATCAGTGACAGCAGTGACAGAATGCAATTGAAGCGTGCGACGGTTCTTGAGGGAGGTCACAACGGGTCTCTGAAAGAATGTACGCGTATCAGCGATGTACGAGGAGCCGGACATGGTGCGACGTACTTGGTGCGAGATAGCACGCGAGCGCCGAGCAATCTGCTCCGCAGTCATGCTTTCGAAGTCGATTACTGCATCTTCCAAGTTTATAAGAGGCGCTCGAGGTGTAGTAGGATCCTCTGCTTGTGGTTTCGACGTTGCCTGCAGGGCATGACAAATCTAGGTGGCAATACACTATCGTGTGATGGCCTGTATGCGCACCTTTCCGGACAGCATATCACGAAGGACAGAGACCAAGAGCCTACCGCCTACTGGAGCCAAGGTGTCACGCAGGTTCGCATAGGTAGCATCTTTGGGAACGGCCTACAGTAGAATACGTGAGTTCCTGACGGCGTTCCATGTTGTTCTACACTTACAACCTGCTCTTGTCCCCAGATAGCCCCTGCGTCAAGCCCCTTTGCGCGTTCCATCATCTCGACGATGCACACCCCCGTTTCCTTCTGCCCATCGAGGATAACATGCTGGATGGGCGCGGCTCCACGGTACGCCGGTAACAACGATGGGTGCACGTTGAGACGCCTGTTCGGCAAGAAGAGGTCGAGCACAGAGTTGGGCAAGATGCGGCCAAAAGAGGCGGTAACGATGATGTGCGAGGGAGACGGAGTGGCGCCTTGCAAGGACCATGGTGGCGGCAGCTGTACATGGATATTAGTAAGGGAGAGCGTCATTGACGAATGTGCGTACCTGCCATGTTTTCAAAACATCTTTACCCTTGCCTGATGGAATGAAGTGCACCGGCAGATCGAGTTGTTGTCCGAAAACCTTGAGAGGAGCTGCACATAGTCAGTGTTGAGGGCCCGATGCATATTGGCATTGCAGCGTAAAGCAGCTCAACGCATGTAGTGCTCGGTATAAGATGGGAAACGATGACAAGCCGGCCCATGGGCGCGATAAGCCCAGCTCGAAGAAAGAACGGAAGCGTCTTCCTGTGAGATCCTTCCGACTGCTTCTTTCCGCAGAACTGGATCACTACATCAGGATGAGTAGTATCCCCAACCTGCCGAGACGACCAGCAGCGTTACGGGATCTATTACATACCCTGGGTCGCGATGCTCATTGGCACTTCATCTGAATTGCTTGTCGGCCAGCGCCCGCCACGCCCGCCACGCCCGGCAGCAAACGCATCCATTGAAACATCAGAAGACAAGGGAGAGACTCACAGACAGCCAACTTCTCCCCTCGCCTGCCAACCCTCGTGTCCGGCGTCGTCACGATCGCCAGTTCCTGCCACACATCTGTGCATTCCGTGTTACACCCAGTCAGCGTACATTCATGGCAGAGGCGTACCCTTAGCCTTGAGCAACTCTTCAAGCACCGAGCACGAGAATTCGTCGCGTCCGAGGTACAGGATCTTGAACGGGTCGTGAGCGGGAGCTTGGCTGTACGTCCGCGCACCGACGCCATTCCACGGCACCGAAACGCGCCGCGATCTGTTCCGGTTGTTAGAGCATTTTGAGACACTATAGCAGGCCGCAGAGGGCCTTGGCAGAGCAGAGGAGATATGCGCGGCTCGCAGGTTGAGCATGAAGTCGTGGCTTACGCCTGTCCTTTGCCACCGCAGACTTGTATCCAGCAAGTCGCGTGACCTTCTGCCTCCTCATCCTCCTTGTAATAGGTACAAACAGTAGACTGTAGCATACTGCAGCACATATGACCCCCGTACTAGCAGTGTACGATGTGCAGATGATCTCCGGGGGCAGAGAACACTCGAGGAACAGAATAATTGTTATTTAATCTGTAATGTACGGTGACCTATTTTCACACTGAAGGAACTGAGAGCAAGACGGAGAGCTGAGTACAAATGGGGAGTGGGAGGGCCTTTGACGCGGGGGGTCAAGGGACGGAGGAGGATGTCGGCGAAGCGAGCGGTATTGCGAAGGCCGACTGCCCGGGGCGGACGGGAATGGGTTGAGTTTGGAGTCGGATCCGAAGCGGACACTGACTGTCTAGCCGTCGGACGACCTGCACCTGGTGAGGCAAAATGAGATTCTATCAGGATACTGCAACAATGTCCGGGTTGAGCCAATAGATAGGTAGAATGGAGTGATACAGAGGCAGACACGGGCGGAGAGAATCTGGGTCGTACACAGGTTAATCGTGCAGAATAGAGGTGCGATAGCGTATTAAACGGTGCTATGCAGTCGAGTCCATGGGCATGCGTGCGGATCCTTCCGTTCGTTTTTGCGGCCATGCGCACCGCCCCCGTCAGCCCTGCCGGCCGAGCACATCACATCACTGCCCCACGGGGCACGGCGTCCAGCGTAGATCGTCCGCCGTGTATTCCCCATTCTCCCATCCTTCCGCTGCACCCATCCACACCTCTGCCCACGCACGACCAGCCACCAAGATAACCGAAAGAGACCAATGAGAGACATTGAACGGAAAGAGCGTATGTGGCGAGTCTGACCAAGAAGGCAAGGATGTACTGACAGGGTGCGCGCCTCAGCCCATCTTGCTCGCATCCTTCTTCTTTCCTTTGCGCGGTGGTGTAACCGGCCGTCCCATATTGACACCACCATACGGGTACTTCGCCTTCTTCTCGGCCGGCTTCAGAATCTATATGTATCGCCGTGGGTACTCAGAGTGGCGCCATTGAACGAAGATAGGTATTACTCACCTGGAACGAACAAAGTAGCGTCTCGTCCACGCTCATCATCGCTCCTGCATTGTCGAACTCGCCGCAGTAGTTAGGCGCCGAGAAAAGGGTCACCAGATGCCGCTTCGCAAAGAACTCATAACCATCTTCGACGACCTGGAACAAATCGATGCCGTTAATGAAAGGGGCAACCCCACCGGACATCCTCGAGAAGTAGTAAACGTACCTGATGTGCGCGGCATATAAGATCCATATCGTGCTTCTGCAGGAATCTGGACACCACGTCGGGCCCGAATGTGAACGACACGCCTCGATCGTTCTCTGACCAACCCGTGATGTCCTTGTCTGGGTCTGACCAGAGAAGATCACACAGCAAGCCTGTGGCGAGGTGAGAGATGAAATAGAGCATAGAGCAAGCCACATACCTGTGTCCGGGACGTCCGTGGGCCTCATTACCCTCCGAATCTGCTCCATTGACTGCAGGTCGGGTGACAGACCACCATGCATTGTAAAGATCTTTTCGTCAATGATGGCGGCAATGGGCAGGCAGTTGAAGCAGTCGGTGAACGTCTTCCACAACTTGATGTTGTATCTGCGCTTGCCTAGGACGCGCGTAGGCGGTAAGCGTATGGCGCGATCAGGGACATCGTGATGACTCACATTCGTCATAGAACCCATAAATCCTGTTGATGCTGGCGCATTCGTGGTTGCCCCTCAGCACAAAGAAGTTCTCCGGGTACTTGATCTTGTACGCCAGCAACAGACAAATGGTCTCCAATGACTGCTTGCCACGATCGACGTAATCGCCCAGAAATAGATAATTCGCCTCTGGTGGGAATCCGCCGTACTCGAAGAGTCGCAGGAGGTCGTAATATTGCCCGTGGATGTCGCCTGCGCCATATGATGCGCTACACGTCAAGCGGGGTGGAAGCAAAGAAAGGCGAGAGACCTACCGCATATCTTGATGGGGGCTTCGAGCTCGAGGAGGATGGGCTGATTAATGAAGATCTCGCGGGCTTTTGTGCACAGATACTTTATTTCGTACTCTGCAAGCTGGACCGGCTTCCCCGGACGATTTCCTCGCACTGCCGGGCGGCGCTCGCCGCGTCAGACACACCAGCGCGGCCACCGCGACTCGCTCACCTTCCAAAAGCCTGTCAATGACCGAATCGAGGTCAATCTCGGTGCTGGAATCCGCCATGGCTTGACAAAGTCAGAGAGATGGTCGTGGAATCGGTCGTGAGCGTGGGCGTTCCTGGTCGTGAACGAGGGTGTTTTCGGTGTCTTTGTGAGCGGAATCTGGGGTGGATGCACGGACCACCTCTCGGAGAGAGAGTGCGCGACGATGAGGGCGGCGGTGGTCAGCCGGCTGCAACACCAGAAATGCGAAATTTGAGAGCAGGTAGGGGTAGATAACAAGTTGTCAGAAGATGGTCGTCGGGCGCGCCACCGCGCACCGGGCGGAGTGCGCGGCGGACTCTCAAACGCTGTTGTCCCATCGCCCGCGTTCTGGGCCTGAGCTGCTCCATCCTGTGCTCCTCAAGCCGCGCAAGAGCATTCATCGTCCACCGAGGCCGTGAATGGACCTGCTGCGCCCGAGAATTGTCATCGATAGCCCGCACCCCCGAATCCGGCGAAGGTTTTCTTTGCAATCACCGCTTCAGGACGGGTGAGATGCCGTAGCATGCCCGTCAATGTCCTTGTCTTCAATCAGGCATCCTTCTGATACTCTCGAGAGACGCGGATATTACATATGCGCACGATCATCGAGTCGAGTGCTACTGGACGGTGCGATGTAGTCTGGTTACGTAAGCATGTAGTGGACGCGTCTGTGCGACTGGAACGGCCACCAGTACTTGCTTACATCTGTCCTCACTCATGGGCCCGTGCAGAAACTAACGACACGGTCATCCAGGCCGGCATTGCGACCCCGAGAACCCACGAACGCGAATAGCATACTGGGCACGGTGCTTCGAGTGTGAGGGAACGACGACGACCGTCACAGCACCCCGACTTTCGGGCTGCCTCTTCACGATGTCAAGAGGCGACTATACCCGTCTCCCGCTCCATGCATTCTCAGAGACGACTGCGCGGCGACGCTCTGAGAGCGGTGGCTCTTCGCCAACGGCCCACTACCAAGACTTCCCGGACGCCCCTCCCAATCCTCCCCATAATTGGAGGCGACGATGGTTCGCCGCAAAGCACCAGCTCCTCCGGCCACGCATCGTGATGACCATGCTCAAGTTCGTCCTCCCGTGTGTGGTGCTGCTCCTCCTCGGCGGCCTGCTCGTCTGGGAGCCACACATCGAGCTCGCGTTCTACTCGCGCGACTGGATCCAGTCCGAGATCGCGCCCGTCCTCCCGCTCGCGGGCTGCTTCCGCGCCGACCGCGTGTCGCCGCAGTACAACGTCTCCGAGGCTGTCTTCGGGCTCCGGCTCACGGAGGTGCACGCGGGGCTCCCGCTGCGGCTCGGCATGGATTGCTACGACTTCGCTGGGACGATCCAGGGCCCGCGCCCCGTCGACGCGCTGGCCAGCGAGCCCCGCACCTACTACCACACGTACTGGCGCACGGACCTCGCCGCGTTCGGCCCGCGCCAGGAGTGGATGCTCAAGTCGTTCTTCGCGACGCAGGACACGGACCACGCGACGCTCGTGCTCTGGTCGAACGGCGACCTCTCGGGCAACGCGATCCTCGCGCAGTGGCGGCAGCGCTTTCCGGAGGCGTTCGAGTTGAGGGTGGTGGACTACGATGAGCTCGCGCACGGGACATCGCTGGAGGGCAGCGACCTGCTGCGTGTGAAGGACACGCGTGCGTGGATCGACGGTGACCTGGTGAGGTTGCTCGTGCTGTGGGCATTCGGAGGAGTATGGGTGGATATGGACTCGCTGCTCACTCGGGACCTCGCTCCCTTGCTAGAGCACGAGTTCGTGACACAGTGGGATTGCTATGGTGAGCCTTGCTTTCCGTTCACGATGCTCGTGACTGAGTACGGTGCAGACAAAATCTACATGCCTTTCAATGGCGCGCTCATGCGCTTCCGACAACACTCGGCTTATCTGTGCGAGGCCTTCCACATCATGGCGACGTCCCAGCCGCCCCGCAAAGGGTCGACGGACTGGGGCGCACTCCTCTACCTTAAGCTCTGGCGGCGGCTCGTAGCTGCCGGCGTCCCTCCGCCCAAGGTCCTGCCCTTCTGCTTCTCCGACGCACGTTCATGTAGGCTCGACAACCGACTGCCCGATCCCTTCACACCGGATCCGAAGAATGGACAGTGGACGATGGGGCTGGACCGCGAGGAGGGCGGCGGGCTGGATAGGGCACTGAGGCACGTCTTCTCAGTGCATCTTCACAACCAGTGGGAAAAGGCATATCCCACAGATGGCTGGGTGGAGCGATTGCTTCTTAAACGTTATGAGGAGGCTCTGATAGAGACTGAATATTGACGACCTTCGGAACGTGCTGGTTGATGGGACTAGGGACAGGGCCCATGCACGGTTGTAACTTATTGCTGTCGGTCATACTGTATGTTGCTGCTAACCCTTTCTTCTCCTGGACGCAATATACATAGGTAATTGTGGGCTATGGTTACAGGTCCGGCATCCGTCTGACAGCCTTGCCCTCATTGCGGACGTGCACACGCAACTTGTCCAACAGCTTCGAGTTCGCCCACCGCTCCGGCGGGGCCCTCTTGCCCGTCGCCCAGTAGTAGATGTCCCAGTCCGGCTCGTCCATAAGCTGTGCGACCGCAGCCCACCCCTCGTCAGCCACATAACCATCACGCGCAGCCCGCCACGCACCTTGTCGAACTCGCGCAGCTCCGCCTCATCCATCCCGCCCAGCTGGTCCTTCGCGAACGTGCTCAGCACCAGGTCGCTCTCCAGCGTGCCCCGCTTGCGCGCCTGGTACACGAGCCGCGCGCGCATCGTCTCGACCGCCTCGCCCGGTCGCGGCAGGGGTTCCGGCGGAGGTGCGTTTGCGGGCGACGTTGTCTGCGCAATGTGCTCGGGTGTGCCCGGTAGCAGCCATGGGTCGGCGAAGCGCGCCGCTGTTGTCGTAATCAACCTGTTGAACAATGTTCGACGGCATTGCGAGAGGACGGGCAGCAGATGCGCCATGGTGGTGGTGGATGAGCGGGATGGCGAAAGGCGCTCGTAGGCTTCCCATTACAAGCGCCGGCGATCGACGTCACGCGTTACTGCGCGTCTGTGGCAACCGCGTCTCGAGGCTACTGTACTTCGAGGTCACAACTACAGTTCACTCCAGACACACGCGTCTTTCGCTGCGAACGCCCTTGATTACTGCATATCACTGTGTTTTAAGCTCGGTAAGTTCCTCGACGGTGTATATATGCGTCGGAATTGTGCCCTGAGACCTCCTTTGACCAGGCTTGTAGCTCAGGATCTCGGACACGCCGCTTGTGCTGCAATTCCAGCTTCAGTATCACTCCTCGTACGTAAATGAGACACCGCGACTGCGAAGTGCACATTACGTGCGATGGTCGGACGCTGGATGAATACAATGTCGAAGTTGAGGGCAACGTCGTTGAGTGCTACGTGGCTAGTGAGGCTGGCAAGGTATGTGCTTTCAAGACTGAGTGGAAATTTAGTGTGACAACAGGTGCCATATGTAGACATTCAAAATCAAATGCAGTAATCACTCCTTGGAGCACGTATCAGTCTTGACTGCCGTAGACGGCCAGCAGTTTCCTCGACCGGAGGCCATGAGCGGAGGCCGCTTAAACAGAACGCTTCGTTGCGAGGATGGCCGCGTGGATGGGACGAGGACACTGCTGTTTGCAGAAATTCCCATCACAGGTCCGTTTTGCTCCATCGTTGTGCAAGGTATCTCCTGAACGGATGTGCAGATGATGAAAATGCTCCGAGAGAGATACCTGACGGCAAACGACCGGGCACCATAGAGGTTAAGATTACGCGTTCACGACTCAAAAGGAAGACCTCATGGGCGCCCTCCCGCAAAACAAAAGCCCAGCCTGAGAACATCGAGACCCTCCATGAGACGACGAAGAAGAGCGGGATGCATTGTGTCTCGTGAGTTTTTCATGGGCCTCAGACCTCGACCTAACCGCCAGTTAGCTTTGGAAAAACAATTCTTTGTCGTAAGCCCACGAATACTAAATATGTCACGCGCATCGATCGGTGGTCCGCACCATATGTCACATTCAAGTTCCACTATAGGCCTCACGGTGAGTTCTAGATATCTCAACACCCGGTTGTGGAATCTCATTCCATGCCAGCAATCCTCAAGGCACGCGGTATCATAGAAATGATTGAACTCAATGGGCTGGACGGTACAGCTCCCGGGGACGGCGTCTTCGCAGTACAAGAAGACCCATTGACCCCTGCAGCGCTGCCAGGCGTCGTTGACGTGTCTTTGCGTCCTAAACGACGAGATGGATCCCAGGCTCAGGCGGACATGCCGAGAAAGAGACTGCGCCGTGACAGCAACCCGCAGGCTGCAGAGCCTCCCACCGAGGACCGCTTGTCCACAACTGACGCGGAGGACGCCAAACCGCTTGTGGTCAAAGGCGAGGTCGACGATGGCGTAGAAGACGTGGATGCGCTGGAGGTGGGCCCGCCAATCTACCTCCGAGACTTTCCATGTATTGAACACGCCTGCACCTGAATAGGCTCAGATACGGGCTCTACGACAGCGGGTTGATCGAGCCAACACGATGAAAGCGCACGGTGGCCAATCTCGTGTCGTCAAGAGGGAGGTGTCTCCCATTCGGCTCGGTGGATTCAATGGCGGTGTCATAGACCTCACAGACGACTGAGGCACTTCGCCGCCGGGAGGCCTTCTTTCACTGGGCGGGTGTATTTTCTGAACTCTTCCATTGCAGTCTTGCAGATGTCAGTGCGTAATTGGGATGATTATTACATGATACCAGCTCTCTTGCAGTTCTCGTACTGTACCTCGGCAGATACTGTGATGTGGCCCTCGCTTTGTCATGCTAACAGCGGCATATGATTCTCGTGTCTGATTTCACTTACTGTACAGACACTAGTCCACAGTACAGTCCCTATTAGGGGTGCGGATGAATTAATATCGGCTTGCACTTCAGGTGATCGAACGCTCCAAATGCGACTGCGGCCTACTACTGCTGACTCCTTCAACACTTGAACTGCCACTTGACCTATAATACGGAGGTGCTCAGTGCTCTACCCATGGCTACCGTGTGCAAAATCGACATTCGCTCTTGAGATCATTGTATTGTCTTCACGCTATCCATGGTAAGTTGTAACCACGGTGTTCGACCTGGCGCTGGCAGGATACGGTACTAATACTACGTCGTGTCACGTGTGCGTGTCGACTACTAGTAGTAGTACCCACCGTGGCGCGCCGGTCTACTGCCATTACGGCTGCGTCGCCGCTGCGCATTTGTCAACTTCGCACAACTGTGCTTCTGCTCTCATTGAGTTCTTAAGCTACTAGTAAGCGCACGAAAACGTTGAGATAGGCTCAGTGAGTCTTTGATTATTCCTCGTGTTATCCATAGGTCATTTTATACGGCGGACGGTAGTAGTACAGTTGCACTGAGCACGTCCGTTGGAGGGCAACCACCGCGATACTGCTCCCGCGTTGAGCGACGTCTCATCTTCCAGTTGCATACACCAAGAACGATTTGGAGCTCTACCGTCTTGTTTCGTCATGAGGCATCGCGACATTGAGATTCGCATCACATGCGACGGCCAGGCACTCGACGATCACAACCTTCAGATCGAGGGCAATGTTGCTGAATGCTATGTGGCAAGCCAATCTGACAAGGCACGCATTTGGTTCATCGACGCTTTGTGTGCTGATGTACTAATATATTCTATCACAAGGTGTTCGAAATAATATGTAGCAATCACTCCTCGGCGCAGAGCATGGTACTCAACGTGTATGTCGACAACTACGAGTTCTCAAAGACATCCATCATGAAGCCGAAGCGCCTGAGTCGATCGATCACTTGCAAAGTTGGGAGAAATGGAATAAGGCCAATGATGTTCTCCAACATCTCCGTCACAGGTCCGTGTTCATGGCCAACTTTTGTATGAATTTATGGCTGAATAGCCTGATAGATGATGAGGACGCTGCGGAAGAAGTACCGTGGGTAGACGATCTTGGTCTCATTGAAATTTTTGTTGGCCGGGCAAAGGTTTTACACGAAGTACCTTGGAGTCCACCAGTCGGAGAACCGCACAACTTGGGTCCCGTTCATGAGTCCTTGAAGAAAGGTGGCATGCATTGTGTCTCGTACGTATGCAGCTCGTAGAATCACTGTCAGTCGTTATTTACTTCAGCTAGATTCGGCCCAACAGTCGCAAGTCCCTATCGTAGAGGGCGAGCAGTGGAGATGGATGACATCGACACCTGGTCAGCACCATATATTATTTTCAAGTTCAAGTATAGGCCCCTAGGTGAGACATTGGTATCTTGAACCGACGTGCACGTCATCTCATCTACCGCTAGCGATTCTCCAGGCAGGCATCCTACAACCGATCGTCGTTGATCCGCCGCGCGATGACAGTCCCGACAAGTTGCCTCGGTCAGAGCGCCCGTGCAAGAGGCCTCGGCTAGATGGCGTGTCGTCCACGATCATAGATCTCACTGACGATACCGAGGACATAAAGTCATCCGTACCGAAGGATGAGGATGACGACGACATGGAGGATGCCGCGGCGCTCGAGGTGCGTTACGATGTAGTATCTCCGCCTGTGTTGCGGCTCAGGTGTTATACATGGCAGGCCCAAATACAGACTTTGCGGAAGAGGCTTGATCGAAAGCGGTTACGCAAGGCACGACGGGGTCAGTCTGGTGCTGTCAAGAAGGAGGAATCTCCTACTCAGGCCTATGGCGTACCGTTTGCTGCAATATTCGCCCCATCCCAGAATTTCGCACACGCCCCCATCCCCGAATTTCGCACGCCCCCATCCCAGAATTTCGCACGCCCCCATCCCAGAATTTCCGCCCCCGCCACCCATCCCACAATTCCGGTGCCATCCATCCCACAATTCCGCGTCGGCACCCATCCCCATAATTAAATTCGCTCTCCCCATCCCACTTTTCGGTCTGGCTCTGTCGTCGAATGTGGTAAGTCGCGCTTTGAACTGCTTATGTAATCGTTGTGGCCACAGGTTCGCGAGCTCACGCGCGATGCCCTACACACGACCACCATCGCGTGTCCACCATCGCGCGCGACGCGCTACACAGGCCCGCTGTCGATGCTACACACGCCCGCTGTCGACATTGCTACACATGCCCGTCATCGCGCATGCGGCGCGCTATGCACGACCGACATCGCGTGTGCGATGCGCGATGCGCTACACACGCGACTCGAAGCGCCCAAATGTGTCGAGTGCATCTCTCTGTGCTCGACTATTCTGTTCATCCTACCTCCTCTACCTCGGCTTGCGTCGTGCGAGCTCGCGCGTGATGCCTCTCCTGCACTCAACACGTCCAGCTTGCGCAATTGTGCTCCCTGTATCAATCTCTGCTCGTTTGCAACTATTTGTAAACCCGACTAGTAAGGTCCTTCGCGTGCCCGCAACCCAGTTCGTGGCCTGAGCGAGTAGGGCGTCTTTGTACTCCGACACTCAACCTCAGGCTCCGAATCATCAATGTCCCCCTCCAATCCCTCCGCATATTCCTGCATCGCCTCCTCATGCGAGATCTTCTTGTCCTTGTAGTTCCTCCAAGACGTCGCGAGTCGAGTGCTCGTGACAAAGGCAAATCCACTTTGCGCGAAAGGAGCAATATTGTCCTCGGGCCGATCTCCGAGCAGGCTTGTGCCATGGTAATGGCGGGGCTGCCAGACGATGAGTGTGTTAGCAGCCTGCTCGATCTTGATACCATACGATGCCAGGTAGAAGTTTCCACCAGTCTTCGCCCTCCTGCCCGTCGTCCAGGAATAGGCATATTTATGGGGTGCGTGTTCATGGTGGATATACCTGCAGCTGAGTTAGAACTACAAATCAGAGCATCAATGTGAAGCTTGCCTCGCATAGTTCACACCTGCTACGCCTGCAGGCGGCGCAAGTTTTGCGCCATGGAAGGTGAACGTTTTCCCACCCTTCTTCACGTAATAGTCACCGCAGCCCTCGTCATCGACAGGTATTGCACCACGTGCGTCCATGCGAGGAAAGCCATGCTTAGCGATGTACTCCTCGTAGTCCTCCAGCACTTCGTTGGGAAGGTTTGCCCTCATCAGCTGGTAGAAGAGGCTGAACGAGGAGGATACCGCCATGTGGTGGCTGCGCACAAATTCCTCCGACAGCTTCTTGGCCTCTATGTTCCGGGAATAGTCGAAAGCGGGTGAAGAGCGAGAACCCGCAGAATAGCCCACAAGCACAAGCTTGCCCGGATCATCTAACTGTGGAGGCCATCAGTACTGTATAGGCTAGAGAACAGCAAGTTACGCACCCGAGCACCTTTCTTCATGCTGCAGTCAAGAACCACAGTATTGTCGGTGCCAGCCAGTACCTCCGCATCGCTGCAGAGGTTCCGCCTGACAATGAGAACAATCTCGCCCGTTTCCTCGTCGCGGACAATAACATCCTTGTCTTTCGGAACGATGAGCTTCAGCATGTCTGGGTCCACGCAGAGCATTGCGCACAGGGCTGCCTGGGTCTATAACTGGTGTGAAGTGCAGCTAGACTTCTAAAATCTTTACTCACATCACGTTTGTCATGCAGATTGCGTGTTAAGACCCAGTCTGACCAGCCTGCCTTGGACACCTCTGTCTCGCAGGCCAAGAAGCCTTTGGGAGGATAGGCAACCTCGTCCGGGAGCTCTCGGAGGGAGTACAGAGTTGCACAGGCTTCAAGCGCAGCCAGTCTGTCCTCGTTGCTTCCCTGCATGAGCCCCACATCTGCAATAAACCTCCGCTTTGCTTTCCTGTTCAGCTCAACCTCCCGCTTCCGCTGCTCCAGCGCTGCACAGAGTGCGTCGGGCAGGCGGCCTTGCAGTCGTGAGCAGTGGCTGATGAACTCCGTAACTGGAGAACGGCCAAGGTCTATATTGGTGCCAGCGGTTTCATTGGAGAGGAAAGTGAAAAGCTCAGCGAAATATCCAGGATCGGCAGACTGGTTGAGGAGGGGGAGGCCTCGCGACAGAGCAAAGGATTGGCAAAAAGCGAGAAAATCAGCATCACGGGCTTCAGTTGCTGTGGCTGTTGCCGTTTTGCAGGCGGGCCTTGTCTTTCCATGTCCCATGTGAGCGTCGTTTGCCGCGAATTGCGTGTAGGGAAGGTGCGTCAGGGTCGTGTGCGAAGCCGCAGAGCTCTCGAGGCTGCGGCGCGAAAAAGGCGCCGGAAACTTCCGGCGGCGGGCGCTTATCTTGCGCAGCCCGCGCGGGCGGTCTGCGCGAGCCTTGCCACCACCCCAACACCACCCACCACACCTACCGCGAGCACCTGCCGCCGCTGCAAGCACCCGCCGCCGCCACTACCACCGGTCACCGTCACCGTCCGCCGCCGCCATGCGCACGGGTGCGTGCCACGTCACCGACTGCGCGCAGGGTGCGCGCCACGTCACCGACTGCGCGCGCGGCTCACGACCTACCCCACCTGCCGCCGGGCTGGCTCTCCCACTCGGGAAACAGCAGCTACCCCTGCAAGTGGTACCTGCCACTGCGGCGTGCAGGGGCTGCAGCTGAAGGTACGCGCCACGCCACTTGAACTGCGCGCGCCGGACTGACCTCGCTCGCGACCCAGCACCCGCCGCCGCCGCCGCCAGCGCACACCCCGCGGCACGTAGCCGCCGCCGCCATACGCAGGGGCGCACGGTGTCGCGCCGCGTCACCGTCTGCGCGCGCGTCCGGATGCGCGCCACGTCACCGACTGCGCGCGTGTCTCGATCGAGACCCAGCACCCCACCCCACCCCCCCCCCTTCCGCCGCCAACAAACACCCCACCGTGTCGCGCCGCGCCACTGGCTGTGCGCGCGGCTGGGTGCGCGCCACGTCACCAACCGCGCGCGTCTTGCTCGCGTCCCAGCACCCCCACCACCGCCGGCACGCGCCCCGCCGCCGCCCCGCCGCCGCCAGCACGCACCCCGCCGCCTGCAGGTACCCGCCGCCGCCACACGCGTGGGCCCGCGGTGTCGCGCCGCGCCAGTTAGTGCGCGCGGCTGGGTGCGCGCCGCACCATCAACGGCGCGCGCGTCTCGCTCGCGACCCAACACCCCCGCCGCCGCCAGCACGTGCCCCGCCGCCGCCAGCACGCACCCCGCCGCCTGCAGGTACCCGCTGCCGCCACACGCGTGGGCCCGCGGTGTCGCGCCGCGCCAGTTAGTGCGCGCGGCTGGGTGCGCGCCGCGCCATCAACGGCGCGCGCGTCTCGCTCGCGACCCAGCACCCCCGCCGCCGCCGGCACGCACCCCGCCGCCGCCAGCACGCACCCCGCTGCCTGCAGGTACCCGTCGCGGCCGCGCGCGGGGGTCCGCGGTGTCGCGCCGCGCCACCTTCGGTGCGCGCAGCCAGGTGCGCGCCACGTCACCAACGGCGCGCGCGCGGTTGGCCTCGTTTGCGACGCAGCACCCACCGCCGCCAGCACACGCCCCGCGCCACGCGGGGCCCACCGTGTTGCGCCTCGCCACCGTCGATGTGCGCGACATCATCAACGGCGCGCGCGTCTTGCTCGCGACCCAGCACCCGCCATCGCTGCCAGCACGCGCCGCGCTGCTGCCGCTGCCAGCAAACCGCGCTGCAAGTACCCGCTGCTGCTGCACGCGGGGGCCCGCCGCGTTGTGCTGCGCCACCGTCTGTGTGCGCGGCCGGGCGCGCCACGTCGCCGAGTGCAGGGGCTGGCCGCCAATTGCCTGTGCAGGCTCTTCCTGCACAACCACCTTCTGCGGGCCTGGTGCTGCAGAGCAGCAGCTGAGGACAGTGGCTTGGCCCAGCCGGTCACCGCTCCCGCTGTTTGCTCTTGTGGCTGCTGGGCTCGCTCGCCAATCGTCTCTCACTCTTGCCCGCATTCCTGATCTCACCCCCGCCCTTGCTGCAGAGCAGACAGCTGAGGACAGTGGCTTGGCCCAGCCAGTCACCGCTCCCGCTGTTTGCTTTCGTGGCTGCTGGGCTCGCTCGCCAATCGTCTCTCACTCTTGCCCGCATTCCTGCTCTCACCCTCGCCATTGCTCTCGCCCCCCTCGCCATTGCTCTCGCCCCCCTCGCCATTGCTCTCGCCCTCGCCCTTGCTCTTGCCCTCGCCCCTGCTCTCGTCCTCGCCCCCATTGTTCTCACCCTCGCCCCTGCCATTGCCCTCGCCCTCACTCTCGCCCCCGCCCTCATTGTTCTCGCCCTCGCCATTGCCCTCGCCCTCGCCCTCGCCCTCGCCCTCGCCCTCGCCCTCACTCTCACTCTCACCCTCGCCCTCGCCATTGCCCTCGCCCCCATTGCTCTCATCCTTGCTATTGCTCTTGTCCTCGCTGCTGTTGCTCTCGTTCTCGCTGTGGCTTTTGTCGTCGCTGTTGCTCTCGCCTGCCCTTGAACCCTTTTGCTGGCTCTTTTTCTTCAATTTTCTTTTCTGCTGGCCTTATTGATAGATTCAATATTGAGGAGTCTGGTAGTTGTACATGTAGTACTGAATCTGAGTGCCTGATGCATGGGGTTCGCCAGCTTACATGCTGTGTCAATAGTCCAAAACAAATGTAAACAATGGGTTTCGCCTCTGTGGCCTGCGAGTAATCTCTTGCACTCAGTCCTGCTTGATGTCTCTGATTCCCTCCCTCCCTCCATGCTTGGCTGAAGACCAGGAGAGCTGGTCGGGTGGTCTATTCGCTGCACACACCCAAATAACGAACCTATGCGACCATGTCTCGAGGCTGCTGCTTCAGGAAGAAGGCGATCGGGTGCGACTAAGCATCTGCAAGGACACTCTCGAGCGACAAGTAATTCCGCTGATCAAGGAGATGGCGCCAGAGCTTCGGAGGGGAGGTGCATGGAGCTGGGTCAAGACTACTTGTGCAGAGGTCGGGAGAATGAAATCGGGCCTCCAGCTAGCCATCGATGCAGATACTGAGCGGTAAAGCTTTCTGCTTTAATCTGCAGTGTTTCAAGTACCCATATGTCATTCAGGGAGCACCGCAGTGTCACTGTGGTCAACCCTATCGCCATTGAGCGATCCAGCGGACCGGGGCGCCCGCGGAAAGTGATCAGCAAGTCCTGGCTCGAAGAGACCTTTGCTCCATATCGGAGCATAACCATCCAGCAAGCTGCTGCAGCTCTTGGTGTAAACCGATCGACAGTTACCCGCTACATGAAGAGCTATGGCATTGACTACTCTTATGCAGCACTTGGCGACGAGGAGATAGACCAACTCGTTCGCTCATTCAAACTCGAGCGACCAAATGCAGGTATCCGGCATGTCCACTCCTTCTTCCGTGCCAATTGGCTGAGGGTCCAGAGGTCCCGGATAATCGATTCGTTGCACCGAGTTGATGCAATCGGTGCTGCACTGCGCCGGAACAAAGCAGTAGAGCGCCGGGTTTACTCTGTTCCACGTCCAAACCACCTATGGCATATCGATGGTCACCACAAGTTAATTTGCTGGGGTATGGTCCTGCATGGTGGGATTGATGGTCACGATGATGCTGTGCGATTTCTTGTCTTCTTTGTTTGCCAGGTCTTTGACGCCAAATGCTGCAGGTCGTGTGGATGAGAGCATCAAATAACAACCGGCCAGCAACAGTTCTGCGGGGCTTTGTGCGAGCTGTCAAGATCTTTGGTCTGCCACTCCGGGCCCGGGGTGACCGGGGAGGGGAGAACATCTTAGTCTCAGCATATATGATCCTGCTGCGGGGCCCAAATCGAGCCTCGTTTATGTTTGGCTCGTGAGTACAGCTTCTAGACTGATTAGGCAAGTTGCTGAGTTCTTATCCAGCTCAACGCGCAACCAGAAGATCGAGCGAGTCTGGGTCGATGTTGGGGAAGGCTTCGTCAGGCGATGGCGAGTTTTTTTCACCCGGCTTGAGGGCCTTCATGGCCTTGTCGCTAGCAATCCAACACACCTATGGCTCTTGCAAGAGCTTTTCCTCGGCGACATCAATCGTGATGCCGACGACTGGACTCGCCACTGGAACATGCACAAGCTATCGGGAAAGCATCGGAACCAAACACCTTCAGTGAGTCGCTTCGCAAGCCTGCAGTTCAAGGAGGAGTCTTACATATTCTTGTAGGACATTCGGCACTTGGCACGTGTGACTGTCGGGATATACGATGATGACTATGCCACTGTCCACCCAGACCTCCTTTCGGAGCATTACGGTGTTGCAGGAGCTCCAAAGTTGAGGAGACGGAGCCAGACTGGAGCAGGGCATTCCGAAGATACAGACGACGAAGATGAGCCGATGGAGGACGAGTCAGATGGGGAAGCCGAGCAGGAAGAGCCCAGGGAGGAAGTGGATGTGGGCAAAGCATGGCTCGGGACCTCAGCTGGTGAGCTTTTTATCTGCAGTTAAGGAAACAGTGATACCCACAAGAGCAATCATACAGGCGAGGTGCCTGAAAGTGGCACTGGTTCCGACAGCGAGGACGAGGATGATGACGAGGATGACGACTTAGTCGCCCAAATCATCGCTAGCCAAGAATCAAATATCCGCCATGCTGCTGTCAAGGTTGCCCGGCACTCCAACCCATTTGAGTCACAAGAGGACGAGGATGCCTTCTGGGCAATCTTGGAACAGGTCTCCAACACTGGCTTCCTACCGCCCCACATGAACATTCGGAGCGATGATTGGGAAGACATCGGCTACCCGACATACGAAAACCTCGTCGTCGGGAGGAGAAAAGCACCACTGCGGGTTGAGCTACCACACGAGTTGTGGTTGCCGCGGGCTGAGAAGTGGTGCAGGGCTGTTTCAGTTCTTACGCGGATTCTTAGCCAGGGAGACTCTGGATCAGAGAGTAGCACATCGGGCGAAGCGCCGTCAGATTATAGTATGGGTACCGAGTCTGATAGCTGACCTGGTACAAATGCAGATGCAGCCAACTTGTTACTGTACATACACTCCTAGTGTGGCCCATCAGCAAATCCGTCAGTTTGTCTAAAGCCTTCTAATACTGTCTAAAACACCTAAATACAGACAATTAGGCAAATCAGACACTTCAGACGTGAGCAGTTGGATTAGTAGATTCCTCTCTAATACAAGACACCTCTAGACACCTTTAGGCTAGTTAGACTGCTCAGACTTCAAGTGCATTCAAGGCATGCTAGACACAATGAGACACAACGAGACACAACGAGACCCAATAGTACGTCAACAATGAAATATATTCAGATATCGAGTATGAATTCTACTACATTGTTCATAGACGGTACGGGCCCTGTTGTGAAGGTGCTGGCACTGGGCCGAGTCTCCTGTAAAGCGGTGCCGGGCCCATCCGCGCAGCTTGCGCGGTGGCTAGGTGTTCGTTGCGCGTAGGTCGTCTGATCGCGGTTTTGACGAATGCCTCGGCGCGCGGGGCTCGCCACTGCACAGAGCGCGCGGATGGTCGAGCTCGGGCCTTGGGCTAGTAATGGCAGGGCAGCTACTGGTACCATGTGCGCAGTTTCGCACAGCTCGTCTTGAGGGCCGTCCGCGGGGCAGTTGCCGTGAACGTTCAGGTGGACGGCGGAGCGCGAGGGAGACGGCGGCAGCGGAGGATGACTACGTTCGGGAGGAAACTTCGCATCGAGCGGACGCGACGGCAGAGCCGCGACACGCACAAGCGAGGGCGGGTGCAAGCGTGCAGGAGACGGCGGTCGGCGGGAGCGCTCAGACGGAGAGGGAAAGTCGAACGACAGCGACCTGGGCGTGGCGGTCAGAACCACACAACGCACGAGTGAGGGCGGGTGCGAGGACGTACGAGATGGCAGATGACGGGCACATTTGGACGGGATAGGTACGTCGAGCAAGGGTGAGTGAGCAAAACGAGAGGGTGAGAGAGAGGAAGACAGTGAAGAGTCGAGGCACTCACCGCAGTCGTTCTGACTCCCCTCTACCGATCCCCCTGCTCGTCCCTTCGCGGTGGGTCAGTGCCGGTTGACTGGCTGAAGCGTCCTGCAAGGCGGTCTTGCAGGCGCATGACGCGCGGTTCGTGAGCGCGGCGCGCGGGTCGTCGTCTGCGTTTGCTCTTGCGCGCGTCGAGTCGGCCGGTGCGTCGGGCTTGCGGGTGCGCTGGACCTCGGCCGTCCGTGTCGGGTGAGTGAGGCAGCCCACAAAGACGACGTTTCTGAGGGGCGGAAGGCGGTCGTCGCGGCGGGGAGGAACGGAGTCCAGACAGCAATGCAGTCGTGACGTGGCAATGGGAGGTTTAGGGCAGGCTTCCACCGGAGTTTGCCACCGGTCGGCGGTACTTACTTACCTGCGCGCGCACACTAAGTCCGCTTGCCCTTGGCCTGCCCTCACTCACCACTTGCTCACCGGTGCGCTCACCACCCGCCCCTGTCTCCACCACGAGCTCTCACATTGAGTTCGCTCCAGTCGAGCGTGCCTGGATGCCCGTGGGAATCGCATCTGAGCGTGTTGAGTGCGCTCGATTCTTGCGTCGACCTCGACCTCCCCTGTTGAGCAGGCAGCTCCACGCAGTGGTGCGCCCTCACAACTTACCTGCAAGGTTGCTGATGCTTGATACACACGCAAGTACTTCGACTGAAGGTACTGGGGATTGAGCTACGCTACTGGGGTCCTTATATACATGAGGAGACCGCTTATCTAAGCTACTGTATAGTACGTTCCCACGACATACAAGGTAAGTGGCGTAGCCATGTGATAACACACAAATGACATCATAGATGACATCACGGACCCGGAGCTTCCCATAGAACCGGTCCGGCCTGTGATTGAACCCGGCAGCCCGGTAGGCGCCTTCCTAGTTCAACACTCCCCCTCGCTTAGTGCGTTGTAGACTCACATAAGCGTACTAGGCGCATAACGCTGCCAATGGTGCTCTAGGACGATTCATAGAATCTAAGTCCGAGCATTCCTCTAAACTTAAGGAATTTGACACGGCCTAAGTTCTTGGTGAACAGGTCTGCTGGATTTTCATCCGTACTGATGTAGAAGAGCTCGACTTGCTTCTCCTCAATCAGTTCCCTGATGTAATGGTAGCGTATGTCGATGTGCTTCGACCGCCTCTCAGTTACAGGGTTGGAGCCGATGAATATCGCTCCTTGGTTATCCGAGCAGATAGGGAGTGCGCCAAGTAGGTAACCGATCTCCTTGAGGAGCATCTTAACCCAGACGACTTGGCGGCTACAGTCGCTGAGCGACATGTATTCAGCCTCAGTTGAAGACAGTGCAACCGTCTTTTGCCGTCGAGACAGCCAACTGAACACTCCGTTCGCCAACTTCATAAAGTAGCCACTCTGAGACCGTCTCATTTCTGGGTCATTGGCCCAGTCAGAGTCTGTGCATGCCGAGACACCTTGTCCAGATTTGCCGCTGTATACAAGCGCATAGGACTTGGTACCCACGAGGTAGCGGCAGATATATAGCGCTTTATCCAAGTGGTCCTGTGACGGATTTGCAGCTTGTTGCGCGAGTTTAGTCACAGCAAAGCAGATGTCAGGTCGAGTTCCGAGCATGATATATAGCAAGGAGCCGATGACGGTCTGATACCGGCTTCGAAGTGCAGGATCAACCGGGCCAGTGTGCGGCTCAGGTTTGTAACCCGCAGGGAGTGGAGTAGGCGCAGACTTTGCATTCTGCATGCCACAGCGCTGCAGCACAGTCTCAAGGTAGGCAGTTTGGTCGAGATGAATCTCGTCGCCTTTCCGAGTAATGCGCATACGCAAGAACTCCTTGACGTCGCCTAGGTCGCGACACTCCCACTTCTTCATGAAGCGGTTCTTGAGTTTGGCTACAAGGGCCTTGTCTTTGCCACAAAATAGGGCATCATCCACATAGACTATGACTAGGACAAAACGTCCGTCTTTCGTCTTATAGATGAAAATTCCGGCGTCGGATACAAGGCGTGTAAAGCCGAGTTCCTTGAGAGACTCATTCAGGGTGCGCCACCACGCTAACCCTGCCTGTTTGAGTCCATAGAGAGCACGCAATAGCCGGAGGACTCTGTGCTCTTGGCCTTTGACTTTAAAGCCTTCAGGCTGCTCCATGTAAATCTCCTCGTCGAGTTTACCATAGAGGTACGCATTACGGACGTCGAGTCCGGAGATGTGCATGCCCTCGAGCGCAGCTAGCGCGAGTATAAGGCGCACGGTCTCAAAGCGAACGACTGGAGAGAAAACCTGATCATAATCGAGGCCTTCAATCTGGGAGTAGCCTTTTGCGACTAGTCTAGCCTTCTTTCGACCGTCAGTTTTGACGTCGAAGACCCAGCGGTTTTTGGTAACCCTACGTCCCTTAGGACGGTCAACCAACTCATAAACACCACGCTTGCGCAGAGCCTCTAACTCTTCGCGACACGCAGCTTTCCACTTCTCTTGCTCCTCTTTAGGTAGCTTCGAGATATCACGGAATGTCCATTCGCGTACGCTGAGCTTCGGAGAATCTTGGTCAACTAGTGGTAGCGCTTTTGCAAGCAGCATGTTAACCAATCCTACTCCCCCTTCCCGGCATAGTTGTGCCATGAGTAACTCTTCGACTTCGTCGTCGTCAGAGCCCGAGGAGGATCCAGAAGGTTGGTCTGGCTGTGGATCAGGCGCAGAACTAGGTCCGGGAACCGGTTGCTGCCTTGACTGTGGTTGAGAGCGGGAGCTACCCGGCTCTTCTCCGACAATCTTTCTCCATTGCCCCTTCTTTTCGATCTCTTTGTATATTTCTACGGGGGTCCGTTTCTCCCCATAGACATTCCCTGGGCGGGTTACTGGCTTCCGCTCTCTCCCTGAGCGCCGCGGCGCATCATCGCGCGCTGGCTCTTCCGGAGGTTGAGGCGGCGGAACTGGACTGGGCGCCCTAGGCTGCTCCTGAGCATCGTCACGCTCATTGTCCGCTCCCTTTGGAAGGTGATGAGAGGGATGATCGTTGTCATCGTCATCATAATTCTCCTGAGAAGTGGGTTGGCGACCCGCTTGGTCAGGTCTAGGTGCAGATTGCAACCTAGTGTTGCCTCGCCGTTTCATGTCCGGGCATTTTGGGAACATGAGTTCATCAAACAGAGCGTTCGATGAAGTGTAAAGCACATTATTAGGGCTGCGCATGAATCGCGCCCCATGCCCACCAGGGGCAACCCCGAGGTACACCATTAACTCAGATTTCCGAGATAGTGTATTCTGACGCACGTCTTTCGGTATGAATACATATGCGCCGCACCCAAATATTCTTAGGTGCTTGATGCTGGGAGCCTCGCCATTTAACATCTCATAGGGGGTACGCCATTTGAGACGTCGGACAGGTGTCCTGTTGTAGAGATGAACAGCGTGCTCAACCGCAAATTCCCACCAGGATTCAGGTAGACACGCTTCATGGCGCATGGCCTCAGCTTTGTCCATTATCGTCCTGTTGAGTCGCTCCGCTCTGCCATTCTCCTGAGGAGTGTGCGGCGAACTTTGCAGGATCTGGATACCCTCGTCTTTCAGCATTTTGTCGAACGCTTCAGACTTGTATTCTCCCCCAGCATCTGACATCCACTTCTTAACCTTCTTGCCGTACTGGTTTTTGGCCATGGCTAAGAATTGGCGCGTGGCCGTGATCGCAGCACTCTTGTTGCGCAGATTCACTGTCCATGCATTGGAAGTGTAGTCGTCATAGTACAGGATGTAGTACCTATACTTATGGTAGGAGTCGATGGGAAACGACTTCACATCAGAGTGAATGAGCTCGAAGGGCTCTGTCGCTCTCAACGTAGATGGCGGAAATGCTTTGTTATGCATTTTCCCTTCCGCGCATCCTGGGCATATAGGATCCTCCCTAGGGAACTCTATCGAAGGTGGGAAACCCTCGGTGTGTTTCTGTGCTTGCCGTAGTACGTCCTTAGAAGGATGTCCTAGGCGGCGATGCATAGTGTGGTAATCGACGGAATAAACCGTCTGATGGATACTCATAGCGTCCTGTGAAGGCAAGGACTGTATCTCGAATATCGTTGAACTAGGGTGCCGCGGCTTGAACACATATAGTGGTTCACGCGCTCCTTGTTCATAGAGGTCGACGTGCTGCGCACCACCGCGCACTGTCATTCCTTCACGGAGGAACGTTCCCATGGATAGGAGACGTTGATGAAGACCTTGGAAGTAATAAACAGGGAATAATCTGGTCGTCGTATGACTACCATCGTCATTCTCAAAGTTCAAGAAGACTGTCCCACGCTTTGTGCATACGGCAGAGCCGTTTGCGGTCGACAAGACGATTGGCTCACTGAGGTCCTCAATCTCAGCAAAATCATCTAAATTGTTGGAAAAATGTAATGATGCTCCAGAGTCCAACATCCAGGAGTCAGACGACTCAACCGGCTCTGGTTCATGCCAAGCCTTAGCTTTTCCCTTACATTTGGTGCACGCAGCGAAATCGCGCGAATGCCGACAACCAACTGATTTGTGCAACGAACTACTGATATATTCATTCGTTACACTGCGACTACGACTGCGAATACTACGTCTCTTTAAAGTAGACCTAGTGCGTCTACTACTACATGCGGCTGTATGAAGCGCAGGGTTAGTAGGTCGCTTGGGAATAAAAGCTGAAGGGACTGACCCAGCATCAAAGTCCTCCCCTAAACCGGCGGCGTTAGCCAGCTCGTCGTCGATGTCGTACTGACCGTCTGATCCCCAATCAAGTGGATCCTGAGTCGTAGGACCTTCGTCCTCGTCGTACGAGTTGTACGTCCCGTCCATGATCGCGTCGATCGCATGGCCTACTTCAGAACCATGACGAGAGCGTTTGGACGCCCGAGACTCTGACTCCGAGTTGGAGAGGTACTCCTCAATCCGAGCGGAATTGTCAACGACCTCAGACAACGTTGTGAGACGCTGTGAGGTGCCAGAGACGTCGATGTCTTTGGCGAGCTCCAGGGCACTCTTGAGCCACCGGTGAGCATTCTTGCTGTGGCCGGTTTTGGCGGGACGGGTGGTGACGGTGTGAGACTTGCTGCCCGAAGGCGCTATCTCGACAACTTTGGAGGTGGTAGGACCCGCTATCGACGCCTGTGAGGCGAGATGCGCATGGTCCGTATGATCTCCCTGGTTGGCGCGGGACTTAACTTGCTTGCCGCTGCGTTTACCGCGCTGCTTGCCTTTGCCCTTGCCTTGACCTTCCTTCGCACCGCCGCTGCTGCTGCCATCCTGGCGCTGCTGCTGCTGGTTGAAGTTTGGTTCGCCGTGCTTACGCTTAACGGCGGAGATCTTCTTCGCGCTCTGCGAAGATGACGCCTGCTTGCCGCCTTGCTCGTAGGCAATGACGACAGACTCCCGTACATAGTCGATCTTCATCTCCGTAAGCTCTTTGGCTTGGAGGATCGTGGTGACGACAGTGTCGTACCGGGAGGGCAGCGCATTGAGCGCTATCATCGCCCGCAGTGAAGCGGGGATGTCGATCCCTTCGCCCGCAAGCTTGTCAAACGCAGCTGCGATGTTAGCGAACGTCGGGTTTGGGTGCTCGTTCGGAGGGATCCGAGCATTGATCGCTGTCCTAAACTCCTTGTAAACACCGGCGGGGGTCTGCTTGTCATAGAGCGCCTTCAGCTCGTCCCAGAGGGCCTTGCTGGTCGTCTTGTTCTTGACAGCCGCCTTGACGGACGACGTCAGGCGAAGACGGATCGACCCCTGTGCCTTCTGATCGCGCTGCAGCCACTCGTAGTAGACTGAGGGATTCTCTGTGTCCAGAGTAGGCTGGGGCCAGGTCGAATTGACAATGATCCAGACCTCCTGCGCCATGAGGAAGGCTGACATGGATTCAGCCCAGGCGCGGTAGTTGGAGCCATCGAGGATGGGGACAGCGGTGAAGAGGGTGTTGGAGGCCATTGGTAGAGGGTTTGAAGTGATAAACTCGGTAAATGGGGAATACTGACAACAATGTCATCAGCCCTCTACTCAATGACGAGTGCAGCCTTAGAGGCGCAACCACCGCTATGGTGCATGTGCTGGGGATAGCAGCAACAGAGTTGCGCTAAGACCTGCAGCGATGTACGCGCATAGTCCCCCCCTGGCTTCAAGCCACTAAGGCGAAGCCACAGGTAAGCTGGTGCGCACTCTGAGACGCAGCCAGTGAGGCGCAGTACTCAGGCAGTGACCAGGGCTCATAACCTGTTGAGCAGGCAGCTCCACGCAGTGGTGCGCCCTCACAACTTACCTGCAAGGTTGCTGATGCTTGATACACACGCAAGTACTTCGACTGAAGGTACTGGGGATTGAGCTACGCTACTGGGGTCCTTATATACATGAGGAGACCGCTTATCTAAGCTACTGTATAGTACGTTCCCACGACATACAAGGTAAGTGGCGTAGCCATGTGATAACACACAAATGACATCATAGATGACATCACGGACCCGGAGCTTCCCATAGAACCGGTCCGGCCTGTGATTGAACCCGGCAGCCCGGTAGGCGCCTTCCTAGTTCAACATCCCCACCTTGCAGCCTTCGAGCAGACCACGGTTCCCGCGCATCTCGCAGCTGCCTGGCCCCCGCTGACGCCTCAGACGAAGACCGCCGTGCACTCGTCCAGACTCCGGGCCACTAACAATGGGACTCGCGAGGAGAGGAAGCACGCCCGCGCACTGCGCTGCGACTAGTCCACCTGCGTCGTCACGCCGCTGTAACACGGCCAAGCCCAGGCGCGTTTCGTGCCGCGAGCTCGAGGTGGCCGTGCAAATTGCGCCGACAAGCACACCGACTCGGAGGGACCCATGTGAGACGGCACTCCCCGCAAGTGCGATCTGTCATGAAGTCGTGTGTGGGTCCTCCGAGGTTGGAAGAGGGGCCCGGGCTGGGTCGGCACAGATAGTGCACTGCAAAAGGACGTGCGCAAGCCCATGTACTATAGTATTGTAGTATTGTATCTGGGTACTAGTAATGTCAATACATGATGTTGCCTTGAATTCGAGTACGATTCAGAGACATGGGGTGAAAGTCTAGACGAGACTTAGACAGGTAAGGTATTTTAGACAAAGATTAGACAGGCCAGACACATTTAGAGGGTTAGGGCCTGTCAGACAAATCACAGCTTTGCTGATGCATGTGCGCGGGCGAGGAGCTCACGAGGTGCGGGTAGCCGAGCCTTGGCGAGGAGCCGGCGCGGGTTACGCTAACGTGCATCGGTGAGGAGCCAACGAGAGGCTGGTCATCAGTCTAAGGCGAGGAGCCATTCAGACGAGTAATCTGACGTGCGAGGGCGAGGAGCTCGCGAGGTACAGTCGGTCGGGCCTTGGCGAGGAGCCGGCGCGAGGATAGTAGACGTGCGCTGGCGAGGAGCCAACGAGACAAGCGTGCTCGGGGCGAGGAGCCCGAGAGACGAGACAGCGAGGAGCTGCTCAGTTTGTCGAGGAGCGAGGAGCACTCTCGACGACAGCGGACTCCAGTTCGGACGGTGCGGGTATCACACGCGGACGAAGTGGTAGGAGTTAAGATGCTTAGCGTCTATTCGTTGCGCGCGCAAAGTGGCTGCACGCGCGCACTTACAGTAATTACAGAGTAGAATACAGGTGTTAAATGTCCAGTAATTATATACGCGCTACGAAGACGTGCAGCTCGCGATTACCGAAAGTGTTCTTGTAGATAGTAGTGTACGCGGACTTAACGTGTTCTACTGCATCCGTAACATCACCGTAGGACGAAGGCGGGCGATGACAAGTTGAGTGCCGCACCTGTTGGGGGGCCCAGGCCGCGAACGTCAATAGCACCTCTCGCTTGCTGTCAGCCCCGCACCGAGACAACGGTCCGCCGTCAATGCCAGGAAGGGGACCAATGTACGTCGACACCCGGGTGGGTGCTCCTGATTCGTTCCATATGGTACTTCCATATTAGGTATCATTCCTTCCCGATCTGTCAGTCGATCACTCATTCTTCACGCATCACGTTTCCATTCGAACATGTCATGTCTTCTCGTTCTGGCCACTGCTCCCTCTTAGTTTTTACCTCTCTCGAGTGCCTCGGTCTGCTTTGGTCTCCCGCTGTATTTGTAGAGGGCCGTGTCGCCCGTTCTTGCATCGAATCATACCCCCAGCTTCTCCTCTCTCGCTCACACGCGCTTCAGGATTCGGCACGGACGAGCGGCTCGACATCGCGCGTGCACCTCAAGTCGAGTTAGTCGAGAAGTATTAGCTACGTATCCGATTTGTATTAGTTGCGGCGCCACTACCTCTACAGAACATCACCGCCGTCCTTCTACAGCCCTTACACCCTTCGTCGACTTCTCTAAATGCCTGCACCAGGACGAGTCATTGTGTTGGTGTTGGTTCGCCAGCACTTCCGCATTTCTCTCCGACACTGCCTGCTCTGCAATTCACTAGTCTTGTCCCGGAAGCACAGACAACCGATCTGCCCCGAGGCAGCACGATTGCCGATGTGAAGAGACTCTTCACTATTTGTCGGCGATTCAACTGCAGTCGGGGCCCATCGGCTGCACCGACCACCTCTCGCTTGCCACCTCCTCCTTCCCATCCCTCAGCCCCTAGCTGCATCCATGGCAAGCTCTTCCAAGCGCAACAAGAGGAAGGCCTCATCGCCCATTGACACTGCTAGTCTTGTCGACGAGTTGATTGAGCACCATCCCAAGCGAGTTCGGTACTCGGCCAAGGCAAGCAGTACAAAGGCGACTCTCAAGGCTGCTCGACTCGAGACCAATTCGGGATTGAGAAGAAAGGGAAAGCAGGTCGCCAAGAGCTCTCAGTCATTGAGAGCTAAGGTCAGAACCTGTTTGTGCTGGGCTTGCTGATGTCGCTCACAAATGCTTTACTCGTCACAGCCCAGTGCTTCTTCGGGCTCTGCTGATCGGAAGGTGTGTTGCGAGGCTCATCTCTCTCTACCTGTTGGTCTTTGTGCCTGACTGAAGGACCACTTCATAGGCTTCAGGCTCATCAGGCTCGGCAAAGGGCATCACTCTGAAACCCTACCTAGTCGGTCGGATTATGCTGTTGCCCTATGGTCTGAATGTTTGTCACTGGACCTCTTGTCATGTCATTTGCTTGAGCTCACTATCTGCATCATCCAGAAGAAGGGTGCTATCCGAGTGACGAGGATGAGGTCTGCAGGCGATAGTATCAATTCGCTGAAGCGACAAGGTCTCGTTGCTTCGAAGGATCTTGAGGACGAGTACCTTGCAATTGAGCCTGATATGGATCGAGCTGCTGTCGACGACCTCCTGAAGGGTTTGTTTCCTCGGTACTTTGCCTGGCTGGCTAGCATCGGCAAGGACCCTGACTCGCCACTTCACTGGAGGGTTGTTGCGAAGGACAGGCAGAAGCTTGAGGTCCTGGAAGACGACACCGACTGGCCTTCCTTCCCTGATCTCTGCAAGGCTGTTCACGATCGCAACTCGGGCTGGCAAGAACGAACCTGGTGTTTCGGTATGCATTGCCATTCAGAGTATCTGTTGTATGATCTGGCTCATGCATCCTGCAATACAGTCTCGGCAACACAGATTCCATCTGCTGTCGTCAAGTCTTGGGACAAAGGCAAGGGTAAAGCAGGTGCCAGCAGTGCTGAGGTTCGCAAGCAAGGTATAGGGCTTGTTGGAGATGACGAGGCTGTCGACGATGAGTCAGAGGCTGTCGAAGATGAGCCAGAGGCTGTCGAGGATGAGTCGGAGGCTGTCGAAGGCGAGGAGGAGGCTGACGAAAGTGAGGAGGAGGCTAACGAAAGTGAGGAGGAGGCTGGTGAAGGCGAGGAGGAGGCTGGCGAGGGTGAGGAGGCCGATGTTATCAGCATTTGTAGGCTTCTATTGTCGTTTCTTTGACCTATGTTCTGATGCTGCAGATCATCTAGCTTCGGCCAACACTGAGGCTGCTACTGAATCTGCCCACGAGACCGAGGGCTCAGAGTGGGAAGACAAACCATTGGCTCAGACAAAGTCCAAGAGTGAGTACTTTAAGCTTTCTGTCGCCTGCCTCAGGTTCACTGATCCTGTTGGTGCTGGATGTCCAGGAAAGCTTCGACGAGCTCTCAACACCATTGAGAGAAGCTTCTCGAGCATAAACTTGGGAAAGTCTATTGAGCCCTCGGTTTCTGGTAAGCCTACCTCACATTGTCGCTGAAACAGCCTTATAACCTTCTGCGATTAGGTGGCTCTGGCACCACCTCAGGCCCAAGCCTTGTCGCTGCTGGAGGGTCCTCGTCCGGTGGCTCTGGTGCTGTTGCTGTTGCAGGCTCCTTGTCTGATGGCTCTGGTACAGTCGCTGTTGAAGGCTCCCTGTCCGATGGCTCCAGTACAGTTGCTGTCAGAGGCTCCCTGTCCGATGGCCCTGGTGTGGCAGCTGCCCTTCCAGAGATTGACTTTACCAACCCTCCTTTCGCACAAGCGAGTGGATCAACAGCAGCCCCTGTGACTCGCTCTGCGACAATGTCAGGCCTACCTCGGGTCCTGCTGTCCAAAGACACTATTGCTGACGACCCTTGGGGAATGTAAGCATGCGAAAGGTATGCCAGAGTTAGCACACTCCAATGCTCGTTCTGACACATCATTCAGATGCTCTTGGGCCAACAGGAGCATGGTCCAAGCCACCCGATACTCGCTTCTGCCACTTTTTGACTGCCTAATCTGCGACATTGACTGCCTCGGCCTTCCACTGCTATCTTAGTACAGATTCTAATCCAGAACCCTCTCTCCTTCGTAACTTTCTTGCATCATTTCCATTGCCAAATACCAACATAGGCCCATTTAGATCTTTTTAATCGTGCTGATCGGTGATACTACACTCTCTTGTCCAGTATCTATGCACCGAGTCGCCTACTACCTAATATCATGGAGTTCTTCGCTGTAACCTGCAGTGCTCTGAGTGTGAGATCAGGCATGTTGGAGCATGTAATCGTGGCAAGCTTGCGAGCTCGGTGCAGATCGCAATCTCGGTAGGTTCCGAGTGGCTGAACTCCTCGTCACATCGAACAGCCTTCCCTTCTTGTCCTTCAGCTGCCAAGTACAATGGCATCTCTCGCTCAAGCTCAGGCTAATTGCCAGACTGTAAGTCACATCTCATCTGTAAAAGTGTTCAACTCATATGTGTTGGGCTAGCAGACTGCTGAGAGATGTTCAGTCAAGCTGAACACGACACTGGTGATGACGATGATACGGTCCAATCGGTTCTGGTTCCCCAATGGAACACTGGTCATTGGAGTAAGTCTGCATCACTGCAACTGTTCTGTACAATGTAAGGATTACTGATTGCCATCTGCAGGTTGGCCAAACACTGTACAACATCAGGAAAAAAAAATTCTGCAAATTGCACACACCTGAAGTTATGTAGCCCATGTGGCCTATGTAGCTGTTATAGTCGGAGCAATTAGCCACATAGCAAGCTGTAGCACACTGTAGACACACACTTGTACAATGTATGGCTACTCAGTATTACTTCATACCTACAGCGTACATCATGGTGATTGCCATTGCCATTGTATACAGAGCACCACATGAACACGAACCGTGAATATAGCCCGCAAACTCATGTTGATACATGTCCAAACAAATTTGTCTTTTTATTTGAGGAACAGTCATTAAAAGCACATCGGAACCGTACGTGTACGTGACTAAGGGGGTGAATCGCACAGGTAGTACCCCGGGTGCGCGGGAGCCTACCCGTAGTATCCGTACCCGCTCGGCATGTACGGGTTGTTCGTAGGTCTCGCGGGCATCCGCGGGTGCGGGTATAGGCGACGGGTCGGGCAGGCGAGGAGGCGAGGGGATGGGCGTGCGAGTGCGCGAGCACTACACAGGTGCGCGGGCGATCGTGCGCGGGGGGATCGTGCGTGCGTGCGTGCATGCAATTGTGCTCAGAGGGATTGTGTGTGCGGGGCGTGCGTGCATGCGTGCGGGTGGGTGGGTGGGTGGCGGCGCCGTCGAGGGGCGCATCTCGTAGTCGTCGCCCGGCGTCCAGTCCCAGCTGGTCACCGCGGGGAAGCGGTCCCAGAGACATTCATTGTCGGCGGCGAGGTGCCACCAGAACTCGCGGGAGCTTGCGCAGCCCTTGAGGCCCACGAACCCAAGCGCGTCCTCCTTCTGGTGCATCACGATGTCGTCCTCTGCGTGGCCGGGCACGCGCGGCGGGTCGGGCTTGAGTGTCCAGGAGCCGTTGGCGTACGCGCGGGGCCTGCGCTTGAACGAAGGTGGGCGGAGAGACGTGCGAACTACTCACCTGCAGCATCTGCTCCCCAGCGGCCTGCCCTCTCTCAACCTCGCCCCCACTCATGACCGCTGCCGTTTGCTCGCGCTCGACCTTGCGCGTGCGTTGCATTCGTCGGCCGTGCTTGCATGCCGGGCATTTGCCCTGCATGTTCGTGGTCGATGTGTGCCTCGGTGTTGTTTCGCTCGCGTTTGTGACGCAAGCGCGCCAGTCGTAGCCGGCTGGTGTTCGCTCGGGTTCGTGGCCCAGTCTTGCGTTGGTTCTTCGCGTGTCGCGTCACTTGTCGACGATCCTGCTCCGCGTTGAGCGCAGGAGCGGCGGTGACATGCCGCGGATGTCTTTGCGTCGAGTGGGCCGTCCAGACTCCAGACGAAGTGCGCGCGGGAAGCAGTGAGCTGGCGTGCATCGGGTGAGGGCGTGTCGAAGTGGACGTTCAGCGAGCAGCCCAGGCAGCGCGAGCGGGCGGCCCATCGCAGTGTAGCGTTGCAGCGATGAGTCGGTTCGTCAGAGCGGATGGGACTTGTGCGCGCGCACAGACCAACGCGCTGCGCGCCTCGGCAAACTCCGAGGCGGGCGCTCTTGACTTGCGCGTCGCGTTGCGCAGCGACTTGTGCCACCTCTCTTCCTCTATCTCTTAGTCCGAGTCTCCCACTGGCAGCTAGTACCCGTCGTACTCGTCGCTCCCCTCCCCCGCCGCTGAACACTTCCTCCCTGCTCGCCGCTATGCTCGGCGCGTCCGCAAACTGCTGCCAGCTCATCATTTCCCCGCCGCCCTTCCACTCGACTTACATCGTCACACGACGCCCGTCGACATCGACTTGGAGCCCACACACACGCTTTCCACTCATCCAGTCTGTACCCAAGTACCCGTTCGCTCGCCTGGCAGGGCGATGCCGCCCTGCCTTGCCCTTCCCCAACAACGCTCGCCACGTCCGCCCCCGCTGACGTGGACGCAATGGACGTGAACTGGTGCCCCACCTGCGACCGGCACATCAACGCGGTACGTGACACGCCCTCCGCACTCATTTCCGTCCGCTTGCTGTGTGTCTTCTTAGGAGGGCTACGCCCCGTACCGCTCACGGGAGTGCCTCGCCCTTGCATCTCCGGGACAATGTCAGTGGGCAGACCCTCGAAGTGGATGCTGTGCACAGGTTCGCGCGGTTCATCGTACGTCCCCGTGCTCCATTTCGTGCGGGTAGATTGGCTGACGGGCGGTGGTGCATGTAGGAATGCGGCACGATCAACGAGTACAATTCGGCGGGATATGCGCCCAAGAACCTGATGCTCATCGTCGGAAGGAGATCCGTCTGAGCGGGTTCATCGTTGGAAGCCTTTACCATAAGGTCTGTGCCTGTCCTTCTCACCTCGTATCCTTCGCTGACTGCGCCCGCCTGTGTAGTATTGTGCGCAATTCTACAAGGAGATCCTGCCCTGGGTGGCCGTGGGCAAGATCATGTACAAGGAGGACTGCTCCGTCGGGCTCGACATGAGCAGAGTATAGCAGCGGTGAACCCTGCTCACGCTGCTTCTGCTGGGAGCATGTGTGCGTCAGTCACCTCGCGTCCCGCTGTCAAGTATTAGGGTATGATTGTGTGCTCTACGTCACCGTTGTGTACATTATGTATTACCTGTAGTATGAACCAAATATATTTCATGTAGTCAAAGCTTGAAGGCAACCTGGTTATGCTGAAATATGCCTAGCTATAGCTATCTAGTCAATGATTATGGTGTACTATGGCACATGGATGCAAGGCTATCAACTGCCATAGAGTTCAGGGGTGGTACTATGAAGTGCTATAGAGTGCTACAGATATGCAAGGGGGAGCTATCACATACAATAGAGAGGGGGGTATGCAATGGCGCTATGAGGTCTATGTAGCCTATATGGCTGCACATTGCAAACTACTTTTTTCCTGATGAAGCTCTACGGTGGTCTCCTCGCCAATCTCTCCGCTGTATTCAGCAGCATGTACCTCGCCTCTCAAGTGGCAGGTTGCCAAGTTGATGGGACCTCGGAGGAGTCACCACTCTATCTCTGGGATGTCGACGCATTTGCTTTTGAGGCTCTCATTGAGTACACGCATGGTGCAAAACCGTATGTTTCCGATTCTCGTAAAAGATCCAACCTGAGCCTAACAGTCAGTACCACCTCTACTAGTGTCGATGGAGATGTGACGGGTAGGCAATACTATGCCTGCCCTAGTAGATAAGATTATGAACCGTATAGTGTAGATTAGATTAGATTGTCCATACTTAGCCATCTGCCTTCCTAATTGGGAAGTAATCCATTCTTACACCTGAACTACCACATCGTCTGTGTGCGAACCCCGCGCCATCCGAGTACGTTCAGCCCTCCTCGGCCTGCGCTCCTCGCCACGCCTAGGACCAATCCTAGACAAGGCTCCTCGCCTGCGTCCAGGACTCCCCCTCGACACGGCTCCTCGCCCTCGTCTAGGACACGCCCTCGGCCAGGCTCCTCGCCCAACCTAGGACACACCACGCCACAGCTAGGCTCCTCGCCCGGCTACGACTATAGCGGGAGCTCCTCGCCTCGCTAACGACGTCAAGACCTCACGACATTCTCCCCGGTCGCGCCGCGACCACCAAACGTCAAGTTCACGGGCAGCCCGGCCCCCCAATCAAGGGTTCCAAGCCCACGAACTCTTACATTGGTGGACACTCAGGGGACCGGTCCACTGCCCTGTGAACTCCCTCGTATATTCGGATCTTTTCTATTCCTATTCCTAGCTGTTCTATATTGATTCTAATCTAATGCCCTCGGCGACGTGGCTCTCGCGATGCCATTGGGATGTCCTGTCACCTATTCGGCAGCTCGAGCACACGTCGTTGTCAAACGGTGCACGCGCGTACGGTGCCAGCACCTCCTCCTCGACGAGCATGCCTCGAGGCTACCAGCCACTCCCTTCCGCCACTCCCCGCGACTTGCCAGCACCCGCCGCGCCCTCTACACCCGTTCCGAGGCCCGTGGGAACCGCGCGACCGCACGAGCGCCCGAACGCGTCGAACGCGCGGCCCTCGGCGCTCGACCGTCGCGTCGACTCTCGCCGCGACCCCCCTCAGCCTCTTTCGCACCCCGTCGCCTGCTCAACACGCCTACCGCGCTGCGAGGACGAGCGACGGCTCCGCTCTCCTCGCAGCCAACCGGCCCCCGCCCGCGACGCGAGCGAAGACGCGCGCGCGCGCGCGCACGCCCAACGCGAAGACGACCGACCGCCCCGCAGCGCGACGCGCGACGAGACGGCCCGCGCCCACGCGCAACACGACGCGCCGTCGACACGCGCGGCGTCGCCGCGTCGGTACGTGCAAGACAGATCGCGCGCGCACCGCCCCGAACGCGAGTTCGAAGCCGCCGCGCAAGTTGCGCGCACGAACCTCCCGAGGCACCGGACGGATGCGCCTCGCGCCGCAAGTTCAAGCGGTCGCGGAGTCTCGCAGGGGGAGCTGCCCGGAGGATTGCCAGCCGGGCGAACGGCAGAGAGAGATCGAGGTCGAGCGGGCATGGGAGCGTTGGTGAGTACCCACGTCCATCCGCCCACTGGGCTCTCCTCTCCGCATCAGGATTTCGTGTAATTCCTCTGAGGGGCCCTGTCAGGGGCTTCATAAGCGCTCAGAATGCTTCAGGTCACATCAGAACGGCTCATATGGCCATCCCTCAAGGACTCGAATTTTGGCGAATTGTTGTCGTCAGACAGAATTGTCAGACAGACTCAGACAGCCTCAGAGTGGTCAGATACTGCATCAGACTGTCAGAGGCACAAGCTGTCATATATTCAGCACTCAGATGTATTGCTCGTAAATGTCACAATTGTTTATCAGCTACACTAGCATAGTACTTATATACAGTTCAGTAGGCTCGCGCGGTACGCCACACGCCCGTGCGCATCATAGCGGCGATCCTCCTCGTACTCGCCCCAGTACTGCAGGCCATGTTGCGTGGCGCGCTCCCGTCCATTTGCTGGGTTCACCGCGCTCGTCTGCGTCGTTCTCGATGCAGCTGGCAGCGGGCGCGTCGAGGTAGGATATGCACTCGGTGGCATCACTCTTTCTCGGGCTGGAGGGTGGCGTGTTTGTCTTCAATGGGCCTCTATGCATCGGGCTGGAGCCTACCAGGTTGCCTCGAGTTGTCAACTCCTTACGCACCGCGCTGGTGCTTGGCGGTGGGTGCTCGGCGGGAGCTTGGTCGTCGTGTAATCTTCCTCGGCTGTCTAGGCTGCCCTGCGCTTGGGCTTGATTCATTGATGTTGTGCGTAGCCAGCTGCCGGCGGAGTCGTTGTTTGACAATGAGAAAGCGAAGTACTCACGGAGGACGGGTATGGCGAACTCACCCTCCGCGTTGAACGTCGCAGACCCATGTGTCTCGTACACCTGCACGGGCTCCACTGCTCCTCGAACGTGCTTGAAAGTGTCCTGGTTCTTATCGCGCGTGAGGTTCAGCAGTGCCCGGCACGGTTCCTCAGGTGGTACATTCGTGAGCTGTGTGATGTTGAGCCGCGTGAGCTTCTCGGAGGTGCCCGTGCTCGCGGCGCCGTGGACATTCCCCTTGGAGGGACGCGCGCTGTGCTGCGTGTAAAACCCAGCGATCGGGCGGATGGAGAGCAGTGGCTGTTGCCTCGCCGACGACATATAGCGGGACAGTCGTCATCAGCGTGTTGCATGCCTGAGGTGACGGACGCAGACACTCACTCGCATCGCCCTGCTCCGACTTCCGACGCACTGACCTTCCACACCTCGCAGCTCCCGCGCTCGTCACGACCACCCCGCCGAGCCCGCCGCGCTCTCGGCCTACAACTATTCTCTCCTTGAGCTTGTGCATGGTACGCGATCGTGGGGCGCGCGGCGGGTTGATTCACGTGCCGACTTTTCTTGTAGACGGGCCCGCACGTACGTTCTCGAGGTAGGCGGCAAGAGGGCAATGGTGAAGCGAAGGTAAGACGGCGATGAGGGTGCTGAGGCCGAGTGTGGACGTGCGGAGAGGAGGGTAACAAGCGCGCTTTCTGTGGCGTGTCGTGGCAGGTCGTGGCTAAGGCGCTTAGCACTTCAACTGCGCCTGCGGTCGTGACTCACAGCCTCCACCATCGTCTCACTCAACCACAGCCGCCGTCGGACCACCCCACCCACTCTACCTGAGCTCGACGTTCAAGCCCGACACCGCATGTATCAACATGTGCTAAACACGACGGATGCGAGGGTGGCACTGGAGACGGAGGATTCGGGCACGGTAGGTAAGTGCTCACACTCGATATTTGCTGAGTTACCGCTTCTTTGCAGGCAAGCGAGTGAACGTCGTATTCGTTCACTCCTGATACTCACTCGCGCACCCGACTGCTTGATCATGTTACATGTATACACACGCTCCTGCTCACTCCCTCACTCGCGCACCCACCTGCCCACCGGCTTACCCGCCTCTCCGACCTACCCTGTGGTGCCTCCGCCTCCGCCGGCCGACAGCGAGAGCACGCGCGAGCGCGCTTTCGCCGCCGCCGCACTCAAAACAGGCTTGGATGTCTTGTTATGCAGCCACGCGGACTCGTAACCCGACGCTCTTCTGTTCAGCAGGCTCTCTGCGATCGCCTGCGCCTGCGCACTGAGGTTGGGCTGGCTCGATAAGTGCATGACGCCCGCGGGGCAGCTCCTCTCCGATAAGCTGAACACCCTGGTGCGTCTTCCCATTCGCAATCGGCGCGATGGGCATCGTTAAATCGTCCATCCCCTCCGAGACTCGAGTCGCTCGATCCTTCCTTCAAGTGCCAGGTTCAACACAAACTCCTCACACGTGAAAGGGTCTTGCGGCGAGACTACTTCGAGTGTGCCGTCTCTGCACGTTGTGTGCACGGACGAGCACGCGCGGAACATCTTCCTTGACCGCTTCCTCTGCGGCACGCCCCGTAACTTCGACATGACCAAGGCGGCGCCGCAGTGGACAAGTGGCACACATGGCCTTGGACGTACGAGCGCGGGTCGAGAGCGAGCGCGGGGAGTGGTGATGGGATGGTAGGATGTGCACGAGTGCAAGACTACCAGGTAAGCCGTTGCCCAATCTTCCGTTCGCGCCGATCCCTTCTCTCTCTCGTAACGCGTCCTCGAACGCACTCTGAGCTTGTGCAGGACCCGCGTCCGTGTCATCGAACACAGGTCACGTCGATTACGGCAAGACCACATTGGCAGCAGGCATCACCAAGGTTCTCGCTGAGCAGGGTAGTGCACAGTTCAGGTACTCTGATGTCGACAGGGCTCCCAAAGAAAAGGCCCGTGATGGACGGTGCCATTATTGTTGTCTCCGCTACCGATGGTCAGATGCATCAGACCCAATAACATCGCCCCTCGACACAGCGCTGACGATGTGTAGCTCCTCCTCAGAGTCGTGATCGAATACATCATCGCCCACGCTCAACTCGCTCATCACGCCATTCCCTGTGATGCAGTCCACGCGTCTGTCGTGCCACGTCTCCGCGCAGATGCGCTCCCGGACACGTGCCTCCTCCTCGCGGCGCAAAGCGGCGAGCTGCGCGTTCTGCACAGCGCGATCGTGCTGCCGCCAGTGCGTCGTGTTCACGCGCCCGATGCCCGTGCCAACGATCTCGACGATCTGCTTGAGCTGGTTGGTGAACACCTGCCTACACGCCACGCTCTGATATGTGCATGTATATGTATTATGATCATTATGGCAGTTTTTAAATCCACTGCATTTGTGCCAATTTACGTGCAGGGGGTGTTTTTCTGACGAAATGTGTGATATGTGCTGTCTGATGTACTGTGTTACTGACACTGTCTGAGACAAAATGAGAAGGTCTGACAACATCTGATGTCTGGCATGCCCTGATGCTTCTGAAGCTCTCTGAAGGCCGACCTTCAGAGGCTCATACCTTCAGAAATTGCACACTTTCCTGATGCGCCCCATCCACGCGTACCCCCGGCGCACCTGCTCCCGAGCGACGCTGTCGCGCTTTTCACGCGCAGCTACCTCTCCCCGGCTCCCTCCTCGTCCGACGCGCCTTCGCGCTCTGCGCCTACAGCGTCGCTCGACGCACCTTCGCCCAGGCACACGCCCACGCGCGCCCTCTCCCCGTGTTCGCAGGGGCGAGCGGACGTGTACGCGTATTTCGCGGCTCAAGCCCAGGCTTTCGAGCTGCGCAAACAAGCACGCGCTCGTGTGCAACACGACGACCCGCCCGTACACCCCTTCATCGACGACCCTTCGTCTGAACATCCGGCGGTCGATCCTGCTCTCTCGCCGCGCTCGCACGCTCGAGCTGTCGTACGCGCGCACCACGAGCGCAAGACCCAAGCCGCCGAAGCAGCTTGGAGAGCGCATCAAGAACGGTGGTCACCGGATCGCTGGCCCAGCACTCCCGTCCCTCCAACGCCGGCTCCCCCGCGTGCACACCGCGCGTCCATCCCTCCAGTCGATGCATCCCCGCCGACGTGTAATCCCCGCGCCGGCGCGCCCTCGTCCCACGATCTAGCGGCCCCCGCCTCTGCGCCGCACCATCAGCGCGCGTCCGACGGCCCGGCAAGGTGTCAACCTGCCCCAGCAAGTGGCCGTCAAAGCAGCGGCGAGGGTGCGCGACCACGCCGCGCCCCTCCTAGCTACTTGGCTGCCGCGACAGGCGAAGATCCGCGCGCGCGTGCACACGCTCAACGCGAAGACGAGCGCGCTGTCGGCAGCGCAACCCGCAACGAGCACGCTCGAGCCCACGCGCGGCGCGAAGCTCCGCCCGCACGCACCGTCTCCCCGCAATCGCGCTCGCGAGCTCTCGAGCACGCACATCCCAAGCACGAGACTCAAGCTGCCGAGCAAGCAGCAAGAGAGTGCGAAGCTGCGTACTCGACGGAGCACCGACCCGCAGCTCGCGCTGCGCCGACGACATCGCACGACCAACGCCGTCTTGCGCCCACGCCTTCGTCTGACGTACACGTGTCCGCGCCCCGTCGACAGTCTCCGGCTCGCAGCCCGCAAGCGAGCGAGGTCGTGCGATGTCACCGCACACCTCGCAGCCAACCGGCGGCCCACGCGAACGAGACGAGCAAAGACCACCACGGCTACTGCAATTCGTCTGGGGGGCTCGTCCGCGCGTCCGCGACAAGGGAAGGAGCAGGATCGACTGACACGCGAGAGGGTACAGCAGCGCCTACGCGCAGTCCTCGCGCCGATGCGCGGTCGTCCGACGCGCTTCTGCACTCGCGACGCCCTGTTAACGACCCGTCCCCGTCTCGCGGACTGGCGGCACCGTCTCCCACATCGCTCCCTCGCCACTCTTCCGACATCCGCTTGCGCACGCTCGCGCTTGCACGCCCTCCGATCAACGGTGAGGACGTGTGTCCTCCGTCTCCGCTCCCGACTGGGCCACCCGCCTCGGTGTTCATCCCAACATCCGACCGGCTTAACCATTCGGGCACATCCGCTACTAGCAACATCGAGGATGCGCGATTCTGCGCTCCCCGCTGCTACCCGACCGGCGAGACAAGGGAAGAACTCACCCACGTTCGACGCGACGAAGCTTTGCGTGAACCGAGTCAAGCTCGTTCCTCCAAGCAACTCGGAGGGCAGGAACTCCCAGTTGAGTCGGCCGTACTTCGTCGCCCTTCACGAGAACATTGGCCAGCTTCGGCGCGCACGGGCCGCGAGTTTGAAGCTTCCTTGCGAACCACGCGGAAAGCCTCGTCGAGCCACCCGAGTGTGCTCAATGCCTGTCCGCCCTCTGCGTGTTCACCCGCGGTCTCGACGGACATGTGCGGCTCCTCGCCTCCACACGCAATCAGCCTACCCACCAACGTGGAGCCCTCTAGTCTGCCTCCGCAACGAGAAGAATTGGCTCAATTCTGGAGCAGCTTCCTGCGGAAACCTCAGGTTCCGGCAAGTGTGTGATCTCCACGCCTTGTCTGAATCCTGGGGGGCAGCATTCCCATCGCCTCCGTCTCTTCCCAGCCCACCCACCCTAGGCTTGTCTCCTCTACCTTCACTACCCTTCTCGACAGAATCTCGAGCCGAAACTCTCCGACTGGATCCTTCCGACTCGAGATTGGGGGGCAGGGGGTAGGGGAGGATAGGGTACAGGGGGCAGCTATGCCAGGGCCTAGCCGACCCTAGCCCGAGGGATGTGCAGACCCTTCGCGAGGATGATAGCTCGGGACGCTGTACAAGCAGGAGAGCACATCCTCTGTGTAGGGAAGAGGGCAAGGCTGCTACGGGCAAGGGAGGTTAGTGGAGCATGCGGGGATCTAGCTGAGCATGCGAGGACGTCGCCGACGGTTGCCTGTGCATCTTGGCTGATGCGCGGCAGGGATGGATGCTCGGATGTGGTGCGTGCGGGACAGCTCAGCCTCTGCGTGGCGGAGCCGCAGTTTACTGCCAAATTTTTTTTTTCTTATCTCTTGTTCCCTTTCAACCCTCTATTCTACGCTCACATGTACTTCTTCTATCTGCACTTGTTTGACCCCTCACCTTCACACTACACACTTCATAATGGGGGGCTCTGTGACGGGTAGGCAATACTATGCCTGCCCTAGTAGATAAGATTATGAACCGTATAGTGTAGATTAGATTAGATTGTCCATACTTAGCCATCTGCCTTCCTAATTGGGAAGTAATCCATTCTTACACCTGAACTACCACATCGTCTGTGTGCGAACCCCGCGCCATCCGAGTACGTTCAGCCCTCCTCGGCCTGCGCTCCTCGCCACGCCTAGGACCAATCCTAGACAAGGCTCCTCGCCTGCGTCCAGGACTCCCCCTCGACACGGCTCCTCGCCCTCGTCTAGGACACGCCCTCGGCCAGGCTCCTCGCCCAACCTAGGACACACCACGCCACAGCTAGGCTCCTCGCCCGGCTACGACTATAGCGGGAGCTCCTCGCCTCGCTAACGACGTCAAGACCTCACGACATTCTCCCCGGTCGCGCCGCGACCACCAAACGTCAAGTTCACGGGCAGCCCGGCCCCCCAATCAAGGGTTCCAAGCCCACGAACTCTTACAGGAGAGCTGCCTAGCCTCTTCACTCCCTCAGTACCACAGCTCATCGGTATTCTGAAGCTTGCGATGATGTGGGAAATGACGAGAGCGAGGCAATTTGCTATCGATGCCTTGGACTCCCTACCCCTTCAGGGTAGTCCCGAATGGGGGCCGATTGCGAAGATCGCCTGTTGTATGTCCTACGGTGTTGAGCCTTGGCTCATTCCTGCTCTCTAGTGCCGAGCACGGGTATACCCATGGGTATCCCGAAGTGTACCCGGACCCTCACCCGCACGGGTTCAGACCCGTGCGAGCGGGTACGGGTGGCGCGCGGGTTGCCCCGGGTAACGGCGGGTCACAGCGGGTACATGCGGGCCACGGGTACACGTATATATTTGCTGCGGAACATCGCAGGACGAGACGTACATTTCGAGTAACAGCACTGATGGTTACGACATTAGGTTACGACATTACATACACCTAGTTATCAGTCACCCCGCGCACAAACATCTTCGCGCCGTTGTCGGATTCAGAAGTGACCTTCAAGATGTCAGTGTCCTTCACAAATCCGAGTTTGCTCCAGTCACCGAGGCATAAGACTGCGCGGATTGATTGCGCAGACATGCCGTTACGGATGTGCGGCAGGACCAGTCGTCCGCGACTAAAGATGCGCTCGACGTCGGCAGAGGTCGCTAGAATATAGGTGCATGAATAGCAGAACACAGAGATCGAAGACGGTACGAACCAGGTATGGTCAGATAGCTAATAGCCATCCACGAGAGGTTCGGATAGGTGCGGCGATGCTCGTACCACCAGCGGACCGGGTCCTGGACAGCCTCAACGTCGGACGCAAGGTATGCCACGAGTTCGTCGGCGACCTTGGCCGGCTTTGGAGGCGCAAGGGCGGGAAGGTTATCGAAGATGTTCTTGGACTATGTCATCGCATGAGCGGCAGACAAAGCTGGTAACGCGAATGAGACGCACCTTTTTATCTCCTTCATCATCGCTGCTGTCGGTCCCCACAGTTGAGCCGGCATCTGACGCCCTGCGCTCACCGTGTCGCGACCGCCAGTCTGCATACTCGTCGCGAACGAGCTCCTCCGCAGTGTTGATCCACCCTTCCTGCCACCTTGCGTTCTCGAAGTAGCGCAGTTTGTAACGCGGATGCAAAACTGACGAACACGTCAGCATGGAGACCTCTCCGAATTTGTACACTTACCCATTGCGATACGGTAGGTGTCCGACTCATCTGTCTTGCCGTAGTACCTATTTAACGTCTTCTTTGCAAGCCCGACGGCCGCACGGATTGACGGGAGAACACTCGCTTTGAGCGAGTAGTTCGTGAGGTGCTCGTCGAGGTGATCCATCACCGGGATCACCATCGCAAGGTTGGGAGTCGCCCTTGAGAAGAATTGCGTTGCGTCCCAGAAGATCTAAAGGCGCGTGGCAATGCAGAGGCAGTGAGTGGTGACTGTCAAAGAGTGACACAGCGTGACTCACCTTCAGAACGTCACAGAGCTGGCTCACTATCTTCCACTCACCATCGTCCAGCTCCATCCGCCGCAGGTCCATGGCGCGGTCTCCCGTGAGTGCATTGATAGCATCGCGGTACTCGAGCGCGAACTGAAGCATCATATAGGTCGAGTTCCAGCGCGTGCGAACGTCGCGCGGCATGTTCTCCTGCGGCAGATCATTCTGCTCGAGTTTGCTGGACCACGCGGGGAGCAGCTTTGTCGGGGAATGGATCACGCTGAACGCAAACTTGCGCAGCTGTGCAAAGGTGAGTACTTAGTTAATCCAGTATAGTATTAGACTCGTTACAGACTTTTGCAAGGACGAGCTTGACGGGCCGCGTAGTCGCATCAAGCTCAGCAACCTCCTCCGCCGTCATGTTCTGTTGCTCATCAACCCAGCCGTCCACATCATCATCCTCCAGGTCCACCGCGTCAAGGTCCCACTCATCGACATCATCGTCATCTTCAATATCCGCCATACCCTCGGTGAGTTCTCGCAGTGCTGCCTCTGCAGCGTCCAGGCCGTCATCATTCCCGTTCCTCCTGCGTCGTGTCGTGTCGAATTGCTTCAACAGCGTCTTCACGACGAGATTCAGGATGTGATCGAAGCATCGCACACGTGCCCGCTGTCCACGGAAATCGTCGATGAGCTCGTCAAGCTCATCGATCATGACGTCGTTTGCTGTGGCATTGTCGGCGGTAACAGCGAGCATCTGCATGAAGTAGTGAGTGCTTTGTTCAGTTGTCTTATCATATTCTGACCTTTGTATCAATGCCGAGGTCTTTGACTAGGTCCGCGAATGCAGCCGCAAGGTTTACACCGGAATGGGACCTCGCCAGCTCGATGACATCAAGGACCATGCGGCACGGCGCACCGTCGATCTCGAAGTGAACCGAGAATGCGACCATCGCCTTGTGATTGGGCGAGGTCCAGCAGTCGGTGGCGAAGTTCAGCTCGCCTTGATATTCCTGCAATCGCGGTAAGTCACAAGCATCCTGATGTGTCCCATGTATGTGCTCACCTGCAGCATGCTCGCAATACGTGTGCGCGTATTCTTGAAGACGTTCTGCACGTCGCGCGCGACAGTCCAGCGCGACGGGAGGTAGTATTCCGGCCGGCCCGTTTTCATCAAGGCCTGAAAGGCGCGGTCCTCAACGATGGAGAATGGCCGCAGGCTTTCTGCTACCCAGCGGACAATCTCGGCCCTGGTCAAAGCTCTTAGGTCAGTGGCCGCTTTGTATGTCCTGATTGCTACACTGACCGCGTCTCATTCTTTGTATGCTGGCGCACAGAATACGTGACTGGGCCCTTTCCCGTGCGAGCAAAAGCCACGGTAAGATCGCCGGAGCGCATGTAGGCCTTCACACCATCACGCGCCTTTGCCGCGGACCCTATGGCATCAGCAGACGCCAATGCCTCCTCCCCGAAACACTTCTTCGTGTGTTTGCGAAGGTTGCTGGTAGAGTTTCTGTCCTGTTTGTCGAGCCACCGTTTGATGATGATCTTGCAGCCTCGGTTCGCGCAGTGGAAGAGGTGAGCACGCTTGCCGTCATCATCGATCTTGATGGTCACTTCGGGCTTGTAGAACGCGTACACTGGCGCAGACCATTCCTTACTGACGCGCGCTGGCAGTGTCCAGTCAGCGTCAGCACTTCTAGATTAAAACATGCTCACCGAGTTCTTCTTCAGGGCTTTCTTCCTTCGGCGCGCGATCTTTCTTTCGGCGCCCGTTCGCATCAACTTCGACAACTTCATCATTGCTGCTGCTGTCTTCATCCTCAGGGATGTCTTCAACGCGAACACGGCGATCGGGGACCGGGACAGACGAGGTGGTCTTCTGAGCGGCCTGCTGATTGGTCGGGACAGGTGCTGGATCCTGGGAGGCAGGACGCGATTGACTTGCCGTCTGCGTGGAGCCATGTGCAGCCGTCTTCTTCGGTTTCGAAGGACGCTTTTCGGCGTCGGCGGCAAGTACCTTCTCAGTGGGAATCCGCATGCGCTTCCCACCTTGCGGTGTTGCCTCGGGACTGCTGTTCGTGCGCTTCTGACTCTGGACCATGTTGATGCCGTGAGATCAGACAAGTCTCCACTCTGTTGGACCGTTCTGCTCTGTACAGTAGATTACAGTTATAGAATTAAGGTTTGCCAGCCACCACGGAGCTATCCCGAGTGCCACCATAGACCCCAAATGGCAGTCTTACCCACGGGTATTGCAACGGGTACCCCGGGTCGGTACAAGTGTACCCTAACCCCTACCCGGGCGCACCCGTACCCGGTACCCGGGCGGGTTCGCACGACCCGTGCTCTGCACTACTGCTCTCAAGGCTGTCGTCCAGCTGGAGCCCATTGGTTGGGATACACCGCAGTTCGGCTACTTCAAATCGCCTCAGGATGCGAACCGAATCCATGTACTGTGGCGCCGTATCGACCGCCACCGCAAGGCGCTTGCATGGGCACCTCCGACATACGAGGCAGGTGCAAGCTGCACCTCGCCTGCCCAGTGCAGTGCAAAGTGGACAGCAACCTGGAGTCAAGCCCTCGCTGGCAAGCTTCTTCACCCAGATGAGCCGATCCCGGATTATCAGCTCGTCCAGTTTGTCCGCGACGATATGGGCTGCCGGACTGGATTATGCTACTCATGCAACTTTCATGCATCATTTGAGATGCGGCAGAATCCTCTATGGTCGAGGGAAGAGACAATCATTCAGAGTGTCGCCAACAGCATCAAGAGCGACTACACCTTCGATGCGGCTTAGGTGCTGCCTTGGTGAGCCATTGAACCAAGCAATCGCCTACAAGTCGCCTGTGATACTAATAGGTGTTTTACCCAGGCCATTGTTCCTTACTTCAAGTCTTAGCATCTCGCTTTGATTGCTCGCACTTTGTAGTACTACACAGGCCACTCAGTACTTCATGACAGCATACTAGTACTAGTCTCACTGTTGCTTGTGGCTCTCGTTCATTGATAGATCCCAGTATACAACACACTTATACTGCTGCATGTGCGAACAGGCAAAAGGTGATGCAGCCTGGTACACAAGTGCCCGAAGGGCAATCAGATTGCACAAAGCCAATACAAGTCCTCTGTACATACTGCTCCCCTGTCATGGAGCTACATCGATGACACCACAGCACTCATCAGCTCTCCAAGCATCAGTACTCGTGCATTGTCGAATGAACACGGGAGGAGCACAGGCTCCGCAGCGAGGCGCACCTGAGTGCAGTGGGACTGCGAGGACTGCGAGGACAACAGGCCCGCACTGAGCTCCTCGACAGATGGCGTCGGTTCAGGGACATTCATGAACGCGCGCGCGAGGAAGCTGTCGGCGAGGGAGTCGTGTTGCGAGCGCAGGCTGGACAGTCGGCACGGGAGTGACTTCGGATTCTGCATCTGCGCAGTGGCCTGCGAGTCGCGCAAGGGCGTGAAGTCGAGCGGGGTGCCAGGCGAGGTGCTGAGGCGCCGGGAGGACTCGTACGGGGGGACACACACGGGGGCATCCGAACGTTGCGTGTGGGCCAATGGCAGTCGTATGTAACACGTCGAGGCCGCAGGCGGCAGTGGACATAGCACGGGTATGGCAATCCTCGTCAGCAAGAGCCTGGCAGCTGTGAGACACAGTGAACACTCACCTGCACTTGCTTGCTCTTGACCTCGCCCCACCCACTGCTCACTCTCGACCTCGCCCCACCCGCTGCTCGCTCTCGACCTCGCCCCACCCACTGTACTTGCCATCATGCTTGACCTTTCGCATGCGGCATCCATTCGTCGGCCAGCTGCTCACCTTGGGCGATGTTGTCTGTCTCGTCAGCGAAGGCCGAGTGGCGAGGCACGCGGAACGGTCACACTGCCTCGCTGTCAACCTGATGCGAGGCTTGACAGCGAGGTTGCGCTGCTGTGCCGTCGATTTGACGCGGGCTGGACATGTCGGGTGGGCAGCTGGGTGCAGGAGAGTGGAGGTAGTGCCTCGCGCGTCGCGCGCACGATTGCGGTCATGTGCAGGGTGTCGCGCGCGATGACAGTCGTGCGCAGGGCGTCGCGCGTGAGCTTGCGCAACGCGAGCCGAGGTGGAGGTGGTAGGGATCGACGGGAGAGTCGAGCGCAGAGTCACGCGCTCGACATGTTCGGGCACTCCGAGTATGTAGGGCATCGCGCGTCGCGCGTTGCACGCGCGATAGCGGGTGTGTGTAGCGCGTCGCGCGCGATGGTGGCCGCGCGATGGCAGTCGTGTGTAGCGCGTCGCGCGTGAGCTCGCGCGACGCGAACCTGTGGCCACAACAATTACATACTTACCGTGTACGACAGTATCGCGCGTAGGGCGTCGCGCGCGACGGCGGTCGTGTGCAGGTGAGTTTGCGCGACGCCAACCGAGGGGGAGGGGGAGGAGTCGAGCGCAGAGTTGCGCGCTGGACATGTTCGGGCGCTCCGAGTCGGGTATCTAGTGCGTCGCGCATCGCGTGCGCGATGACGGTCGTGCGTAGCGCATCGCACGCGCGATGGCAGGCACGTGTAGCGCGTCGCGCGCGATGGAGGTCGCGCGATGGTCGTGTGTAGCGCGTCGCGCGACGCGAACCTGTGGCCACAACGATTACATAAGCATACCAAAGACGCGACTTACCGTGTTCGACGACAGAGCCAGCACCGAAAAGTGGGATGGGGAGAGCGAATGGAATAATGGGATGGGTGCCGACGCGGAATTGTGGGATGGGTGGCGGGGGCGGAAATTCTGGGATGGGGGCGTGCGAAATTCTGGGATGGGGGCGTGCGAAATTCGGGGATGGGGGCGCGTGCGAAATTCTGGGATGGGGCGAATATTGCAGCAAACGGTACGCCATATCGATCTGCATGGTCACTGACGGGCTGCTCAGGGAAAACGGCAGTGAGCTCAATGCAAGGCATTCGTTTACTACGCGGGGGTGTGTTGCCGAGTGAGTCCTCATGATGCACATGTGTGGCGCCGCGTACAACCCATCTCTGATGCGCGTCATGCCCGTTTGACTCGTTGAGCGATCGTGATGACCCGGGGCTCAGACTATACGTGGTACTGTAATCGACATGCACCGCTCATGGACCTCGTCAATCCACGTGTGCGTACTATGTCCTTGATTATCGAGAGTCTCGTAGAACCGTGACTTGAAAATTCAACTTTGACTGCTGATTTTTCCGTTAAGTCACGTGCACGCGATATGTGCGTCCGGACTCCGCCAGGCACCTTAACGTTCGACGACGGCCACCACCGCGTACTGTTGTACTTGCATTGTCCGTTCGTGTCGCTTCAACCTGATTGGAGCTACTTGGTGAGCTCGTTGCCCATGCATCTTTATGTAATCCGAATCAAGCAATTCAATACAGCTCACTTCGAATCCCCCCCCTAACAACTTGAAAACGTCCACGGCATTCTACGTTCGGCCCACCAAGAAACAATCATTGACACGACACTCGTTCACCCACGTCCTCGCTTCGGTGACCAACCCACATTGCCCCGCATGAGACATCGCGACTGCGAGATACGCATAACATGCGACGGTGAAGCGCTCGACGAGCACAATGTCCAATTAGTAGACAATACTGTTGAATGTTACGTGGCCAGCGAAGCTGGTAAGGTGTGTGTATGTGTCTACCGATATTGAAGCGCAGCTGTACTCATATGTGCTGTTGCGAGATCTTCGAAATCATATGCAGCAACCACTCCTCGTCACGAACGTCATCGCATGCTATGGTTGATGGTCGGGAATTTCCAAGAAGGTGGACCCTCGCTCCGCAGTCAAAGGATGTGACATTTCTCTGCGAAGATGGCATCGACGGATTCAAGCCGCTAATGTTCTCAATGATTTCAGTCACAGGTCCATCTCATATGTAGATGGTGGGAAATCATTGCTGACGCAGAATTTACTTGATAGATGACGAGAGCGCTGCGAGAGAACTACCATGGGCAAACGATCTGGGTCTCGTCCAAATAAAGGTAGTCCGTGCGGAGGTGGTAGGCGCAGTGCCCTGGTCGCCGCCTTCCATTGCACAAGCACAAAACTTTGGGCACATTCATGAGACTGTGAAGAAGGGTGGGTTGCACTGTGTTTCGTGAGTGGACAACTCGTGAACGCTTGTCAGCCTTGACTGGTATGTTCTAGTTTTGGTCCAAAAACACTGATGCCGGATGCCAAGAAGCAACTTACACGAATCAACTGCATTGATGACTGGTCTACGCCGTATGTTACATTCAAATTCAGGTACAGGCCCCTGGGTGAGAGCATTGTTTTTCGTGTCATTACGCAAGCCGTCTCAGTGCGTACTAGACATTCTACAAGCGCAAGGCATCGTAGAGCCGCCTCAACCAGTGCTCAATGACGAACCTGGCAACCCGTCCGCCTCGCGAGACACTTCTCCGGTAACGCGCACACGGAGACGAGAAGACGAGCCCGCTCAACCTGGCTCGGTTCGGCCACAGAAACGACAACGGCAAGCGGACGGCTCATCGTCCGTGCTCGCAGACTCCCTTGCGGACGAACTGGAAGACGAGAGGTCGTCAATGGTTAAGGACGAAGATGACGAGAGCGCGGATGACCTAGATACGCTCGAGGTTTGTTCTTCTGCACCATTGATATGCTGCACGTCAAACGTGTACGTTTGCAGGCTCAAATGCAAGCTATTCGGCGGAGAATCGACAGCGCAAGGACGAAGAAGATTCGCGGCAGTGGCCAGCGTCGCATCGTCAAGAGGGAGCCATCCCCCATTCAGGTCGGCGGATTCAATGGCGGCGTCATAGACCTGACGGACGACTGAAGCCTGCGTTGCGTGCGCGGAGTATTACCGCGCCTCGAATACGCCCGAGTTCGCTGATCTATGAACGCGGCTCGCTGATCGTTCATTTATCTTGTTTCGCAATGGACTCCTTGATAGTGTATATACTATGAATTAATGTAGTAAACCGACACAGTAAGGTTCTGTACATAGCACGGATAATTCTCCTAGGGTACCTCTGTCTAATCAGGCCATGTTCAGTCGGGTTACGTCGGTACAGCCGTATCTTCATTGCATCCCCGAGGGACCGTAGTGACCCAGCTCGTCCTTTTGTCCGTGTCTCGCGCGATCATCGCTTCCATAATTGTTATACCTGATCGTGACTGTAGTCTCTGTGGTAAACTTGGGCTTTGATATAAACGACGAGGCGTGCTAGGTCCTAGTGTCAGCTAGGACGTTCTTCATCGACTCGCGGGGCGGCTATTCGACGACTCGATACAAAGAAAGCCCAGATTGCGCATATCATGGAGAATGATGACAGCCCGGAAGTTCTGGATCGCTTGAGACAAGCTTGAGACGCTACAGACTACTTATACTTAACTTGAAGGTGCTCACTGCTCGAGTCGGTTTCACGGTGGCTCCCACTTGTTTGTTTGTTTGTTTTGTCCCTTTAGGGTCACTGAGCGCGAAGCCCTATGTAGACCTAGAGACATCCTACGCTCATCCGTCCTGTCCCTTCCTCTTCCTCTCCTTCCCTGCGCATGGCCGGTGGCTCCCACTGACAGTCACCCGGCTGTCCGAAACCGCGATCACGTGGACATCCGTCACGGAGCGTCACGGTCACCGTCGTTGTTCAACTACTTACAAGTCGATTGCGAATATGTTGGCACTCACAGAATTTTTCGACACGCGCGTGAACCTTCCGACTGAAGTTCCCACGCATCTTCCGGCCCATCTTCCGAGTCGTCGAATGACGAATCTCTCATGTGTTCTACCAAAACTATAGCAATTTACACTACCACATGTTACTCTATGTGTCTTGGAACAGGTCTATGACATAAAAAAGGAGGATCCATGAGCTGAATGCGCAATAAGAAGTCTGGCGTGTCGAGCACAGAACAATCACGTGCATTATTACCACAATTGGATAGACCGCGTAACAGAACCCAGTTCTACGCATTGCCGTATTTTTCTCCATTAAACCTCACTGCTATGATAACCAGGGACTTATCTGGTAGTGTTATTGTCATTTCCAGAACAGAGAAGCGAAGTTATGCTGCATTATCATAGCTAGAGACACTGGTAAGGAAGCTCGGAACTTTGGGTCGGAAGATTCACGCGCGTCATTGCGCGCGTCGAAAAAAATCCGCGAGTGCCATGATTTCTGCAATCGACTGTAAGAACTTAGGCACGAACTAGTTCTACTACATACCACATAGATAATACTTCCTTCGATCAATCAAACCGCACTCCCCTATGGTTGACGGGACGTCCGAGGTTCGTTTGCCGCGCGCCTCGGGCATCTGCGGGCCAGGCCGCTTACGTAAACTGACCTCGCAGACAGTGTCTCGCTAGTATTTGGCTGCTTTTTCAATAACGGACACAACTCAGAATGCTGAAGAATACCATACCGTGCTTTACTGGCTTTTCCGGGTGTCGAGATCGAGTTCTGAGATGCACTGTCCGCAAAACCGCCATTTCTGCGCACGGACAACATAAGCGCCGGTGATAACGAGCATATCAGTGATCTAATCTGACATGGCTACCTAAACGGGCGGTCTTCGGACAGATTACTATGTCAGGTTGCGATGCTAGTATCTGAGTAGTATGTGCCTCACTGACATTCCTTGGTTATGCTAACGTGCATCGGGCTGGACAAGTTTTGTGCTTGAATGTTATTGATTTCTCGGACGAGCAGGTGATCTCCAGCTACATCTACCCATTTAGGCAGCGAACTCAGATAAGATCACTGATGTGCTCATTATCACGGGCGCTTACAGCATGTCTTCCCAAAATGACCATTATTACGCGTCCTTATCCCACACAGACCGGGAAACCTACTGAGAACATCTGTAAGGTCCATATAAATCGGTTCAAATGTACCAAGAGTGTGTTGGGCAGTCCGACACGAGCGAGGGACACTGTGCGAGCGAAGCTTACGTAAGCGGCCTGGCCCGCAGATGCCCGAGGCGCGCGGCAAACGAACCTCGGACGTCTCGCCAACCATACTCCCCAACCTTACACACCTTTCATAGACCCCTAGTGATTGAAATAATTGAAATAAAACACGGTGAGTCCGACTCCCCGTTTGAAAGGAGTATTGACGGAATGGATACTTCGTTCTTAAAGCCAACCTGCAAACGGGATACGCGCCGTATCTCCGACTACTGCAATAATCATATCCGAGCGATACTTGCGCAGCCGCAGCCCTCGACTAGCCGCAACCTGCTGAGCCGCCATTCGACGCTTCCCACTCGACATGAAATACCGTGACTGCGAGATATACATTGCGTGCGACGGCCGACCGCTCGACGAATACGACGTACAAGTCGAAGGCAACGTCATTGAATGCTACGTAGCCAGCGAATCTGGCAAGGTGCGTGTCTTTTGCTTTGGGTAGCTTAAGCGCACTTGTACTTAGCTTGTCTAGGTATTCGAGATCAAGTGCAGCAATCTCTCCTCACACGCTTTGGTAGTCAATACTGCTGTCGACGGCCGGCGATTCTCTAGACCGATCTCCTTGAGGCTGGGCAGCATGAATAAATCGCACTTTTGCGAAGACGGCGAGGGTGGGTTGAGGTCGTTGATGTTCTCAAACATCGCCATCACAGGTCTACCCTCTCCACGACTAGTGCAGAATCATTTCTGAACCATTCCGCAGATGATGACAGTGCCCCGAAGAAGCTACCGTGGGCCAACAACTTGGGCCTCATCGAGGTGACCGTCGTCCGTACAAGGATCGAACACACGTTACCTTGGTCGCCTGTCACCGCGAACATAGAGAACTTTGGGCCTATACATGAGACTGTTAAGAAAGGTGGCTTGCATTGCGTTTCGTGAGTGCGCAGTCTCCGAATGTCTGTCAAGCCTCTCACCAGAAACCGCCAGAGTCGGTCCGAGAACAGTCGACCCCAATCCCGCAAGGTCACTCGTGCACGTCACCTACATCGACCAACTTTCTGCACCGCACATCATCTTCAAGTTCAAGTACAGGCCTCGAGGTGAGATCAATGGTCTCCGTCGTTACAAAGCCGTTGTGGAAAGGCATCTCACCGACTGTCAGCGATTCTCCAGGCACAAGGAATTATACAGCTAGACGCAATTGAGCCGCAGCGCCGCAGCGCATCTGAGGATCCACACGCCGCGCGAGGTGTCTCGCAGCCTTTACGGCCGGACCGCCCGCAAAAGAGGCCTCGGAGAGATTCGTCATCTTCAGTGATAGATCTCACTGACGAGACGGTGGTTATCAAGCCGCCTAAAGTCAAAATTGAGGATGGTGACAACGCAGAGGATGCGGCCGCGCTCAGGGTACGCTGTATGCATACTTGCCTGGACTTCGTCTCACCGCATCGTGCGTGTCAGGCACAAATCCGGGCGCTGCAGCGGAAACTCAATCAGAAGAGGATGCACAAGACTCAAGTGACCGTCAAGAAGGAATCGTCGCCCATCCAGGCCGGTCAAATGGATGAAGACATCATCGACTTGACGGAGGATTGATTCGTCCGATCGCGTCAGCATGCCATTTGCGGACTGGCGTCGAGCGAGTCAATTTCTCGGGGCAATCCAGCCATTCCAGTGTCACAGTTCAGGTGGCTGCCGAAAGGGTGTATGGTTGTGGTGATTCTTTCGGGTTTATGGGACCATTCGAGTCATTGAGATGTAATGCGCTATCGGTTTACAACGCGAATCGGATAGCAGCCTGGTTATTCTCGATGCAGGATCCTCAGTTTCTTTCGGCATTAGCTGATAGCCTCCGGGTGAATGTCATAGGGCGCACGCACCTCAGAAGTAAGTATACAATGTGCGGATTTGAAGATGTATAACGCGTGCATAGGCTCGAGCGAGTTGCGGAGGACGGGGAACAGTACTTCCAGGCTGACGACTCGGTACTTAATCCTTGATTGAAATTCTGTGGCATCCGACAGTACGACTCACCCATGAGACCGCTACATATACTTGTCGCCGCGGCAGCATCAGCTACCGCTGGTACATCGGGCTTTAAGTTTAGGTTTTGAGAACAATGAACGTCTGGTCACGTGGGCGCGGTAGGCGTAGTGACTCTACGCGTCGGTGGCGTGGGCGCTGTTGACTTTGACTTCGAACTACTGTACTTACGAGTCGTCGCAAGCCTCCGTCATCACTACTACGCGACTCTCGTGGTCCTACTCTCCGGAACCAGTGGTCTCTGCGCAGGCGACTTCGTCAGCTGCTGGTGAGGTGGCATCACTCGTAGAAACGACGCACCTCAGGCTCAGGCCGGTCCCCCGCTCGCAGTGCACTCCCGCACTGTCCTTCCAGGAGCGAGTCTGGTTTGACCCGTGAGTTCGTCGACGATGTACACATGATTGAGAGTCGAGAGATTTACGGGACGCATAGTACGGGCTAAACACTGCAACACCGGCCAACGACTCTTCTGTTACGGTCAGCCTGAGGACTAATTACCGACTATGAGACACCGCGACTTTGAAATACGCATTACATGCGACGGAAAGGCGCTCGATGAGTACAATGTCCAAGTCAAGGGCAACACCATTGAATGTTACGTGGCTAGCGACGCTGGCAAGGTGCGTAGATCTGTACATGAATTTCGAGGTAGACCTGTATGTATTGATGATCACTTTCATGAGGTATTTGAGATCAAGTCTAGCAATCACTCCTCGCAGCATCTTTCAGCCTTTATTACCATTGATGGCCGCAAGTTCCCAAGGAGCGCAACCATGAAACCACAGGGAAAGAACAAGTCGTTTGTCTGGAGAGATAGCGTGGAGGGGAAGCAGCCACTGATGTTTTCGGAAATCTCCGTCACAGGTATGCTTTCAGGCTCTGCCTGTTTTGGAGAATCATTGCTGAAAAACTTCTTAGATGATGAGAATGTTGCGAGAGAACCGTCATGGGCAATTGATCTGGGTCTTGTCCGGATGACTGTTCTCCGTTCGAAGGTCTTATATGAAAGACCCTGGTCACCACCCCCTGTTACACCAATGCAGAACTTTGGGCCCATCCATGAGACTGCAAAGAAAGGTGGTATGCATTGTGTCTCGTGAGTGGACAGTTGCTGGAATACTTGTCAGCATTGCCGATTGTACTACAGACTAGGCCCAAGAACAGTAGATCCAAACCCCACGCAGAAGGCCTTAAAAATCTGCTGCATTGACAACCATTCTGCACCGTACATAACCTTCGAATTCAGATACAGACCCCGTGGTGAGCGTTGAGTGTGCAAGCACCCGTGCAAGTCATCTCACCTATCACTGGTAGCCATTCTCCAGGCGCAAGGCATTATAGAGCGTCCCAAGCAGCCACTCGTCGACAACCTCGACGACCCATCCGCGGCACGAGATGCGTCGTCGCTAATGCGGGTTCGAAATCTAGGTGGTGATCTATCTCGCAGTCGCGAAGATGAGCCCGAATTAGGCCGGCCACGAAAACGACCACGGCGAGACGACAAATTGCTGTCTTCCATTGCGGACTCCCCAACCGAGGAGATCGTGGACGCCAAGCCACCTGTGCTCAAAGACGAGGAAGACGATAGCACGGATGATCTTGACGCACTCGAGGTGCGTACTTCCACGACCTGAGCATGCCACATGCCGGATAACAGATGTCATCAACAGGCACAACTTATCCAGACCATACGGCAAAGGATTGATAGGGTGAAGAGTAAGAGGTCCCGAGCTAGTCAGCGCGGGATCGTCAAGAGAGAGCCATCCCCTATCCGAGTCGGTGGATCCAGTGGCGGTGTCATAGACTTGACGGACGATTAGGGCTCGCAAGTGATCATTGCATGCACGCGGAGGATTGGCGACTGGGCCCCTCGACTTGTCTTCATCGTGTTTGTTTGTTATCCCTTTATTGTCATTGAGGGCCGAGCCCAATGTAGACATAAACACGTCCTGCTATCCTTCTTCCCTTCTCCGGCTTCCCCTTCATCCCAGCGCATGTCCTCTCTTCATTTTGCTGGGTTCATCCCGGGTCGAATTTGTTGACTGTTAGGCGCGTCGAACGTATGGTCATTCGGTCGTCTCAATATACTTTCTCTCATTGGTCTTGATACACATCACGGTCCCCCTGCCACGCATAGTATATTCACGCACCGTCTGGGTGCATAATATGTACCGTCCCAGCGAATGTTACTGTTGACTCCGAGTCAACTGTTAAGTTCCTGTCTCCAGATGGTGTTCTGAGAAGATCAAAGGGTGCCCTACGACCGGCTGCGGGTGAGGTTAACGCGTTACCCTCATTCCGCACTCCGGAGTGCTTGCCTTCGTGCTAATATGTCCACTGGTCGATGGGACGCCGTTCCGTCGACTTGCGTGCCAGTCTAGTAGTACCGCATGTCAGGCCTAGGGTGCACTCGCTCACCCCATATGGCTCCAGGTGGTACCAGACAGCGAGGAAGACTGACAAACGAGAGCTTACCGATGATACCATACCGCACGTTATTCTAATGAGCGTTGCGGCGCGTATCCGGATGGCGGGAAGCGGTCTGCGCTGCCAGCCATATTCGAGGGCGGGGACGGCTCATTTCCGCAACTCCCTTTCGCATACGGAATCCGTATGCATACCTGTCGCATACGCCGCTCAGATGTACCGTTAGCAGTAGACTGTGACCCACCCAATCGTGACAAGCTGGCCTACCTACACTGGGAACCTGCGACGTTCGTGATATTTTGGTTATGTCAGGACGGGCTAGAGCTCGTTCCGGCCCACCTGGGTGACCGTTGGCGGTAGAGACACGAAGTCGTACCAAAACGTACGTCGAGTACAGGGTTAATGCTTGCACCCCTGTGCGTGTGAGTCATGACCAACTGCGACATCCATTCCACCTACGACAATCATCAGGGCTACCAACAGCAGGAGAGGGGCGAGGAGGGGGGCAGGCAAATATGTAGTAGTAGTAACAGCGACAGAAGCTAGCGAGACGAGCGGACCTATACGGTGGATAAACTAAACAGACAGCAAACATTTGCGCACATGCGGTGATGCAACAGGTACGGCGGATATTGTATGTGTGTATCAGGGCCGGAGCGGTTCGGAAGACGGTGGTGGCCAGTGTTCCGGCGATGAGCAATGGGAGCCGTTGCGGATGTTGTTGTTGTACAGGACCCCTCCCCGCGCAATAGTCCGTGTGAAGGCATAAACAGATGGATTCGCAAGCTTGGTCTCGACGCACCTCCCTCCCACCATCCCCATCCTCGTCCCCGTCCACACTCCTCACCTACCACCCACTCGCGACACGACTCACGCCACCATGGCGACGAGGAACCCAGGAGCTTCATCGCGCGACCGGTACACCACGATGAGGTGCCCTCTGTGCCGGTGGTACGCCGTTCCCATTCGCCGCGACAGGCCGAGGAGAGCTGGAATATACAACCTGCGGCTGTGCCGATCCCTGCTGTTGAGGGAGTGTGGGTTGAGGCGCAACCTGGCGCTGCGGAGGGTGCTGAGCCGGTGTCGCTCGGGCTTTCTGCTGTTGCTGCTGCTCGGCGTCGTCGGCCCCGGTCGGCGCGACATACAGGCCTTTATCAATGATTTGAGGGATGGGCTGGATCTCCGTGCCGAGCTCCTGTTCAATCTTGTACAGGTTGAATCGGTCCTCGTACGTGACGAGGTTGATCGCAAGACCGAGGTGTCCGAAACGCCCGGAACGACCAATACGGTGGAGGTACGTCTCCGAGTTCTTCGGAAGATCAAAGTTGATGACGACATTGACTGCCTGGATGTCGATACCACGCGTGAGCAGGTCTGAGCAGACCAGGTTGCGGCAGACGCCGTTACGGAAGTCGTGGAACACGCGGTTACGGTGCGATTGGAGCATCTTCGCGTGCGAGTAGAAACATGAGTAGCCCAGCTCAGTGACTTTCTTCGCGAGCAGCTCGACTCGGTTCGTGGAGTTACAGAAGATGATGGATTGGTTAATTTGGAGCTGTCCGAAGGTTAGGTGCATAGCTAACAGTTTAAGGGTGCAGCGCACCTTTGAGAACAGCGTGTTCAAGCAGTGAACCTTCTGTCGCTCCTCGACGTAGGCATAGTATTGTGTGACACCGCGAAGGGTCAGCTCATCCATGAGGTTGATCTCATGGGGGTGCTTCATGTGCTTTTCCTAAAAGGGCGTCAGTACGACCAACGCATAGAGTCTAAATATGCGAACCTTGAAGTCCTTGACAATCATAGGGAATGTCGCACTGAACAACATGACCTGGCGATCTTTCGGCAAATACGAAAGCAATTGCTCCATGACGGGCGCAAACTCAGGCGACAGCAGCTTGTCCGCCTCGTCCATGACGAAGACCGGGCATTCGCTGAGGTCCGCCACCGTTTTGCCCGCCAGGTCCAATATCCGACCGGGCGTGCCGACGAGTACGTGCACGGTCTCCGACAGACGGATAATGTCGTCTTTGAGCGTCGTACCGCCCGTGGTAACCATGATCTGCGCGCCCATGTGCTTGCCAAGTATCTTGCACACATGCGCCGTCTGCAGCGCGAGCTCACGCGTCGGCACGAGGAGCAGCGCCTGGATCTTGTTCTTGTTCACGTCAATTTGCTGGAGGGACGGGATGACGAACGCGGCGGTCTTGCCCGTGCCGTTCTTGGCTCGTGCAAGGACGTCGCGCTTCCCGAGGGCGACGGGGATGGCCTCCTCCTGGATCGGTGACGGCCTCTCGAAGCCAGCCTCGAATATGCCCATGAGCAGCTCGCGTCGTAGGTACATGTCCTCGAAGTCGACGCCTTTCGTGTTCGTGACATCCTCGGTTTGTGGGCGGCTGTCTTTGGGTGGGGGGCGCAGGCCTGCTTTCCAGCCGTCTCTGTGTTGTCATTGTTACCCCCGATCGCTCTGCGCAGAAAATGACAATGTATAAACGTACGACGTGGAGGAAGATGGGCGTGCTTGCTGGGCCATTGTGGAGGGTTGCGAGGAGGGGGTACTTGGGTGAGGGTTATGTGTACGCGGCTAGGAGGGTTTTTGCTTCTTGAGGCGGTGATGGTTCTATGTCAAGAGGTGACCACGAGTGTGTCGTTTGTGGAAAAAGTGGCCCAGACACAGGCAAGTCGAGCGGGGAGGTAGAGGCGACGAGTGATGCTGGAGACGTGGTCGCTGGCGAGGAAATTGACGAGGCAAGCACAGAGCGAGGCGTGAATTCGCTAGTCGGCGCAGTGACCGTCACCACCCAGTCACGAAGTCACACTCCCACTCCGCCTGAATCTGATGCGCCATCTTCATCCGGGTGCACATAGGCTAATGTACGAAGCAAGCTGTGCTTTCCCTGCGAAGCATCTAGACACAGGATACAGGACACTCCCAATCGCAGAAAGGGGAGAGAGAGATTATTGCTGGCACACTATTATAGTACAGTAGCTGCTATCTCACACATCCGATCATACGGGGAAAATGGAATCCGAGAACTCAGAAAACAAAGACATGCACTGTCGTAATGGAGCTATGGCTAGCAATGCAGGGTATGCAGATGAGGGCTGTACAGGTGAGGGATGGCGAGCAAGGGAAGCTCTCGCGGAGGATAAAATGTTCTAGGTACACAAGGAAACGCACACAGATAGAGCAGACAAGAACAAAAGCAAGATACGACGCCGACGGGAGACGGCAGATGACGCAGTACCTATGCGTTCGTGGCTGTGGCAGCCGCGGTACCTGCGGCGACACCTTGCGGGCGTGCTCTCCTCCTGCGTCGTCTAACGCCACAGCGTCAGTGCATGAGCAACGCATCTACTGCAGCCAAACGTACCTCGGAAACATCGGGCCCTTGGGCATTGACCGCTCGTCTAAGTCAAGAGAAATGTTCGTCGCAGCTTGAATGCCCTGCAATTCAAAGGCCATCAGAATCCACAATCCCAAAATGCAAGCGTGCATAACATACCTCGATCCAATCAATCACCGCCGCCACATCCGGCGCCTGGAGCAAGAACTGCTCTCCCTCCATCCGCACCCGAATCACGTTCTTGCGCTTCCCATAGTCGCTCGCCAATCCGCTCTCTGCCTGCTGCAGCGTGTACTTCCGGATCATATCCCTCTCGCTCGGCTCCGGCGGCTGCTTCGGGCCTGCGTCGGCGGGCGGCGAAGCGTGCAGGATGCGCGAACGGAAGAAGGACGAGCTGTCGCTCGCGGGCGGGGAGGTCGCGGATGACCGGTTGGACGTGGCACTCCGTGGGGAGGTCGCGTTCGATGACACGAAACTTGTCCGACGAGACGGCGTGTCGCTCGACGCGCGCGCGACGGCAGATATCGACGAGTGGTCGTCTTGTGACGGCTCCATACTCCGGCGCCTTTGCGTCTGAGATGAGGTACTAGACTGGCTGCTCGACACGCTCAGACGACTTGGCGTCGAGCTCCCCTTGGAGCTATTATTCGACCGATTAGGGTGCAAAAGGCTTCCCGGCAGGCGGAGCTTCGACCGCGTCGGTGGAGGAGTCTGCTGTGCCGGTGGAGGGGGCTCACTCTCCCTCGCGTTCGGATCTGGGCTCGCGGGGTCCGTATCCTCCTTCCCCGTCCGCTCGCTATCTGCACGTCCCCGGACAGCACTCACCCTGATCCCCGACTGTGTCACTGCGCCCGTGTTCACGACAGTGATGTCGCCCACGCCGACCTTCTTTTCCCACCACGACTCGATCGCGCTGACACCCGCGATGCTGGGCGGGCACTTGTACACCTTGAACGCGGTACCCTCGAGCACGCAGAGCACGCGCCGCCATTTACGGTCTTTCGCCTGCACGCCCGGCGAAGTGAACTCCACCTTGCGAGGCATGACCGCAGTGAGGTAGATGGAGTTCGAATACGGGGGCAGGCGCTCCATGCCCTCCTCGTCCCTCGGTTGCACGGCAGGACCTGGTTTACGAGGATGAAAGGAAGGATAAGGTGGTGGATCGGAAGATACTTTGTACAGAGGCAAAGACCGTTGTCGGCGCAATGTCGGTGTCGTCGGAAGAATGTCTTGCGGTTCAGTCGATGGCTTGGGCGTGCTCTCGTCATTCTCCTGTGCTGGCGGCGCACCGGGCAGTGGTTTGCTCCTGCGCTCCGCCAGTGCGTCCGCCACCATCGATGGCGACGTGGCTGTCTGTTTGCCTTTCTTCGCCATCGAGAGGAGGTCGACCATGCTGCGCGAGCCAAGATGGTACAGTCCCGGACGTCCGGGGGAGCCTGGTGGCATAGCTGCGATATGTTGTGCATGCCCCAGCGCCGCAGTACGCAGGGCGGGCGAGCCGAAGAAGTCGGCGGGGCGGGGGGTGCGCACGGGTGAGTCGGCGCGGTCGGCCTGCTTGTCTGGCCGCTTGGAGGTGAAGTAGTCTGTCGCGGCGGAGGAGGACGAGCCGGGGCGGAGGCGGGGGGTGGACTGGCCCTCCGGCTTTGGGGTGAAATACACGGTGCCCCGAAGCGATTCGGTGACTTCCGTCTGCAGACGCGACGCTTCGATCTCAGGAAGCCCGCCTGCGCGATCGCCACGTGACCGAGGCGTTTCAGCCGATCCCATTTCCGTGCTGTCTTCCATTTCGTCGTCGCTCCCAGCGCCCTCCGCATCAGCGTTCCTATTAGCACCCGCCCCCGGGCTCGCGTCCATGTCGTCGTCGACCTCCTCGTCCTCGTCGTCCTCGTCCAGCATCGAGTTGTCGTGGTCCGCCTCGTCCGCCTCGGCCTCGCTCGGGCCGCGCATGGGGAGCGCGGGAATGCTACGCAGCGGAGCTTGCTGGCTTGGACGCTGGGGCTGCTGGGAAGGAGTAACGGGTGGGAGCGGCGGGAGGCTCAGGACCGGCATCGGCGGCTGTCGTGAGACGATGGACGGCGTCAGGCGTGCGCTCCCCTTCGCCATGTAGCTGGCCATCATGGGCGGGGGCAGCGTCGCCAGGCGCGGCGCGAGGTTACGTCGATCGGACAGGCCTGGCGACACTCGTCCAGGAGTGAGCGGGGCTTGCGAATAAGCGGAGCTGCTCGCGACGGGGGATGAGTTGGGTGTGCTATTCTCAGATGTCGCCGGTGCACCCATGGCGAACGCGTTGAGTGTCGTTTGACTTGTGGTGGCTAGGTTGCTCGGTTGCGCTACAACATCTGTCTGTTGTGAATGAGTATGCGGTGCTGCTGTCGATCTCGGGGGTGTGCTTCGCGACTCAAGCCCGATCCCGCTCTGCTCGGGGACCTGCGCAACAGAGAGCGCGCTATTCGAGACCGCTTCCGACCGTGCTGGATCCGCAGTGGAGGCACGTCGTCGAGAATTGGTCTGTGTGTCGAGCGTACCTCGACTCGTGGAAGCTGTGCTGCTCACAGGCGCATTGGCTATTGTTGTGGGTCCCGGAGGCATGTTTGGTGATTGAAGAGTAACCCCGCTCTCTTCGGGGGCCTGAGGGCTGGAGGGCACGCTGTTCGAGACCACTCCCGACCGCGCCACACTCGCAGTAGAGGCAGATCGTGGGGAGCCTGTCTGCAAATGCACGCTGGGGCCTTCGACGAGGGACTCGGGTCCGTTTTCGGACGAACGGCCGCTCGGGGAGGGAGTATCCGAGTTCCGGTCCATATGGGGAGCGGTGTGCTGGCTGGTGAGCACGGCGAGGTCCTTCGGGCCAAGGTCCATGGAGCGCGTCGTGCGCTGAAACACGTCGGGCACGCCGAGCTGCTTGCCATCGGTGCTCTGGCGGCGGGTGCTGCGGATATTGGACACCTTCTTGAGAAAGTGGCTCGTCCTGACCTGCTGCTGGCGTGTGAGAAGCAGAGGGCGAGTCCAGACGGTGCACTTGCCAGAAAGTGGGAATGCCTCACATCTGCGGGTGCCTCTCTCCGGGGCCTTTCCACCGTCTCTACTCTGCTCGCGGACATTCAAGTCGTGCGATCGTCGTGTGCTGCGCGTTTGAATCTTGATTCGCGGGATAATGGTCGTGGGGGGCTACGGGCGGGATGAAACGAAGTGAAAGAGGGGCGACCTACGACCAGAGTGGGTTCCGCTGTAGAGACGAGCCGCGAACAAGCCGTGTCGGCGTGGTTCGGAGTCGTCACTCGATTACGCCAACCGTGGGGGTCGAGTGGGTGATGCGGGTCAGCTAACTTTAGCCGGCGCTCCGGGTGGCGGTAATACTGCTTTCGTGAGCTGCGGCGAGGCTATCGCAGACGGCGAGGTGGAGGGAAGGAAAGAGACGAGAAATGGGCAGCGGTGGTTGATGTCGCGCGCAGCGTGCAGACGGTGCCACGCAATATTGCTCCGAGTCGCGGGCAGCACTCAAAGCCTGACGTCGGGATCATGATTCGTGAACAGCCTGAGCCGGGACGCGTCATATGTTTACAGGATAATTTCGTCCGCTAGCCTTGGTTACAACGACGCTTAGTACGACTGTGCATACAAGATAGCCTACAAACGGAAATTCCCTTACTATGTTATATGTAGGCAGCGTGAGTGTGGGGCACCACCAAGGATACGCAAAAATAGCTCACTGCTCAGGTTGATCATTGATCAGCCTTTGCCTCGAGTTTGCCTGGCCTTGTGGAGGCTTCGAGCGGGGCTGAGCTCATCGTGCCTTACAGTAGAATGAAGTCACATATGCCGTCAGACAGCCATATCCAATCCATGTCTGAAGCAAAACCCCGCAACGGTCTGCTACGGCACCATGGTAACTACGTACATATTCATCGCTGAGATACAAGACTGTGCGGCAGCCACCGCTCGAATGAGATGACGGCAGTATGTCGCCCCACGCCCTGCATCGAGCCCATGGCAATATTATACAGTACAACTTCAAGCGAGGCGCGTTACGAGGACCAGAGGGTTGAGAAACGTATACAGCCATGTGACTACCGCAGTCAGAGCAGACTCAATCGCCAGACCCGGAAGACACTTCGCGCACATACAATCGGCGCGTACCTCAGTCATCCGTCAGGTCGATGATGCTGCCACGGAACTGGCCGAGGTGAATGACAGACTGCTCCCTCTTGATCACACGAGGCTGAGGGCTGTGATTTCCCCTCATCCTGGCTCTCTCGATCCTCTCCTGTAAAACTCGCATCTGGGCCTGTCGCATGCGTTAGCCGTTCAACCGAAGTAAAGCATTATCGGCTACGTGCATCAACGAACCTCTAGGGCGTCCAAGTCATCCTCGTTGTTGTTGTTCTGGGCGCTGCCAGAGGGGATCGGCCGTTGTATAATGCCTTGCGCCTGAAGGATCGCTGCTCATACGTTAGCTTAAACAGCTCTATTCGTGAGCTTGATAGCTGAATGTCTTACCACAGGTCCTGTAGCGAAACTTGAAGGTGATGTACGGGATATCCCAACGATCAAGCGCAACCACGTTCACAAGCCTCGTGTCTTGCGGCGTTACTCCGCTTGAAATCCTTGCACCGAACCTGCGGCGAACAAGGTGAGGTTCACATATATGCAGATAACTACTCTGTCCTTACTGGACGCAGTGCATGCCTCCTTTCTTCACGGTCTCATGAATAGGCCCAAAGTTTTGTACGCTGATGACAGAGGGCGGTGCCCATGGCATCAGTCCCTCGCATCTCCCGCGGACGATGCGGACCTCGATCAAGCCAAGTTCGCTCCCCCGCGGTAGCCCTCTCACGGCGTCCTCGTCATCTGCTAAAGTGGGTCAACGATGCTATCACAATACTCATAACGAGATCAGACCTGTGAGGGTAATGTCCGTGAACATCAGTGGCCTCATTCCATCAACGCCGTCTTCGCAGATGAGCGGCTTGCTCACACCCTCCCTTACGAGCATTCTCCTAGGGAACCCCCGTCCATCGACAGCTATCCCAGCAGAGATGGCTGTCGACGTCTCGTTCTTGCATATGATCTCAAACACCTAATTGGAGTGGCCCTGAGTAAGACATTTCCTCGTTAACCACGTCAACACACGCACCTTGCCAGACTCGCTGGCGATATAGCATTCGATGGCATTGTTCTCAATCTGGACATTGTGCTCTTCGAGCGCCTGTCCGTCGTATGTGATGCGTACTTCGCAGTCGCGGTGTCTCATGACGATGGTGAGGGCAGCCTAAGTGCCGGAGCTACCGAGGGATTGGGAGGGATTGCCTTCTCTGAGGACAAAAGGTTCAGTCCGTCAGCGTATACAACCTTGCCACGGTCAGCGGTGAACCACTCACAAAGGTTCTGAGCCACTCCGAGTCGCGTACCGGAGGTGAACGAGGTATGCAGGTCCGTCGCCACTCGAATTGACGTATATACCTCTACTAGTGAGTGGCATAATGCTACACTGCCGCGTGCCATTGTCCGCCACTAACAGCTAGTCTCGCCGTCTCAGGCTGCACTGAGGGCTCGCCGGGTGACCGTATGTAACGTCGGGACTTACGGTAACGGAGCTTCCTTCGATGAAACCCACCCCGCCGGGCGCATAGTGTTTTGGGCCTAGCACTAGCAAAGCTGAGTCGTGACGGCGAGATACATGGAAGGAACAAACTTGGAACAAAGTGGGGACAAACCAGACGGGACTGCGTCCGCTTACTTACGTTACTGAGTTACGTAGTGGCATGGTTAGCGGAACATGTGATTTCATCTGCTTCGTTCTTCCACTCCCACAGGACACCTCCTGGGCACATCGCTTGTTCGCTGGCAGGACAGGCCTGAGTGACGAGTCGTGTGGAGCCCTCTGAGTCCGAGAGCACGAATGAAGGACTAGTCAGAGGCTGTATGCGGTACGATGTAGAATATGGTTGGTCCTTGCGAGCGACGCTTTCTGTGGGTAGATCGCGGGGTCGATGCGAAAGGGATACAGCGGCAGGCATACGACGCACGCGTGATTGGTGCTCCCTATACGCGCAGTTCGTTCCCGCCAGCCGGAGCCGTGCCATAGAGGCAAACGCATGATGATCCATCTCGTCAGCGCAGTCCGAGAATGTAACACGTCACATACATACTATATGCGCCTGAGTCGACCAACCGTCTCAGCGGCTACAGCGCAAGAGAAACCACAACACTCAATCATCCGTCAGGTCAATGACGCCGCCGTTGAAGGCTCCGACTCGTACGGGCGATGGTTCTCGCTTGACGGTGTTGAGGCGTCGGGCCTGTGTCCGTCTCTTCTCCATGCGATCCAATTGCTCCTGTAGACTGCGCATCTGGGTCTAGAGCCAAGTGGTCTGTCAGATTGAACAATCTGCGAGAAAATAACAGAGCGTACTCGGAGTATATTGAATTCAGCGGCTTCGTCATCGTCATCCTCGTCCTTGAGGACAAGTGGCTTGACCTCCTCTGCATGCAAGTGACCTTCGGCCATACTCGCGTCGAGCAGTGGTATCGCAGAAGATACAGCCTTGTCTGTACGAGGTCGTTTTTGAGGGCCATCTGAGGGGTTCCGTTCCTCTCGCCGTTTGCGGGTCAACGTGACCCTCGACTCGACATCCACTCCAGGTGTCGAGGCACTCTGTGTATTGGGCAGATCCATCGAGGTATCACTTCGCGGAGGCTCAGCTTCATCCAGCTCTATGATGCCCTGTGCTTGAAGAATCGCTGTTGCTCTTTCAGGCGCGCAACGATGAGAAACCAATAGACATGCTCACCGCGAGGCCTGTAGCGGAAATTGAACGTGACGTAAGGTGAAGATAGGTCATCAATGTACTGCGATGTATAGCCCGCTCTTTCTGGGAGCGCCTCCGTCGCTCCTAGCCTGTATGTAATAGTGAGGTCGATGTGATGGGGCGAAGCGCAAAGCTCACTCGACACAGTGCAGTCCTCCTTTCTTGGATTTCTCGTGAAATGGTCCTAAACTTGTACTGACGGTGCCAGTGTCAGTCAGTGGTTTGCGAGGCTGCTTCCTTGATATAAGTGCACGAGAGATTCGGACTTGTATCAGTCCAAGCTGACTAAGTTCGCCAAGGGAGCTTGCCACGTTCTCATCATCTCATTGAATGGTGAGCTAGGGACATGTATTTTTGGTGCGGCTCTAGTGCGGCTTACCTGTGATGCGAACTTCAGAAAACACGAGCTGCCTTCTTCCGTTACCGGCGTAATAAGGGATCATTCCGCTAGCACCTGGTTTGAAGCATGGTTCGAAGCATATTCTTGTGGGAAATGCCCGTCCATCCACGCTGATGCCTGCACTCATACCCGTAGAAGAGAGATTGGCACCCCTGATTTCGAATTCCTTAGCAAGACTCAGTAAAAACTCATGTTGTTCTCCGTGAGCCGTCACAGAGAACATACCTTGCCTGCCTCACTTGACACATAGCAACTAATAACGCCATCCTCTTTCCCAGTGGCATACTCGTCTAGCCTACGGCCGTCGCATTTAATGTAGACCTCGAAACCGCGAAGTTTCATCTCGGAATCGTTGCCTAGTGCGTGGCCGCCGATGCGGCTGCTATCCCGTCTTCAGTGTCTATCACGGAAAGAGCATATACGCACATCACCGTCGCAAGATAAGTACACTAAAGAACTGACCTGTACTAGTGTGGATGTGCAGTGGATAAGCGGGCTCGGAATTGCAACGACTCGGACGACTTCGCCGTGTACGTTCAGGCGCCCGTACTGTGACATACACGTGAGCTGTGACCGATCGCGTTGTAGTGCATACTTAAGTATGTAGCGGCGGTCAGCCCAAGGGCAGCCTCTGCCACAGGCCGTTGAGCTTTAAGCTAGAGATGTTGCCGTCTCTCATTCGCTCTCTCTTCGGTCACGGGTCACGACGAGTGCATCTATACTCTGCAACGTCGGCAAAATGCACAAGGGCAGCTTCGATGTGTACCTCAAATGCGACGCCGTGACGACGACGAGCTGCCTGAATACGAGATGGAAACCATAGACGGCAAGACCCTGGCTTGCTACATTCCTAGCGCAGTCGGAAAGGTGCCTGATGTCCGTCTCGTTGTGCTGCACTCAGAACTGAATGATTGCAGACGTTCGAGATTTTCTTTCGTGGCGACACGCGAGAGGACATCTATGGCACCGCCGTGTTGTGCTTTATCGATGGCCGGTGCGCCGAAGGCATTCATTTCCTGCCCACTGTGATAGCACGTACTTTTTGGGGCGTCAGGTCCGCCGAAGACAATTGAGCGCATGCCGTTCACCTTTTCATTATTACCCACCACAGGTACAGAGACCAGACTCACGGACCATCACCGTTGACCTGCTGAGCTACTGCCCAGACGATGACTCCAACAGCGTCGCCTTAGAGCCTCATCCAGACTTGGGTACTGTGGTAGTGAAGCTTGCCTACGTGACCTCCCGGGGCGTCACAGGGCCGTTTCGGAAAATCGCAGAAGAGTTCAAGCCCGGGATGGTGCATGAGAGGAGCAAAAAATGGGTCTGCAATGCATTTCGTGAGTAGCGCGAGCTGCCTTTCACAAGCTTGCGCTCGCTTGCACGGATGGTAACCGAGTTTTCATGACCAGGCTAGGCGAAAGTCGCGGAAGTCGAGCCAAGGCCAGAGTCCATGTAGAACTCGTCGATCCAAAGGAACCCTTATATGCGCATTTCATCTTCCGCTATCGCTCCAAGGGTGGATTACACTGTCATACCACGCACTCAGGCTCACCCGTGCATGTACTCGTAGAGTTTCTTCAAGCCGAGAACATGATGCCTCTGGATGAAAGAGCAGCCAGCGATGCTTCGGATCAAGCACCCACAGAATCCATGCGTCAACCCGTCCGGCCGCCTCAGAACGAACTCGAAGCAGGTGCAAGCCGGGAAATGACAAGGGAAGCCACTCCTGGTTCAACGACATTCCCGAAAGAAGAGGAAGAGGACAAGCCTACGATCGCTCAGTCCGCTGGTCACGAAGACGTCGATGAGCTCCAGAAGGAGCTCGACTCAGCGCAAGAACGTGTACAGTCACTCCAGAGCAGGCTACAGGCGATCAAGGCATCTGGATCATCTTTGAGGGTCAAGAGAGAACAGTAAGATAGGGACAAGGACAACATCAACGCGGCCCACGGCAACATCAAGAAGGAATGCTCGCCCATCGGTTTCAACTCTTCCGACGAGCTCATTGACTTGGCGTTAGACGGATATTGAACGGATGTTGTCCTTGCGTTTTGTATCTCGTCACGTACGATTTCACAGCGCCTGTACTCGGGTTCCCCCAAGCCTCTATAGAACACGCGGTTATGAACAATTAGTGATTCACTCTGCGGTTGCCAGCGACTCGGAGGGCAGCCTATCAGGTACGTACTGGAATGGCTCAGACGCAAGCAGTACTTAAGACAAAGATACCATACTTATCACAGCACGCGCTACAGTCCGTCGCCCGGGAAGAGCGGACTCCAGTGTCTAGCGATACAGATCCATCCTATATACATACAAATGTGATGATAGCTGCACAAAGTCCACGCCCTAGACCTCCTTCAGCCACGCCTCAATGTCATTATACACCTTCGTGCGCACGTCCTCGTCCCACCAACCCATCATGAGCACGTCGTGCGCCCCGTCCTTGACCCACACCGTCTTAACCTCCACGCCATCCCTCTCCATCGCGCCCACGAGCTTCGTCACCTCCCTTTCTAGCCGCTCCGCATCCCCCAGCACGACACACGCCCTCGGAAACTCGCTGAACAAACTCAGCCCGCGGGGCGACGCGATGATCGGGCGCTCGAGGCTCGTCGGGCTGCGCCCGAGCTCCAAGCCAGCGGGCGGGCCCTCCTCCGGTGTGTTCGGCGCGCTCTCCATCGTGCGCAGGTGCGCGCGCGCGACGCTGTTCAGGCGCGCGATGGTGAGGTCCTGCACGCTCTCCGCGAACGCGTCCCCGTAGAACGCGCGGAGCACCTTCTGTGACGCCGGGCTGACGTATGGGCTGTGCATCATCTCGAGCGGGTGGTTCCCCAGGAAGGTCCGCTGTAGCAGTGCGCGGGGCTCGGGCGTGTCGACGAGGTAGTCCGTATCTGCGTGTGGCCGGGGGACGTATGAGGATGGGGACTCTGGGAAGGCATGGGCTATCACGAGGTCAGAACACGATAGGGATGACATATAGGGATACTTACAGGGATCGCAGGAAGGCGAGAGCAACAGCAGTCCGTCTGGAAGTGGTAGGCGTGCTTCGTCTCGGATCCAGCGCGCGAGCGCAAGTACGAGGTTACCTCCCGCACTGTCGCCGATGAGCACAATTTTGCACCGCATGTTCCGCGCAGCCTGCGCCATGCGCCCTCTCGCTTCCTCGTTCTCCGCTCTATCCTTGACATGTTGTGGGACGTGGTCTGCCGTCAGATAGTCCTTCCTGAGCACATTGCCGTCATTGGTGTTTCGCGAATCCGATGAAAGCTCCGAGCTCCCTGCCGACGGGGTATTTTGGCGCTGATGCTGCTGTACGATATGGTAGTATACTGCAGCTGCGTCTTGAACCTGAGCTGGGAATGGCGCATGTTGTAGTAGTCTATAATCCACGGCTGCCGTGATGTCAACCTACACGAGCCCTATGCGAACCAACAGCTACCTACCGTAGATTTGCGTGAAAGCCTTGTCCTATTACATAGCATGTATGAGTGGCGTTCTCACATCAGCGTAAAGACGCGTCAAAGCACCACACCTTCATGAGCCGCCTGGGAATTTTCGAGGTCGGGGCGTTCTCATGCGCAGACATATGGCAGTAGCCTCCGCCATGCATGAAGATCCCGATGACGGGGACGTCACCAGCCTCCACGTCTGATAAGTCGACCTCAGATGCCTTCGGGTCATGCTTTTCGCTACTAGTGGCTGAAGAAGTCGTGAGGGAGTATCACTTCACGGAAGGCTAATAGCGTACCTTCGGGCGCATCCCTCGGCCAGGTGAAAACACCTACTCGCTTGCACTCTGCCTGCGAGTCCACGATGACCCCTGACCGCATCTCCTCCGGAAGCGGCTCGATCCACTCGAAGCGCGTCTCCTTCAGCGACCGGTTGTCGCAGGTCTCTTCCGGGTTGCGTGTGCCCCATGTCACGCCCGCGAGCTCGGTGACCTTGTAGATTCGCCGAGTGAAGTTGACGCAGATGATCTGCTTGAGGGACCACGATGGCCTCGGGCGGTGCTTCCTGGGCGTGACGGTGTAGTAGATTGTCCACCACAGCACCATGACGAGTGTGGTGAACATCCGCTGGGCGATGTAGATGGACTTGAGAGGCTGCCGCGCGAAGGGCATGCATTCCTTGTAGTTCTCCTGCTCCGCTACCCGGGTCGTCATCGTGTCGGTCGTCGTCAAGTCGCGAGCACACAGTCAAGCGTCGGCGGGAGCATGAGAGGTCGTCGTCAGACACATGTACGATTTGAGCTGCGACGGTGCGAACGGCTCGTCTCCACCTTTCGCATGCGGTAAGCTTGATCAGTCCGGACACGGATCAGAGCATAACGCGTGACGTAGCTACTGGAGAACGATCACGTGTCAAGTAGTGCAGCGCGTCGCGAGGCGCAGCAGCGAGGGTGGGCACCGACGCATTGCCATCTATGCGCGAAATATAGTCAAATTCTCAGAGACAAATGTAGACCTCACTGAAGACATGCAATACATCAATCGCCGGTATCCGTGGGTTTGTAGCGGAAGACACGATACAGGTGTTGATTACAACGATTACAACAACAATAGGGATGGTATAAGCCAAACAAAGGTATGTCGTAGTGCAACACGATGGCAGCTCAGGCATATTCAATCGTCGTCTAGGGTCAGGTCGATAACATCGCCGCTGCTCCCGAGTCGGATAGGCAATTTTTCCCTCTTGACGGCGTTGTGGGTCAATTTGCGCCGAGCGCCTGCGTCCAGAGTTTGTCGTTCCGTCTTGACCCTCGGAGACGAGCCCGAGCCAGGTCGTTTCATGGCTTCTAGCTGTTTCTGAATTGCCTGGGCTTGTCCTTTAACAGAGTCAAGCTGCCTCTGGAGCGCGGCAATGTCCTCGTCTTTGCCGTGTTGAGCCATAGATGGGTGGACATCCGTCTGCGGAGGTCGTGGTACGGCAATCTTTGCTCTCTTGCGACTGGGCCCTGCTTCCATGTCGTCTGGAAGTGGTCGGCTGGTGCGTTTGCGGCCCGCGACTGCTTCAGGTTGAGCGTGCGCAGCAGCACCCTCGTCTTCGGGTATGATACCCTCAGCCCGGAGGAAGTCTAGTAGATTATATGTTAGCCTGACGACACATTGATGTGGAATGTCTCCACCTTCTGAGCGGTATCGGAATATGAAACGTGCGTAAAAGGGAACGCTCTTGTCAACCAACTTGCTGCATTTCTGGGTCGATATGAGACGGCAAGGGCGAGCCTCATCCAACCTGTCATCTTAATATGAGGGGACTTGGGCATGACAAAACATGACTCACGACACGCAATGCAGGCCCATCTTCTTGCTCCTCTCATGTACCATCTGATCCACTAATTTGTGCGAAGTGTTGCGTACTGGCTCTTGCCCAGTCTCAATCTCATGAGAAAGCGTGACTTCTATAGCGCCCAGTTTGTCCGAGCCCATAGGAGCATTGTCGTCATCTGCAAAGCGTATAAGCGTCTCGGCGACCTGGGAGAAAGTAGCATCTGCACCTGTCATAGCCAATGTCGCAAACTTGAACGGTCTCCGTTGATCAGCGAAAACCCTCACCCCCCAGCGACTACTCTTCACTTTCCCAGGCATGCAACGATTCGCCCCAGCGCCTATGCCGTCGACATAACATATCACAGATGTCTGGTATCTCTCGCCTCGCGTGTTAGCGCGCCAGCATATCTCGAAATTCTGCAGCCATCTATTCAGCGAGAGAGACCCCGGTTGAGAGCACAATACATACCTTTCCGATCTCGCTTGGTATGTAGCAAGCCACAGTCTTGTCGTCGACGGGGTCTACTTCGTATTCGGGTAGCCGCCCCCGATCCGCGCTCTTGATGTAGACCCGAAATTTGCCTTTTTGCATGATTGCAGATACAGAAGGTGTATGTATATGCGCAGAATAGCAGTGCGCGGAGCAGGGGGAGCCCAGGATTGCAGTGCTTTGGACTGTGTGGACTGTGGTGAAAGACGACAACCGTGCGCGTGTCCGGACAGAGTGGCCCCAGCTAACGTACGCGGATTGGTCGCGGTTCAATTGTGCGTTGCATTGAGAGGGCCAAAGCGGTTCGAATTGAACGCCACGGCCTTCTCGCGAGTTAGTAGGAGATACTTAAGCACCTAGAAACGCAATGGAAGGTGTATAGGTCTCTGTTTGCCCATGTCCAGCTGCATACTCGCAGTGTGCGGATTAATTCGATGAGTCCCTCTCGGAGGTCACGGGCGCTAAGAGGCTGGCGAGCCACTGTGATGCGGTCTTCACAGTAATTGTGAATTGCCGCAAATATGACATCAATGCAACATCAATGTACAATTAAAAAGACTCTCAATACACATGATTGTTGGCGTTGAATGAGAGGTCAATGTACGAGGTCAAAGCATGTGCCCAGCCACCGGGGAGAGCTTTGGCCGTGACAAGCGTGACCGTGCATTGCACATGTTTGGCTCTATTTGCTCTCCTCAGAAAGAGTCTCCCTCGGCCTTCGTAGGCCTTTGGGTGTCCTCACATGCATCTTTATGAAATTCTGAGTGAGTGCTAAAATTTTCCTGCCATGCTCACAGCCCACACCTGTAGAAAGCTAGGCAAAGGAGGTTTAAAACATGAACGCGCCGGTGGCGGGGAGCGAGGTTGAGCGCCCTACTAGACGCGGGAAACGGCAGGGGGCACCCGGGAGCACGTTCCGTGGAAGCAACTAGGGGGGGTCCCCCTCCCCCGACCGGTTCTCGGGGTCTTGATGGCAGCTTCCGGGCGAAGTTCCAACGGTTTTCGCTGCTCCTGTAGTATATGCTCGTTTAAGTGGAAGCTACTGGGCGAAGACAATGTAGGACACTTGAGTCCCAATCTGACTGCATAAAAGGAGTGTGTAGGACAGTGATTCACGACAAACAAGAGCTGAAGCTTGGTCATGGCCAGAATAGGATGTACACGTGATCAGATCCAGATCGTACCTATCGCTGTCTAGTCCAACTACAGCGAGGCGGCGGTGCATGCCGAATTATTAGTATAGTATTATCAAGGCAATAGAATCAATATAGTGCATGGTAACTATACTCTCTGATTTTGACGACCACAATGTCCCACCCACGCCCCCCTCCCGAGCCCAAAGAGATCATCCTCCGCAATGGGGATCTGAGGACTACTCGAATCAACTCTATCATCAGCCTTCGTCATGAGGTTGAGTGCGATCTCTGCCACCAATGGATCACGCTTTCTGGACGAGACGAACGCCCAGATCCTACGCCAATCAATCAGCACCGTGGCACACCGCAATGTGCGAGAAACAGACAGAAGTATGAACGAGAGCAGGCTGCCGAAGCCATTAACAGGCTTCAGCTTCGGCGCCCTACACCGGCAGCAAGACTTTCGAGCGAGCTTCGAGCTCAGCGCACCAAGCCTGATCAGTCCGAGTCCCCGATGCATTCTGGAACGCCGCGGGTCGTTGCACAATCCGCTGTCCCAAACTCTGGTTCGATCCCGGCGTCGCCGTTGATTGCTGGGCCGTCAGCCCACTGCGTCAGTCCCTCTGAGCCTCAGGCTCATCTGCAAGGATTACACGACATCCCATCACTTCCAAAAACCCCAACATCGCGCACTGCAGGTTGTACCTCAGGCTGTCTGTCAGATGACGAGTGACTGACCCCATTACCTCATGGCCCTCATGCAGCAGATCTACTATTCGAGTTGGGTGACACCTCGAATGTTCCTCATCCAGATCGAACTGATCAACAAGGATCGCGGCGTCCGAGTGATGGCACGCCTCGGCGGCCAAGGACTTGGAGAGATGATGACGTGAGGGAATGGCACTGGGAGGATGATCATCTGGAGGAACCTGGCAACAACTCGGAGGGCTCGCAGCCTGAGCAGGATCTATCCGACTCCGATGACGACTCGGACTCACCAAGTCCTAAGCACCCGAAGTGCCAGGGAATTCTCGTGCGGTGGACGCCAGGATCAGTCTGGGATACGTACCCTTTCCATCGTCACGAGACACGCACCTTCCCTTGGGAGCTTGTTGGAATCAGCAATCGCAATTGGCTACGTCTGCGCTCGACCTCTTGCGAACGATATGCCAAGACGAGGAATGCCACGCAGTGCGCATCATGCGAGAAGATCCCGGGTCTACCGGAGTACATCAGCTTTGTAGAGAGGGCAGACGGTGACGCACCAAAGAATACTCCGTACCAGTACCTCACGCATAAGCAGCTCATTGCTATTACTACGAAGCTTGCTGCACAAATTCGTCAGCTCCAGTTACAGGTATGCCAGTTTACATACCGTACCTAGTAATGCATGCCAGCGCGCTCAGTGCTCACCTATAATATGTAACAGACGTTCAACCAGAAGAAGAAGATCGCTCGGCGGGAACGCCGTATCAATGACCATCAGCGGCTCACGATGCTACTTGCGTCGAACGATGTCAAGCGGCTTCGTCAGCTGCTCACTGTTTCGCTGCGAAATGGGTCAAGTCCCCGGTACTTGCTTGCTCAGCTTCAGCGTGCAATAGCCGGGGTTTACAAGCCACGCGGTCCTGGAGGGCGTTTTGATACACGCGAGCTGGAGATCGCCTTCTTGGCAAAAGCGCTGGGGGGCCCACGGCTCCTGTACGCACTCAACAAGTCCCTTGGACTACCATCCCCATCGACAGTCAACGAGACGTACCCCGTACCCGAGCTTCTTCCCTGTGTCAAGTCGCCGACAAACCATGAAGTCTTCGGCAATGTTGGTCGCCTGATGGCGCCTGAGGTCAAACCGCCTGCACCTGTATATGCATCCAACAAGCGCGCAGGCTTGATTGCGATGTTTGACGGGGTGTCGATTGAGGAGAAGTGTCGCTACCTCCCTGCTTCCGATTCGGTGGTAGGCCTGTGTCGTGAACACTCAGCAGACATCGGTACGCGGGTTACCAGCATCGAGGATGTCGAGGCGATCGAGCATGCACTACACGGGGAGACTCCAAAATGTCATTACGGGAAGGACGCAACGATTGGGGCTGTAGCACCTTACGCACGCACGGATCACTATTCTGCTACGCCACTCTTCGCTTCGCCATCCTGCAAGACGGAGGTGGGTAATGACCTTGGCGTCTGGCTCCGGACCTTCTTGGATGCCTGGAAGTCACATCCATACGGAGAGAGGCTGCAGGGACCTATCTGGTCCGTCGGGAGCGATGGCGAGGCATCTTTCCGGCGGGCTAAGTTTGACCTGTGCATGGGCGAGTTGATACCTCACAGCTCGGAGCTCGGAGCCCATCTCGTGCGGATGACCGGCATGAACATGGCGTGCGGATCGGACGGCATCATAGCCACCTGTGATCCAAAGCATGTTATCAAAAGTATGCTTCAATATCGCATGAGTGTCTGATCCGTGTACTAACGATGATCTTGCAGGATTTGCGACTCTGCTGCGGAATCCTAAGGGGATCTTGGTACACGACACAAGCATCCAGGCACTCGATGTCTACCAACATCTCCAAGATTTGCCTGCAATGAATGGAGACAAAGCACGTCAACTGCTTGATCCCGCAGACAAACAGAACGTACCAAAAGCGGTTACCCTCATTCAGACAATCCTCCAGCTCAGCACAGAGGCCAAGCCCTCGACGTCACCTAGCCACCTCCATCGACGCAAGATGCTCACGTTCCTCGCGCGGACCTTTGGGTACTTTGTTCTGCCATTCACGTCCATCGACTACAGCCTCGCGCAGCAGATCCGGTCACTGGCCACCTATGCGTTCGTAATCGCGGCCATGTGGATACGACATGGAACTTCGTTCATGACAGGTGCCCTCTATGCCGATTCACAGGCAATCGTGCGAAATATTGTCATTACAACATTGCGGCTGCAGATTGTCGACAAGGACGTACCGTTCCATATCATCCTGGAAGGTACAGACCGTCTCGAACGCCTATTCTCCGAGTGCCGCACACAAGATCATAGCCGGAACTTCGATATCCTGCAACTCTGCGAGAAACTCAGTGTCAGTGCCCTCATCAGCTCAATTTTCGAGCGCAATCCAGACCTAGATCGCGGACATCGGCGGCTCAATCTCCGCAATGCACAGGGTGTCGACCACGTCAACCCAGCTTCATGGAAGGGCGATGTTGTAGTCGGCCATGTCGAAGTGGAGGTCGAGTGGGCACAGGGTCGCCGCGATGCGATTGCGCTCCTTAAAGAGTACTTCGGAGAGGGAGGACACGTGGACTTTGGTGCCCTGTTTGCTGACGGCGTGCGCGACCTGCTCCGCCCTGGTCCACAGGGCAAGTACGTTGGGTTACGGCATACAGAAGACGACGACCGCACGGAGCGCCAAGGCGATGTTTCTACCGACGCCCCACTCCCAGGAGACCCTGACGCTGGGAATGCCGCAGATCCACCTCAATCAGAGCCCGCTGCTCCAGAACCAGAAGAGTTCAACGACGTACCGCCCGGAGTGGACATTGATGAATTCCTCCCGGATACTATCCAAGCCGCAAATGGCAGTGCAAACCTACCGGAGGAGTCACCACTTGTGCACAACACCCGACGCTTCATCCAAGTCGGCGACAAACGCTTTTTGAAGTCCTCCGTTGTCGCCGCATTCCTGACGTCCAATCGGGGCAAGAAAGTCCCGATGCGGACGCTTCGCGCTCAAGGTGTCACGCTCGAGGCACTGTGTAGTACAGACAAATGGAACGCACCTGACGTAAACGGCGAAGGCGTCATCCGCTCTGGCGACACTGCGGCGACATTGGTCTGCATCTCGGAGTCGGGGACCATATGTCTTGCTGTCGTCGAGATCATGAAGTTTATGCGGCAAGGCGAGACTGCTTGGCTTACCAGCCTCGAAGTTGATGATCTCAGGCGATCCGACGGCTCGGCCGTAACGGTAGAGGTCCAGATCCTTCAGCTTGCAGAATCCCAACAGACAGGGTCTGACACCTGGCGCTGGACGAGGCAATATGTCCGCTCTGGCATCAAGAAGTCAGACAGCGAGCAAGCCACAACAAAGCAGCACACCTTGCTCATCCCCGGCTACCTGATCCATCCGCTGAGTGCCCAAATTGTAGAGCTTGCGAACGCAAACACCACCGCCCAGCCTGAGTCCGGCGAGTCGAACTCAGACCGCCCGCTGCATGTCCTGGACGCAGCCTCCGAATCCGAGTCATCTCCGAGTCACGTACAGACAACGTGGTCATACATCGCGTCTGAGCTACATGACGCGCTCAGCATCGCATGGGAGGCCCTGGGATCAAGCCCGGAAGAGCTCATGGCCAGCGTTGCGGTCTTACCAGCTCTTGAGACGACTCAGTTACCATATACTAGTGTTCGCGGCGAGACCAGTAAGTAACAACTTCAATTCATATAATATGATATTACTCACGAACGGCGAACGTGCTAGACGAGTCGAAATTTGTGGTTGTGGATCTTCCCGCAGAGTTAACTGTGGAGAAGAAGTCTGGATCCACCAAAGTCACCTGTTTTGTTTGCGGGCAGCCGGAGACCATCGCTCGGATGCGGAACCATGTAGGACAGCACCTACTATACGAACTGCGCGACGTACCTGATCCTCTGCCCCGAAAGATCGAGGTTAGTCTGGTGTCATTGCCATAGTCATGTGCTTACATATCCTGCACGCGCAGATTGGCACTGAGCCTTGCGGTTGGTGCGGACGCGATGGCAAATGTGTCACGCAGCTTGTGAAGACGGGCAACTCACGGACCATTCACTCGAGCTGTGAATATCATCATACCAAGATGAAATATGGGCCAGCATCGAAGTCGAGCAAGAATTCGCCATGTTCTAATGTCCCTATACATTGTCCGCTATGCCCATCAACCTCGGCTGGTCAACCACAGACTATATGGAAGTACAATACACTGATCCATCTCCTCACCGCGCACAGCCCTGCAGATGCAATCCGACCGCCTATCATCCCACCGCAGCTTCTCCTCGACATGCACATCACGAAATCCGAGGAAGTCTTGATGAACATCGACCGAGAGGTGACGACGAGCTACCGCGACCAGTTCGAGATCCCGGACAGCGACGAAATCGAACAGGTTATGGAGGATTTGCAGATCGGTCAGAAGCGAGGAAGGGGACAGTCGACGGTCGTGAGAGAGCCACGTTCGAAGGCAGCCAAGACGAGTTGATATGCTGGCAGACGGAGAGAGAGGAGAGCTGAGGGAGGGCTAATAGCGATGTACTGACGGACGCGCCTGGGACGCGCGTCGCGCTCTCGCGCTTGTGCGATGTATGAGTGCTTCCGCATTGGGCTAATCTAATCTTATCTGGGGGGGTCCCCCCTCAACTGGTTCCCGGGGTCTCGCTTCAGCGTACGAGGGGTTACCTTCCAGAATTTGCGTCCCGGGCGCCCCCTGGGAAACGGTGCGTGTGGCGCAAATCAACCGCGACCAATCCGCGTAGTATACCCAGCGCGTCTGGTCACGCATCAGGTGCATGTCACAGTCACAGAATTTATACTCAGGAATTACTTATGGAAGTACTTACAGCAATAAAGTGCATGGCTTGGGAACGCGGACACGCGTGAAACATAGTGACATGCTAGGTTCGAGTGACATGCTGTGAACTGGTTCCAATCTGCACGATGAGAACACACATGGCGCTACAGTGCGTGCCCGCTCGAGGTCGGTCACCACAAGATGGTTCAGCGCGCACAAGTCCGAATGAATGGGAACATACAATAGGAATAAGTAACAGCTACGAATAGCAATCTAATCGTCCAGAGTCAAGTCGATGACTACCCCACTGGCCTCTAGGCGAATGGGAGATCGTTCCTTCTTGACGTCGCTACCAGTCAAGTCGATAACATCCTCGGCAATGCCTCGCCGCTCCCTCTTGACCCTCTGCGACGAGTCGGATCCCTTCAGGCCCTTTGTCCTCGTCTCAAGGGATTGCGCTCGTCCCTGAACAGATCCGTGTCCTGGCTGGAGGTCACCGAGGTATTCGTTCCCAGCAAGTTCAGCTGCGGATGGCTTCACGTCTTTTACAGTGCGGGCAGGAGCTGCGGGATCATTCTTCCTTGCTCTTTTGCGATTTGGGCCTGCCTCTAAAATGTCTGGGTGTAGTCCGGCGGATCGGCGTTTACGTCCGCTGGGCGCTGGGCTGTGAGCGCCACCACCATTCCCCTCGTCCAAAGGCATGATGCCCTCGGCTTGCAGAAAGTCTGGGAATCAATACATTAGCTTGAGAAACCGACAGGAAGAAAGCAGCCATACCGACCTTTGGACCGATACCGAAAGATGAAGCGCGCATAGACGGGATCACTCTTGTTGATCGGCTTGATCTTCACCTTGTCATGGCGCTCACACTCACGGCTGTCTCCCAAGCTACATTGTTATATATCGCCAGAATGAGCGCAGAGTCATATTTAGAGCGGGCACTTCGACTCACGAGACACAATGAACACCCATCTTCTTGCTCTTCTCATGCACCGTGCTGGGTTGGATCGCATCCGGACGTTGTTTGAAGTGCGTTGTGCCCAGACGAACCGCATATAAGAGCTTCACGTCTATCGTTCCAAGGTCTGGATGAGCTTCCAAGCTAACAGCAAGACTCTCGTCATCTGTACATTGGTGGGTAAGCAGCAGCCGCGCTCTGCATCATCAATACAATTCGGTTACCTGTTGTGGCCAAAGGCGCAAATACGAAAGGCTTGCGTCGATTCGCAGCGTCTCTAATACCCCAGCGACTGATGTCGACGATTCCGCGCATACAAAAAGTCCCGCCAGCACTCCGGCCGTCGACGGAACACCTCATGGTGCTGTCATACTTGTCGCGTCGCGTGTCGCCGCGCCAGCAGATCTCGAAAGTCTATGATGAGGCATGTTCAGTGCAACAACCAGAGAAATGGGCCTATTGTATCACACCTTCCCGACCTCGCTAGGAATATAGCAGGCCAACGTCCTGTCGTCTACGGGGTCCACTTGATACTCCGGCAAGTTACGACCTTCGCTCCGTACGGACACCTCGAGAATGCCCTTGCGCATATTGATGAAAGTATGGTGTATAGCCGTGGTGCCAATTCGATTGGCCTGAGCAGAGATTGTCGACGAAAAGCTATATGCCGCACGAAGGGTGACTAACCAAGTTACGCCGTACGGTGGACACTGGACTGGTTGTCAATGAACGCGCCCAGCAGCCACCACACGTGATCGCTTCCCACCGGATGAAACTTTCGATCCTTCAAGTGAAAGATCGATAAAATTGACAAAATCTTTTTCACGATATTTCGTATGAAAGATTGTCAATAAAAGTCAGAAACAATCAATTAATCATTCAGACTCGAAGTATCAGGAACAGATCACAGAAGGATTCATTGACAAGTGTCTTTGATCTGTTTGTGATCCTCTAGGCAAATGATTGAGAACATGATATTCAAAAATTCTTGAACACTATGTGGCTCAATTGTTCTGAAAGGATTGAAAACAGATTGTCACATGGGGTGTTACAATCTTTTCTCAATCTTTCAGGCTGTCACAATCTGTTTCAAATCCTTCCAGCTGTTGATATCTTGGTGAGATTGGAAACAATTTGTATCCCAGGGGTTCAAAACAATTTGCCCAAAAGGATTGACAAGAGATTGTGACACTAGCTGTGACACTGTGCCACTTCCCTATGACAGAGCAGTGAAGGCAATTATGCCAAACCTATGATAAGCTGCCTTCTGCTGGTATGCTCAGTCATTTTTGGTCCCTCATTCATTGCCTGCCATCACATGAGTCTCATTAGATGCACTCAGTGTACAGGGTTGTACTTGTGATTGTACATTCCTAGAGATGTGCATCTCATTGTATGACTAATGAACATGTCCCAGACCTGTGCATGTCCAGATGCAATGAAAGAGGGACCAAAATTGACTGAGCATACCAGCAGAAGGCAGCTTATCATAGGTTTGGCATAGTTGCCTTCACTGCTCTGTCATAGGGAAGTGGCACAGTGTCACAGCTAGTGTCACAATCTCTTGTCAATCCTTTTGGGCAAATTGTTTTGAACCCCTGGGATACAAATTGTTTCCAATCTCACCAAGATATCAACAGCTGGAAGGATTTGAAACAGATTGTGACAGCCTGAAAGATTGAGAAAAGATTGTAACACCCCATGTGACAATCTGTTTTCAATCCTTTCAGAACAATTGAGCCACATAGTGTTCAAGAATTTTTGAATATCATGTTCTCAATCATTTGCCTAGAGGATCACAAACAGATCAAAGACACTTGTCAATGAATCCTTCTGTGATCTGTTCCTGATACTTCGAGTCTGAATGATTAATTGATTATTTCTGACTTTTATTGACAATCTTTCATACGAAATATCGTGAAAAAGATTTTGTCAATTTTATCGATCTTTCACTTGAAGGATCGAAAGTTTCATCCGGTGTCCGCCCCACAGGCAGTGGCGGCCAAAGGAAGCAGTATCGTTACCATCCTGCACGCCATGTCGCATAACTTGAACAACCACCACCATCTCACCGAGAGCCGAACCTCCTGCCTGGCGCAGACAGCTCCTTACTCAACACAAATCTCGCATAATTCATACAGATAGTTCTAGACGAACTCCCCGTGCCATGCCTTGTCTCCGCATCCTTGCTGGACCGTCACTCGATGACCTCACACCAATCACGGCGAACTCTGGCAAAGCGTTGAAAATCCAGAGCGATGTTTTTGAGGGGAAGATCGCGGCGTACATCAAGGGGTTTGCTGACCCGAGCGGGAACGTTAGCGACAGTGCGTATTTCGACAAGCGGTCGGGCGTGTCTTGGAGCATACAGGTGCAGGGTGAGTGACCTGCTCGAGTGTGTGTGTCTTGAGCTCACGCAGCGCTGTGCATAGGTAGATTCCTGCAGCCGCATTCCGCGGATGACGTGCTCTTTGGCAATGTCTTCGAGCGACCGCTGAAGCTCCCGTGGGGCTTCAGCGCCGCACTCAAGTTTATGCAGTACGTCTGCCTGCTACCTCCGCGATGACCATATCTGCGCGGTACTCAACGATATGTCATTTACTTCTATGCAGTTTCGTCGACCCTACGCTGGAGCAGGACCTCGCGTCCGGCAGTAAGCCATGGGCTCTTTCGCCACTCATCTCGACGATGCCGTACCTCGAACATAAGAGGGTCAACGGCCCTGAGGACGTTCCGCCGTTCCCGCCTGACGAGCTCGTCGGAAACGATCTGTCCCAATTGCAGCTAGAAAGCACCAAGAAGATGGACGTCTCCAAGGACCGCCGCACGTTTTTCAAGGACGCGGCTACCAGGAAGGAGGTCGTATTCGGTCCCGAGGTACGTTCGTTCCATTCCGTCCAGTGCCGTCGAACTGACGACGCTCTCTCCACGTAGGACTTGATCACCGCCGACTTCTGCTATGACTACCTAGACTTCAGCCCGCAAGGCGTCCAGCTGCGGCTCCCCGGAGGCATCACGATCGACATGATGAAGTACTGGGATGGACAGCGTGTTCCGTTCGTCTGCTGCGAGCGTCTGCATCCTGGCGATGAGCACAGTGAACCCTGGGGCCGGATCCTCTGGTGTATTGTCATAGAGGCTGTCGATGAGGACGAGGTGCCCGCCGCGCATGGAGGCAATGTTGATTGATGTCTCTGTGTTCCAATAGAATCCTTCCATATCTAAGAATCAGGTTTTTTTGACAAGTGCGCACACAATGAGGGCGTGTTCGTAAGTAGAGCGGTACATTGGATGATAATACACGTTGTTACACTCTGTGTCATAGTGGTCTAATGACAGTTCAGGTGGCATTCGGCGTCACAACAGTGTTCATGGATTTGATCCCAGGATGCTACGGTTTGAGGTACGTCGTCCGGCTATTAAAAAAGAGAGATATGTACTTTAATCGAGCCAGAGATTGCTGTCGAGGCCATAGAAATAGCGTAAGCAACTTCACGCGTCTGGTTTGGTGGGCTGGTCGTCGCCCGCGGCAGCCGACGAAGGTCGGTCAAGGAGACGGCTGAGCTTCTCCTCAATCCGGTCCAGCTGTTTCTTCATATCCTGCATGCCGTCATACATCTCGTCCACCTGATAGGCTATGAACTCCATCTCCGTCTGTCGTCTCGTCAGCCGTTAGTCTCGCTGGAGGACAGACAAACTGCACCTTCAGCGAGTGCACAGAAGCGGAGTCGTCATTGTCTTCCTTATCAATCAGGCCTGCGGATCCGGAGGTGATGCTGCTCGGCGGGCGCAGCGCGAACGAGCCCGCTGCCGAGGGCGCGTAGATGCTCCCCGCCCGGCTCGGCGCGGGCGCCACTGGCAGATACGAGCCTGCGCTGGCGATGCTACTCGCGCTGCTTATGCTGCTGGGCCTGGGGATGGATGCGGGCCGGATGTATTGCAATAGTCTGGGCTGGAACCCCGAGCCATTGCTAGAGCGGCTTGGTGGAGGCATGTAGGGAGTCCACTGTCCCTGGACTCCGTGTCCCTGGTTCAGCCGTACTGGCCGTGGGGCGAGCGGCGCCTCAGGCTGTCGTCGCTGGATCACACCGATGGACTGAAGTATCTCTGTGTAAAGCGAATGGTTGGGCGACCGATCAAGATAGGGTTGAGTATACGCACCAATGGGTCTGTAGTGAAAGCGGAACACCGCGAAAGGGTGCTCTGGGGAGTCCAACGGGAGGCTCGCGACGGGCAAGTTGCCAATCACAGGTTCGGAGCCCCCGAGTCTACGCGCGTACGTTTGTGATGAGTCCGAGGCCGAGAAGAGGTGGGCATCTTACACGGTGCAATGCATGGCGGCCTTGTCCTGCTGAGCCACAAGAACATTGTGTTCGAATTCGGCCACTTCGATAGATGAGATGTGCGACTGAATGAGGTGTTGCGGAACTGAGGGCGCATCATCGCCCCTGCGGCACCGCCACACCTTCAGCTCGATGAGCCCGAGGTTGTGGGTATCTGGGACCATCCATTGCATCCCAACACCTATTATATTTATCACGAACGGCAATGTGGAATGAGACAAAGTAGCACTTCACGGGAGGGGAGACGAACCAGGTAGCATGACCTGCGCGAACTTGAAGGGTTTGATCGTGTTCGGCCCCGCACCCACCTGGAACGCAGGGCTGTCTTGCTGTGGCGGGCACCCGCACTGCTGAGTGATCGTCCGCCCATCGAAGCTGCATTGTATGGAGAGCCACCACCCCGTTCGGTTATTGCAGCGAAGCCGAAATTCCTGGCGTGACCGCGACAGTCAGCGACGGACGAGCGTAATAGAGCACGACTCAGGGACTCGCCTTTCCTGTCTCGCTCTGGATGAAGCAAGACATGGTGTTTCCTGCCCCCTGATTGATGCGATGTTCGTGTATCTGCGTGCCGTCGCACTCGACGTAGATGGCGCAGTCGTAGTCCGCGGCCAGGCGGGCACGGGCAGTCCCGTCGGAGAGAAAAACGGGGCCGTCACTCGAGAAGCGCATGAAGGGCAGGAGAGAGAGAAGGTAGCGTCAGTTCCATCGAGCACAGAGTGAGTACTAAGAGCGATGCAAGAAGACAATGAACGCTGCTTGATGCATGGCATTGCATTGTGCCAATAGCCGTACTATGCAACTGCTTTCAGCAATTACGGCCTCGATATAGCCTCCATAGTGTCGCTGATCACGGTCGGCGTGAAGGATGATTGAACATTCTCTGTAAGACGTTGCGCGTTTTTGCCAGCTAACATGATGAACGTTATGGTTGAACGTTGAGACCCGAGAGCATCTTGAACCAATTGAGTCAAACTATTGAGCGCTATCGCGTCACTGGCAGTGGCAAATATCAGACGCGTCGAGTCACAAATCACATGTGCGCGTCACAATCGGGCTGCCAGTTCCGAGTCAGGATGTCGCCCAGGTGTCCGGGTCGCGCAGTGGTGACTCTGTCCGAGTCTGCCACATTAATCGGATCACCTACGTTCCGGTTCACAGGCATGTAGCTTTATTCAACAACATCTGCTGAGTTCTCTTGAATTCAAACTGCGACTTTACGCTCAACTTTAGTCAATATGCGCAAGGGCAATTTGGAGGTGTTAGTACGGAGTGAAGGCCGTGACTTGCCGGAATATCAAGTGGAACATGTAGACGACAGGACGTTGGCCTGCTATATCAATAGCGAGGTCGGGAAGGTGTGATACAATAGAGCCGTTATTCTGTTTGCTGCTGAACCTGCCTCGTCATAGACCTTCGAGATCTGTTGGCGCGGCGACACACGACGCGACAAGTATGACAGCTCCGTGCATTGTTATGTCGACGGCCGGGGTGCTGGCGGAACTTTTTCTCAGCGCGGAATCGTGGACAACAGTCGCTGGGGTGTCAGAGAAGCTGTGGATCGACGTAGACCTTTCGTGTTTGCGCCTTTGGTCACAACAGGTACCTAAATCGTATTGATGATGCAGAGCGCGGCTGCTGCTTACCCACCAATGTACAGATGACGAGAGTATTGCTGTTAGCTCGGAAGCTCATCCAGACCTTGGAACGATAGACGTGAAGCTCTTCTATGTTGTCCTTGGGGACATAAGACACTTTAAACAACGTCCGGGTGCAATCTACCCAGGCGGCGTGGTGCATGAGAAGATCAAGAAGATGGGCATTCATTGTGTCTCGTGAGTCGAAGTGCTCAGCTCCGCACATGGCTTTGCGCTCATTTTGGCGATGTGAAACAACGCAGTCTGGGAGACAGCCGTGAATGCGAGCGTGAAGCCAAGGCGAACATGAAGGTGATTAACGAGAGCGACCCCATCTATGCACGCTTCATCTTTCGGTATCGATCCAAAGGTCGGTATGACTGCTTTCTTCACGTTCTCAAGCTAATGTGTCTATGCTTAGACTTTCTGCAAGCCGAGGGTATCATGCCTTTGGGCGAGGGGAATGGTGGTGGCGCTCACGACCCATCGCCCAGTGGACGCAAACGCCGATCCGCGGGACTACACTCCATCAGGAAATAACCCACCTGAGAATTACCGTAAACACTGAAGAATCATCAAGCTTTCGCGGTAATATTGAGTTTTACCTCGTATCTGATAAACCGCAGAAATAGCCATGTCCAGCCTCGTCGAGTCAGAATTACGAGGTTTCTCAGGCAGTAGCTGGACATTACTTGGTGTTTCTGCATACAATGCAGGTACTATTCAGCTCTCCTGACCATATTCACAGCACGGATTCATATGCACATGATAATGGGTCAGATAAATGATATTGACGACCATCTATTACAGTAGCTACAGTATCAGGTCTCTACATTCTGCGTAGTATCTTCCAGCCATGACCCTCGCAAACACCGCATCCGCACGCCCCACCCGTCCAGCCACGCCCATCTGTCTAGTGTTATGCCCTTCTTCTCGCCGACCTCAGTGTCACGCCGTGTGCCCGAATAATACGGTTCTTCAAGCATCTCCCTCACCGCATCCCAGAACGCCGCCAACCTGTTCTGACGTTTGCGCAGTTCGAGGTCCGACACGGTCAGGCCAGCGCGCCGCCGCGCCTCCACGACGGAGAAGTCCTTCACGAGCGCGAACCCGCTGCCAGGCTCGCCGACGTGCGCCTCAAGCTTCCCGATCGCTACCGTGCCATCGTCGGCGAGCGTCCCGCCTGCGAGGGTGATGAGCCACGCGAGTCATGCGGCGAGGTGCAGGTCTGCAAGAGAGAGCCAGTCGCCTATCGGTCACGCGGAAGGAGATCCACGCCCACAACTCAACGACGACACCCCGCTCAGAAGCCCATGCCGCCCATACCGTCGCCCGGTGCCGCAGGAGCCTTCTCTTCCGGAGCCTCGACGACGCACGCCTCGCTTGTGGTGAGTAAGCTCGCAACACCGGCCGCGTCGACAAGCGCGGTACGAACGACCTTGAGGGGATCGACGATACCGCCCTTGATCATGTCCACCCACTCACCCTTGCTCGCGTCATAGCCCCAAGCGAACTTGTCCTCCGCGCCGTACTGCTGGATCATGGTGCCGACGAGGACAGAGCTTTCCTCGCCCGCGTTCTTGAGGATGGTCCGTGCGGGGTGCGAGAGCGCGCGCTTGATGATGGACACACCGAGGTCCTGGTCGAAGTTGGCGGTCGGGATGGGCTTGACGTCGGGCGAGGCCGTCGCCTGCGAGCCAGGAGCTTTGCTGGTGAGGGCGAGGGATGCCTTGAGGAGAGCGACACCACCGCCGGGGAGGATACCCTCCTCGATGGCCGCGCGCGTGGCGTTGAGGCATCGTCGTAACGGTCCTTCTTCTCGCCGACCTCGACCTCGGAAGAGCCACCAACCTTGATGACCGCGACACCGCCCGAGAGCTTCGCGAGGTGCTTCTGGAGCTTAGTACGGTCATACTCACTTGTCGTGGGCTCCACAATGAGGGAGCGGATCTGTTCGCAGCGCTGCTGGATAGCATCCTTGGAGCCCTCGCCGTTGAGGACAATGGTGTCCTCCTTCGTGATGGTGATGGACCCGAAAGAGCCAAGCATGTCGGGGGTGAGCTGCTCGAGCTTCATGTCGAGCTCGTTGGTGACAACCTGGCCGCCGGTGAGGATGGTGAGGTCGCCGAGGACGGACTTGCGGTTGTCACCAAAGCGAGATGCCATTGAGTGCTCATGCATGACGTGGCGCCTGGCAGTCGCCGGATCCCTGGCAAAGAGTCATGTGACACAGCAACCCGCTGGCACGCAACTCAAAGTCCCCGGCTCAGTACTTTGCACCTCGACGTCGCCCCTCCGCCCACGACTTTCATCTGACAAATAACACACCCGGCCAAAATGGACTCGGATGATATAGGGGACGCCTCCGCGTGGCTGTACAACGACACCGTTGACAGGGAAGGTGCGTCTGCTCTGCCCGTGATAAGGACGGCGCGACTGATCACTGGCACAATACACGCCCGTGCCCTACAGGCGAACATGGCGCACGCTGTAAGCGGACCACTTCTTCTCGCCCTCGCTCCTCCTCGCAGAGCGCATCGGGCGCGGGCTCATCCCGCTGGAAGCGAAGACTGGTATGTACGCCCCCTCCCGCGCTCCCCTCAGTCACGCACCGGATGGACAGTGGTCGAGTTGGGCGCGGGGTGTGCGTTGCTATCGCTCCTCACGTCCACCCTCGCCCGCCCGCCTTCCCTCGTCGTGCTCACGGACTATCCCGACGCGCCGATCCTCGCCAACCTCACGCAGAACCTCCAGCAGAACGTGTCCCGCGTCTCACAGGGGTGCACCGTGCACAGCCGCGGGCATGAATGGGGCTAGGACCCCTGGCCACTCCTGTACGTCGACCCCACATCTGAGTCGGTGCCCCGGCGCGACTGACAGTGACAGGAAACCTCAAAATTTCTTTCGTGGACGCGCCGACGGACTGGCAGATCCAATGCTCACACTCGCCTCCCTTGTATGTTACCTACGCGCCACCGACTCAACCAAATACGATACGCAAGCCCCTTTCTTTCAAACCTCGGGCGGGCGCGGTCAGCCGGGCTTACCCACCTTGTGAGCGGACGCATAATTTGCAAGGCAACTCGGACATGCACCTCACAGCAAACGCGGATGTGTACGTGCTCTCTCTGTGCTAGTGACGGACTCGGCGGTGGAGGTGGGTGAGTGATCATGTAGGCTACTCTTAGATAGGCAGTCAAGAGATGCGCGCGATGTACAGTACCTTACCCAAATCGCAATTGATATGTCTACTATTCGAACTTCGCATGGTGGTGCCCAATACATGCATGCTACCCATGTACTATACCGACTCATGACAGTGAATGGCGCCATGACTTGCATGCGCCATTCCACGCTTTCGGCGAAATATCACTTGTCCCCACTTGCACTGGTATCGGAATAGATTTACTTAGAAATTACTGGCACGTTCTCACAAGGTGTACACTGCTCTGAGAATTCTTGATATTAGTCTCGGAATGATGGTCGATTACTGACCTTCTGAGTATTCCCGAGAATATCGACCATTGCCCGGGAATTCTCAGGGGGGTATTTTCCTGATGTCGGAGGCAGGTCCAAGCCGAAAAAGAGCAAGGACGAATGACCCCGCAGCTCCCGCCCGCACCGTAGAAGACGTTAAGCCATCCGTAGCTAGGAACGAAGACCTCGAAGATCTCGAGATTGAACTCGATTCTATTCAGGGACGAGCGCAGATCATTCAGGCGAGGATAAAGGCCCTGAAGGCATCCGACCCGTCGCAGAGGGTCAAGAGGGAGCGGCGAGACATTGACGAGGACGCCGTTTACTTGATTAAGGGCAACGTCAAGAGGGAGAGATTCCCCATTCGCCTAGAGGCCAGTGGAGATGTCATCGACTTGACTCTAGACGATTAGATGTTGAGTATATCTTCCCACCTACACAGGCGACCGACCTCGGGCGGGCAAGCACTGTGGTGCCGTGTGTTGTTCTCATCGCGCAGATTGGAATCCATAACAGCATGCCTATGTTTCACGCGTGTCGCGCGTGCTAGTTACCCCTAGGCAGACTGCAAACACGACCTTCTTGAGGGGAGGAGAGCGGCGCGCGTGCCAGTTCAAATGGTGTGCGCGACCATCGTGACTGGGCCGCAACCACTTGAGTTCATCCTACTAGCGCAGGCATATGCAGCAGCTTCACGCATTCATGGGACGGATACTTTGAAGTATACTCTCGGCAACCTTCTCAAATCTAGTCGACAATGCAAGACATGTTGATGATCATAAGCACACCGTGAGCAAACCTTCTTCATGAGTCTGGCGACCCATTGTGGATATAGGCGCCTTATCATTTCCGAATGCATTCATGTTTCGCTCACTGGCTTGATGATGGCTGCAAGGCTAACGGCGTGTAGACAGATATCCCTACCGAAGCATCGTGCTATTCCTATAGCTAGGTGGTGTCGCTGCGCTATGTACATACATCTTGCGTCAACGATAGCTCATTCGATGCCAAAAACACTTTGATTATCCAGGTTCCCGGTCCGCGGTCCCATTCCGTTTCGAGCCATTTTGTGGCTCATTTCTTGCTCATACCTGTCCATGACGTCACGCACGGCTCTACGAAGATCACTACCTGTCGACCAGAGGGTCCACGTATAAAAGGCACGTTTGCTGGACGAAAGGCCTTTGTCTCTTGCCATCATCCTCTCCGCGCTCCCAACCGGCACAGACAAATTTACGAGCTGTATGCGAGCGCACCGCGAATGACGACCCATTTTGAAGCCGGTCTCGTTCTGAATGTTAATTACCGTGGCCAGATACCGTATGGTGCGTGATAGACGAGGCTCTTGCTGCGGAGTGACCGGGATGATCCTTGTCTGGCTCAGGATCCTATGATACAACATCGCTGAGATCAAGTATGGAAGCTATCTAGTCCAAGCCCCGGTGGTAAGCCTCGTCCGCGCCATGACGATCTGACATTACTTACGGGCGGCGTGAGGCCTACTTGAAGCGGCCCCGAAGTCTGACGGCGGTCACGGTATGCCGGCGAATCGGGCCTCGGGCATCTCGCCCAGTACGATCGGAATCATCGGATTCGTAGGCCATCATTTCTTCTGTTTCTCACATGTCTGAGCGCATTCTGAACAGCTTTTGTCATGGTCGCTGCAACTTGATGCAGCCACACTGTCCCAGCTGCTGAATTCTGAGTAAGTCGTGGGTTTCACATCGCACCTTCCCCCTTACGGAATGCCGCTCCAGCTATTTTCGGCTGGCCGCATCTGTTGATGACGACACCTTCTCAGGCTTCCGTACCTGCCTTGGAAGCTGCCAGTGGTGTTGAAGCATCTCCTTCTAGTCATCGCTCAGCGATGTTGTACTGTTCAACTTCACGATCCTGTGATAGGGATGCACTGCAGCTCAAGGCATCATCTCGTCGCACACAAGACGCAGCCGAATCGCCTCAGATCAAACCCAGGCGACATTGTGGGCTTCGAGCGGCAAAGCGACACACGAGGGACCCGGGGCGAACGCTCGTACCGCCAAGATAGGCAGATGCGGCGCCGCGATTGGGCGCCTCGAGGTACCCGGTGTGCAATTCTGCATGCTGATTGGCTGGAAGGAGCGAATCCGCACACGGGGGCCTGGGCCTGGCTGGGCAGCACTGGCGTCGAGCGTGTTGTTCCTGAACAGGACGGTCGCCGGTCGGACGCAGAGGGCTGCCTCCGTGGGGAACAGAGCTCGCCGCTACGCCCATGTCACTACTGTCTGCTCACTTTTAACAGCAGTCACTACTGATAATCGCACTCCTGCCACCCCAGAAGTCTGTGAGTACACCGTTCTCCTTCACCCCAGAGCTGACGCCGCACGTCGTGTGTCTCGTCTCTGCCCACTCCCTCTTGCCCGTGGACTAACTGATTTGTTCGCAGGTGCTGAGTCGGTGCTCTGCATCAACGGACCTCCCCGCATCCGCCACTCCTTTCGGATCACACTCGTTCACAAAAGCAAGCAGCGCCCCGTCGTGCGCACCTGCGAGGCCCACCCTCCTAACGATCGTTCATGTTCACGCCCCCGCCGTCGCCCGACCCGCCCCGCACGCATCGCGGTCGCAATGAACACAGACCCTCATGCTCATTCGATGCCCCAGGGGAACCGTTTCTGACTGTCACGCGATCGAGCTCACCTGCGACCTCGTCTTCGCGTTCGAGCAGTCCCTCTCCGACCCCGGTCTCATCATGTACGACCACTCCAGACGCCCATCTAGCCACCTTCGAGAAGTCGCACGCCAGTGTCGACCAGGCGCACCTGCGCATGCTGATGAAGAAACGCCGCAACGCACGACGACTGAAGTTCTCTGTCCTGGTAGTGCCCGCGGCTCTCATTATCATCACCCTGTCTACGCGGTACATGTCGCACCCCGCCGTACTCGACGTGTTCTCTGGGGATAGTGCAGCGCCGGGATGGCGAGCGCTCGCAGCCTCGGTGCTCGACTGGGAGGGCAATATTCACGAGCGACACGACAAGCGGGAACTGGAATATCAACTAGACCTCGAGGGCCGGTCACCACAAACAGCCAGCGGGATCTCCTTCCCCTCCGAGACGGCCACAAGCGCGTCGACTGCGTCCGCCACGGCTACTGCGACGTCCATCATGACTGCGTCCGAGACGGACACGAGCACGGCGCCGACAGCGACCGTGACCGACAACTCGGCTGCCCCGACAATACCTGCGGAGGCACCGGTGCTCCCGACCCCGTTCCCGCAGCCATTCGACTCGACGGGGATCACGACGAACTTCTCGACGGATGGCTGCCGCGAATTCTTTGTCAACATGACTCAGACAGCGCCGTTCCGCGAGTGCAGGCCGTTTTCGCTGCTGGTGCAACATTCGAGCGCGTTCATCGAGGTGCGTCCTTCCTTTCGGGCTTAGGGTTTCGGGGCTTGGACATGTTCGGTGTTCGCGTGAGCGGGGTATCGCAAATTCCGGGTGATGGGCAGGAGTGATCTGCACAGACGTGATCGACGACGGCCTCGGCTGTGATCGTGGGCAGGAACCGGCGGCGGGAGACATGTCTCCATGCTGTCCCGATGCGCTGTGCAGATCTACCCCGGCTCGACACTTTGATCGATAGCTCGCTTCTCCTATCATACCCGTCGCCCCTCCCTCCCGGGTCGATCTCCGTATGACGTCGATAGCTGATCTTGGGAGGACAGGCCCAGTTTAACCTCACGGAGCTGAATAGCATAATCTGGGGAACGTGTAATACGGACCTCAGCGCGGACCAGTGCGAGGAGAACATGGCGTATTTCGCGGACGCGCTCCAGGACGCGTGCTCGACAGACCTCAAGGCAAACAACCAAGTTGCTGTAAGCAGCCTACTAGGTACGATCCACCATTCTTTCACATCCCCTTTGATCATTAACGTGCCTGCAATCGATCAGGCCTGCAAACCTACTCATTCATGCGCGAGACCGCGTGCCTCTCCTCATCAACCAACACCTACTGCTACGTCTCCGCGTTCTCCTCCACAGCGCACCCCGCAGACGCGTATTACTACACGCTCCCGCTTGGCACCGCCCTCCCGAACGCGAGCGACCCCAGCTGCTCCTCGTGCACGCAGCACATCATGGAAGGATACGTGGACCAGGGCCTCAACACGAGCGGCCTGCAGCAGACGTACGCGGCTGCGGCGGTGTTGACGAACAAGGTGTGCGGGACGGGTTTCGTGCAGGAGATGGAGACCAAGAGCAGTGCAGCGGAGCGGGCGTGGGGAGTGGATGTGGGGTGGTGGGTCGCGACGAGTGTGTGCGTAGTGAGTACGCTGATCGCGATGGCCGGAGCGTGGTAGTAGCGGGGGAGGTCGGCAAGTCAAGTGGGCAAACACGGACACTTGCATGGTTTCTGGAGGGCATTTCCCTTTCGGTTGTTGCGTCATCGGTATTTTTGTTGGTCGAAATTTGGGCTGCGAGGACTTTGCATGTTGTGTTTTGTTACTGCTAAGTACAGTACGTCGAGTCTGCTACTCGAGGTCGTACTTACACATGGTTTGGGCTATTCGTCGCGCGCGATCATTCTTTTCAAAGCTGCTTCTACGCCCATACCTGGCCGCTTGCTACCTTATTATTCGTATATTATCTGTCGTGTAGTCTTTCACGTTCTAGACTCTTCTACTACATACGGGTGCCCGAGCACAATGCACATGCCTCTCATGCCACTAGTGCCACTCATGGGTGTTAGTTGTGTTGTGCACGTGACATGACAGCGACGGCCTCACACGTTGCTGTAAGAATAGCGAAGTCTGCTGAATTCATCTCGTTCTCGTTCTCGGAAACAGACTTTCAGTAGCTTATAGCAATTGCTTGCGACATAGGATGAGCAAGTTTTGCACAATTCGCTCTGATCACAATCATGCGAAGCGGCGGGCGGCAATTGCCAAATTGAGACGCCGCGCCACTCGATACGGCGACTGGCCGCCTTCGTGCCACTCACCCGCGTTTCTCGCCACTGCCCGAAGCTTGATTAATTGATTGTCTACCAAGTACTGTTTCCAGATGCCGTACTTTCCCCGTACTTTCTTTGCCCTGGCCGAGAGCCTTGGACGTGGCTTCCGAATCCTAGCTTCTGTGCAGACTCGCAACCTCGCGCTGCTTCGCTCGACGCTCTTTGGCCATGGACTATCGGCGACTTGAGAAGCACAGGCAGCACAGCTCAGGCACCTACACTTTGACCGACTATTGTCATGATCACGCATGGAGGGATCTCGCTTGATCAATAAGATCGAGATCTTACGTGCACCGCAAACCTCCGCGAACACGTTTGCTTTGACTATGCCCCTATTGTCACAAGCCAACCCGAGTGCTATGCTACCGCCATCCTGTACAACACAAAGCGCTTCGCTTCCCCTACTGGCTGCCCAGCCTGTACTTATGGCCCCGGACTGTCGGCGTGTCCCTGGAACGAACGTCTTCTCTCACTCCACATCGCAGCCATGCGCGTACGAAGATACGATGCCACCCTTGGCAGGACCGACACCGGCCGATATGAGGAGCACGAGTATGAGGTACATGGCACTGTAGCGAGCTGCTACCTCGAGATACCTCGAGAAAGACCTGTAAGTGGCTTCACCTCCAATGCTCTTGCTCGAAGTCGCGTTCTCATGCCCTGCGCCTTCCATATACCCAGAGCTATCTCTGTGAGTTTCACAACGCCACAGACTGTGACGTCCGTGTCTTCATGTCGGCATCGGGGTATGGCCTGTGCAACTCGAATCACTTCCGCCCCTGGGAGCGTGGGTGCATCAACCAGTCGCCGGACCCGAACGAGGTGGATCTGCGGGCCAACGGCCGGGGGAAAGACGTCAAGCTGGCGCCAGTCCGGCTGCCTCCGGATAGTAAGTCTCCCATTGAACGAATCTGCTCTTGTCGCTTATCATTCATTGTCTGCGATGTTCGTAGACCCTCACTTCGCAGCACACCGGGGCATAGTAGAAATCCGCGTCTTCAAGGTCGCGCCACTCACACAATCAGAAAACGGCGAGAGCACCAGTGGACAGCCCTCCGCATCTGCCGCGCCAGCGCCAACACCGTGGTTCGTCTCTCCCGAAGTATGGGCACACCCGGACGCCGTCTTTCAATTCGTGATCGCGGATGCGGGCCTCCCATTGCACCACGAAAGACACCCACCCTCTGCGGCGACTATGGCGCGCGCTAGGACATTATGCTCCTCGACGCTGCCTGTCTGCCTACCTCCGTTCGTTGCTTTGAGGTCGCCTTTGCAGCCCACACCTCGTCCTCCGCAACCGGAACCTCTGCCTGTGCCCGAGATATGGCGCCCCGCTCCCTTTCTACCTGCGCCAGTCCCTCACCAACTCCTCTCTCACTCACGAGCGCAACGCCACCCCAACCGTGGACTCAGAGTCACTACCGACCTCGGCGCTCGGGGGCTCATCAGTGGCGCTCAGGCTCGTCCAGGAGTCGGCTACGCCGAAGGACGACCCCCGCAAGGCAGTGCGGTCGCTGGCGAGCCTACGCAAGCCCACGGACGCGCGGCCCTTGTGGCGCGGTTCTACGAGACCCAAATGCGGCGGGACGCGGTGCGATCTCAAGAACGTATGCGGAATCACCGGTTCAGGACGCTTGGCCTATGAATCATGCGCTATTTTGTTCGATGTATGCTACCCTTCGCATGTTTTGTTATGCGACCTACGATATGTACGCCCTTGTGAGGTCCCATCAGAACATACCGTGTTCTTCTCTGCCGTGCCTCCGTACTCTCTCCGCGAGGATTCCTCAGTGACTCCTCGTGCTACCTTGTTCTTGACGCCACCGTCACCACTGGTGGTGAACTGGAATTCTTAGAAGGTCGCCAAGCACATGCACACTGTGCACCGGCCAAAGCAGCGGTATCAAATGACAGAGCTTCGCGAGATTCATCTGAACAGCGTGCGGGCTCTGTTATTGTGGTTTACGACATGTATGCTGCCCTTCGTACGTACTTCAGGGCCAAAGACAGTGCTTGGCACTGCTACGTCCGACGTCTACGTTGCCTCAGTACGACGGGCGCCTGATAGACACCCCGGAATGGCAACTAGCTTGAACGCCACTCGGACGCCACTCGGACGCCACTCCGAGTCGGATTACGACCATACTCAAGTTCCTTAGGACTCCCACCCGGCAGCTTAGCTCTTGCTTTACTTCAATTTCGGGCGGCTGTCGCGACAGAGGACTGGTATCTCCCAAGTCCGAACTTCCTTTGGTCGGGTTCTGAATGCCACCGGCTTGATGCCATCGTGGTAGCTTCTGCCACCTCAACACCCTGTACCGCAGCAGCCGGTGCTGCACACCGGGATGCATCTGATAGAACCACCGAAATGCGCGAGTTCACCTTCATCTTGCTATACACAGGTACTCCGCGAACCGCCCTACCCGATGATCTTCTCTGTGAGCCTCGTGGTGTGTGCGTTCTACAATTGACTTTGGCCGTCCCGACGCTGCCGCCCACTGCCTTCCGCGTCGTCATATGGGATACCGTATCTCATTGAATCGAGATTCGGTTGACGATGTATATATACGATGTTATTGTGCAGTGGGATACTCGGACCCGGCTCACTACTACCAGTTGTCATTCGCAAGCATGCGCCTCCTCGATTACAAGGTAACGCTCGTCTCCGACAGCAGCGATTCGGAACCCGTAGAGGAATTACAAGAGTATGAACGCGAAGTACACGGGAATGTTGCGAGCTGCTACGTCGTGTATCACAGCAGTCTGCGGGATGTGAGTATAATCGCTGTAAGATTTACTGTCACACATAGGGCCGATCGCTGACGTTGATCCGTTGTCTAGCGGTACAAGTTCAAGTGCCGTAACTATATGGGAGAAGGCGTCTACGTCTCCACCTTACTCAATGGCAAGAAAGTTTGTGAAACGACGTACTTCCCGGATGGTACCCGCAAGCATCTACGCCTGACAAAGCTGGTGCGTGAGTCACACCAGGCGGAACAGTTTCAACTCCCTGTATTGTCTGATGGTAAGTACCGTGTCCCATCACATCCCTCCATCTCACGCATTTGCTCGTAGACCCTGATCCTGCGGTCACGGCGTGGATAGTCGAATTCCGCTTATTCGAAGAACCGGAGTCCAGCCAGCCTGGGAACGTAGATCCTTCCGCTGTAGCGTCGTCCGTCGAAGGAGGCCCTCCCTCTAGAGGACGCCGCACCTGGGAGCCCTCTCCCGAACAGTGGCAGCATCCTCACGCAGTCTTGCGATTCGTCTTCTCAGCGAAGCCAGGTGGCTGTAATAACCCCACTCAGCAAGCCGAGGACATCATGGCGAATGCTCGGACGTTCTACCCGCCCTCTGTCGCTCTCCCCCCTGTGGCAGCCTCCGAGTCGTCGAGGTCTGGGGAATCCAGGTTCCACGAGAGACGGCGAGATGAAGAACGCAAGGCACGCACGGCCGAGAGGAAGGCGAGGAAGGCCGTGAGGAAGGAGGCAAGGAAGGCCGCGAAAGAGGCCGCGAAGGACGCAGCGAAGATAGCGGTCAAGGCGGCAGTGAGAGCGACGGCACAGGCTAACGTCAGCGGTGGACTGCCTATGCAGGCCGGTACTTCTCGACAGGGCGGAGGTTCAGCGCAGGGACGCCGCCAGAACGTCTCGACTCGGCGGACTGGGTTGAACTGGGGCGTGTACGAAGACAACTTCCTCGAGTTCTTGCAGCTTCTGCAGGTCAGTCTCCAAGCATGAGTCTCGTGATAGTGTCTGAAAATGTACTCACACAGACTGCAGGAGCGGGCCCTTGAAAAGAACAGTGACTTCAAGAACGCGCAGGTGACGGGAGACTCGGATCGTGGCGCGATTGGATCAACGATGGATGCCGACTGAAGTATGCGATATCTCTATGCCATCCGCACTCACTCTGTACTACTACCATGCCGCACATTCTATGCTCTATGCCAGTATGCCTTTATGCCAACACCCGCGACCGTGAGTTGCTATGCTCCCGACGTATCGATCTGGGCCCACTAGCAACATCATGCATCATGACTCGGATGCATGCCAAACGCTCAACGTCAACTCTGACCGGCCATGACAATAACTGCCCTGGGTTGCCTTGACTACCGGTACGCTCCGTTTGCTTGGTCCTTTCTTCGCCTCATCGTGAATCTTAGACAGTGCACTCTTGACTCGTGAACAATGGTCATGCCGCCGGGCTTGGCAATATTGCTTCAGTACGCCGGGCGCCTGCTAACGACGGGTGGCATTCCCAAACAGGCAATGGTCAAGTTGAAGCCCACAATCCGACTCGTTACAGTATCTCGACCGCGGCGTCCTCAAGACGGTTCCCTCACTCGTCGACATATCGTGTTGTCCAACACCATGAACTCGATCTGTGAGGTCATATGGGCCCTCAGGCTGATACCGCCGTCTACCGCCACTCAGGCTGAATGGCGCCGTTCGACTCAGAGTTGAGCAGGTTGCCGCCTGCTGACATAAATGGTGCGTACACGTTGCAAATTACAAGACAAAGCCTTCATGAGGAGGTGCCGACTTGACTTGCCAATCTTGGCACGAATCTCGTTGCTAGGGGCAGACTCGCGGGGTGTAAAGCGATCGCTTTGACTGTGGCCACGCCTTCTGGGCCACGGCGTCTTGAAGCGCTTCGATGTGGCCGCTGCCCATGCAGTATATATATAAGCCTGCCCATCCTTACAGTCCCGCAATTTGTCTTAACTCCTTCTCTGGTTTGCGATGGTTGAGTTTTCTCGTCGGGGATGTTATCAGGCGACCATGGTCTCCGATGGGCCGGATCTTACGGATCCTACGGATCCTGAGTCGCCTCTCAAGGAGTCGCTTCTCAAGGAGTACGATGTCGAGGAGCATGGGATAGTTGTAAGTAGCTTTGTTGAGGCAAATTGGAAGCAGCAGGCGGTGCGCATCATATCAACTGTGTCCGACAGGATTATCGCTGACTTTCGACGTTGTTCTAGACTTACCGGGTGAAGTGCTACAATAGTACTAGTCATGGTGTCTATGTGTTTGCGCTCTACAACGGCAGAGCCCTGCGATCGGCGACCTATTTGCAAGCTGGAACTAGCGGCCGGTTGCAGACGGCGAAGCAGCCCTACGCTAAGGGACAAGAGAAGGCGTCGCGAAGAGTTTATGATGAAAATGGTAAGTACTTGAACCAATGTTTCCCCACTCACATGATACATCTGTTCGTACTATTTCTTAGATCGGCACCAATCCACCGGAATCGTGGAAATCCGTTTCTATGATCCCAGTGAAGGCATGCCAGTGCCCTCCTTTGAACCGGACACAATCTACCCCGACCACGTCGCCATCTTGGCCAGAGAGAAGACTCCGTTCGAGAAACAATGGCTCCCCACTCCCGAGCAATGGGCGAATCCACACAAAGTGATTCGCTTTGTCTACACGGGCAAAGGCGGCTACGCCAACATAGACCAGAAACGCAAGGACATCATGGCGCGTGCCAGGGTCTTCCGCCCCCCATCGTCACACGAGTTCGTCCTACCTCCCATTGCAGCCTTAAGCAGTCCAGTGGTAGCCAAGGAGCCTACGACCATATCTCAGGATGTTGTGAATTTTTGTGAGTTTGTGGGCTTTGTGTGGGTGAGTAATCCGTAGCCTCCTCCTAAATCCACAGCGCTGACAATAAGTCTAGCAACGGGCAGAGCAAGAACAGGCATTGGCCATGGGTCTTGCGGAAGCAGAAGCTATTCCAGAGAACCACGGAGCGGATGACGCGGCGATGGATGTCAATTGATAGGGCCGACATGCTCACCCAAGCTTGGTTTCCTATCTTATGTTCTATTACTACGTGTTCTGTCATCTTATGCACTATGTTTCTATGCCTCTCCCTATGATCGCCTGCCTGTGAACAAGATCGCGAGGACGCTGTCATGACTCTCGAGCTTGGACACTATGGCCAGCTGTTTGGAAGGTGGTCGTCCGACGTCGATGCGCACTATCCCTGACTCGGTCTCACGTCGTTCGTAACATCGTGATCCCATGGACATTAAATCGCATATCATACAAGTGTAGGTGAATTAAACAATGAAATAATCGGTAGAGGCGAGTGACGTGTGATGGGTCATGTTATGAGAGGCATCCGATGAGGCAGACTCCAGAGAACCGGCAGGGTGATGCTAGTCGTCGTCGTCGTCGTCTTGGGTAAGATCAATAACATCAGCGTCGACATCAATGACATAAGGATGTCGCCTAGGCGCAGGTGGGAGGTCGTGCAGTCGCTGGGGCTGATGGTACGGGGCGGGCACCTCGTGCTGAGCGCTTCTAGCGCGCAACATGTTCTGCAACAGTGCAAGTTACAGAGCCAGGTTCGATAGAAGATACGAAGGCATACCTCGACTTGCATGTCGTCGTAGTACTCGGAGCCCAAGCGTTCCGCGAGTGGCCGTGGCTCGGCCTTCACCGGTGCTTGATAGTTTGGGGGGCCCGCGCTGCCGGCATTCGAACCCATATAGAGCACAGAGGTGTTCCGTTTCCTGCTCGGGTGGAACGCCGCGGGCTGGTCTTGATAGTACGCTTCTGCACCATCGTCTCTCGGTATGATTCCTTGCGCTTGCAACATTGCTACGGGTGACAGGGCTCTTGAGATGTCAAGGCATTTCATGCGTGTGGCGCACCTCTTGGTTGATAGCGGAAGATGAAGCGAATGTAGGGGTCATTCTTTCCATCGAGGAATATCCTTCTTGGTCCTGAGGGTGCGTAGGGCTCGCACCATTTGCCCTCGCCGAGTCTACGCAAGAGGCAACATATAGCTCGATGAGGTTACATGCCACGGTAGCTGGACAAACCTGACACAGTGCGTCCCGGCCTTCTTGCTCCGTTCGTGTACAGGTGGTCGATCTGCGTATTCCTGAGGCCGACGGTGATGGTTGGGCCGGAACTCCTCGTGTGAGTATCTGATGCGATATACCCGGACTTCAATGACGCCTAGGTTGTTGTTGCTCGGGTCGTCAGGATCGGCCATGTCGTCGTCGTCTGGAGAGCTGATGTCAACGCTGTGGTGTGCTCAGTAGATCGGGAGGCCCAACACAGCCCAGCGCAAGCCTGTGGCGCCAGATAACCAGGGAGCGCGACTCCGTAGGTTTGGCTGCGTTCGTGACCGCTCGTGAGCGGAGAGCACGCCAAACGAGCGTAAGCAGGCCACATCGGGAGGCAGTCCAACGTCTTCACTGGAACGCCACTTGCATACGACTTGTGGCTTGACGTGTGAGACGTTGTCGTCGTTGCGACAACTACGCATGTGTATCTTCCCCAGTTTGAGGCGGGGCTTGGTCATGGTGTTGCCGCATAGTGAGAGTGCGCTATCATAGAACGGGGTACCCGCTGTGTGCGTCGACTCTGTTCTGGTCGTGCAGCACAGTCTTGACCGCTTGTGGCGCCAGTTGCTACTCTAGTTGAAGCATAGAGAACGCACCTGTTGTAGTAAGCGGCGCAAACTGGAAGTATTGTTTGTAGTCTCCGCCGGTGCGGACACCATTCCGCGCACCCCTCTGCCCCGGGTCGACATTTGAACATCCCATGCGCTGACCGTCCATAAAGCACTCCGCAGCCGCCGGCCCGTACAGATCGTTCTGCCACCTCACTGCGAAGCTCTGTGACATGAATGGCATGCGTCTCTTGAGTGAGTGAGACGAGTGCGAGTGGGATGTGGCGCTGACCTTGCCTGCTTCGCTAGCGATGTAGCACGACACGGTGGTATCGTCTACAATGCGAAAGTCATACTCGTCGACGATATCTCCGTCGCAGAAGACGAAGGTGTGCCAGTCCTTGAAAAACATCAAGCGTTGCAGTGGCGGGGGTAGCTGCGTGGTGAGAGGAGACAAGACGCGTTCCCGAATCCCGAGCCATTGTTCGCCGCTCTTGGCGTAGGCGCGGTCACATGATATGCTACGCGACACAATTACGGGACGTCGTACACATCGGTTCCGGGAACGTCACAATAGCCTTGATCTAAGTTGTATTGTTAGACAGGTTCTCTTCTCCAGTCTTGAGTAGTTACGGCGTTGATGGTGGGCGTATCACTGGCTTTCATGCCCTGAATACAGCAAGAATTTCGCAGAGATCCCAGAGCGCATGTAGGTCGTAGATAGTACATGCTATACATGACTACTGGTCTATGAGGTGGGCGACGTCTCTATCCAGGCGCGATGCCTGTGCACAAGCTCTGCGACGATATCCTCCTCTACCTCCTTTGTTAAGTCTTGCGACGGGTCTATCCGTACCCAAGTCTCGACGTACTCGTTGTCTAGCCCCGGAGATGGCGATACAAAGATGACCTGGTGCTTGCGAGTGTGTAGATCATTGCCGATCACCACTTGGTGGCCATACCGAGCGAGTGCCTGGCGCGCTTTGGGCACAAGGAGCGACGGATCGGTCTCAAGCTGTAAATGAACGGAATCAGTATCCGATATGGATGAAGATAGACGTATACTCGCCTTGAAGGACACGATGAAGGCTTGCCCTTGTGTCCACTCGGACACTAGGGGCTTCAGAATCTTCGGAACCTGATCCATCTCTATGTGCAGGCTGCCCTTCCCTGATTGTATCTTGTGCTCAGACTACCGGAGTCGTCAGAAATGCAGGAAATACAAGAGTCTCATCAACTCACCATCTTCTGTCTTGGTAGGAAGAAATCGCTGACGGCGGCGGCAAGGTAGTACAACGCGCGCCGTCCCAGAACAGCAAGCTCTTGGCTCACGGCGCGCAGGAGCCAGAGGTAGTCGTTCACTGTGACGAAATTGAGTGTGTGTAAGAGACCCGCGGTGTGTGCGCTCTTGTAAGCGGTGAGAACCTCCAGCAACGGTGCGCGCTCCTTCTCCGTGACATTGATCCGTGCGGACGAATGATTGTCGTCCTTCTCGATTTCTAGGAAATCAAGAAACGGATGCGTCGAGTGTGAATAGTGTCTGCTGAAGGGCTGCAGGCTGAATTGACGGTGCATGAATATGACCGCGTAGCCTGCCTTCAGGAAGTATTCGGCAGACGTTGCTCCACGAGTGCCTGTACTTGACGGTGAGCGGACAGATCTTCCTGATTTTCCTGATGAAGAGAGGACCTACCAGCGCTGAAGTTGTCCAGAAAACGAACGCTGCAATGCACACGCGCGTGAACATGGTGTCCTGGCGGACGAGCTGTAGGGCTCACACGTTGAGTTCCAACGGAACAGTTGTCCCGCCACTCTGCAATGCCCGTCAGTAGTCCTCTCTTTGGCAATGGCCTAATCTGTCGCTTACCGTCACGAGAACGACATTCCTGCCCGCGTTGACGTGCTTGCGGACGAAGTCGCGGACGTTCCGCACATCGTGCTCCAGGCTGGGCGGCGGAGACTGCGTCGCATAGTAGCTCTCCGCTGAGAAGTTAGATTCAAAAGTGGTGGCGTCTGTGGACATCCTGATGAAGGGTGTCTAGAAAACAGATCTATGCCTAGAGTCTGCCACTATGAGCAGCGATGTATTAGGCTTGTCTACTTGACAAACCTAGTGTCCTTGATTGACCTCCGAAGCGATTTCCGTACTACAACGTACTAGAGGTCTTCTTGGGAGCTGGACTGTTCACAGCCGGAAAAGGGGGGCAGAACGAAGGATTCGGAATGCCATTGCCTGTCCCGGCCTCGTCAGTCAGTGCTTCCTATTACTAAGCGGGCGCTCCTTGTAGTCGTCTAATTTCACGGTCCACCTCGCTCGGATCCTCCTGTCGCTCAGATCTGAACTCAGTACTCAGTTTTCAGATCTGGCTGTCATATTTCTATACTTACGCTCAGTTGGATATGTCTCTCGATGAGGTACAATCCCCTACCCAATTCGTGCGATCGAATGCAATGGCGCTGAAGGATGAGCATCATATTGCCTGCAGCCACCCACCGTAGGGAACTTGAATCGAGATGAGATCTGCCATGAATAATTCTCGTTGAGCTCGAGTATACCAACTCCCTGTGGTCGTCCGCTTCTGGGAAGTACGACTCGAATACGTACGTATGACGATAAGCTTAAGGGTTTTCACTTAGGTACACCAAGCCGCGGCGTGCACGCGCGTGCTGACTTCGACTGAGCTCGAGCTCCGACGACGTTCACGATCTTAATTTTACCGTCGTCTCGCCATGTCATTCCATAGCACCTCGATCATTACCTGTGGAAAGGTATATTGTACACAGCGGTTGAAGCCAGTATGGATACAGTAACAATCTCATCGTCCGTCCGTCCCGCCGACGACATGAAGAGCCTGCTCAAGACAGCTTGAAGCCTTGCTGCTCAAGCCTCGTCGCCTGCTCGCGTGCGAATTGTTCTCGAGCGATCCGGTTCTCCGCCTCGGGAACCAAGATGATGTCAAACTGAAGCAATTTGAATGAGTTGCCCTTAGGGAATCCACGTTTGCGCGCCTCCGCGTCGTCGTATACGTCTTTCAGAGTCTGTCAAGACGGAATCAGTACAACAATTCGCGGAGTAAATTTTGCGGTGGATACTCACTACTACAAGCGACTTCTTCACGCCGAAGACCGCGTCGCTGCTCATCCACTCATCGCCCACCGGATAGAGGGCCGTCGTGAGCTTGTTGAAGCCCGGAGCCTCGATAATCAAATGTAGGTGGTTCGGACGCATGTTGTGCCGACCAAGCTTAAGGAGCATATCTCCGACGGGACCCTGCAGACACCAGACGTATGTCAGCGTACTGATCGTCACAAATCGATCGACGAAGACCGACATCTCCGGGGATGGGGTATGCAACCGGAACTACTGCACGGTATCCATAATGCCCCTCCTTGTCTGTGCGCAGACGACCGCGGCAATCGGGCTTCTCGCGGTCCTTGTATTGGGTATCATAGAAGCCTGTGTGTCCATAGGTTCATGATGCGACTCAATAGCAATACGTTCAACAGCACCCACCCAAGGCATCGGTTTCCCAAGTTTCGATGAGGGCATCGGGTATAGGAGTGCCATCTGTGCTGAGCACGCGACCCTCGACATACATGTAATCGCCCTTGCCTTCCGACGCGATCGAATCGCCCAGAGGAACTGCAATACATAAAGACGTCAGCACTTAGCGTCTCAAGGAGAGGACTGCTGACCATCTGGCGCGTCGTCGGTGTAGAACGGGCCGAGCACGCTGCTCTCCGTCCCGCCGCTCACGGGCGGGTTGTTGATCGCGTCGACGAGCGCGGAGACACCGAGTGTGTCGGACAGGAGTATAAACTCCTGTCGCAGTGGCGTGCACGTCTGGCCCACGCGTGTGAGGAACAGGAGAGCCGTCATCCATTCATCCGTCGAAAGGCTGCACACGACGTTCAATCGTGGCCACGGATTGAATTTCACCGATCCTCACCTCGTCTCGTTCACGAATTGGTGCAAGTGTTTGATGAGGTTCCCGATGAGGAACCTGTGGCGCCTGATGGTGTATGTCAGTCTCAAGTGCACATGCAGCTGTCCTGCGTTTGACACTTACGGATCCGGGGTCAGCTCCACGAGCTTCATGAGGTTTTCCGTAATGAGCTCCGGCCGGTCAGGATACTGTCCACAGTGCACGATCAACTCGCATATTCCCCATTGCACGCACTCCAATCCAACTTACCGGCAAGAAGAACGGCGGTGCAGGCATCCCATTGGGAACTGCCTGGTCTCCTACGTTGGCTTCGGACATGTTTCAGGCGATTTGGGATGTGGAAAGTATACTAGAGATAAGTGACGTCGTAGTCGGAAGTGGAAGATGAGCGGAAGGGCAGTGTTTCCGCTCCATGCACGCGGCCCCTTATATACGACCCTCATGATTGTGACACCACGGCTTTGCGATGGGTGCGGCGAGAGTTCGTACACCATAAGAGGCAAATCATTAGTATCACCAGGCCAGCCTGTTTGTCAGTGACGGTACAGAACCGCCCATCGGCGTCCGCCCAGAAATTTGATCACGCCTGAAGCTTCCGCGCCCCGCCTTCCGCGCTTCTGCCCCTTATTCGACACAAGCTGCATCCACAGAAATAGCGGGCGACTAATCGAGTCTCTTCTTCGCATCTTTGGCAGTGTCATGGACGTACTCATACACTGACGTCCGTCCACGCTGCTATAACTGTGTCCATTCAATCATCGTTGGCCGATTGCATGCACATTACAGACGGAAGTTTGAGCGCTAGGAGCACTGACAAGAGAGGCTCAAATGAGGGCGCCATATGTACGCGCCGGGTAGGCACATACGTATTCCCGGCCGTATCTGAAGGTCACCCGAGCTCTGCAAAACGCATTTGCCAACCCGGAGAAGCGTTTCTTACTCAACTCGAGTCTCGAGCTGAGGTCTGCGTCCGCAACGCACAGAATAGACAGTCCCGTTCAGGTGTTGCGGCTGACACGCACGCGACGCATCCCGGATTCTCGACCCTCCAGAGTGCCAGAATTGTTACGCTTCGACGCGGTCTTCTGTCTGACTGTACGTTGAATAATTGCTAGTCAGCTGGGTGCGCGAAGAAGGGATGAGAGCAGTATTATTACCAAATCATTACTCAGTAGTATCGGCCGCCGCCACCTGCGTTTAGCGCACAGATGACCCTGCCAGCTGCTCCATGACCAAAGCCCATGTTCCTTCCTTGACAGGTGGCAAGGCGCGAATTCCCTGCAGGGCGAGAAGTTGGACGCGGATCAGTGGCCACGAAAGGCCAACGTAGACACCGGAAAGCAGCCTGCGCAGAACGGCTTTGACACTACGCATGCATATGCATGCAGCTGATACGTACGCGTGAGACTGTACCTAGTATTGCAAACCAGATAGAGAACATACCGCCGGTTCATGTCGTCCCACACGGTGTCTTGCAGCTCCAAGCGCCGGCAGGCTGAACCTCCTCATCGAGATCGCATGTCCAGCTCTTGGGCACCCAAAGCATATGATTTCGACAGTCGACTGCTTCCAATGACCTGTGAGAACAGCGAGGACATGAATCATGGTCCGAGTGAAAATCAAAATGATCGCTACGCCGAGAATGGGTGGCGACGATCCGATCATAACGTACAACCTAGATCGCATGTTCGCTACCTCAGCGGGGGTTTAAGCTTTAACGCTTATGGGATAGAAGAACACGATCTCGCACTGTCGGGGTGGAGCCAGCCTGTTACGAGCCAGGGACGGCATAGCTCTCTCCATATGTACGCGTTGGCAAGTCCTGAAACGCACTCAGGCTATCGGGTAGACATCGATACCTTAACAAGACCGGCCTCCAGGGAAAGGGCCATATTCAAAACACTACCTAACGAGCACCATGATCAATACAACGTTATGTCATCCACAGGAGTGGACGCACCTTCTTCAAGAACCGCTCGATTTGTCTCACGACCTCCTCAGGCTGCTCCTGCTGCACCCAATGACCTGCACCCTCAACGAGGACGACGTCTTCGTCCTCCATCCGTGCACAAGCGTCGCTCTTCATCCTCTGTAACGCCCCCGGGGCTTGGAAGACGCCCCAGTCCTTCCTCCCAGACAGGAACATCGCCGGGCGCTCTATCTTCCTCCCCGCGAAGATAGCTAGTTCGTCGGAGAGCTCGGGCTGCATTGCACGATACCAGTTCAGCCCGCCCTGGAAGCCCGTGCGCCCGTATTCTACGACGTACACCGCAAGATCGCTGTCTGGCAACCATCGATTCTGCGCGGCGGCTTCGCTTGAAGGCGCGTGAGGCGCCACAGCTTCGGGCATGGTCGCAGCGAGCGGCATCATATAGTAGTGAGGGAGCTTCGCCAGCTCCGACGGGTCATAGGACGCGAGTTCGTGAGGATCGTTGTGCGGCCAGTCCGCACTCTTCATGTGGAAGTATGCGCGGAGGTAGGCGTAGAGGCCCTGAGGCGCGTTCATTATGTCGTCGTTCGCTCGCGGCCCGGCGAAGTAGCGTACGTAGTGCTTTCGAGGGGGGTCTAGCGTGGCGAACGCGGCCCCAGCTTCTGCGCTGAAGATGCTCGGTAGCGAGGAGCTGGGCGCCCGATCAACGTCGAAGTGGAGAGGCGGCGGGCCACCGAACGGCGCGGACATCATGACGACGGACTGGAAGATGTCCGGGCGGATGAGTGTACAGTACGCGGCAATGGGCGAGCCGGCGTCATGTCCTAGCACGGCAGCGACAGTGCGGTATCCTAGGGCGTACACGAGCGCGATGGCATCCCGGACGATGTTCAGTATCCGATACGGACGGGGGTCGTCTTCATAGCGAACAGAAGTATCTGTGCCAGACTGACTGCGGTTCCGAGTGCGGCCAAAGCCCCGTTGATCGGGGACGACGACGCGATAGCCCAGCTGCGCGATCGGTAGGATGACCTCGCGCCAGGAGAAGGCGAGCTCGGGGAAGCCGTGCAGCAGGAGGATAAGGGGGCGGGCTGGGTCGCCGGCTTCGAGTATGTGCATGTCCAGATCCGCGACTGGGACCATCCTGGACGACACACCGTCGGGCAAGCGGTTGCTGTATGAGGCCATACTAGGGTACTGCTGCGACACGGGTGATATTATGCTGATTGCCCCTGCGAAGACACGACAACATACCAGTTTCCTGAACTCTCTCCTTATATTGCTGCGGAGCACGGGATTGCTCTGAAGTCCCACAGTGGTGATCCTGCGAAATTCGACTCCAATAGTTGGGACAGCTCTACGAGCACGGGCATCTCGTCATGTCAGCACTGCTCGCACTAGCATTGCGCTCCGAATAAAGACAGAGATTCAGAGACAAGTACTGAAGGATAGGAGATCAGGATTCAGGAAGACTCAAGGAAGACTCAAATCTCGCTCTACTTACTACTGAGTCACGTTGCTGAGCATGTATCGTGGGACTGTCACTGAATACGTGACATGTTACGGGTCGAATAAGTAGCGCTCACATCGAGACAACGCTCACTGTCAGCCCTAAAGTACTTACTTGATATAGGCAATGAAAGGCGGTCTACCAAGATGTCGCGCTTGTCGCGGGCATTCATGTAGACTACTTCCTAGTAACTGTGCTGCGTATAATTACCCTCTGTGTTCGCTTTGCGTTGTGTCACGATTGTGAACGCGTTATTTGGCCATGCCACCGGCGAAAGCCGAGCAATGTAGCGCGTCTTGCTTGCACGCCAATGCACGGTGCAATGTACGACTCGAACTTGACTAGTCTCCGTTGCATACCATAATAGCCGAACTCACACAGTCACACGAGACAGAACCAACGTCGACGTCTGCAACTTACTCGTCTTTCCTCCGCTATAGTATCACTGCAATATCATCGTATCGAGGCATAGATATAGGCTCCAAGTCACAGCCCCACTGACGACAAATTTGGCAGTACATAGCCCTACTCACAATCGTACCACCTTCCATCTCTGAGATCTGAGACGTTGCTTATCCTGGACCAGTGTCTTTGTCGCTTGCTTCAGTATAATGCGACATGGGATGTCAAAGTCTCGACTTCAAACATGCATCTAGGAGGGTCCCTGAGTGGAAACCGAAGACGGTATGTCTCATTATACTTCGAATTCGCAGTCACCAAACGTGCTCCGTCTCAACGCAAGCTGTTTTTAAGTTTGGCGCACGCTCTGACAACGCTCTGACAATATTGACAATCGATGACCGGGACCGCTCACCGCTGCGCGCATACAGGCTGCACGTGATTGTACCCCGAGAAGCAGTACTTATCAGTGTCACCCGTGGCACGAAGACGAGACCAGCCGCCTCTCCTCTTGTTGTGTGTGAGCGTACTTCACTTTTGATCCAAGTACTCCTAGCTCCGGCCCCGACCCTCTGGGCTGACTTTTGTACAACGCGCTTTGTCTGGCAGACCGTCGTGGAGGTATGTTGTGTGTCGCGTCATCGCAATTTCACGAGCTGACGTACTAGAAGAAAACGCCACCGCACGCCACACTGGGCAGTCGAAGAACAGCTCGAACAACAATGGGAGGACCGCTCCACCCTCCACCAGAAGTCTACGAGCGATGGATCGAAATGTTGCGGGAAGACCGAGTTGCACTGAAGACATGCACTCTGGCGTGCCGGGAATGGGTCCCGTTGTCTCAACGGTACCTCTTCGAGCACGTCAGAGTGCAAGGTGCACCGAGATGGCTTCGATTCCTCCACTTACTAGAGTCGTCTGCGTCGAAAGGGTCGGACGTCGGACGATACATTCGCAAATTCGAGTTGATCGATATCAGCCTCGGTTGCGCACTCCAGCCATTGTTCGAAGACATCGTGCGCCGGATTGGCCACCGTCGTATGCCGAACGTGGAGCACCTCAGCCTACGCGGGTGGGACTGGGTGAGCGTAGTCGAGCGGGCTCAGGATCACGATCCTGAGTCCGTTCCTAGGCGCGTCCTTAAGGGCCTATTCCCCTTCAACAAGCTCATAGAACTAGAGCTCATCGACAACGTCACCCGATATCCCCATATCATTCCACAGCTTTTCACCTTCTTCCCTTGTCTATCAATACTGCGCCTCAAAGACGTTCGACTATCAGCCGACGCCCCGATTGGCCTCACTAACATGCCCCTTGAGCGGGAAGTGCAGGTCATTGTCCCAATCAAGATTCAGGAGTTCCACCTTCATGGCCAGTCTTCCGACTATCTCACCGTCAACCTACTGGATTTCATCGTCAAACCCCCGTTCCAGCTTGCTTTACGCACTCTCGACCTCAGTGAGCTCGATATCCCGCTGACCGGGCGTTCTGTCTCCGACATGCTCATGCGATCAACGGAGACTATACAACACTTGTGCATCACACATCAATGTGAGTGAAAAAAGACTCGCCTTTTTCTAGTGCTGTTCGTGGTTCTGATCTGGTCAACGCAGTTATACATCTCCTCAATCTTTCGCACTTCGCTCAGTTGCATTTTATCTCATTGCACTGGTGTGTATCGACAGACATATCCGTAGCAGACGACATCCAAGCTCTCTTCTCGGATATCGCGGGCCATTGCAGCCTCCGTGTGGTTGAGATGCGCTTCTCCCTCATGCAATCCCACCGTCTCGTCGAAGAACAGATGCCCTTCGCAGGCCTGGACGCGATTCTACTCGCTCTGCACTCTCGCTGCCCCGCCATCGCCGTTCGCTTCCACTTCTCGTTCCATGTGTTCGTGAAAGCCGGGAACATGCTCTCAAGACCACAGATCACACCTCTCCTGAAGGCCTCTACTGGGCTTGCAACGGCTGCGGGACTACATGCGACCGTGACAAGCCATACCACGTTCTGGGGCATGCCAGGGAATGTCGAAGGGGAGGAGGCTTTGGTTGAAGAGATGGATCTCAGCGGCGAGTAATGTCGGTTGCATCAGTTATACCAGTCTCGTCTCAATTTTTATGTCCTCTGAGTCTCCCTTGAAAGGGAAAACCTCATTATCAAGTATGAGCTCGTCGTGGTACTTACCAGAGCAGTGACCTTTATGGCCCGAATGTATTTGTACGATTGTCTGCTTGTTTTCAATGTCTTGTTTGATCTCCAGCTCTATGTACTAGTATGGTACGAGGTTGTATATCCGATTGTCATGCTCAACAAGTATATGCAACGTCTGACGAGTGAGTTCAGTACGCACACTGTACGGTACGTGCACTAGCCACGGTCATGTGGGTCGCGTTGGAGCAGCCTACGTCACGCTGTGACGCGACGCGTTTTGTCACGCGTCCGCGTCTGTCCGAGGCCGCCGCCCAACAACTCCTACTCGACACCAACCTCGAAGTGGAATCCTGGACTCGCTTGCCTTACCTCTCTAAACTTGAATAACTCACATGGAGGCTTGGCTGTGATATGGGAATCTCTGGTCTACTTCCTCTATTGAAGGACATTCAGGTCACTCGGCCACTCTCCGACTTCGCGGGACAGACCATTGCCGTGGACGCGTACGTCTGGCTGCATAAAGGGACATACGGATGTGCCGCGGAGCTTGCTACGGGGAGGAGAACACACAAGTGAGTGATTTCCCGCTTCTGACAGGAGCGTCGCCGGTCTGTGGCATGTCTCGCCGGGTGGTAGGCAGGTTGTGAGACGGTTCAGGATGACATAGTCAACGCAATGCCCTGTTTCTCCAGAACTGGACTCTGGAGATGAAGCGGAACTCGTGCGTTCGCGTTTCTCTACCCTGCGTCCTCGTTCGGGAGAATAGTGGCGCCGTCACCTCAGACCAACTGCGAGGCAGGCTGAGGCACGTTGACGAGCCGTCTGCCTGCTGGATGGTTGCTTTCGCACAGCCTGGAACTCCTGGATGATGCGAAGTTATGATCAAACCTGCGACGTGCTTGCTATTTGCTAGAGAAGCTCGTTTCGTGGGCAGGGTGTGGGATGCAGCCCAACTCTTGACGGATGCGTGCCGGCTTCTCCGCCTTGGGAAACCGCGCTGTTCGCCGTGTCTGATCGGTGCCTGGCCTGCGAACACCATGGGCGGCCGTCTTCGCGATGGGCACCGTGTGCTGTCGGCACCAGGCATTAGTCACGGCGAATGGCATCGATGGCTCGCCTCGTCTCGGTCCGTCTGGTTTCTCAGCGGAGACGACGAGAAACTCAGATTTGGGGCACAGCGGCGGATGCAAGAGTAGCGGGAAACAATCCGAGCTGCCGCCCGCACGTCTTTGCAATACGAGACTTTGACCCTGTCGGGACGTCGAGCTGGCGCGTTGGGTCAGCTCAGACTGGCGGTCATGCTGTCAATGCTAGCTGACTGTGTCATGGCGGCAGTCGTTCGGTGCGCCTATCGTCGGCGATACTAGAGGCTGCGCCCAGATGGATCCATAACATTTATGGGAGGTTCCGGCGGCCACCTTGTTCGAGCCATCTTTACCCGAACCAGAAGCTACAATAGGAAGCAGTATTCACTCTAGTATTGAATATTGCTGCAATCGGATGAATGGAATGGTCTCTATATTGCGGTGACAACACTGCGATGTGGGAGTCCAGATGCATTGGGTGCCCGTCCCGGAGGCCTCGCGTTGATGTCGAAGTAGCGGAATTTGCACTCTGCCATGGCGGGTGTGCGCGTTGTGCAACGGAATCGATGCGACCACAAATCTCACAAGGCAAGCGGGGCCGCTGCCTGTACCAGTTACGTTTCTTGAAGGCCCGTACAGCGACATTGAACGCCACATCCCATTTGCCTATCCTTGATGCGAATTCCGGCCTGTTCACCTCTGCTTCACTTCGAGTTCATTGTCTCCATTCATTGAGCTGACACGCGTGCTCATAGATATGTCGATTATGCCATGCATCGCGTGCGCCTGCTGCGACATCATCGCATACAGCCATACGTCGTATTCGACGGTGGGCCGCTTCCAGCGAAGCAAGGGACCGAGTCGGAGCGCAAGAAACGTCGAGATGAGAACCTCGCACGCGCGAACGCATTCGCAGCGCAGGGCAAGCACACCCAAGCCCGAGAGTACTACGTGAAGTGTATCGACGTTACGCCTCAGATGGCATATCAGCTTATCAAGGTCAGTGTGCTCCCCCACGCTCCTTGAATACTGTTGACCGACGAACACACGGTCCAGGCATTGCGGGCGGAGGGCATCCCCTACGTGGTTGCGCCGTATGAAGCCGATGCACAGCTTGCGTATCTGGAGCGCATCGGTGTCGTCGACGGCGTAATCACGGAGGATTCTGACCTTCTCGTGTTCGGGTGCAGGAAGGTGCTCTTGAAATTAGACGTCGTTGAGAGCGTCGTCACGTGCATCTCTCGCGGGGACTTTGGGTCCGCCGGGGCCGCCGGCGGGATGCCCCTTCTAGGCTGGTCGGATGCCCAATTTCGGCGAATGGCTATCCTTAGCGGCTGCGACTACCTGGCGAGCATACCGGGCGTCGGGTTGAAGACAGCATGGTCGCTTTTACGAAAGCATAAGACCGTGGAGAATGCGGTACGAATGTTGATGTTGGAAGGGAAGAAGAAGGTGCCGGATGGGTACCTGGATGCCTTCAAGTTAGCAGAGCGCGTATTCTTGTATCAACGGGTGTACGATCCGAGGCAGAAGCGTCTGGTCCATCTAACGGAACCGGCGGAAGGCGAACGGTTGGATGCTGAGACTGACGCGTACGTCGGAAGGTGAGAGATGATCACAGTGCGGTCCAAGTCTCCACGCATGATGACACTGACGACGCATGTTTTCAGTGACATCGAGCCAGCTTTAGCCAAACAGGTAGCGGAAGGCGACGCATGCCCGATTAGTCTGCTGCCTATGGATGATATCAATGCAACGTTCGTGCCTCGCGCGCTGAAGACCATTCCGCTGAACGTGAAGGACGCAAGGATGCCAGGTGGTGGAAAGGCTACCGGAAGCCGCCAGAACGTTGGGAAAGGAACGGTTGGCATTTTGAGTTTCTTCAGTAAGTCCGATATTTCGCAGACTGACACGCTGGGTGTGCCACTGACAATCGTTTTACGTCTGGCATGAACCATCTAGAACCACGCGCAGAAGGCAGTAGTGGACAACAGACCGCCACCTCGCACGCTCCGGGACATTCCATAACGGCAGGGCGGGCGAGCGGGAAGCGGACATTAGCGGAAGTGATGGACCACGATATCGCTGTGAAACGAAAGAAGCAAGAGGGGGCACAGCGTGAAGGTCCTTCGAGGGAAGTCAGGAACTCGAAGTTCTTTGACGTCCGTCAATCGTCATTTGGAGGGGAGGACGAAGACGCGATCGCTAGCGAGGAACCCGACTATCCCGTTGCAGGCCCATCTCGCATCACGCTAGACGCAGGCAAGGACAAGGAAAACGTCCCGTGTGCAGACGATGACGAAGTCTTCATGGAAGACGCGGGTGCAGTAGAACAGGAGGACGGCTACATCTCGCCATCGCCTTCTATGAGACGATGGGATAGTCCTGAGGTCTCGTCACCGCTGAGGGTCCGGTCCGGGGCTCAGCTTGATGTGGAAGAAGAAGAAGACTTCGGAGCGGACATCCTGTCGAGCCCCCCTGTCGCTGCACGACAAACCAGGTTTTCAATGAACATGGATGCGGCTAGAGCGACGTCTGTGGTCTCCCATGACGGTGGCATTGTCTTAGTCCCAAACACGCCATCCAAAAGAGAACGCAGGAGGCGAGGTCATCATGCCCGGAATGACGGCGCTGGACCCGATCTTCAACACATTCTTGGGGAATGTGACTGGGAGTGGGACGACAGGACAAGTGACATTGAATGTTCTGGCCCGCTGGACCCCTCACCCAGCAGTGCGAGTACCTCGTCGGGACCCGTGACACCGAGTGATATCCCGTCGCAAGGCGAAGCAGACGCGTGCGCGCAGGCACTCACGGAGGCGGAAGACACGGACGAGGTGACAAATTCACAGAATGCAGCTGCTCGCCATGCCAAAGTCGCGCACGGTTGGTGGGAAAGGTGGGGTCGCGGTGCGAGGTCGCCTGCCGTTGCTCCAGTTGAGTCAAGTCGTTGTCTTGGACTGATCCCATTCGTGTTGCTAATGCATGTATGCCTAGCCCCAAACGCCACTGAAACGAAGGGAGACCACCATTACGCCCGAGGGCCGCCATCGACCGTTGCAACAGCGTCGGCCACAATCTGCTACAAATAATTCCAAGCACAAAGGCAAACAGCAGAATCTACATTCAGCGGGCAGAAGGCGAAGTTTGGTATTTACCGAGACGGTGAAGAAAACACCTAGAGGTGGACTTCTTCGTGGTACCTCTTCGCGGCCCGATACAGCGAATTCGGAGCAGGGAGAGGATAGTGCCGGTGCGAGTCGGAATAGATTCGCCGAGTTCAGGTAGGTCATGGATCTTCCCAATAGCCACATGAATGACCTCACACAGTACACGGGGCGTACAGGTGGGCGGGTGTTGAAGATTCGGTCGGTCCGTGCAGGATCTGATATTGGTGGTATCGTCGCTCTGGGAAACTATCGACGGAAGATTCGTGCACGTTACGTGGTGTGATTGGTCCATTCTCCCTTATTCGCATTGCTATCGATTGCATCTAATGACATCGCACCTTCTGGGCACGCGTAAGGGCGACAGCAGGCAAAAGCTCTTGCAGTACACAGATCAAGGCTCAGACGAGTGCCTGCTGAGAGAAGCAAGGCGGCGGGATGTATCTCGCATCTGCCCGTGGTCAAGGATGCTATTACGGCAGACCGATCTCGACCAACAAGAACACAATCGGTCGCGTTGAAATAGCCGCGGAGCCTTAGAAGCCGGCGCCATGGTCGACCAATCCGTCCCGCGGAATCGAAAGAGGCAATGCAAACCTACCATCCAGTAAGAGCCATCTGGTTGCGTGTCACTCACAGACGCCTAAGGGGTGCCGCCCGAGCGGCGGACTATCCAGACTGCCCGGGCACAATCCGCAGGTGCTACTGCATCGCAGGGCTTGGCTGCAGCTTCACTTCAGCCTCCGATGACGCTTCATCCACCTAGATCTCGGACACAGAGAGGCGGGAAGTTCCTTGCCTGATTCGCACATTTGGTCAGCTGCTGTTTGATGCACCTTGATGCAACGAGATAACATGGCAGTTGGAAGTCGCGCGGTAGCCTTCTCAGATTAGGACAAGGGAGGCAACTTCTCGTATCTCACGTTATTCCAGTGCTGTCGCCGCCTATGGTAGGTTTGGCACCCTCCTGTCTCGTGTCCGAACTTCCGGCCATATGAATTGCGCGTTGCAACTGATGAGTTGCTCATGTCGCAGTCATAAGTGAACATCCTCCGAGTCTAAAGACCACCGTCTCGCAGCTCAGTCGGCTCGCCCTCCCACCCCCAACAGCGTAGGATCGACCGGAGCTTACGGTAAGTCCCTTTATACTTTGGCGCTGTGGCGTACTGACGCAGGTCCCCGTCGTTCAAGCCCTAGATGTTTGGCGAGAACACCATGGCCGGTTTCTTGCGCAGGCACAGCGAAACTCTTTCTCGCTCCCCTCCGAACACGCTACGGATACCGAACGCCACCTTCGCATACGGCGAGCACTTCTCTCAGACGAACGTCTCGTCGACGCCACGATACAACGTCGGGTCTTACGCAGGACCGAACGTCCAAGCACCTGCCGCAGGGCCGAACACTGGCGCAGGATATACCTCCATATCGCCTCAGCACGCTTGGCCCATGGGGGACCAGCCGATGCAGTTCTCTAACTCGCATCCCGCCTTCTGCGAGCCCGCGCAACCGACCTCCGCCTACTACAATGAATCGGCCGCGTCGCACCTTGTAGGGTATCCCGAGTCTTCCCAACGTACCCTCCTCCCCGAGACCACGTATGGCTCTGCGTACGGTTCGTCATATCCGGACGCGGTCTCCTTTGGCGAGTCGTCGGCGATGCACGGGTCCGTCTCTGCTGGCGCGCAGTACGGTATCTACGGGATCCCTGCTGCTGTGAGCGACCGTCAGCATGGCCACGGCCAACAGCAGAGCTTCGAAGCCAACCGCACCTCGACATATGGGACTAATAACCAATATTTGAACGCGCAGGCGGACTTCGAACAGCCTAGTGCCACCCACCGGATGCTGCCACAGCTATCACCTACCTTGTTCCATGGACTCGGTGCCACCCACACAACCTCCCTATACCCGATGGTCTATGCATCACCCACGTCGACCACGTCGACCTCCGGGCCATCTACGCACTCGGAACCCTCGTCAGCTCTGCACGATACCCAATCATCGCGCTTACCACAATTCTCACAGCCGCTGCGCCGTCACTCGATGGACTCGGTACACTCAGTACACGATCCCATGAGCCCGTCGTCCGTCCCGGCTCTCGTGTATGACGCGGATACGGGTGACGATTACGACGATGATTCCGAGAGCGACCCGCCCTCTGCCTCTTCTGAGCTCGCCCACCTGCCTTACCAGTCGACACGCACCGCGGGTATCAACGGCCCTAGCAACTGGTCGAGGTCCTCCTTTGATACGGCTTACAGCGGCACGTCGAGCGCACAAGGACTTCATAAGTCGGGCGTTCATCACCCGCGCAGCCCCGGAGGATCTGCCGACAGTAACTCGACCGCCCCCATATCGCCGTCCAGCGCGTCGTCTTCGGAGCGGCCGAAGCCCTCGCAGAAGAAGTCGAAAATGCATCAGTGCAAGGTTTGCCTCAAGTTGTTTCCCAGACCTAGCGGATTGGCCACGCACATGAATTCCCATTCCGGGGCCAAGCGTACGTGCTCCGCCAAACATTGTTCCGCGCAGCTAATCTCACCCAAATATCTCGCCGTTCATAGCGTACAAATGTCCTATTCCGACGTGCACGAAGAGCTTCGCCGTGCGATCCAACGCCAAACGTCATCTGCGCACGCATGGCATTTTTCCTACTTCGGACCACAGCAGCACTTCCCAGTCTCAATTTACCGTGGGCTTCGACACGCCTCTAGTTTCCGATGTGCACGAGGTCGGGAAGCTCCCGTCGAAGCTCCGGTGGATTCCGCAGAGTTTGTCCACGCGCACGAACGTGGAGCACCTCAGGGATGCGCCGTCTGACTCTGAGGAGGAGTACTTGCGGCCTTCCTGCCCTATGCTGTCTGTTCCGCTGCCGCCTGTGATATCTTCTTCACCCACGTGGAATCCAGACGATCGCTATGAGGAGCGCGACTCGTACGCGGATGCGGAGACGAGCCCATACATCCCTAGTCAGGTACGCATTCGTGGCCGGTGGAGTCTCATCATTCACGACTGACCTGTGTCTCCGTAGTGGCGTGGTCTGCCTGGTCCGGCCATCATGTCGTCAAGTAGCATCTGAATACCGTATACGTCCTATTCCATGTCAGGCATCTTGCATCAAACTCTATACGAAGCACACGCAACCTCTTGTATTATTCCCCTTCAAGCATGTTCTCCGGCCGTAGGTACGCTATACCGCACGTGTTCTTGTATGGCGAAGTCTGGGTTGTATCTGGGACTGGCTGTGCGTCTTATCTCAAGTGCATCATCCGAGGCTGATATGTCGTCGATTTGTAACTATACCGCTGCTAACACGTCCGCTATAATAGATAATGATGTAGTCCCTGTGAGGTGCAACTGTCCGACTCCTGGATGCGGTGTTCAGGGAACATTGTATGGCAGATGATAGGCTCCGGTTCTAGTCTTGTCCAGTCGTCGCAAAAGTGTCATCCGCCGAACGTTCTATGGGTACCTATTGTGGGAAGGGGCTCCCGCTGGCCACATGCGAGATGACAAAGGGTCCATGTATCGTGCACGAGCGTGCCACCGAGGAGAAGTTGGCAATGGCTGCAAGTAGTACTAGTAAGTAAGAGGTAGCTGCTTATCTCATACAATTTGTCTCGTGATTTGGCTATGGCCGCGCACTCTCTTGTACAGCGCGATTTCTGCGGCTGCCGTATATGACACGATTAACCATCCCTATGGGGATATCGTACATCTGCGAGACAGAATTCGGCCTTGCATGAGCAAAATATGGGTTCTCTCCACCTCCAGGCGGCAGATGCGCTCTTGAATCTGTGGCGTTGTGTATTCAGTCGGACATGCTACAGTCGCGGACGCCGAACACGCGCACCTGTTATCGTACTGATATCAGAGAAAGGTGGCGTGCCGGACAGGGCCAGTGCGAAGTAGGTGAAATACGTCAACAATACTAGGACCATTGAGTATGCCGGAAGTAGGATAGCCCATTCCCTAAGCGTACAGTAAGACAGCACGTTGCACGGAAATTGTTAGCATGCGGGCAAGAAACATACGAACGAGACCTACCTATTCGGGAACCAAGAGATTCCGAGACAGATGATGTATTCGTCCGGAAGAAGGGCCCATAGGAGGTAGAGACAAAACAACAGATACGTGGATGTCCAGGCCACGAAACCGTAAAATTCTGGTGCCCTACTGCGGGACTCCGTCGGCGGCAATGGCGGGAAGGGTGCGAGAGGCGATACAGGCGAAGTCGGGTCCTTCTCGACCATGCCAGAAAGCTGCTAGCGGACAGTCAAGCAGGCATGATGAGGGGAAATGAAAAGCAAACCTGGAACTCGAGCCACGGACGCACGCTGCCCGCGTTCTTGACTTCCCATATATGGAAGCGAGCGCCCAGTGTGGCGGGGCGAAGGCTAAACAACTCGCTGTGGGACCAGCCTTGGTCAGGAGGAACTTCCGTCTGTGGGATTCCGAAGCCGACATACGGTCCGTATCACGGTGAACTGGTCCGGAGCTCCTTCCGCTGACGATACCATGGGATTGTGATGTGCAACCGCAGGACGACATTGCTCCGGGCAAGTCAATTATACGCTGCAGCGTTTCGCATGCCCTCTACTCATAACTTAGACTTAGCCAGCTGTGAAGTCGGTAGTACCCTTCTCTTCCGCTTCATACAGGTTTCTCAGAAACCTCCATGTCGACCTTGCAAGCTCAGAAGAAAGCCTTACGCAAGGCCATGGCGACAAGATTGCGTTCGCTTCCCGTATCGGATGTTCAGCAACAATGTAACGCCGCCCTAGCTTGCTTCTGAATTCAGACCCAAACTCAACGGGATTGTATCTCAAGCAAGGATGATAGCTGACCGCGTGCTGGCTTCGCCACATTTCGCACGAAGCCAGTGCGTGAGCTGTTATCTCAGCATGCCATCCGGGGAGGTCGATACAACCTCCCTGGTATCTGCAATCTTGCGAAGTGGTGTGACGTCCCGAACTCCTTCACAACCCTATTGAATTGATCACTACCGAGAGCAGGGAAGACGCTCTTTGTTCCAAAAATTGACACCGCTCGCGATGGTGCGATGGACTTCTTGCAGGTGTACGGCGAAGAAGACCTCCGCTCCTTCCCGAGTGGTACCTGGGGGATTAAGGAACCCACTTACGAATGGAACGGTGTGCAACGTCGTAGCGGTCCGTACGCCCGCCTTCCGTCATGACCGGGATTGACGTATAACGCAAATCATTACACACCACAGCTATGGATGACGGCACGGAGCTCGATCTGATCCTGCTACCAGGTACCTATCGAGGTGCCGGCCTCTACGCTCCTATGCAACGATGCTAACGCATGCGACGACACGCAGGCGTCGCGTTCGATCGATCCATGTTGCGACTGGGGCATGGCAAAGGATACTACGATCGTTTCCTATCGTCGCACACGGCTGCCAAATCCGCAAAGGGCCAGCGGAAACCGCTGCTAGGTGCGCTTCATCCGTCGTACCAGGTGGCAGATGCTCACCGTTCATCAATCAGTGGCTCTGGCCTTACGAGAGCAAATCCTTGAAGCAGGACAAGTTCCGACAGCACCGCATGACTGGACGATGGACGTAATAGTAGGCCCGGACGGGCTCCTGGGTGAATCCGCTGCCGGTGGTTCACAATGAAATGAAACTTCAGTTGCTTCGGAATACCAGCCATGGAAACGTGGATGTCCGAAAATCGCCCGCTTGATACATGAAACTGCTGCACTGTGGAGAAAGCCAGCCGCAGTCCGTGCGCTCTGCATGCGTCGTACGTGTTTGCGGGCCACGCATCCGTTAGAAGAACATGCAGCCAGAGGCTTAGGCCCAAACGACCAATACAGCAAGTCCGGTCACCGCGCCAACTGGTATGCTTCTTCGACGGGCGGCTGGCTACCGTGCACAGCCAAAGGTGACGACAGTAGGCGGAATACACTACCCACATCGTCAGTTGATCTCATCGATTAATAGGGCGGTCAGCCAAGACTCACCCAGCGGTCCTAGACCGTGGTACAACACACACTCTGTATGTTTTCGCCGAGGGAAGGTACGCAGGCCCTGAGACGCGTGTGACACCGGTATGAGCGTAACGGATGTGGTTTGGAAATGTCAAGAAGCAAACCTAGAGCAGGTGCCATGATCGCCCTCGAGCCTGTCTCGAAGTCCGCTGCGGACCCGTCGGGCTTCAGCAATTTAGTTGCGAGCTGGCTTGTGATAACGACCTGAAGGTTATGATGTTTAGTAGTCGGGGAGTCCGGGCAGTTGTCCGCGACATTACGCACAGTCAGCTTCGTGGAAGCAGAAGCGCGTGTGAGCGTCTGCTTCACCCTGTCCAAGAGGGCAACACGCGTTGAATTTGACAGGCCCGCTAGAGATTGGAAGGGATACGACAGAGAGTTCAGCACGAGCAAGGCGGTCTAGAAGCGTGCGGACGAAATTAAAAATGACCGAATCAGCGCCCGAAGACGTGATAGTGATTTCTTACTTCCGGATGGTCTTGTAGATATGAGGGCAGGTTTCGAAGAAAAATCATGAGGTCTGGAAGGGTGTGTATTCGGAGATGATGGACTCGTCCCTGGCAGTCTTGAGGAGCTGATGACGATGCTATATAAGGTGCGAATCGGTTGTTCCTACTGGGACCGGATTAATGACACACTCACTACGTAGTGACCGAACGAGGGTGGCGGGACTTGTCATGTTTTGCATATCTGCATTTGTCACTGGGGCGCAAAGTACACTTCATTGACAGGACGTACCTACGAATAGCACGTGGTGAGATGCCTCGACGAAACTGCTGACGACGTTCATCGCTACTGTCTCCTTGATAGAACCTGGTGGGCCAGACAGCTCTAGTATGAAGCCTCGCTTCAAGCCTCCCTCAAGCAGCGCATCCAGTTCGGCAAGCTTAGTAGAGTAAGCCTTGCTCCCCCCCACTAGTAGGGCCGCCGATTGTGTCAGCGGCACACTCCTCGGCATTTGCGTAGCCTGGAAGACGGCCTGGGAGGAAGGCAAGGATATATTAAGGTCTGTTGATATTATTCCTCATCAGCTTCATCGTTCCCAGCACGGTCTAATCAATCCATCCCTTTCGACAGACTATCAGGCGTAGCACCGGACAAATCTTCAACTGTTTGGTACCCTGCTCTGTCCAAAGCAGAGAGCACAAAAACAGGCAACGACAGGGTAGCTAGCTGGCGTTTGGCCATGGCTGTGTATACTTGAGCAGTATACCTCTACCGAAGTACTGATACGCGTAGCAGCGCAGAGGCGATAGCTTCAGGATCGCGCGTAAGCCAACGCGAGCTATGGCCGGGTGAAGGGAGTGATCCAGTGAAGGACGCGTCGTAGGTGAAGACGCGTCAGTGGCGTGGGAAGTTCACGGAGTATGAAATAGACCTCGAACGTCGCGGAGTCTGCCGGGCTTTCTTGAACTCCCTTGCTCCGTTTCTTGCTCGCCTCAAACGCTCCCGTAGACAGTATCATACACTACTCTCGTATCTTTCTTGCTCAAACACAAGATAAAAGCGATCCCCTACCTCCATCACCCTTAGATATGGCAGCCGCCCTGAACCCCGTCTTCAAGTTCAACCGTGAGATGCATACGGTGAAGGTGGAGAACATCGCAGAATCGGGTAAGCGATCCATGTATGATTGGGGGTGATTGATATGTGATATTTGGGCGTATGTAGCCAGCGTGCAAGATATTGTGGAGTTGTTCACCACTCTGATTGGTACTTTTCTTCGCTTTGACATCTCCATTTTTGACCACTTGCTCACGGCACGCCTTCAGGCGAGGTGCGCAAGTGCGAGGAAATCAAGGACGGCAGCCGCCGGGTCCTCGGGCTAACCTTCTTGACTCATGACGCCACCAAGTAGGTCATTCTCATACGTAAACATGATACAAGTGCCTGAGAGAGCTGCTATCACTTTGAAGGAAAGCCTTGTGCATGTCGGGCTACACGGTTGCCGGTGTCCCGTTGTATGTGGCATACCAGCGTTATCGTCGATGCATCTCATTAGCTCGTGTTCAGGACCGTCACCGCCGTGTCGCCCAGTGAGGTGAAGAACAGCGCCAAACAAGGCAAGCAATCGGACACCCGCCGTAACCTTTACGTTCTAGGATTGCCGTTTGAACTCACCAAGTAAGTTGTCTCGGCCTCACTCTGGACGCTGGTTGACAGATGTATGCCAAGGTCCGAGTTCGTCGACATTTTTTCTCGCTACGGAACGGTATCTCATGCCGTCGTACTCGCCACCGTCGACAACGCCTCCCGTCGTCGTGGCTTCGTCGTGATGAGCACCCACAACGAGGCTAGAGCCGCCATGGATGGTCTTGGTCGCAAGGAGATCAAGTGAGTCGTATCCTTCGGCGCCCGTACTAGCATTGACAAAGGTATATCAGAGGGCATATCATCGACGTCTCCTGGGCTGTTGTCCAGCGTTCCCAAGGTCTGTCGTGATTTATACCGCACGCTCGATAATTGTGTTCAGCACGTAGCTTTCGATAGGTTTCCTAGATGGTGGCGATCGCACAACCGTTCTCAGCCAGTCACCCCCCTCTACGCCTTCGCCCTACGACTTTGGGGTCCCTAAGTCTAGCCCCCCCTCGGCTCAATGCTCTTTGCGATCAACGCCTGTCCCGGATCAAGGTCTCATCAGCTTACTGTCGGCCCAGCCAGCGTCTCTCTTGGTCACCAATCTCCCCGCGGTGCTGTTCTCGGAAATGGCTGATTTGTATCCCCTCTTCTGTCCGTTCGGCGAAGTCAAGCATCTCGAGATCCTGGACTCTAGTGTCGCTGCTCTCGATCGAGGCGACATCTCTGTTCAGGTCGAATACGAGACTCTGGCACAGGCTCAGGACGCTTATGGTGCTCTCCAAGGCCAAATGTATTCCAACAAGCCCGTCAAGGTCGAGTTTACGCACAAGCCCGCCGTCGACGTTTCTCTCTTTGCTGGAAAAGATCTGAAGGCTGGACTGAACCCTCATGCTGCGCCGTTCGTTGCTCCTACTGGTCTGCCGCCCGACACACTCTTCGCCCCTGTAACCTCGCTCTGCGCCAAGCCGGACCAGGACCATATCGCTGCTGCGCTTCCCAACGGACTGCTTGCTGTGAACCCCTACGCTCTCTCCCAACTTGCGATGCCCTCCTCCATGTATAGCCACTTGTACGTCCCTATCACGGGGACCATCAGGCCAAGCTCTGCTCCTTCGTATGCCCCTTTCCTCTTAACCGCGTATTGTCGCTGAATCATCACATCTAGCTGGTCGGAGCCGACTCCTGATCGGCGCCCGGGTCAGTGGGCCTTCTCTCAACTCGAGCGCATGTCCAACATGTCCACGCCGTCCCTGGGACAGACCTTCGCTGCCTAGACCATTGCTGCGCTACTTCTGGCAGTCCAATCCTCTCTGCTCTACTGTCCGTATACCCTCAAAGTACCACACCGTTTAATCTGGAACTCAGTCCGCCCGGGTACCCTACATTCTTTCCTCATAATCTCTGGTTCGTGCCGACTGGTGGATGTTTGCGTCTTCAAGGGGGGTTTTCCGGATGATGTCAGTGAGGCAATGTGCTTCGAGTGCTTCGTGTCTGTGTTCCAAACTTGTGCCTCTCTTTACTACCTTTGTTCAGGACTGTGAATTGCCATGGAGTTTGTACTATTTCGTTATGGAAACCATTCGTTCAGGACGCAGTGATAAGTTGTGGCCGAGTTTTTGCCTGATTAAGGAATGCCGAAGCCCGAACTTGGCCCGAACCACGACTTGATGTACGGCGTGCTTAGCGCCTGCGACGCGATGCTGCGCTCAGCAGTCGCTTGCCAAAGGTTCTGGATAGACTCACTCTACGAATTGTTACCATTGTTACCCTGCCTCTATCATGCACTATCAGCACTGAGACACGACGTGAACGACTATTAGCCTGCAGTACGCAAGTTGTGTCGATCTATCAGGGGCTCGGAGCGAGTGGAAGTCGTGAATTGACCGTCGAACTCGAGGTGCGTGTGCTGGATCCATGTCCGGAGTACTGCTATTCAATCAAAGCACCTTTGAACTAGGCTAGCACTGTGCCATGGCATCTAGCAGAGATGGGTCGAGGAGACCAGGGATCGCACGTCCGCTTCCCAGACGCCTGTTCTCAATCGACTCGTTGCGTAAAGAGAAGTCCGGTTCCGACAGCGACGTCGCGTCGACCGGTCGGGATGGCGTGCAATACACTCATGCGCATGCGGCGTCGGATACGTCTTCCATACGGGCTCCGAGGTTGAGGGAGAAGACGAGCGAGGGCAGGCCGAGCGCGATACCGGAGCAGGTCGAGGGATCCACCAACTGGACGGAGAAGGTACTTGTTACCTCCCCTGAGGCAGTGCACGCTTCTCCCCTGTCGTACAGAGCACATACCCCAAGAGCGAGAGGCAAGGCTGCAGCGTCCAGGCCCATGCCCCTGAACCTCAACGTCGAGGGAGCGGCATTAACAGGCGAAGATGCTCCGGTCCCTTCACCGTCGAAAATGCGTTGGGACACACTACGACAACACGTTCTTCCCTCCGCTACCAGTTCTGTGTTCTCCACCACTCCCCGCCCGTCCACCCCTGGCTCAGCTGGGTCTAGCACTCCTCCGCCCTCGCGCCCCTCCACACCGAAATCGTATCGTTTCGGCGGACAGAAAAAGATCTTCCGTCAGGTCGTTGACCAGGCTCGCGAGGCGGCCGTAGAGGAATATAGGAAGCTGTCTGCGGACATCCTCCAGGCATGTTGGATAGCACGGTTCGGCCAGACTTCAATGCGCCCAAAGACCGAACGCGAGATGTCGCAGCATACACTCGGTTCAAGTCTGCATTTACCTTTCAAGGCCTCTGCGACGTCTCTTGTAATGAGTCCTAGTGTATCATCACTAAATTCCTCGCCTGGTGCCCAGCAGTCCGAAGTCGTTGTTATGGACATCCGAGATGTGCCGTCTGTGCATCCCCTGTCCAGAACCCTCACATATATGATCCCCAACAACCGTCCACCAGTCCTCCCTCACGAACCGCATGTCCTATCGGCACTACTTGTCCCCTTCCTGGGACCCTTCACTGGTGAGCGTCTCGCTGTAGAGCAGCAGACAGCTGTCGAGACGTTCGAATACATGATGAGGACATGGAGGGCTCCTTCCAACGAGGTAAGTTCAAATCATATGTCTGGAGACATCAAATGAAGTGTGTTCCTGACAGGAAGAATTGGGGCGCTGTCTCTGGTGTTGCAATGCCGCTTCGGCGCCTTCAGCTTCGCGCGTACGCATTCTAGGTGCTCTGTCTTCTCTCCTCTTCTCTCGGGACAAGACATTCACTGCCGAGACGCCTATGATTCTTCGGACGCTGTATCAGGGTCTGTTCTCGCTTCTGCTTTGCCTTGCGTCCTCCGGCGACTCAGTCGCGGCGGAGTCACTCAGAGCCTACATTGCCGCTGTACGAGACGGCCAGTGTGGCAGTTCCTCACCGCAGTCACTGGAGAAGGAGTACGGCGTGCGATGGACGAAGAACGATAGCGATACGCGTGTAAGGCATGCTATCGCCACGGAGAGCGTTATCGGATGTATCGAGACTGGATCCGAGAATAGCCGCAAGTGGATGCTGCACAATTTGCTGGAGGTGAGGCGAGGCTCCGCCATTCTTCAGGAGACATGCACTGAGGGCTCTATACAGGAGTTCTGGCCCTTGCCCGAGGACACACTATCGCCGACTCCATTGGACTCGTGCATCAAGGCCCACAAGCTCCAGCTGTTTGCGAACGCCGCGACGGCGTTGCTGTTCTCTTCGGCTGAGACGAATACCGGAGCTCAAGTGGCTGATGTGGCGGTCATAAGCCGCGTCTTCCATACGCGTGTGCTGCCGGAGATTCATTCCATACGGAATAAGGATGCTGGTCAGACTCGCCACACGGTGATTAGGTTCGCGCTGGACCTGGCATGCACTCCCAGCAACCCCGATAGAGAGGCATTTTTTACTCAGCTTTCGGCCTGGCTAGGAGACAAACAAGATTGGAACATCGCCGTAGAGGAGACGATAAATGAATTGGTGGGATCTCTCCTCCCGTCCCGTCGCAAAGCGTTCCTCACCAGCGGATAGATCACTAATGCGGAATGGACGACTATTCTTCGTCTATTACCCGGCGTCGCAAATGTCTTCCCCGAGGAGTTACGAAGCCGGACAGTCACCCTGATATTGCCTTTGCTGCACGACGTGAGGTCATGATTCCCGTCATACGTGACGCATGTACTCACGGACGACTACGGCTTTACAGCGGCTCATAGACAACGGCCCCGACCATCCGTGCAAGCCGCTCACCGACTTCCTCGATGTCATCTCCCACGCTTACCCCAGGTTACTCTACAAGCCGATCTTCACTTGTGCAGCATCTGCGAAGGACCTGACCATAGGGACGCAACTGTGCGTACTGACATGCTTGACAAAATTCCTGACGGATTTCTGGTTCCACGATGCCGATATGGTTTCCGTCGCCCTCATGAGCGATCCTGCGGGAGCGAAGTCGCCTCCTGTCCAAGGCGCGAAGTGGGGTAGAGCTCGTACCGGTCAATCGGTGCTACTGGTAGAATTGATCACGGCGTTGCGAGCTGCTCGTCACTCCCAGGACTTGAGGACGGTGCGCGATCATTTCTCTCCGCTCGGCGATGCATTCATGTGGCGCGCGCAGGTCTCCACCGCAACACGATTCGTGACCGCTGTGGAGGCGCGGCTTGGTGCATTGATACAGGCGAAGGTGGAGTGTTCACAACAATCTTTGGTGATGATGATCACTGACATTTATGCAGGAGCAAAATACTAGAATCCCCGTGTCACAGAGAATATTATTCTGTGCTCTTTTCCGTGAGATCCGGTTGTTGACTCGGTCCCTGAAGCCGTACGTTATATTCCTGAGGTTTCAGAGTACTTACAGACTAATGACGTCTCCCATAGCACTGCTTGGCTGTCCTCGGTTATTTCTTGGGCCTCGTACGATCCGGACCGAGAGGACAACGAGGATGTGTATCAGGAGGAGGAAGTTGGGATCAGTCTCGACAAGCTTAGAGCGCTCTATGCGCATGCCAACGAGGCCTTGCGGGGCGGCAGCAAGGTGACTTCCCTTTCCATTTCCTCGTACCTGCGCTCATTGACAGTCAAGCGGAGGACTACAGCCTTCGTGTCTCCAAGCCTCAGCATTCAGCGGTCTGCCTCCTCAGCAGATATGTCAGTTTCAGGCTTCCTTTCTGACAGGCTCGAGCTGTTGGATTCTCTGCAAGGAGCGTCCGTGAACACCATGTTCCCGCTGCTGGTGCTGGTCTCTGGGTTGCTGAACCAGGACCACTACGCCCACTTGGCTCCTACCCTCTGGAGCAGATGTCTCTCGGAGGCTAGTGTCGTAGTAGGCTCATCGGTACGTGTCGATATCTTGCTCAATAATAGCGTGTCGTTGATCATACAACAGACGACATTTCTTGTTATGCAATGTGCAGAGAAGGCTCCTGCTGAGATCGTTCGAGCAATCGAGCATGATCTCTCGCAGTACGTCTCCTCAATTCCATTGCGCACATGTTCTGACCGGTATGCACAGTCAAGACCCAGAGATTTGTCTGTCTGCGATCAAGAAGATGGAGATGATTGCGAGCTGGCGTTCTCACCTGCTAGCCTTGGACGTCATCCTCGACCGCACGTACCGACGGCCTTTCAAAGTGGCGCGACCGCCTATCCCATTCGTGCCAACCGACATGGGCTCGAGCCTCTTCGTCTTGGACGAAGACGTTTATGAGTTCAAGGACAATCACGGACATGTGCTACCTCTTGAGCTTCGCAGGCGACTCGCGGAGATCGGCTGGGACGAGGAAGATCGCACCATAGATCCTAAGACACAATGGATCAAGACGCCCATGTCGCTGCTACCGAGTCTGCATCTGGAATCCCTCGACGCACCAGTCGATGACATGGCCGGCATCGGTCGGGCTTCTAGTCACAGTCCTAGTCCTGATCCATCCCCGACGGCATCGCCGTCGAAGGAGGGACCACGCCTCAGACGGTCGTCCAGTGACAGTAGCATGCGGGGATCCAAACGACGGCCTGTCTTCGTCCCCGCCTTGGTATCGTTGCTTCCACGACTGGCTGCTATGGACAACGATGAAGACTTCGAAGTTGCCAACACGGCGAGGCATTTCATCCTTGATCTCATGCGAGATGACCCTTCCTTGCTCTCTCGCTCTGCGTACCATTCCATCTCCGGAGAAGAGAGCAGCCTAATTTCCGCCACTTCGTTGGTTATGGCCTTCTTACATGCTCAACATGCGCTGCCGCCAGCTATGGCTCACCACCTGCTGAATCACCTGGCTGGCTTCCTGAAGTCGTCCGCCAGCCAGCAGGCTCGCGCACACCCGCTTCAAGGCTATGCATACGCGTTGCCAGCCATAGCCAGGCTTGTCACGCAAGTGAGCAAAATGTCCGTCCGTGAGCTGCGGCGCGCAAAAGTCGACACGTTCCTCCTACCGTCCGGCGCGCTCTGGTTCGCGCCGTCTGCTCCTGCTGGGCCGTTGTTCCCGCGAGGGCTGGATGAGAATCAAGATCCGTTTGAATCCTTGCCGAGGCCTCTCGTATGGATTACGCTCATCAGAACGGCACAGAACATGCTCTTCCTCCGCATGTTGGAGCGAGATCCGCAGGCATTGAAGCATATCAGGAAGAACTTGGTAAGACTGGAGCTGCCGTCACTTGATGGCGACGGTCATCCCGGATCTCTTGCCTTCGCTTCCTTCTTGCCGCACAAGACCCGAGCACGGAAACCTGACAATGCGGTCCTCATGGCATTGTCTCTGACCCTGGCCCGGAGCTACTTGCTTTTGGCCGCACAGATATTCTGGTCTATGACCCGGCACTTGAATGACAGGCAAGAATTGGCCATCCTCGTCGATGGCTTGAATCGCGTGCTCCTTACGCACGGAGACGACATCGGGGTCGTAGGACATGCCTTGCTAGGTGAGTCAGCGTGATGTCCAATGGTGACGATAGGATTACTGACTTGTCGATCTTAGCTTTCATGTTGGCGAGCACGCGCTTCAAGCGCATGTTCATCTCCGGTGGTGCATACGCGCTATTCATGCCCGCAATCATCAAGACGTATTGCGAGGCCGAATTCCATCCGGGGATACGGGCTGCAATCGAATATGCCGTGAACCGCTTCTACGCACTGCACCAGGAGTCCTTCGTCTTCCAGAGCTTCGATGTCGTATCGCGGATGTTCATGTCCCCCGACATGGACCAGCCGTGGCTCGCCAAACAGGTCTTCGCGTTGTTCTCCACTCTCAAGAATGGCACTGCGCCATTGGCACCCGACGTCGCGGGCATCTACGACCTTACCAAATTGCAAGAGCAGGAAAACCGGATGGTTGCTGTCGCGGAGGAAGTGCCTCAGACGTTCCTCGCATCGCTTCGCAGAGGCGGGAACGGGAAGAGACAAGTCACGCTAGTGCTGCCTGAGGACTACGAGTGGAAGCGCCTGGGACTTGACAACCTCGTGCGCCTGTTCTTGACGGTCATCGCGCACAACCCTGCCATCCAGCGCGCGGAGCGCTTCATGCGCTCTCTGCGGCTCCTGGCGCCCTACCTGTATAATGCATCGAGCTCGTCCCGTACGGTTCTGCGCGACGGCATTGATGCGCTCGGGGCGATCCTCGTCAGCCGGACCGCTGCCAAGGCGAAGATGCCCGACACGATGCAGCCGCGTGCTACGGATGACTTCACGTATGAGGTCCTCGTGGAGGGGAACTCGAATGAGTCACAGCCGGCACTGTCCCCTGCGGATATCGTTGCGATGCGCCTGGACTATCTGTCGCTGGTCGTGGCCTTTGCTCAGGCAGGCGGGGAACTAGGCACAGCTGCACCCGGACGCGTCGTGGAATTGACGAAGATAGTCCTGAGGGATTCGATCATTAGTGCAGACCGTGTCGCTGCGTTCTTGACAGACTACATGAAGGCTTCACTACTCAGGGAGCCGACGCCGAGCCTGAAAGAGGCGCTTGCGCTACTGAACGACTTTGTGCCCGTCGTGAGCGCGTACAGCACGTCGGTCAACTTCTCTGGGGTGTTCGATGTCTTGACCTCCCTCTGCGGCAACTCGGTTTTCGCCAACCAACCACGATTCGCCCAAGTAGTCGTGGCGGGGTATTGCAGAGCTGGACTGGAGGCCTGTGAAGCTGCTGCGTCGGAGAGCTGGCTCCTCTCTCTACCATCTCGTATGAGTGTCATCCGGCTCATGAACGCTGCTGTCACCCTCGTGGGCGCGGACGTCCTGGAGGAGCTGGCAAAGCACCCACCCTCATACGACTTCCTCACCGGTGTCGTGCTCCCTCTGACCCTCTCGCTCAAGACCGCGGGCGAACTCAGCACAGGCAACCAATGGACAGAATCATGGCACAGGGAGGCGCACTCCCGAGCGTGGGCCCGCCTGCTTACGTACACCCTCTCCGCCTGCCAGAACCCACACGTACCGCGCGAGCAGGCCGAGGATCGGCGCAAGTCGTCGGACAGCCGGCTTTCGGGCGCGAGCAGCCAGAAGGCCGCGATGTCGCTCACGATCGCGCTGCAGATCCTCAAGGTCGTCGTCGTCCGTGCGGAGGACGACCTCTCTGCGTTGATGCCCCACGTCTGGGCCCACGTCGGCGCGCTGCTTCGGAGCCTCTTGGATGATGGCGACGCGGCGTTCGCGACGAAATCAAGGGACTACTCCGAGCCCCCGTCGCCCTCGCTCTCGCCCAAGGGGAGCCCGACGTCGGACCCATTCCTGCCGGGTTCGTCGTCGAGGCCTTGGTCCGGGTCCCCGCCTCGCTTGATTGACTATCTAATGTGGTCGTTCATACAGTGGCTTTGCCTACGGAAGAGCCCGCTCGTGGTGCAGATGCGAGGGTTCGTGCAGGAGAAAGTCGCGCTCGTCGATCAGGAGACTGTCCGCGCGGACGATCCCAACATGAGCACGTCGTTCGGGGTCAGCCCGATCTCGGTCCGCCGCTTCTCCATCTTCACGAAGCCGCGGCGGAGTATGGCTCACGAGAGCGCTGCTTCTTCAGCTGCGTCGACGCCGCGCCACTCGACTTTTCTGAACACCTCGTTGTCGCTGCCAACGTTTGACGAGTCATATCTGCGCGCGTCGACCCCGCGGAAGGATGAAGGGACGCGGCTGGCGGGCTACGCGCGTGATGTGAGCCCGATATCCCCGTCTGGACGTACAGGAAGAGAGTCTGGACCCAGGATCGTTCATCTTGGCCCGGTCACCCCGCTGTCAGTCTATGGTGGGCTCCATGCGAAGAGGGCCGCATCACCCAGTGGGGCCTCGCGCGGAAAGGCGGGGACCGTCTTGGAGGCTGCGAAAGAGCGCACGGTGACGAGCGTCGTGCTCGTACGCGGGACGTACCGTCGCATACGCCTAGCTCAGACCGTTCTTGGCTACTCGATGGTTCTGCCCCTTGGGGAAGGCGAAGAGGAAGACATGAATGAGATGCAAGTGCGCGCGTGGACGAGGAAGGAGGCACTGGAGGCAGTCCTGCAGGAGGTAAAGGATCTGATGGAGGAGTTCCGCGAGGAGTACTCTGGCGTGGGCGACGATAGTCTGGTCATCGTTGATGCGGAGGAACCGAGCTCACCGTCGAAGTGGTAGTAGACGCAACTTTTTAATGTATCTCGTTTGAGCTTCGCATGGTCTTCGCGGTTTCTTACTGTATATCTGTGTATCATGTGTACATTACGCCATATAATTGTTATGCTGTTGCCTGTTTACACGGATGCCAGTCGGTATGCCACGAGCAAGCGACGTCGACGGACCACCGAATAATAGGATGATCGTCCGTATTACCTTTTTCAGCCCTCCTCCTCCAGCTCCAATAGGCGCTGGCACGCGACCCGGGGCCCTGGACAGTGGACACTGGACACGGAGCTCTGCGAGTCTGCGTGCTCCTCCTCCTCCAGCCTCCCACCTCTTGGCACAGGAGGCCAATGCACTGCACCCGCGAAACTAGGCCTGGCGAAGAAAATCAGACATATGCCTCTCTAATCACTCGCGAGTATGATATTCGACAACTTGAGCTTTGCAATAATCTTGGGGACCTCGCCTCCGCGAATCGTGGCGGCTGACGGGAAAACAACCGTTCCCTGCCTGAACGGACAGTACTCCAACACGCATGGTATGCCCCTGTCTTGTCTCTAGAGATGGTATATCCGTGGTAGTGTCATAGGGTCTCGCACCGCATACAAGTTGACGGAGTGTATGTATTTTCTAAAACATGACTTTGCCTCATATGCAACCGGATCCGTGCTCAAAACAAGCTCCGAGTGTTTATCGCGCGCACAGGTAGGTTGTAGGAAGCTATATAGTAGTTACGAACGAGCACTAACAACTCTATTGTACTAGAGTGAGTGATTGGCTCCCAGGAGACCACTTCACGGACAAAACCTGGCTCCAAGGACTAGTCCGCTACGTGGATGAGCATCCAAAGGAGCTTCACCCAGTACTGAGAGTGTTTCAACAGCTCATCGAGAGCGAAAGTCAGCTATATTTCCTCGCACAGTCGATGTTCGAACAGGTCCCGGCGAAGGGACCATACGCCGACGATCCCTCTGGTTACAGGCAAATCCGCGACTTCGAGCATATGTTACGGGTACTCAACCACCTCATCATAACCGCGCCTCTCTGGGACGAGCAGTCCGAACGCCTCAGCATGATCGCCGTACGCATGAAGGCCGTCCTGGACTGGCCCATGGGCACGCGCAGCGGTTTCGCTTTCTTCCTTGACCCCGTCGTCAACAGGATGCTGAAAAGAGTACTCGATGCATGGGGTGATTTTCTACGCTCGGAAGAATCGGCGCGGCAGGCTCTCGGGGAGGACGACAATGGCTGGTTCAACCCGAAGGCTAAAGCCGCCATCACCACAGCCGCAAACCAGGCAACCGGGACAGCGCACGACTTCGCAGAGATCTTCGAGTGCGATCCTTCAAAGCCGCATTACGGCTTCCGCTCTTGGGACGCCTTCTTCACGCGCACCTTCAGGGAGGGCATCCGGCCCGTCGCCGCACCGGAGGACGACGCCGTCATCGCGAACGCATGCGAGTCAAAGCCATACAAGGTCGCGTATGACTGTGCCCTGCGAGACAAGTTCTGGATCAAGGGCGAGCCGTACTCGCTCGTCGACATGCTCGCGCACGACGCGCTCGCGCCCCGCTTCGCCGGCGGCACCGTCTACCAGGGTTTCCTCTCCGCGCTGTCCTATCACCGCTGGCACGCTCCCGTCGCTGGGCGGTGCGTCAAGGCGTACGTCCAGCCAGGCACGTACTACTCTGAGCCGCTCGTCAACGTCGGTGACCGTGAGGCGAGGGGCGGCGGTGGACCTGAAGATAAGCCGACCTCGCAGGCGTACGTCACCGCGGTCGCTACGCGCGCGATCATCTTCATCGAGGCGGACAACCCCGCGATCGGCCTGATGGTGTTCTTGGGCGTCGGCCTCGTGCGAGATCACGGTGCAGGAGGGGCAGCGCGTGCAGAAGGGCGGCCAGCTGGGGATGTTCCACTTTGGGGGCTCGACGCATTGTGTGGTGTTCAGGAGGGAGACGGATGTGCGTGGGTTCCCGGGGCCTGGAACGGAGACGATCGTGCCTGTGAGGGGACAGCTTGCGGTGGTGGAGGGCCGGCGGACGTGACTTTAGGGATACGTGTCCCGGATTTGCGATTGCTCGCTGAAATCGATGCAGACACTACTGTAGATAGGTCTCGGGATGCATACACAATTAACAGGTCTACTTCCCTAGAAATGCATACCGCACTCCTACATGTATACCGGCCATAAGTCTTGCCACGTAGCATCCGTGTCGACATTCTGATGACTGTGTCGTAGACCTGCTTCAGCAAGGTTCCAGCCTCATACCAGGATCTTCCATCCTCCCGTGAGCCCCATGACGTTCTCCGGGTCGTACCGCTCCTTCAACACCGTCATCTCCGCGAGGGACTCCCCATATATGCTCGCCACGCCCGTCCCAAACAGCACATAGTTTGGATAGAGCGGCGCCCCCATGACGAGCGTCTGGCCATCCGCGACGGCGGTGTCGGTGAGGTTCTGTGAGGACGCGACGATCGCGGCGTAGAACGCGTCGTCGTACGTCGCGTCCGTCCAGAAGAAGTCCATGTTGAACGGGAGGAAGCGCTGCGCGCGCGTCCACGGGTAGGCGGAGGCGCCCCCGTGCGTGAGGATCGTGGGCAGGAAGGGCTCGACGTCGTAGCTCACGAGGGTCGTGGAGCTGTTTGCTAGCGCGGTGCCCCAGTACTGGGTTATGCAATGTGAGTACGAGAAGTGAGCTTGGACGCCTCTGGGAGCGTACCTCGAGTTGGGCTACGATGGCCTCGAGCAGGGGTAGGGTGATCTCCATGAAGGGTACAGTGTTTGAGAACCCCCTGTCGGGCTCGTGAATAGAATCCTCTGGGAGGGAATGCAAGTCCCCCACCTCATGTTCGCGGACGTCGTCGTCGGCTCGACTTGCACAAGCGAAAGGAAACTCTGCGTGGAGATGTTCGTCGAGAGCGCCGTTATGGCGAGGAACTCGTCGAATATGTCCGCAGGTTGCGAAGGCGCGTCGTAGAACAGTATCACAGCGGCCAACAGCTGCGACAGCATGTATATTCAGTGCCAAGCACACGGACGACAGATGAGAGGGAGACGTACGGCGCCCTCCTCGTAGTCGTACGTCGCGATGATCTGTGCCTTAGGATCGGTGACGTTGGCTGCGAAGTTGGCGGTGGCGGAGTTGACTTGGTCGATGTATTCGCCGAGGATGATCAGTTGTCCGCCCTGTGAAAGTCATCGTCAGTAAGGACATCAACGCAACAATGGAAACCCACTGACCCAGACGAGTCCTTGTGGGTATGTCTGCAGCGTGAACGTCGTCACAATCCCCTTTGACGCGCCCTCAGTTAGAATCGGCTACGTCGAGTGAAGCAGGGCGACCTACGTAGTTGTTGTAGCCGCCCTGTCGTTTAGATCGTATCGTTAGCCTGATGCGAGCATATATGCAATGTACTATACTGCTGACCCACCTTCAGGCCCCAGAAGAGGTCCGGATACGTCGATTGCGTCACGTTGGTAACAGTACCATTCGGGAGGACCAGTTCGAACGCACGGACCGAGTCCAGCGCCAGACCATACTGATTCGTCAACCAAGAATAGCCTGCGTGCCTGGTTGATCAGCCAGCCACGCCAACACGAACTCAACCTTGAGCTTACCACCTCCTAGCGTGAACCCAGCCACGCCGATCCCGCTGACCCTGCCTCCGACGACGTTGACGCCGTATGGCTCCAAAGCCGCGTAGACATCGTCCCAGATGTTGCCTGCGCCGACTGCGACTGTCTCGCTGCTCGAGTCGTAGTCGATGGCGCTGAGGCGGGTCATAGCAATCTGGATGCCGGTGCTGGACGAGAAGTTGGGGTTGTTTGCGTGGCCGCCGCTTTTCACCTACGCGTGTAACATCGTTAGCTGCTCATAGTACGGAAACGGGACGAGCTGATGATTCCCTACCCCGAATGGAGTCGACGTGGAGCCCACTATTGTGAGCTGCAGGTAACTTCAGTGATGAACATGCGCGGATCTGCAGCAGAAACTCTCACTCACGATCGTCCCCACATCCTCTGTTGTACCTGGCTCCACCGAGCAAACTGCTTCTTCGGTGCTAGAGATTGAGTAATGGGCAATGTCCGCAAGGTACGAGCGGTCCGCTGCGTACACAGTCCCATCAGGTGGATCGAGCGCGAGAAGAGAGATGGGCATACGACTGTAGAAGACTTCCGAGGCGGAGGAGATGGCGTTGGCGATCTGCTGGCAGGTCGCGAGGACGTCTGGGGTGGCCGCGAGGGATCTGGGCAGCAGAAGCGCGGTTCCGAGGATGCGAGCGAAGCGAAGCATGTGTAACACCGCCGATGCGTCTGTCGAGGATGTAGAACCTGCGAGGGCAGGCCTCGATGTCGGCTGGGGAGGTCCGGGACGTCCTCACGGACCTGGGTCCCTTATATGCGGACCTGCGAAACCTGCGAATGTATGCGCTTGAGTATGACTGATACTGCGAATGGAGCTGTGTGGAAGACGGCGTCAGACTACCTCGGTAGCTAGTGAGATCGCACTTGGCATGCACGAATGTAGTTGTCCATTAGACTCACTCACCGAGATCGATCAATGCATGGCCCGAACATGCACCGGGTGGCACCTTCAGACGCGCGTTATTGATCTAGTGCATGGGAGCTGAAGGCATTGCGACGACCAAAAGCTCTGCAGGCACCAAGGCAGGTGAAGCATCTCCTTAAAGAGGACGCTCGGTCCAATCCTCGCCCGGAGCCTGTACCAACATTTGCGAAGTTAGCCCTGTTCTCGTGTTTCGGATGCACATGGATCGTGGAACGGTTCTGTACCTACCTCAGTGCTATGGTATCTCGGAATATTGAGCTTGAAGAGAACAGGTGACGAGGTTGAGAAGCAAGTCGCGGATGGTAGAGGCCTGGTGCGGCGACGAGAAGTTAAATATAAGCGCACGCTCTCACAGACCGGCTTATGGCGGGCGGTACAGACTATATGATACTCACAGCGAAGGATAGACGTGCATACATCAGTCATACCAGCAGCGTAACCAGCTGCGAGCCGCGTTCTCGGGCGTCGGCCTGATCGACGAATGCTGCAACCACAATTCATCATGAGTCCCCGGTAGCCACCTGAACTAGCTAATGAGATACCTGAGGGGGACCACATTGCGCGTGGCTGCGGGGTCAGTCCCTGTTACGTTCAACGGCAGGGGGCTGATGCGATGAAGAGTGTCAGGTAAGCTTCGTGCCTGCATGGAGGGAATTCTGCTGGAGCGACCTAAAACTACCGTGGTGTGGGGTCGGCAGATGATACTTTACAGCAATGGGCTTGCTACGATCGGTTGAATGAGGCGTGGATGACTAGCAAATGGATTGATAGAAAGGTCGCTACATACCCGCTCGGTTTACTTCATTCTGTACCTAGAACCGCGTGCATGTGGCTATGTGGAGATCAAGAATGGTCCAGTCAAGAATAGCACGGCGAAGCTATATCTATATCCAGTGCGAACCTGCGTACAGACAAGTACATTATTAGCTCATGTCTTAATGGTGGAGTCATAGCCAGAACTCACACGTCGCTGAATGCGGCAATCAGAGGGTGCTGCGATAGTCTCTCCTAGGCAGACTCTAATTACGACGTTCTTGAGGGGAGGAGGGCGGTTGTATACGAGTGCTGCGACAGCGCCGGACCGTCCTCTACTGCACTTCGAATACTCGCTTCGGTGGTGGCAGACAGAGCACCTCGCGCCGCATCACGATGAATGAATCACACAAGAATCAGAGGTTCTGAAGCTCGTGAGCCCCGAGCAGAGGCTCAACGAGTGGTGTAGGTGGGGCGAGCATAGCTGCTTCGAGTTATCGCGCGATGCTCATAGCTTCCTCGCGTTCTCGTGCGGCGTTCGCGCATCGAACACGTTACAATCTATCTCCATTCAACTTCAGCCCCTCCTTCTACGCGTATACTTGACTGAAACATATAACTGACCTTCACGTCGCCAGTGGTCAACTGGTCACACGTAGCGACTGCGCTGCGCGTGTTCCTTGTGCTTTCTTTAGCCTGCGCCGAGCGACGGCTGCTCACTGTGTACTGTACTAGCGCGCTGAACAGGCGAGAGTAAGCGATGGTGGCGGGGCGCAAAGTAATGAAACCCTCCGAAGGGCGATGCAGAGATGACGGTCGACAGCCAGGAAGACGTCGCGAGTCGGGCAACGACCACCGCAGCGAGTGCAGTGCGAACATAACACGCCCGCATTTTCGGCGGATTTTAGAGCCCGATGTGGGAGAACTGCCATTTCTGACGTTAACGGCCATTTCTTCGTTGCTGCCGAGCCGTGCCGGGGACAAGCGATTGGCTGCGATCACAAATGCGGGGGTTCCGCGGCGGCTGCCGGCCGGTCACTGCCCTGCGAGGCGGTCGGAGAACGCTGCGCGGTCTTATACTCATACATCGACGCGGCACTCGCTCTCTTCCCACCACTCGTTCCCTCTCCCATTCCTTTGCAAAGATACCCGACATGCTCTCCGCACACCGAAGCACGGCAGCCCTGCTGTCTTTGCTTCCTCTCCTCGCGTCCTTTGTGCCTGGGGCGACCGCAGACTCTTGGTGAGCATGCTTGGGAGGTCGCGTGTGGCTTGCTCTGAACGCGGTGTGTCTAGTAATGCGACTCAGTTGTGTGGGTCGCAGAACCCCTGTTGCAGTGCGTAGCATGTCCAATCCCCCTCTGCGAGTAGGCTAACCTTGCGCGCGCAGGTTCTTACGGGTTCTGTGGGAGTGGTCCCGTATGTGCCATGTTCGGCGATCTGCACCTCAAGCCTCTGACCCATCCTCCAGGACTTCTGCTTCGGTGGATGTGACCCCCTCGGTTCCAACACCCTGACCTCCTGCATGCCCGAGCCGCTCTGTGAAAGCCAGAACGTGCGTACATCCCGTGCCTGGGTGCCAAGGGTGTCTGATCCCCGTTCCGTTCTCGCACAAGCCTTGGCCTCTCGGACAATGTCCCCTGCGTGTCGACTGCCGGTGTACGGCGTGTTGGGTTGGGAAGCCCTGGGCAACTTGGCGCTTAGGAGCTATTTTGAGTCCATGCGGTACCCATCAGTCGGCCGAGCGCAGTCGCTGGCGGAGCTTGCCTGCATCCTTCAGTTGAGCGCAGCCAACTGCTTCTTCGCTTCCGCTTCTGGACGGCATGGCATTCAAATGTCAGTGGCTTCATGAGGGCATGAACATCACTCTGCCGTCCATTTAGACAGATCCTGCCCATAGTCATGGTGCGCTTCCTGTCCTGTGGAACGTGATCATCCGTGCCCGACTGCGTGGTTCGGGGACCAATGGACCGGACATCCTCTGCGAATGGGTCTGGGTGCGGGGTGCTAAACATGACTACTACAGATTACCTTCTCCAGCTTCGACCGCATCCTCATGAACACGACGCAATACAACGGCAACGCGAGCGAATGGGACTTCATCCTCCAGCAGGGCAACATCCTCAACACCACTGCCGGCGAACTCGTCCTCACGCTCAGCGAAGAGAACAACGGCACGTTGCTCACTTCGACGCGTTACGTCCATTATGGCCAGATCACGGCAAGGAGTACGTCCTGCGGCGTTTCGATGATTTCAGCATTTGCTGAATGGTGGTCATAGTGAAGACTGGCCGGTGGGCTGGTGTCGTGACGGCTTTCATTACGATGTCGGACATCAAGGACGAGATTGACTGGGAGTTCCCTGGCAACAAGACGACTGAGGGCCAAACCAACTTCTTCTGGCAAGGCCTGATTCGTACGTCCGCATTGCAACGTCAACCCGATGCACTCTGACGATCTGACGCATCGCATAGCTACGCAGACCGCTGGCCAAACGACCGGTAACCTGACTGACACGTTCAGCAACTACCACGACTACACGGTACGCCCCTCAACTCTCGCATACAGTGGTTCAGCCAACTGACGAGCGCGTCGCAGCTCGACTGGACGGAGGACAGCCTGACTTGGCTCGTCGACGGCAGCGTCGTGCGCACGCTGACGCGCGCGGAGGCGACCGACAACTCGACGGGCGTCAGCCGCTTCCCGAACACGCCGAGCCGCATCGAGTTCTCCCTCTGGCCCGCCGGCATCAGCAGCGAGCCCGCGGGCACGGTCGAGTGGGCGGGCGGCATGATCAACTGGGACGACCCGGACTACAAGTCTGCCGGTGCGTGTCTCGCTTCACCCCGCTCTAGCGAGTCCGTTTCACTGACGAGACGGAATGCCCGCGCGCAGGCCACTTTTACGCGTACATCGAGTCGGTCTCGGTCACCTGCAACGACCCGCAGGCGGCCAGCGGGAACATCACGTCGTACGTGTACGGCTCGAACTCGTCCGCGTTCACGCCGGCGATCACCCTCTCGAACGAGACCACGATCGAGAGCAACGGCGCGCTCGCGGCCGTGCCCGCGTCGTTCAAGTGGGCGCTTGTCGCCTCCGGCGCGGCGATGCTCCTCGCGCTCTTCTAAGCCCGCCTCGGCTCGACTGGACTCTACGACTGGGACTGGGACTGGGACTTGGACGTTCACTGGGCCCGTGACTGTCGCTTCTCTCTGGTTATGGCAAGCAGTCTTGGAGTTGAACTCTGGACTCGGAACGAGGATGAATAATATGTTTTCTCTCGGAATGGTATTGGTATTGGTTATTAACGGTATTGATTGAATGCGCTAATGAGCGTTGCGGCTCGGATGATGTTGTGAATATATCCCCTCGATACGGTCCTGCTGGGTGTGGGGCCGTGCGGTATCTGATCTTTTGTTTTGCTTTCATGTGGTCTGTGGTCGAAGAAGTGCCTTTTCGTGCCTTGATGTACTGTAAGGGGGACTTGCTTCCTTGCTTGTTTGCTCAGAATCTCAGCTTGTACCTCGATCATTGACGCGGTCGATTCCGCAGAACACGGCCTCGATGATCTCGATCAGGTTCAACGACATCTACTTACTGATCTCTGTGCAAACTCTGTTCTATAAGCTTCTATGATCCATGATTACGGGGTCCACAAGTCTATCTACACAAAATTCGTCTAATCTAATTCTACTGCCACGATTGCCAGCGGCGATCGACAACTTCCTCATGGGACGATGACAGCACGGAACCGAGCGGTAGCACGGTGGTCGAAGGCATCCTGCGCCTGGTCGAGAGCAAACTTCTCCACCATGACCTTGACGTCGTGGGCCCGCGCGAACTGGACGGTATCCTCGCAGTCCGCCCCGGTACCGTATGGCCACCCACGGACAACCACGCGCTTGGTCAGGAGGGGTGCTACAATGAAGTGAAAGTAAGTTTCAGCCCTGTCTTATGCAGAGGAGCGAGGCTACTTACGGATCGGCACAGCGACTGCCTCTCCCGAGACGGCCACGACGAGGAGCTCGCCCTCGTAGTCGAGCCCGCCGATGAGCGTGCTCATGGCCTGCGCGTCGGGCGCGGTGCACATGATGAGCCGTGCGCCGCCGAGCTTCTGCAGAGCCGCCGCCTGCTCAGCCGCCGTGCCCGCGATGAAATCGTGCGCGCCGAGCGAGAGCGCCAACTCCTTCTTGCTCGTGCCCGTCGAGAGCGCGATGGTGCGGAAGCCCATCTTGCGCGCGAACTGGATGGCGAGGTGGCCGAGGCCTCTGTGGACAGGGTCAGTTTGCGTTTGAGGGTGAGGGGCGGGAGGGGGCGTACCCGATGCCTTGGACGGCGACGATGTCGGGGGCTCTGCTTTGCATGTGTCGGAGAGCGTCTGGGTTCGTGGTCAGTTGGTGGGATGTTGCATGGTCCATGCGACGACTTACTGAATGTTGTCACACCAGCGCACAAGTGAGGTGCTATTTCGGCAGGGTCCAGGTCCTTCGGGAGGCCAGCGAGCGACTCGGACCTCAGCGTGGTGTACTCTGCGTAGCCACCATCCCTGCCAACGCCTGGAGTGAAGAATTTGTCAGCTAGGGTGCCTGATCTGAACGACACTACTCACCTGTTGGGCAGCTAGCACCGGTCGGGCATGTCACGAAGTCCCCGACGCGGCAGCGTTTGCAGGAGTTGCAGTGGCCGCCGTGCCAGCCTGCGCCGACGCGGTCGCCGACCTTCCAGAGCTGCTCGCCTTCGGCGACCGCCACCACATCGCCGACAACTTCGTGGCCGGGCACTCGCGGGTACACCTGGTTCTGGAAGAAATTGCCCTTCACCGCTTCATCACTGGAAGGGGGATCAATACCGAGAGGGGAGCGAGGCCGTCGAGGGATAGATACCTGGCGCAGACTCCGCATGCAAGAACCTTTATTACGACCTCTCCGGGTGCCGGGTCCTTCCAGTCGAGTACGATGGGCTTGAGAGGACCATCCTTCTCAAAGAAGGCGTATGCCTTGTAGGTTTTCGGGTGGGTGGTCGTCATGTTGGGCAGAGGGGGTGTCTTGAAGTGCATGACGACACTCGACCGATTTTATATGGCGGCGGGCACATCGTTGAAGCTGTCAGCCTCGCGCTGACACACCTTGGCGACTACTAGTTTGTCATGGTGGGGACTAACAGTTCGTCCTGCAGCCGTCACTTACGGGCGGCGGGAGGATACTACATACCCTCGGCCCGAATTCGGGGCTTTCCATATGCGGCGAGCATCCATGTTCATCCGCTGTGCGCCGCAGTCTTCACGACAGACTTTGAAGATCGATTGTATCCTGGCCCCAGGATATTCAGCTGTCTCTCCTACAATCACTGGACACGAAATGCATTGTTTGCATTGAACCTTGGTATCCGACGTGGTGAGCATGATGTGGCTACACGACTAAATCGGTGCGTAGTATTTAATTCGTTTCTTCAAACGTTGTGGCGTCACACGGGCGTCAAATGCTCCGGCTTTCTGCCATCAGGCACGCATGTGGTTTAAGCCTCTGCGATCGACCATCGGCAATCCCAGCCTCGGGCATCCGGTGTATATGCCCGACGGGCGCATTGTGTCTGGGTCGAAACAAGGTCGAAACCATGGTCTATCACTATTTTAGCCTTCGTCAATACTAAGCTGTGCTTCTGATCCGCCTCCACTGGCTCGGGGGATCAACGGCAACCGGGTACTCCACAAGCGCAGGAACGTCGTGTAGTACAGCATGTACAGTAAGCTGCAGCATTTGCCTAGATTTGCCTCCGCGATCGGGTGGAAGCGGGCATCGGTATGTGCGGTCGAATTCGAGAGGATGTCCGGCTAAACATGTTGTCATCCTGATAGGATACGGAAGACAATGCTCTACAATGTTCCGCAAAGCCTCCATCGACAAGGAAAATCCGTCAATGCTGCTGCTATTCTTTTTGAAGGTAATGCGGTTGACATGCGAATATCCGTCATTATTGTCTCCGCATGTCGTTGGTGTGACACGACCACGTTCACCCCTTCCTTTGAAGTAGGTATGTCTACGACAGGATTAGAGCACGGGGCCAAGGCAGTGTAAAATTTTGTTAGTCTCGAGATCTCTAAGCAGAGCCCAAGACAATTTTTCAACAAGACGTCGCAACACAGGTATGCAAACCAGAGTATCTACTCGTGTGTCACAGCATTACTCATCCCTGCGCCTTACAGCTTACCTCACGATGTCCTTGAGCTGCACCGTCAGCAAATGGCACGCTCGATTCGAAACCATACGACTCAAACAGAATGATGTTACTTAATGCGTCCAGGTGCGTCTACGAGCGCACTGCCCCGAGAGTTACTAATACCTGACAATTCAATCCCGGCGGTGCGCTGTGCGCTTTAGGAAATTTCGTTGCGGCGCCCCACCATCCACGTAACGCTCGACTTGTACCTCGATAGTTCCCGATGAGCGACGAGATGATTCATCAGGCCGACACTGGACGGCTTTGGGGAAGCCTGAGGAGGCACAGGGCCCAGGGCGCGCCTCCACTTGACCCCACTTTCCAGGCTGCGTTGCCGCTTAGCTGGTTCTCGATTGTCGTCGTGCTGGCTGCGGGCGCATTCATTGTGGCCATGACAGACAGACACCGATGAAGGCGTCATCGACGCGCGGCCTGAGCTAGTGTGTAACTGTTACCCTACAGCATGTCTGCTCGACGAGTGCTTCGTTCAGTACCAGTTGCTTCTAGAACGCCTTGCATACTGCGTTAGCTGCATTCTGCGCGTCCATGCACAGCACAGTGAGTTCGCGTCCATCACTATGCTTGCTTTGTCTGACTCGAGCACGAAGACACTGTCAACTTCACTACTGCCAGCGACTCGCCTCAATTGCCATCGTGACATATGTCGAACAACCTCATCCCGCAACATCCGAGGGGCAGCGCCACACTCAACGATGCGTTGTATGCCTCGTCATACGGCACGCCGTTGTCGTGGGTCTGCGTTCTCAACGCTGACTACACCGTCCAACCATGCTTTCCGAATGCGGGTTTCACGCATTTTGAAGCTCCAGCACGCCTGGGAACCAGGGGGTCTAATGTATGCATTAATAGTTGCATAAGCGCTGTCAGTATCTGACTCCGGTACGTGAGCTTGAGTTAAATATCTGATCCAGAGGCCCATGCACATCTGCTCGGTATGGTCACAGTGCAAGCTCGGGGATTCCGCTCGCTCGGAGCGCATCATGGGCGGTCTTTGACTCTACATGCTCACAAGCCGTGCCAGCTGTGTTTCGAGGTTCAATGGCTCCTCGTCTTTGCATCTGAGCGGAATGCGACGCGTCGACAACTCATCACACTCCGCTATGTTGGGTGGCCAAATTCCGTGAGCCAGAACAATCCCAAAGCAGAGTGAGTCTAATTGGCATCCTGGGCTATGTGCCGTAGCTTACTTGCATATATAGATCCTCCATGCGCTCTCTCCGAGTTCTCGCAAGCTTATGCAGCATATGGAATGAAGGTGTCGTCGCTCCGGTTTCAGGCTATGCCCCGTGAGGTCAAGGGTCTCCAGCTTGATTGCACACATGCACGGTCCACTGCGGGGACGGCGTGTCGAATATAAGCAGTGGGCTCTCAGCCCTCCAGTCAGAGTAAGTGGCCGCCTACCCAGGTCTGACTCGCCCTCCTCACTCCCCGGTGTTAGATTGTGGCGCGCTAGATAGCGCCTCGGTGACACCCGACGATCCATTCACTCCGCGATGGTTCATATCAGGAGGTTCGCTTTTAGAGTGGCCGCAGCACTGGTATACGTCTCGTTTGTTCAGGCACAGACCATTTCGTCGGTCTGTCAGAGAATCTCCAATTCCATATCCCTGGCATCTAGCGTGTTCTACGATCGTGAGTGATTACCGTATGTTCCGATGTACCGACGGCTGATCTCCGAATTGCTGCGTCACAGCGGAACCTTCGTATCTCGCGGATATCTATCACTATGCAGAGTCGAGCTCTCAGACGTCTGTGTGCTCCGTAGAGCCAGGAACAGCTGAGGATGTTGGTATTGTCGTATGTCGGTCCCTTCTACTGAGCGAGCACGCTGGTCGCTCATTGGGCGTATCTTCTTCCGACCAGCTCACCATCTTGGGATCTACACGGACTCTATTCGGCGTAAGCAACCCGCAGAATCCGCGTATGTCAGAGGTTGACCACGTTCCCTTTCAGATTAAAGGCGGGGGTCATATCATGAACCCTAACTATTCCTCCACCGCTGGCGTGCAGATCTCGATGTCGCGTTTTACTGCCGTTGACTATGACTCAAGTACCGGTACTGTCGTGGTCGGTGCAGGTAATATCTGGGATAACGTATACGAGGCGTTGCTGCCGTACAACGTGAACGTCGTGGGCGGCAGAGTATCAGGTATTGGCGTGGCTGGATATACATTAGGAGGAGGTGCGTATCATGAATATGAGCTGCTTCTGTGCACTGACATGCATGCTAGGATACTCGTACCTCACGAATCAGTACGGACTGACCATCGACACTGTTCGTGTGTTCGAGCTTGTCTTGCCCAATGGTACAGTCACGAACGTCACGGAGTCGAAACATCCGGATTTGTTCTTCGCATTGAAGGTCAGACTTGTCTTGGATATGTGGACCACATACGCGGAACTGAACTCAGAAATAGGGAGGATACAATAACTACGTACGCTGTTCAACAGGTAAGACCCTGAGTCGACAGTAACTGATAAGACGCTACTCGCCAGGGGATTGTCACGGGTTTCACCTATCAAACGTACCCACAAGGCCTCGTCTGGGTGTGTCTGTCTTTCTAAGCGGGTTTTCCGTCCACTCTGAAACCTCAGGAACGTCCAGGGTGGACAAAACATCTACCTAGGTCAATATGTCGATCAAATCAATGCTGCTACTGCGGACTTCGCGAACAACGTGACCGATCCCAAAGCGGCCCTCATAACCACATACGATTACCAGGACGGTGTGGTACGTGTGACTCCATGACCGTCTGCTGGCAAATGAAACTCACCCTGGCATACCATTGAGCAGTTTGTCATATCCGTGCTCATGTTCTATGACGCCCCGACTCAGCCTGCTGGGATATTTGATGGCTTCCTGACTGTTCCCGCGCTGTCTGCCGATGTCTCCACCCGCGACTACCTGGATCTCGTGCTCACCGAGAATACGAGCACCTCCGCGAACATGAGGTGAGTCTACACCTGCACTTGCTGTAATTTGGGATTAAAATCCGCCCGATGGTCGTAGGGGATATTACAACACTGTCCCCTTGATGGATATTACCTTACCACTGTTGGAAGCTGTGGTGAGCCAGTTACAGGTACGCGATAACTATTGTTGGAATTGAACGACATCTGACACCGAGTTGTTCTCGTCAGTACTGGCAATCCATTCTGTCATCAGATTCCGGAACGCTCTTCAGCTACGACGTCGAGCCGTTCCTACCAACGATCCTCACTCACGGCAGCCCATCAGCGTATCCTTGGACGCGCGCTGAACGGTTTCTCCCGTTAAACGTCTACTTCGCATGGACGGATGCAGCCGACGACTCAGACTTCTATAATGCTCTCGTCGCAACTGCAGCGAACCTAACAGCAGTGGCCGTCAGCGAAGGGCAGGTCCTCGTTCCGGTCGCTCCTCATTATCCGAACTATGCACTCTACGGGACCAGTCTAGCGAGCATCTGGGGGACGTCCTTAGGCGAGATGATAGTGGTCAAAGAAGAGTGTGATCCGCACAACGTCATGGGCCTCACTGGAGGGTGGAAAATACCGATTTGAGCATGTACGTAGCATACCATATGGACTCAGCTACCGTCACGCACTTGCTCAAGCGTGTTACCACTAATACTAGCTAGGCGTTGCTGCCTGTTCCTATTACCGCAGAGTGGGCGCTATCCATATTTGTTCAATCACGTCTTCTATGGTGTGTCTCTTTCCGGTAGAAGCGAATGCTTTGATGTGAATACTTGGCGCAGGAGGAGCATTTCATAGGCTGGAGATGACGGGAAACTGTCGCAGTTCGACGCCCCAGAGAATCCGCGTTGCCGAGGTTCAAGCCCAATCGCGATCGCTGCAATGGCACACCGATTGCCGTTCAAGTTGCGTCCGTGTTTCGGAATGTCATACTCACCTGGGTACTAAGTGTCGAACGAGGTATCAGCGATAGCGACATACAAACCACTCTGAATCGTATCTTGCTCTTCAATGGAAATTGTGTCGGCCATGGCTTGATGTTGGGCAAACAGCATATGAACAGGGTATCGTGCGAGTTGTTCTGCTCACGAGAAAGGGCTTTGGATGGCTTCGGGATGGTTATTATTGCGAGGCTGGCTCAGGGCAGCTGAGACAAGCGGTGAGTCTTTGTCGACAGGGCTGTACCACCAGCTCCAACTGACAACACAATTGAGCTTAGGCCACATCATGTCGATGCTGACTACAAAGCCATACAGTGGTATAGTATCCATGGCGATTAGGCGATACAAGGAGTTGCGACGTGACGGAGAAGGCGGACTGAAGTACGTAGGTGTGCGCGTTCCGTTACCTTGACGCGCAATTCAAGTGAGCACCATTCGACTCTTTTGTATTCTGCAAGATGGCCACTTGATCGTCACGGTATTGTCATTTGCGTACTATGTGCCGTGTATGACGGGAACACAAAGTGAGCAGGAGGGCATCCGGGCGACATGTAGTCCCACTATCGTTGAACACAATGTGGTCTACCACTGAGGAGGAGGAGGAGGTGGTGGTGGTGGTGGTGGTGGGTCCATTTAGCCGCAGTCTATTGAAGTACTGACGTTTCGCAGTGAACGTGCAGTCTCTCCCATACGGTGCCCTTTGGCCGCGTGCGCCCCTGCAAATCAGTGCGTCCTGAACGAAACCTTTTGTCTAGTAATTGGCAGCGGCTTACTCTCATAAGAACAATCAATTAGGCTATGTGTTGGTATAGTGGCATGATGCGCCATGACGAGCTTGCTCGTCACTACAGGTTACAGCTACAGAAATACAGCGACTCAAATATAGATGTGACGGTCATAGGACACTACTCCAGGTCAAAAGTATATTCGATACGAACTGTGAACGAACATGTCAACACTGCTCTGGCGACCTTCAGGAAGGCGACGCCGTGGCGTCTTATGCGCCTTACGCGAGTTCTCAGTTTGAACTTCGCCGCATCACAGAGATCTGCGCGGCACGTTAGTACATCATGTAACAGTCAAATCCCGGCAAACGAACCAGGTAGTGTTCTCCGCTTCCGTGAGGTGGTATCCCTTTGCTCAAGGATTGATGGGGCATCTAAAGTAACGTCGACCCAAGACATGTCGATGCTTGCAGCGTGAGTGGATTCGCAGTGATTCCATTCAGCGCGAGGATGTCTGCTTCGATGCTCCAAAACGAGCCTGCGGCGTTCAACGTTCATCAGGGGATGAACAGACAATAAGCATGACAGACAGGACTCGCCGCTCGATCTCCTTAATTTCTTTCAGGAACGCCATCGGATCATTTACTTCGCCGACTTCCAGTAGATCCAAGGAGATGGTGACAAGCGGTATGATGTCGCGATCTTCTTCAGGATCGCCCAAGAAGACTCGGGGTAGCAGATCCGACGGTGCAGGGCTGGCGGACCTCGGACGATCAGCGATGGATTCGATCATAGAGGGTACATAAGAGTCGGAACGTCCGTCGTCGTCGCCGACATCTTGTCCATGCTGTTGCGAGTCAGATAGTGACTGCCTGCCAACGCTCTCCGCATTGCGATGAGCGAGTTCGGCGGTATCCACGCCGGCGGGTGTGTCAGGCGGGAGAGCTGCTTCGTCGGCTTTGGACTGGTGCACATGCGCTGCAAGACACGACGCCTCGTCCGCAAGACCGGTTTTCGAGTCGCTGGTTGTGAACTGCAGTGCCGCAGGCTCTGGCCTTGACGTGTCAGCGGAATTGTCATCGTGCCGCGCGTCTGCTTTGCCGTTCGACGTCCGAGGCTCGCCATCGAGCGCGTCAGTACCAGTCTGAGTTTGTGCGGTGCCTGCTGGTATAGTGTCCACTGGAGCAGCCAGCAAGCCCGTCCGGTCTGACTCACGCGCCAACGAGATCGATGCTGCGTGTACGCTCTGGAGATGAGTCTTGGGGGCATCATCCGACGGCAGCAGTTGGGCGTCTGCTTGTACCCTCGCTGCTAGTCGGGCATCCCGTATTTGGTGGTCTTCGTTGAGATAGAGTTTGACAGGAAACCTGTCGTACGGGGGTATGAACGTAGCGTTCGTGTGGTCGTAAAATAGCTTGGTCTGGATGCGGACAACCGGCATAGCTATGCTGTGTTGGTAGCAGCCTGGAAAGCGAAAGGGAGGGGTAGTAGGAACTGGTGTCCGCGACAGCGGGTGTTCAGTCGCTGGCAGAATCGGCACACACATGGCTGCGTCAATGCACTCTTCGTCGTCCTGTCGACATAAGCCTCTACCAACGAGGGCAATGCGACACTTGTGGTCCGGTCTTCTTGGAAGCGGTAAATCCAAAGTCTGGCATGAATGAAATTAGGGATGCTCCATGAGTATTCAATGGATGGATACCTGGAATACATAAGCGATGTATTTTTTCGGCTGCAAGATCTGAGCAGCAGCAGTTAAGTCAGGGTCACCTAGCGGTTGGACCATGTTGATAGGAGCTAGCTGAACGACAATGTATGTGCCGTGCGTAGGCACGAAGTATTGTCGATCTAGAAAGTATGTCAGCCTTGGCAGCGCTGCACTCAAAACTAGAGTACTAGTGCCTGACTCTATATCCTTACCATTCGCCACGTCCGATGAGTTGTCAGACATTTGCGACATAGTGAAGCTATCCGTCGCCGAGTCAGGAGTGAGTCGTGGAGAGGACAACGGCTACTGCGAGTGTCTCGGAACATAGGTCATAGTAGAGAGAGAACAAGGGGTTGTGTTGACGGACAATAACTTGAAGAACATGGGGCGTGCGACCTCGCCTGTTGTTTCCAGGGCCAAAGCTTTGCGTATCATTCTGATTCATGATATGCATGATCTGGCGCGCGTTCGCGTGTACGTAAGTATCACAAGGGATTGCTTCGCTTCGCTCCGCCTGGCCGGTATGGCTTGCTTGAAGCTTGCTCAGAGGTTGCTTGAACGAGTATGAGAAAACCGTAGGTGACGGAGGTTACGATAGTCAGTGTTTGCGCACACGTAGGGGCGACAATCTAAACAGCTGCCCGGGCCCCTGATGCGGAGCTCGAGGAGGAGTACTATATACGTAGTATCACTTATGTACATGTAGGTCTTGCAGACCTTGGACTGAGGACTCCAGTCGGCGATCATCGCCCTTAAGGCTACTAGCCGACTCTCATGTGCACACGGCCGTAGGTGTTGGCATGCCAGTGGTGGCATGGATGCATCGCGACGAGCTGACGACTCGTATATATAACTGTAACGAGATACTAATCCTAGTCAACTTGGGTATATTCGATACGAACTGTGAAGGAACATGTCAATACTGCTTTGGCGACCTTGAGGAAAGCGACACCACGCCGTCGCATGTGCCTAGCGCGAGTTCGCAGTTTGAACCTCGTCGCGTCACACAGTTCTGCACGGAATATTAGTGCACCAAGTAACCCTCTTATGCTAGTAGACGAACTTGAAATCCTGGTCCGTTTATGCGCGGTGGCATCACGTTGCTCGAGGATGTATGGGGCGTCCGCAGTAACGTCAACCCACGATGACGTGTCGACGCTGGTAGCGTTGCTGGACTGACAGTCCCATTCACACTGATCAAGTCTACTTCGGTACTTGAGGACGAGTCTGTGAAAGTGTTCAGCCGAACATATCCATACATAAGGCGGCGGCCAAACGGACACTCACTGCTGGATGACCTCGATTTCTTCAAGGAACGCCATCGGGTCGTTGACCTCGCCGGCTTCCGACAGGTCCAATGAGACGGAAACGAGTGGTATGATATCTCGGTCTTCATCAGGATTGCCCAGGAAGATCCGATGCAGCAGATCTGACGGTACTACAGGACTTGCGGACCTTGAACGGTCCGCAATAGATTCAATCATAGAGTGCGTGCTAGAGCTGCCAGTGGAACGTCCATCATCGTCACCGGTATGTGACTCGGAACGTTGTGAAGATGACCGCTGCTCAAAGCTCTTCACACTACGATAGGCCGCAGTGATATCTACGCCAGCGGACACGTCAGGCGCGTCAGCTGTCCTGCCGACTTGGGACTGATCCGACTGGCTCGAGGTACGCTGAACTTCGTCTGCTGGTCCGTCTTCCGATATGCCGTTCGCGTGATGTGGGGCTGCAGGTTCGAGCTTCGGCGTGTCAGTGGTAACGTCGCCGCGATATGCGTCTGTGTTGGTATTAAACGTCGGAAGATTACTTTCGAACGCGTCTGCGACAGGCTCGTTGCCCACTGGTGGTCCATCTTCCCCCTGGTGCTCACCCGCGACCGAGCTCGATGCTGTGCGTGTACCGCAGTGGTCCACATCGTCTTCGTCAGACAGCGGTTTGCCGGCGGGTTGGCTCCTCGCTGCTTGTAGGGTGTCCCGTTTTCGATGGTCCTCGTTGATGTAAGTCTTCACGGAGAAGAGGTCGTATGGGGATATAGCGATGGCATTTGTGTGATCGTAGAAGAACTTGGTCGGAATACGAACAACTGGAACAGCCATGCTGTATTGATAGCAATCGGGGAAGGGGAATGAAGGCCTTGTCGGCACGGGTTTCCTTGAAAGGGGATGCTCCGTTGTTGGCGAGATTGGGATACACATGCTGGCGTCAATGTTCGCGTTGTCGTCCTGTCGACACGGTCCTCGGCCAGCGAGCGCAATGCGACACTTATGATCTGGTCTCTTCGGTATTGGTAGATCAATGATCTGCAGCAATACACATCTCAGCATTGATCAGTAGTTGTTCTTGGGAACGTACACGGTACACATATGCGATGTACTTGCACGCTTGCAAGGCTTGAGCGGCAGCAGTCAACTCAGGGTCGCGTAGCGGCTCGACCATGTTGACAGGATCTAGCTGGACAACAATGTAAGTGCCTTCTGTGGGCACAAAATATTGCCCGTCTGAGCAGGATTACATCCGTCATCGTGTAACTCTCGAGTGCAGTATACTTGACTCTTACCATCTGACGAATCCGAGCTTGACGTTCGTGGCATGGCGTAGCTAATCCTCGTCTGGCGGGAGATGTGGATGGGGGAAGACAGCTTTCGACGCTATGCCGATGGTTGAGAACAAGAGGACGCTCGTGGGACAGTGTCAACAATAAAACCTTCAAGTTCAACAAGCACGACTGTTGTCTCCAGGCTGTGCACAAGGTGTGCGCTTGGTAGAGCACAAGCGAATGCATCTTCCAATAATAAGTGGTCGTCGGACCTGCGGTGCTCCGCATTTCCCGAGAGATCCCAGACAAATGCTACAACGGCAAAAAGTACGTTGAACAATAACAACCACTTGGAGTACTATAGGCGCTCACCTCCGAGTCGTCTCATCCGCCGCATCGAGTAACCGAGCTCGCAAGAATTGACTGCGCCCTATGCTGCGGACACTTACATAGTCGACTCGGGCAATGGAGGAAGTGAATGTATCAGACCCATCTTTCAGAAGAAAGGGCGATGCTATTGTGGCTATTCATCTGGAGTCCCAGAGCAAGTGACGCGTCGTCACGCATGCACCAGGACAGCATAACCGCCAACCCGCGACGGAGCCTTCTCCATTTAGAACTTCAATTTCAACCAGTAGAGTATTTCTTATGGATACCCAATTTCTGGCGAAACAAAAGACAATAGTCACCCGCCCTGTCAGTGTGACGGGATGCTTGATCGTCGGAGGGTGCAGTATGTAGCAACGAACAGTACCTGGAGCATCGCAGGATACAATAATTCTCCGTCAGATAATTCTGATGAGTCTTGTATCAGCCTCGAATACACACACAATGAGAAGTGAGATTGATATGTACGAGAAGCGCACATGTAACGAGAACTCACCGCACGATGTGCTTCTGCGACATACGGAGTTGTTCGTCCCGTCCCGAGTCCTTATCACTACGATTGGGATGCGAGAGGTCAGAAGAAGCGAAACGTTCCTGATATTTCGGAAGCACGTACAGTATGTGCCGCCCGACGGAGCCGCTGGCCGTACTCAGTGTCATGACGGCAGCGACCCCGAAAGAGGCATGATTGAGCATATCGAGCTTCCAGCTATCTTGACACGATGCGATACATACGTAGGAGGAGGAGGAGGAGGCCGGGACAGGGCTCGGACTCACCGTCGCCATCGTCCGCAGGCAGGCCCGTGTCCTCCACCGCCTCTGCGCCGCGCTCAATGACGTGCACGACACGCACGACACGCCCGGAGACGCGTCCGACAGTGTCGAGCACATGTCAGCAGCCGGTCGTCGGGCGCTAACGCGTGACGCACCACCGCCACCGCACTGCTCTCAACGGCCACCGCCTCCGCACGACCATCCGTTGGGCAGCCACCAGTGACAGTCACCCGACCACACGTCAAGACACTCGCGCCGTCCCAATGGACGCGCGAGCATCGTATCAGCGACTGGATAGCTGGATTGCCGTCAGTCCAGCTAGCGGCGCCCAGCGACTCGCGATACTTACAAGACCGTTCGGTCCTTCCTCCCCGGATCCTCGTCTCTGTGCTCGCGCCTCCTCCCTCAATTTAAGAGGCCTTTCACTCGAGCTGGCAACACGCAAGCCGGCTGCGCAGCTCAGGTAATACGCCGCTGCGCGCGCAAGTCCAGCACCGAGTGGCAGGACCAATCAGGACGCGACGCACACAGAGCAAGGAGGGGTAGAGGCTGGAACAAATGAGAAGGAGGGGGAGGGTTATAAGAAAGAGAAGGAGAAGGAAGGACTGGGCGAGAAGAGCATAGACAAGCCTCGCTCTCACTCGAAGTTCGAAGGTACGTCCTCATTAGGCCCAAATCCCTCGCCTCCACCTCTCCCTGTGCCTGCGCGAACAGGGCGCACGTCCAGCTTATTCATCTGATTCTTTACCATCGTCCGCAGGCAGGCCCGCGTTCTCCACGGCGATGCCCGATGACGCGCGCGACATGCGCGACTACGCGCTCGACGACGGCGAGCGTGTATCGGTGACCCACCGTCAGGCGCGAACGCGCGACGCGCTCCTCAGCTGCCGCGTGGCACCGCCTCGACTGCGAGCGCCGCTCGGGCAGCCCCTGCGCTGCGGCGAGGTATCCGTGCTACCCTAACGAGCGCACTAACTGTTATGCGCGGGCTGCTAGCAGCGCGTGACATCGGCGAGTCTCAAAGCCTGCTAAGTCCCCGCATCAATGCAGCACTTGAGCAAACTGCGAGGTCATGCGACCGCTCCACGCATCTTGCAACCGCTCAGCCCTCGTTGACACGACGAACGAAAATCACCGCACCCGTGCAGCATGCTTGTGCTCGACACGAAGACGGAGGGGCCACAGGCGACGCACCACAGAGAACGGGACCATGCAAACGTGCAACGTGAGGACCCTCCCGCTTGCGCCTGCTCAACTGCGACTACTGGTACTCACAGTGACATGTTCATCTGCAGATCACACGACGGACCGGGCCCTTTGCACCCTCCTCACCGCCGTGTCAGCGTCACACATTGCCATTTCCGCAGGTGGTGTTCTAATACACCATGTCACCACCTCATTGTGCTGTCCCAGCTGCCCGGTCTTTGGATTCTGGTGCACCCGTCTACTGCCCTCCTCCCCTCAAGAAGGTCGTGTTTAGAGTCTGCCCAGGGGAGACGCCGCACTCCTTGACCTCATGGTCGTGTAACATCCTGTCGGTGCTGACCACAAAGACTTGCAGCAGCTGTATCCATGGTGATTAAGAGATGAAGGAGTTGTCATGCGACGCGGAAGGCGGGCTGAAGTAGACTGTAGGTGTGCATGTACATGTTACCAGTCACAGAATGTATTGGCACGCCTGCGTTGTGGACGCCATCACTCCTATTGTACTTGTCATTTAAATATGGGTCGTGGTCCGGGATAAATAGAAGACGAAGTGAGAGGAGCTGCCATGAGGCAGCGCGACTTGTCACAGCCATTCGCAGTGAACGTGCGATCTCTTCCGTGCGGGTCAAGTGCGGGTGCTAGTCTCTTCGGCCGCGTAGGCTCCTGCGAATCAGTACTCACGTACTGGCAGTGGGAGATCCCGCTTCATTGGCCGCGAGCGTTTCGTGGAACGAAATCAATGTTATAGGAGGAGGAGGATAGAGGCTCTGGCCGACTCTGATTCAAATGAACGCAATGAAGTGAATGTTGGTATAGTGGTATGGACGTATCGCGACGAGCTGCCTCGTCACCACAACTACAGTCTAGCGACTCGTATATAGATGTATCTGTCATGTTATACTAATTCAAGTCAAGGGTATACTCGATACGAACCGTGAAGGAGCACGTCAATACTGCTTTGACGACCTTGAGGAAAGCGACACCACGGCGTCGCATGTACCTGGCGCGAGTTCGCAATTTGAACCTCGTCGCGTCACACAGTTCTGCACGGAATATTAGTGCACCAAGTAGTCCTCTTATGCTATGAGACGAACTTGAGATCCTGGTCCGCTTACGCGCGGTGGTATCACGTTGCTCGAGGATGGATGGGGCGTCCGCAGTAACGTCAACCCATGATGACGTGTCGACGCTGGTAGCGTTGCTGGACTCGCAGTCCCAATCAGACTGATCATGTTTACTTCGGTACTCGAGGACGAGTCTGCGAAAGTATTCAGCCGATATCCATAGGATAACCACAAGGCGGCGGCCAAACGGAAACTCACTGCTGGATGACCTCGATTTCTTTTAGGAACGCCATCGGGTCGTTGACCTCGCCGGCGTCCGACAGGTCTAATGAGACGGAAACGAGTGGTATGATATCTCGGTCTTCATCAGGATTGCCCAGGAAGATCCGATGCAGCAGATCTGACGGTGCAGGACTTGCAGACCTTGGACGGTCCGCAATAGATTCAATCATAGAGTGCGTGCTAGAGCTGCCAGTGGAACGTCCATCATCGTCACCGTTATGTGACTCGGAACGTTGTGAAGATGACCGCTGCTCAAAGCTCTTCACACTACGATGAGCCGCAGTGGTATCAACGTCAGACACGTCAGGCGCGACAGCTGTCCTGCCGACTTGGGACTGATCCGACTGGCTCAAGATACGCTGACCTTCCTCTGCTGGTCCGTCCTTCGATATGCCGTTCGCGTGATGAGGGGCTGCAGGTTCGGGCTTCGGCGTGTCAGCGGCAACGTCGCTACGATATGCGTCCGCATTGGTAGTAAGCGTCGGAGGATCACTTTCGAACGCGTCTGCGACAGGTTCATTGCCCACTGGTGTAGCATCCGACAGAGAAACTGGTCCATGTTCCCCTTGGTGCTCACCCGCGACCGAGCTCGATGCTGTACGTGTACTGCGGTGGTCCACGAAGTCTTCGCCAGACAGCGGTTCGGCGGCGGGTTGGCTCTTCGCTGCTTGTAGGGTGTCCCGTTTTCGATGGTCCTCGTTGATGTAGGTCTTCACAGAGAAGAGGTCGTACGGGGATATAGCGACGGCATTTGTGTGATCGTAGAAAAACTTGGTCGGGATACGAACAACTGGAATAGCCATGCTGTATTGATAGCAATTGGGGAAGGGGAATGAAGGCCTTGTCGGCACGGGTTTCCTTGAAAGGGGATGCTCCGTTGTTGGCGAGATTGGGACACACATGCTCGCGTCAATGTTCGCGTCGTCGTCCTGTTGACACGGTCCTCGGCCAGCGAGCGCAATGCGACACTTATGATCTGGTCTCTTCGGTATGGGTAGATCAATGATCTGCAACAATACACATCTCAGCTTAAATCAACAGTTGTACTTGGAGACGTACACGGTACACATATGCGATGTACTTGCAAGTTTGCAGGGCTTGAGCGGCAGCAGTCAAATCAGGGTCGCGTAGCGGCTCGACCATGTTGACAGGATCTAGCTGGACAACAATGTAAGTGCCTTCTGTGGGCACAAAATATTGCCCGTCTGAGCAGGATTACATTCGTCATCGTGTAACTCTCGAGCGCACAGTCTATTAGACTCTTACCATCTGACGAATCTGAGCTGGACGTTCGTGGCATGGCGTAGGAGATGTGGACGGGGGAAGACAGCTTTCGATGGCTACGCCGATGGTTGAGAACAAGAGGACGCTCGTGGGACAGTGTCAACAATAAAAGCCTTCAAGTTCAACAAGTACGACTGTTGTCTCCAGGCTGTGCACAAGGTGTGTGATTAGCGAAAGCATCTACTGGGGCGCCATATGCATGATGGCTACTAGTAGTTACGTACTAGGCGCCCACAAGCGGATGTTTGCAAATTATGTAAACCTTGATTCTGTAAACATGGCCTGGCCCATATTGACAGGATTCGAACGTGACTTGTCCCTTCGAATCCCGCGACTCGTGACAGGCGAAAACGGCAAGACGCGTGACATCGTCACGGTTCGCGTCTTGAACCGTTTTCGCCATCTCCGCGCTCGACCCGCGGTGCTGCTGAGTTTTTCGTCCTCCATTATCCCTCCAGACCTCATCACTAATGGCAGAAGCCCCTGGTGCAGAGGCTGCTGGCGCGAGCACTGGCGCGACGGCAGGACCTGCCGGCCCTCAGCCGCCAGGTCCGGGCGAGAGCGAACTTCAACCAAGCGGACAGCAATCCGCACCGCAGCCGCCGAGCTCGACGGCCCCCCAGCCGCCGCCGCCGCCGCGCATCACGCGCGCTCGAGCCAAGGCGGGCGAGCAGCAGGAGACCGCGGGCGCCGACGCGCCCCCCGCGGGCAACGCGCCCCGCAGGCGGCGACAGCCGACGACGCCCGGTCGAACACAATCCGACCGACCCCAGCAAAAGCGGAGTCGCCCCACCGCGATCAGTCCGTCGGGACCGACGGCCGGCGGGTCCAACGAGCAGCCAGGCGGCCCAGGACGCACGCTGGTGCCGGACACTCCACCCCGTTCCCAGACGGGCGGCGACGACCCCGTCGAGTCGCCCGAGGCCGACGTGCCCGAGGACGACCCCATCGAGTCGACCCCGCCGGAAATCCGGCAGCACTATGCCCAGTTGAAGGCGCGCCTGCGGTCGTTGCCAACCGCCGCCAGACTGCAGTACTGGCAGTACCGCGAGTCCCTCGACGACGCGGTTCTGAGCCCCGGTATGCCGATTGCCTCGGCCAGCCAACGTAAGTGGTTCACCTCCATATCGCGCCCCGTGCAGACGCACGCGCAGCGCCCGAGTGCAGACGCGCTCCTCGTCGGCGCAGACGCGCCGCCGATCGCACAGACGTGCAGCGGCTCCGCGCAGATGCGCATATAGCCGGCGCAGACGCGCACATACCCAGTGCAGATGCACACGCACCCAGCGCAGACGCGCATATAGCCGGCGCAGTCGCGCCCATACCGTCGCAGACGCGCGGATCCCCCGCACAATCGTGCACATGACCAGCGCAGGCGCACCTTTTGCGCTCGGCCACGCACTATCTACGGCCGCGGCAGGGCACGCGTATTCGTTTGCGACCCCCGCTGACTTGTTGGCAAAGCCTTTCTAGAAGCCCCTGCACTCAGCATGGCGGAGCAGCTACCCCGAACCTATGCGTCGGTGGCGGCCAGTCAGCCCCTCGTTCCCGCCTCACCCACCATACTCGACCCGGACCACTTGTTGGACCCCCCACGGGTGGTGAAGGCAATCAAGGCCGGAATGAAGCAGTACATTCCGCTCACGGCGCTCACCAATGCCGCATGCCGGACAGCCTACCGCACTGCGCACAAGGGCCGCGACACCGTCCGTATCGAGAACGGTGTACTCACGGCAACCGCGAAAGAGTTCGACGCCTCACGCGAACTCCACCTGACCACCGAAGAGTTCCGTGAGGCGTGGCCCAGGCTGGTGCGCCTCGTCCGAGACCATCACCCCCACGCCGAGCGAGAGCTCCTCGCGGATGATTTCCACGGGTGGTTCAACCTGATCACCACCAAGCCGAAGTTCTCCATGTACCCCGGCCTCTTCATAGCCTTGGACGTCGCCGTGCGCCGCAGCTGGACGGCCAGACCAATCAAGCTTAACTTCTGGCAGGAGGAACTATACCGGGAGCACATGCAGGACTTCCTCCTGGCCAAAGCTGCCGGAACTGTAGACGAACGGGGCTACCCAGTCGAGACGACCCATAGTCTAACGTCCACGTCCAACGCAGGACCCTCAGGTGCAGGGGGACGTGCCGACACTGGTTTCCCCGGTGCAGGGGGGCGTGCTGACGCCGGCCGTCCGCCCGCGCGCAGCCAAGGGCAGAGCTTTCGTGAGCCCCAGCGAGCGCAAAGCCCCGCCCGACGCATGGAACCACTCCGATGGTGCTTCCTCTGTGGCCTCCCCTTCCACGGCGAGCCGTGCCGCAACGACAACCCCCCGTACCTTAAGCGCGGCGAAAGCGGGCTTGTCCAGCCAGACGGCTCCCGCCTGTGCGTCAAGTTCAACAAGTTCGGCTGCCGTGGCTCCTGCCGACTCGCTCACGTCTGCTCCTTATGTGGCAAGGAGCATGGCGCCCAGCACTGCCCCCGACACGCCTGACGTGCGGGCGGTCGTGACTCCGCTGCGCTGGGACGCATGGCGGAGTGAGCTCGAGGCGGCAGGCTGCCTCGACGAGTTTGCTGATGTCCCCCCTGGCATCAAGAACGGGTTTCGTATTGGCGTGTCGTCTTCCATCTCTTCCACTTTCATCCCTCCAAATCACAAATCAGCCCTCGAGCACCCCGAAGCCGTCATCGAGCATATTCAGACCGAGCTGTCCGCCCGCCGATACTCCGGACCGTTCAATCCTGAGCGGCTGGAGTCGATCATCGGGCCCTTCAGAACCTCCCCGCTAGGGACGGTTCCAAAAGCAAATAGCCCCGGTGTCTTCCGCATCATCCAAGATCTCTCGTTTCCTCGCAACGACCCTCATCACCAGTCCGTGAATTCAGAAATTAACCCAGATGATTTCCAGACGGAGTGGGGCACTTTTGCAGCCTGCGTCCTACTTATCGTCAACGCTCCACCGGGCACCCAGGTGTCTGTGAACGATGTCGAGAAAGCATACCGTTGCATGCCAATACACCCCGAAGACCAGGTCCATGTAGTCGTCATGTGGGACGAAGACGCATACGTCGACCACTGTGCCGCGTTCGGAGCGGCAAGCTCCAACGGCGTGTTTGGACGCCCAGCCGACGCGATTGTGAGCATCTACCGCTTTCGCGGTGTCCAAGACCTTATCAAGTGGGTTGATGATTACGTTTTCTTCCGCTACCCCATACAACAGAACCCAGACGGCTCCTACGTCTACTCCTACGACGAGTCCTTGATCTTCTCAGTTGCCGAGCGCCTCGGATGGCCGTGGTCCCTCCCCAAGCATTCACCCTTTGCCGATGTTTTCACGTACAACGGCTTCCAGTGGTGCCTGTCCGCGCGCACTGTCGAGATTGCAGGCAAGAAGAAGGCCAAGTACCTGGCCCGCCTCGCGCCATGGGTCGTAGGTGCCTCCGTGACCAAAAAGGAAGTCGAGGGTGCAATTGGAATGCTCAACCACTGCTGCCTTGCCGTCCCGGAAGGACGCTCACGCTTACCATCACTCTATCGCATGAACGCTGCCTTCGCCATCTCCGGGAACCATTTCTCTCGCCACAAGATCACGAATGCAGTCCTAGAGGACGTAGCGTGGTGGCAGGGCAAGCTCGCAGAGGATTTCTGTGGCCAGACCCTATTCCTCCCTCCACTCGATGAGTCCCTGGACATCTTTGTCGACGCATCGACGTCCTGGGGCATTGGCCTCATAGTCGGCGGCAAGTGGTGCGCCTGGAAGCTGGCAGAGGGCTGGAAAAGCGACGGGCGGGACATAGGCTGGGCCGAGATGGTTGCGGTCGAGCTAGCTGTCCGCCACCTGGTAGCTATTGGCGCTATGGGCGTGATGCACCTGATACGTTCCGACAACAAGGGCGTCATAGGGGCCCTCGACGCAGGTCGCTCCCGCAGCATACAGCAAAACCGCATCCTCCGCGAAATCGTCTCGATTTTTAACTTGCATCGCATCTCATCAGCTTTTCGTGCAATTCCTCTGACGGGCCCTGTCAGGGGCTTCATAAGCGCTCAGAACGCTTCAGATCGCATCAGAACGCCTCATTTGGCCAGCCCTCAAGATCTCGAATTTTTGGGAATTGTTGTCGTCAGACGGAGTTTTTCAGAGAGCTTCAGAGAGGGTCAGAGCAGTCCAGAGTGGTCAGAATGCACCAGAATCTCAGCTACTTCAGACGTCATATGTTCGACAGAAATATATTTCTATTACTATAGACAGTCATTACAGTTGCCCACCATACATGATGCTCCGGCACTTGCTCGGCGCGTGCGGGTCGTCCGTTGTGCTCACGCGTCTTCTGGCTCGCCGGCTTCGTTGCACTCCCCTGCTTGCGCGTCGAGCTCTGCATCTGCATCGCACGGTGCTCACCTGGGCTCTGGTCTGCACCCCACGAAACGGGCGACGACGAGAAGCTGTTGATATCGCTCGTCGGCGTGCTGCCCGTCGCGGTGTACGTTGACGGCACGGGCGCAAGCGTGACTAGCTGGTCCGGATGGCGGTACTCTGCAAACTGGAAGCGCTGCTGGGAGATTGAATCCACGGTCAGGATCGATTGCGCGGATGATCGCGTCTGCATGCCAGTCGCGTTCGCATACTGCCCGCCTTGGGCAAAGCTCTCAGCCTACGCGTCGTAGTCCGCCATGCCACACTGGTCCTGCTGCTGCGCTGATTGCGCGGGACCGTAGAACATGGGCGGCGCGCCGAACATCGGGGGCGCTGGTGTTGGGTGAGATGAAGATGACGTACTGTTTGCAGGCGTCCAGGTCGCGACACCCTGGTTGCAGTAGACTGAGCCTGTCTGCGTCCGGGGTTTATCACCCCCGTGTTCGCGTCCACGCCTTCGTTACGATCATCGCTGCAACCTGACTGCGCTTGTCAGGTAAGGTCGCGAGACGACAAGGAGCGTACTCACCTGATCGCTCTGCCTTCTAGCCACAATGTCTCCCCCTTCCTTCGTGACCATCCTTCGCCCCTCCGTCGATGTTCTTTACGTGTCGCTGGAGCCCGTTGCGGCTGCTGGGCCACGCGATCGTGGGGCGCGCGGCAGGTCGATTCACGTGCCGACATCTCTTGCGGATGGACGGACTCGGACCTGCACGTGTTTTCTTGAGGTAGGCAGCAAGGAAGGAAGGGCGAAGCGAAGGTCAGAGATGGCAACGAGTCGGGGCCGAAGGCGGACGTGTGGTGAAGTGCTGTCACGGTGAGAGCGAGAGGATGGTAGCAAGCGCGCGTCTCGTGGCTGAGGCGCTTAGCACTACAGCTGCGCCTCCGAGTTGTGACTCACAGCGTCCGTTTAGCCTCCACATCGTCTCACTCAGCCGCAGCCGCCGTTGGACCGTCCCACTTACAGCTCGATGCTCAAGCCCGGCACTGCAAGTAGCAATGTGTGCTCAACACAACGGGGATGTGAGCGTGGTAGAAACGGAGGATTTGGGGCACGACAGGGACAGTCCAAGTAAGTGCGAACATTCGACATTGCTTAGTTACCCCTTCTTTGCAGGCTGAGGCAAACGAGTGACTGGAACATATTCGTTCACTCCTGTTACTCACTCGCACACCTGAACCGTTCGTTCCAGTCATGTATACCACACTCCTGAGTCCTGCCCACTCACTCACTCGTGGACCCACTCGTTGTCTGGCCGCCGGCACGACTCTCCGACGCAGCCCCATAACCTCGACATGGCCAAGGCGGCGCCGCGGTGGACGAGTGGTGCGCGTGGCTCTGGACTTACGGGTACGGGTCGAGAGTGAGCGCTGGGAGTGGGGATGGCATGGTAGGATGTGTAAGAGTGCAAGACCGCCGGGTAAGTCGCTGCCCAATTCGCTTTTGCGCCGCTCCTCAGACTCTCGTAGCACGTCCTCGAATGCGCCCTGAGCTGCGCGCAAGACTCGCGTGTCAGAAACCAGCGTCGTGGCGGGCCATGCATCCGAAATGTGTGCCGCCATGCCTTTGCTACGCCAAATGCACCTCAGTTAGGGATACAGGACGGCGGCTTTCCCACCTCGAGCTACGGGCAGCTCGATGTATGTATCCCCTTGCGTCCAATTCCGCGCAGCTCATGTACGTCGATACAACGAGCTCTCGACGCGATTATAGCACGTGTTTCGCTGAGCTAACCTTCAATGTAAGTCCTAATATACATAGTCTTTTCATGATTGCCCAAGACTACTCAATTCGCTGACATGGTTGCACAGTACATCAAGAGATCAAGAGCCATATTCACAGGGTGAGTGTGCCTCCTGCATCGTGCCCCAGCTGTTTGCCCGGTGCCCGTCCTCCCCGGCTTGACGTGCCCACTCGCCGCGTCCCTTTACCTCCCTCACCTCTCCCTTGTCCGGACGGCCTCTCGACGTGTCAATACCACACTGCAGCAGCACCCGAGTCAACTGCAAGATAATGCAATGCACTGTCTGCGTATTTCGCAGCCGCCGCCCTTCGCTGACGCGTTCAACGAGGATCGCTACACTTGCGTCCGCACTCAATGCGAGGATGGAGAAGACCTTGGCGCCGTGTTGTGATGCTGTGCTCCGACGTGTATCTATGTATACTATGATGATTCTAGTAGTCTCTAAATACATCGTAATCGCACCAATTTACATGCAGGAGGGGTTTCCTGACAAAATGTGTGATCTCTGCTGTCTGACGTACTGTGTTAACTGACACTGTCTGGCACTATCTGAGGCCAGATGAAGTGATCTGATGGGTTATGATGTCTGGAGTGCCCTGAAAGGCTCTGAAGCTCTGAAGGCCGACTGTCAGACACACATACCGTCAGAGATTGCACGGTTTCCTGATGCTGGGCAAAGACACTGTACGTCAACACAAAGGACAACCTTGCAGACCCACCTTCACGTGGTATATTCCCGGACATGGCAGATCGTTTAGAATACACGTTTAGAATCCCTTCGCATCTTGAACCGTTCGTTCAGTACGTTACCTAGCCACGAAATAATACCTAGTTGATCCACCGAGCAGCGGCACGTGACAGCGTTGAATACGCGAACGTCGCACAGACGGTTGCATCCCCCTAAGCCAACGCGCACCATGTGGCAAGACGACTCCTTCACCAGCCGCATCCGCGATTTTAAGGCATCTATCACTGCTCACTCTCAGACAATAAAGTCCGAACCAGCCGCCAAACCGCTGCCCAAAAACCATTCACGCGCTCTGCCAAGCGTTGCGACACGCCGAAGTAGCCTCATCCTATCCGACACTCAGACTCGGAGTTTCACATCCCCTAGCTTATCCATCCTATCTGCATCAACTGTATCACAAACATACTCAGTCCTCTCGGTATGCCTAGCCAAATCAACCATGGACAAGTACGGCAGCGGGCTGGCTGCTTTCCAAACCTTTTGCGACTCCGAACAGGTCCCGCAAGCATCGCGTTTGCCAGCTGATGAATTCCTCCTATGCGCGTTCGCAGCCTCCAAAGCTGGCAGCATGGTCCGCTCTACCGTTCAGAACCTAATCTCCGCCGTCCGAGCCTGGCACATCGTCAATGGCGCACCATGGAACGGCGGCCTACGGCTCGCATACATCATGAACGGGATCGAGGCACTCGCACCACCCGGCAAACCCCCGCGCGCCCCAGTAACGCATCGAATGCTGGAGCTGGTATGCACAGAAGTCGACATCTCGTCGAACGAGGGTTTATGTGTACGGGCAGCAGCTGCTACCGCGTTCTGGTGCCAACTTCGGCTGGGAGAGATATTCGCAACCTCCCGCGCGGTCTCGGACCAGACGAATATACCCTCCAGAGACGACCTATCTTACGACCTCGACGCTGCCGGGTCGATGCAGCTACGTCTGCCATGGACAAAGACCAAACGTCACAAGGGGGAGACCGTCATCGTTACACGCCAATGCGGCTCTACCGACCCTATATCCGCACTCCATCATCACATCCAATCTAACCGTCCTTCCGCGTTTGAGCCCTTATTCTCTTTCCGCACGCCAAACGGCTCGCTCAGCTGCTTAACCAAAAAGCGGTTCCTCAGCATATGCAACAAGATATGGTCAAGCCACGGCTTACCACACACGACCGGACACTCTTTCCGAATAGGAGGGACAACCGAGTTGTTAATGGGAGGTGTCGATCCTGACGTCGTCAAGACGATGGGTCGTTGGTCTTCAGACGCCTTCTTGCGCTACTGGAGAGCCCTAGAGGTGGTTGTTCCCCTACACGCCGAGAGATTGCGAGCACCGTCGACTCAGCAACGCCCCAAGGCGCTCAAATCAGCCATCACGAAGAAACGGGTCCGTTTCGCAGATGCAAGGATTCCGTAGCCAGACAGATATTTGACGAGCGGTAGATTTGTAGGCTCGTAGACGTGCAGCTAGTTGATTGGAAGCTAGTCTCGTCTGTGGTTGGGTGTGCCGCGCATGCGCTCGTCAGCGACTTCGTCTACACCGGCGTTTGTGGCTCAGGCGAGCCTCAGCCAAATTGGGCAAGCCGCCGATGACCGATGTGTAAGGCCGTGGCGCCAGATGGTCAGGTCGCGGGACTAGTCGAATCGACCATTTGACGGGTACCGCGTAATGCGACTCTGACCCTCAGGTCAGAGTCTCAGCTGGCCGCTAGAGCTCAGGTGATCTGATCGACATGTTGATATTTAGACTGCTGCAATGTATCCTGTTCGCACTTCCGGGATGCCTCCTCAGTGGCATGACAGGTGCGGTCATTCGTGTGACGGCAATATGATGTTCAGCTGTGAGGCAGAGAATGGGTCATGCATGGCACGGGTGACCACAGGATATCTGATTGTCGTTGCACAGTGGCCGCTCAATTGCAATCGACCATTGCGCTAGCTCGAGGTCCGATTAACTTTGTTCATGATTATTATGACTCGGAGTATGATACGGGCGAAGTAAAGCTCAGGAGTCCCGGTGCACATTACTAGATGAAAATACTATCGGAAAGTTAAAAGAATGAATGAATGACGGGCACGAGCCGCACGATCGCTATCATCCCCGAAGTCGTACTCCAGGTAAAATCAGGCTGTCAGGAATGCTGCATTGCTCGGGAGCAGCTTGCCCTCTGCCGCTAGATCGACGGTGTTGTCCTGGGCGAGCTCAGCTTCCTCGTATGCGTTTCTATCGACCGTCCCGTATGCGTCTTGATCCTCACGAAGGCCGCGTTGTATGATCCTGCACAGCAATGGCCGAATCAGGATCCATCAATCGGACAGCACGGCGCAGACAATGATTATGGGCTTACCTGGAGACCTCGAGCGTGTTCTTCTGCTTGCGCAACTCCGAGAGCTTCTTGTCGACAACATTCCAATAATGTTCGGTATTTTTCAAGTTCGGTTTCTCCTGAAGCAGCCTCTCGAACCGGCGTCGCTATTACCGAAAGCCGTCAAGTTAACAAATTGTGACCAGGTATCCGACTCGGAGTCGGCGGTATGCTTACCAGATATGCAATGCGTGCACAGACTTCCAGCGTGAGCTTGATCGGCGCTGACTTATGTAATGCGGAGATCTCGGCCGCAAGCTCGAGTATGTTCAACTTGAGCGGCGGGGTTGTGACGCGCTTGTTCTTCGACTTCGTAAGATGCATTGCATCGAGCTCTGTCAGCCTCTCCGGGCCAAGAGACAGTAAGATCTATCTCAGAGTATCATTCAATGCGTTGTAGGGCCAGAGGACATTACAAGGGAACAAGAAACTCACCGCATGTTTGATAGCAGAACGACGATCAGTCAGCCGGTTCCTCACTCTCTCTGCAACAACCTCTCGCTTCTTGAGATCATTCTTGACCTCAGAGGTGAAGCCCCAGCTCGGATTCGCGGACAAAATGGCCTAGCACGACTGTAAGCCCCATGCACTGCTCGAGGTCGTGGAATGATCCTCCCTACCAGTACAACATTGATAGGGTATGATTCTGTGACATATGTGGGAAGAACCGGGGAGCAGAGGACAGCATACGTGTAATGCTCAATTTCCGCCTGTAAACATCGTGAAAGGTTGACGAGAATGATTGTAGTGAGCGTGTTACTTACGTGGAGTGCCCTTGGAATCTCCCACAAGGCATCTGCCGGCTGGATGGTGTCGATGCGTTCTCGTAACTTCATTATTTGCGCCGTGCTGTAGATCAAGAGCTCATGGGTCGAGCGCTGTGGGAAAAAGATTAGATAGCACAACGTAAGATGAATGAGTAATGAATGTCACGGTACCGCTGCGACCTTTGTGAGTTCATCATGGTCGGTCTTCTTCAGCTTGAAGTGCCGGGACACAAGGCCGACGTATTGCGACACATCACCATCCGTATCAGGAGCCCGACGCTTCTGACCGGCTACAGGTTCTGGAGATTGTTCGACCACTGATGATGCAGGCAGGCTTGCGGGACTCGAAGGATGCTGGTCCCCATTAGAGTCTTCATCCGCCGGCTGGCCCAGTGAGCCTGGCAGTGATGAGCCGTGTACCTGTGGTGACGCTGGCGGGCTCGAGCCTGCGAGGGAGATGGCGTCGTCACCTGTTGGCATTAGAATGTCGACTCAGAGAGCAATGTGTAGCGAAAATGAAGGGAAAAATGAGACAATTGAACGAGAGAGCAATGATGGGATGAAAGCAACTTGAACGGCGTTGCAATAAAATTCACGGAGAGGTTACGACCCCATCACGTGTGCTTGTGGGTCCACAGCGACTGCTCGATTGACTCGTCACAAGCAACGGGGGCCGATCTGAGAGTCTGTGTGGCACCAACGGTAAGTCTTACGCGCTCCGGCGGCGGCGAGAGTCTATAGTCATTCAATGAAGGATACATACTTAAATCACGTCATCTCTAGGATGTATTGTTTGCGTTCAACGCTCAACATGACTGCTACGCCTGCAAGTGCTCTCTGGCAACAGGAACAGCACCTGTACAGCAAGAACGGCGAGAGACGGCGCAGACGCGACAGGTGATCAAACATGTTGGTGACGGCCCCGACGCCGATCGGTATATCCTGAACATACATGCTCTTCACAATGCGGCCTTAATACGACAGACACTTCCCCGAAGCCTCACGGCGCCAAAGCCGTATATACCAATTCAAGAACGTGTCAAGAAGCACTACGAGATGGCAGCGAAACTTCAAGTTTCTGGACCACAAAAACGTGCGGAGGCTCAGGCGAAGGCAGCTGAGACTCGCGCGCGCAATAAAAGCCAGAACGCGAAAGCACAAGCTGCCCAGTCTGAAGCCTCGACGTCTTCAGCCGCCGCAATTGGTGCCAGTGGTGCCGCTGCGTCCCAGCTCTCGTAGCTCTCGAACGTTGGAACAGGCTCGTTGACTCAGTGTCTGTGACTCTGTAATGTACGATGCATGCAGAAATATGATATTGCCTAGTACCGAGTGTCAGTTTGACTAGGGATTGTACTTCTACATCCTTCGACGCGAACCTGTACATTACATGACATATTGTTCAGACTCTACCGGGGCCACTGTACAGCCTTACCCTGAGGCTGCCGTCACGTCTCCGCCTTCGTGGCAACCAGCCGACGTGGTATTGTTCTCATGATATTCGATATAACCACTTCCTCAGACTGCGTCTTGTGTCCCCTCCCGCCGATGTGTGAGCTAAATGGCACACGTCTCCCAGCCTATGGTAAGCTTACTCGTCAGCTTGCCCAGATGTGACGCCGTCAGGCAAGGACAAGCTGACGGCAATGCTATGGCCGTACAAGGAGACAGACCTGCGGCACCCGATCACTTCAGGTCTCGGGCCGACGGGCGATAGTTGGCGGTGTAGCAGGTGGTTTGTCCTCGCGCATCCACCCCCGGCACAACCCCAGACCCCCGGTCACCGGTATCCCCGGCGCCGGGTGCAGACCTACGGTCTGGTCTAGCCCAACCACATAACACTGTGTACGCGATCTCGGAATGCGCACGCTGGCAACAGCTAATAGCACAGTCCGATCGTAAGATAGTTCATAGATATCATACTACGCAACGAGTTTCTTAATAGATCATTGCCGTTGCGCCTAGGCACGAGTTGACAGGATTCGAACGTGACTTGTCCCTTCGAATCCCGCGACTCGTGACAGGCGAAAACGGCAAGACGCGTGACATCGTCACGGTTCGCGTCTTGAACCGTTTTCGCCATCTCCGCGCTCGACCCGCGGTGCTGCTGAGTTTTTCTGTACTTCGGTTGCCCAACACAGTTACTATGGTGCCGCCCGAAGGTTGATCTGCGGTCTGGAATCTCGACGTCGCTTATGTGGTGAACAACGATGTTCACATCAACTCGGGCCATCACGTTCCCAAAAGTACTCGCGACAATAGCGTTGACACTGGCAGAGTCGCTCAAAAATCAGAACGTTTGTCTTCAAGCTCTGGGAACGCCTTCCAAGGTTACCACGGGTGCTGATAATGGTAGACAATATGAGGTCGCAAACAATTGACAAGAACGGTCTGCTGAACAAGATCGCAGCTCAGTGTCCCGTTATTCCCTGGCGACGTAAAGGGTCGAAGCTGTCTGGTAACGTTATTCTCACTCCTGCGAATGGTATGTAAAGCATTCGCGCCTTGTCAGGTAGAGCAAACCGCCCCGGCCTTCCTACTCGAATCCTCTTCGGACTACTCAAATCCTCCTCAGACTACTCGAATCCTCCTCAGATGAGTTCTTGTTTGCTCTGTCTCTCACGGGAGCAGTCACCACATCACACCGACCAGTGCGAGGTGGTGTATGACGCCTCTGAGCCTGCAATTGCGGGCGACATCTATGGCGGCGAACAGTCCGTCAATACACCGATATCTCTCATACTAGCGCAAACTCTCGACTATCTGGGGCGCTCACGTACGCATTTGAGGCTCGATGGTTCTCTTCGGAGCGGTCTCACCGGGCAAAGCATCGAGCGGTCCACGTTGTCTTCCATGTGCAGTAACCTGCGAGGGAAGTATCGACCCTGTATCATCGACGATACAGTGGCAGAGGGCAGGACTAACGTGGCCATCTATCTGATGGCGACGTATGGCAGCAAGCCTCTCGAGACAATGCCCGACATTCACCGCCATTTTTCCCTTGCCGTCTACCCAAACCAGGGAGGAGCGGAGCATGTCCATACCACGCCGGAGTGGAAAGGAAAGCGGATGCAATGGATCATCGCTTTCAAATATGACGTCCCCGCACACGTCCTTCGTCAACGGTGGTTCAATCGATGGCGAAATGTGCAGGACAACCGGATGATCGGATCGAATCATCGTTTCGGACCGGAGGTAATGGGATACCTTGACGCACAATCTACCAAGAAGATGAACAGGTGGCAGAGAAAATGCTTCAAGGACCCGAGCTTGATTGACAAGATGGTCGACGCTTGCCTGTCGGTGTGTCATGATTCCCTTGAACGACAAAGAGCAATCATCTTGATTATATGTACAGAACCCGAGCAGGTTGTCTTGTCGTGGATCACACAATTCTGCAGGAAGGACGAATTGGCGGGTACAGTATTTCGTGTCTCGCTGCGATGTCCCATCTGAAGTCTCTGTTCAGTGTGGCTCCACTGTGTCTTCAAACACAAGTGACACGTCCATGCGCAGCTCTCGCACGACTCACAGCACCTATAGCACGGCTTCTTACGACAGCGTTCACCCAAAACACTCTGGGAGGAAGTCGAAGGTGCTATCTCTTCGCGGTGTTGATGGCCGCTCTATGAAGATCAGTGAGGCTCCATCCTTGGCTTCGATTCATGAGACTGTACCTGTGCAACTTCCCGAGGTGTGTGGTCATCTCATGGCCAAGCGACGGTGGTTGACAAGACCTCCTATCACAGCATCCCACGACACAGATTGGTAGCAGCCACCCAAGCGTGCGCTATACGCCTCCGAGTGTGTCATTCAACAAGCCGCAGCGCGAGGTTGTACGCAAACCTAGTACTAGTCAACTGGTTGCCGACGGTATCAGGAGGTTCACTAGCATCAGACGGATTCCTTTGCGCAGATCGGTGAGTGACTTGTCTGGCAACTTGTCCTACGGCTTTCTCACTGTGACGTATTCATACCAGAGCCGCGAGTCATGATGCAGTCGCGAGCAGCGCAGCCACGCAGTATTCAATCGCATGCTGTCCTGCTGCGTATAGCCCATTCCCGACCAATCATGATGCAGGCACATGGACTTGACAGAATTTTCCCGATCCATATTATTCATTCACTTCCATATCCTTTGCTATCGCCCGAGAACTCAGGCCTCAGGATCCAGCTTCCCGTCCATCGCACCTCGCTCGCTTCTTACCACTCCGTAAGCTATCCGCGTCTGGTCAATTGTACGTTCTATGCCTTTATACCCATCTACGAATATCGTGTACTTTCCCCTCTCCCGCTCGGACCAGATGCTTTGCGGTCATCTAGTTATACAGTATTATGAATCCTTCTCCTTGCCAGTGGGAATGGACACCGAAGAGAAGGATCTGATACGTCCAATCCACCAGTCACCCCCCGAGCAGTCTTTACGTGCTTTTGCAACTTGAGGCCCATTATGTACGTCGAAGCTACCGGACTAACCAGACGTCCGACTCTGCTTATCGGCTATGACCGGTATACCATGTACTACAACCACTCTTAGTCTACCAGTGAACGTACGGTCTCTTAAGCTGCCGTACGGATTGTGGTAGAGGCTCTGGCGAACTCTCATGAGCACAATGAAGTAAACGTTGATATAGTGGCATCGATGCATCGCGATGAGCTGCCTCGTCACCACAACTACATGAATCCAGCGACTCGGATATAGGTGTATCGAATTCTAATCCGAATCAAGGGTATATTTGATACGATCCGTGAAAGAACATGTCATTACCGCTTTGACGACCTTGAGAAAAGTGACACTACGGCGTCGCATGTGCCTCGCGCGAGTTCGCAATTTGAATGCCACAGCATCACAAAGTTCTGCGCGGTATGTTAGTAAACGGAGTAACGGTTGAATACTGAGACGAACTAGACAGCCTTGTCCGCTCTGGTGAGGTGGTACCACGTTGCTCGAGGATTGATGGGGCATCTGCAGCAACGTCGACCCATGACGCGTCGATGCTGGCATCGTGAGCGGAATTGTAGTAATCCCATTCAGTGTGAACCTGTTTACTTCGGTGCTCAAGGACGAGCCTGCGGGACTCATGGTTCAGCCAGGCATACAGGCGGTATGACAGCAGGCGGTCCTTTGACACTCACCGCTGGATGACCTCCATTTCTCGTAGGAACTCCATCGGATCGTTCCCTTCGCTGACCTCCGACAGGTTCAGCGAGACGGAGACGAGCGGTATGATCTCGCGGTCTTCGTCGGGGTCACCTAGGAAGACCTGCTGTAGTAGGTCAGATGGTGCAGGGCTTGAAGACCTCGGGCGGTCAGCGATTGATTCAATCATGGAAGGAGTATAAGACCCCGAACTCCCGTCGTCGTCCGCAAGTCGCGCAGTCTCCGCGACAGCCGGTGCCTCAGCCGAAGCAGAGTCTACGCTGCCGACTTCAGCTACATCCGGAAGACACAGCACTTGAGCTGGGGACGTGTCTTGCGAGTCGTCTTCCATGGTACGCGGGGCTGAAGGCTTGGACGGCGATGAGTCAGTGATACTGTCACCGCGACGTGTGTCCTCAGCGCCGCAGGCCACTTGCGGCTCACCATGGCGCGTATCTACGCCAGGTTGTGCAACGTCTATTGGGGTGTCAACCGTTGCGAAGGCTGAATTGACTGTCCTGCCGAGCTCCAGTGTGTTCGAGCTCGATGCTATGCGCGCGCTGTGCTGATTTTCAGAGGCTTTGTCGGGCAATGGTGGGGCGATGACCTCGACCTTCGCCTTCAATTGCGCGGCTCTGTTACAATGGTCTTCGCTGTAGTAGATCTTGACCGGAAACCGATCATACAGGGGTATAGAGACAGCGTTCGTGTGGTCGTAGAAGTGCTTGGTTGGGATGCGAATAGTAGGGATAGCCATGCTGTATTGGTAGCAGTCTGGGAAGGGGAAAGGAGGTGTAGTTGGCACGGGTTTCCTTGAAAGAGGGTGTTCAGTTGCCGGGGAGATCGGTACACACATACTCGCGTCGATGCGAGCGTCGTCGTCCTGTGGACAGAGACCTCGACCGACGAGTGCAATGCGACACTTGTGATCCGGCCTCTTGGGTATTGGTAACTCCATGATCTAAGGTCACAGTCAGGTCGGCAGTCATTTATTGAGTAGAACGGATAACTACATGGTACACATAAGCGATATATTTCTTCGGGCGCAAGGCCTGAACCGCGGCGGCGATGCCAGCGTCGTCTAACGGGTCGAACATGTTGACAGGGTCGAGCTGAACAACGAGGTACGTGCCATTAGTAGGCACGAAGTATTGCCCATCTGAAAGGCAAATACTTCGTCATGACATGTTCAGTCGAACGTGAACGATTCGATAGGCTCCTACCATCCGTTATGTCCGATGAGCTATCGCTTTCAGCCGTTTGCGACATGGCACAGCCAATCCTAATGCGGAGCCCAGGGATAAGTAGACGTAGACAGGAAGGGAACAGCTACTGGGAACGATTCGAGGTCGATGGTAAAGAGCAAGAGGACGCATTTGCCCACAATACATTTGAAGGCATGGGATCCGAGACCGTTGACAGTTGTTGTTTGCGGGGACAATTGTGAGAACGGCCAAGACTAGGTTGAACAATAGTAACCGCTTGGGGCACTATAGGCGCTCACCTTGTTTCATCTACATTGAGCATCCGAGCGCGCGAGCTTCCAAGAATTGGCTGGGATTAAGACCGTGTTCTTGCCCTTCATTAGCTGCTTTAGCCACAACAGGACATCACCGTGGTGAACGTCCTTCGAGCTGCGATACATGACTTACACTCACGTCGTGACAACAATGTGGACGTTCGTTTGCACATGCTAGTATCGTGCATGTGGTCGACTTGGACATTACCCATCAGCATCAACGACACCAGTGCCTTGCGAGGAAGTGACGCGCCGTCACGGATGAGCCGGGACAGCGCAGCGGCGGCAAGCCTTCTTCATTTGGAACATCGACCTTAACCTCGCTCAGTAGAGGCTCAGGTTTCCAAAGACCCAGAGGCAAGTATCGCCAAGTATGTCGCAAGACGTCGCAACGAACAGAAGATCTGCCTTGAGATCGTCGAACGACTGCCTCGGTCATCGCAGGTACACGACAAACCTCACTCCGACGACTCTGGTGGGTCTTGTATGAGCCTCGGACACGCACAGATGAGACATGTGGAATAATACAAGTGCGGGTGTCATGAAAACTCACTGCACGATGACCACCTGCATGCAGTGCTTCGCTTCTGCTCTTCGCAGACTAGAAGTCCTTCCGAGCCCCTTGTTGTTCACCAGGACGAACGAGTCACTAATGTGCTGCTCGACCCGTGTCCCGAGTATCACTATGATTGGGATAGAGAGGTTAGGATACGCAAGATATGTCGGAAGCATGTATGTACTGTACCGCGCGCGACCAGACCGGTCTTGCTTGCGGAGTGTCACGGCCGCGATACTCACGATTCTATCTCAGCCGCCAGGGCGTAGCAAAGGCATGACTGCCCAATGAGCATATCCAGCTTCATAGCTGTCTCGAATTGATGCAGTACATAGGAGGTAATGGTGGTCGTGGAAAGATGTAGCGGCGACCTGGCCGACGATGGTGCGCGAGTAGACGCCCACACACTCATGTTCTCCTCTGCGGTGCAACCGCCTCTCGTCTCACTTTTCTCGTCGACCGGGAGCGATCCTCTGACTCTTTTCTCATCTCACACGGACAAGTCTCTGCCCGCAGACTCTTGCATATGTCTCCTGAACGACTCGACATCCTTGCCGCACCCACCACCGCCGGCGACTCTTGTCTCGCTCGACGACGGACAGGATCCTGACCGGCCGGACTATGAGCTAAACCAAACGGTCCTCCATATGCAGTCGCCTGTACTGCGGACGACGTATGTCAGGTGCCCGCCGTTAGGCCAGCGAGAGCGTGGAAGGGGCAGACGCGTGAGGGAGGGCGATCTTGGACTCGAGCATCCCTGGATACACCTCCAAGTGCGCAATCTGCACAGGGAATGGTCGTTTGAGGTGGGCATTGTGGACCAGTCGGGGAGAGAGGGTATCGTGCGATGCTCCACGTTCCAGGTACTGTCCTCTCTTTGTTGGGTATGAAGTCTGTGTAATGGCTACTTTGGAGCACGATGACTGCCGCGAGTTGTAAGATCGTCCTCAGTATGTCTCGACGCTCTTCGCCGATTGCTCACGCATCATCTGGCAGAGGGAACCGCGATTGCAACTTACCAAATCTCCGCTGCTTCACCTTCCGCTGAGTTTTCCGTCGCCGGTGTCGCGCCCCCTGACCTCATGGTCAACGATTACGCTCAACCTGCCTTCCCTCCTGCCACACTTTTCCTCCGCGTCCCTTATACGAGTACGAGAGACGTCCGGGAACGCGGAAGACGACGTGGATGAGCAGGACTCGGACGTGTCGCACGTATTTGATGGTCCTCGGCGCGCTGCGGTGCCCAGCGGGACGTACTCGCACGTCTCGTACGTCAAGGTATACGCGACGTGTAGGTTAAGGCGAATCTGGCTCACGGAGAATGACCCGAGACAGAAGCTGCCTTGGGAGTTCGAGCTTTATGCTGCTTGACGTCTCAGTCTATAAACGTGTCTTCTATGTACCGTATCGCTGCAAGCCCCAAATCACTATACCATGCGATGCAATGCGAGCATGTCCTCCAATGTTCGTGCCCCCACTATGTCCCGGAGGTCTAGTTGTGAGTTCTCGTTACATCTGACGCCTTCATGTAAGCCATACTTAGAGTCTCGTCATGCACTCGGGGCTGATACGAGTCACTAGATCTCTCGCCGAAAGGAACACTGTCGCGGCGTTGTCATCAAGAGCGATCTTGACTCTTGAGACAGATGTGACGACCAATCAAAGCTTTTGTGTCAGGCTTGGTGATTACTGCATCGTTGGTCACGGTATTGAGGTGAGTCACAGTCAACCATTGCATCTCGAACGAAGCTCATGCCATATAACCGATTGTAGTTGATACACCTGCCGAAATTATGACAGGAATGGAGCAAGGTGGTACTGGAGTCGAGAACGCCGTTGCAGTGCCGTTGCTCGATACCGATGAGTACTGGTGAGCATGCGCATCTACAGTTCCCTCAAGCGGTCGTCATTGTTCAACGCAGAGCTTTGGCCTTTTCGCGTTCCGATGGCTACATTTCCCCACGAGTTCAATGCTGACTTCCTTATTGTTGGCAGATGCCTCCGCGTTCACTCTGCGCTGATCTTGCATAGACTCCGGCAGCCGTCTTCCTCTCGTCCACAACTTCCCTCAGCCCCGTATGGATGGTGACGCCATGGCGTCTACATGGAGCTCGGACTAGTCAGCAAGGTGAACGATCCGATGGCGTTCATAAGGGGAGTGGAGGTCGTCCGGCGGCGAGTCCCTTCCGGGTCGTTCTTAGACTCTCGTTGGCTCTTTGTCGAGTGCCGCAGCAGACGTACACTGGCTGTACTCCGCAGAACGGACCGTCAATTGGAAAGTCTTCCCTGCTACTGGGTTGTGGACGGGCACCTTCGTAAATAGGATTTGCAACATCGCTCGAAGCCGGCACAGTGATTGTGATGATACATTGGTGCGTTCCACGCATACGATCCCCATGATTCGCCACTCTTTCCCACGTAGCATGCTAAACCTCATTCTCAGCGAATCCAGCAGCACGAAGCTCACTCACGGCGAGCCAGGCAGTCCAGACGGCCCACCCTCCGAGATCCGATAACCCTGCTTTCTCCAACACGTGACATATTTGCGGTACGTCTTCTTCGTTACCCACCGCGGCTCCCCTTTATCCAGTATACGGAGAACATGATCTTCGAGGTACGGGTGAGGGTAGTTCTCTTCGACCTTCACCCAGTTGGGCGGATCCACACGCAGCCAGATCTGCAGGTAGTGCCAGCCCTGATCTTCGTATATATTCGTGTAGAGGTCGGCTAAGCTGGCTTCCTCTGGGGGCATGGGTACGGCCGAGAGCAGCGGGCCTTCGGAGGCGTACCAACCGACTTTCTCGGGGCGGGAGCGAATTGCGTACTCGCGACGTCTATCGCTCGTCATCGGTATTTATTCATGACACTTAATTATGAACGCGCACTCACGAGGGGATTGGCAGTAGCAGTCGAGAAGATCTGTCAACGAGGCGCAACGTGGGGATCGTCGGTCGATCAATGGGCAACCCAACGGTACTGGCGCTGGCATTGGCATTGGCAATGGTCTGCCGGTGCGTCTCCGGCCGCTTTCCAAGCAAGACAGCAGATGGTCGCGGTTGTCCCTCCTGTCGGCCTGAAGACGGGTCGTGCTGCTCCGGCTGGGGTGCGGACATAGGGCGTGTAGTATTTGGACTCTCGACCACTTGAATGCGCAGGCCGTGCGATCCCACCTCCCGGAACGGCGATGTTTGCTCTACATTTCCCTGGCTGGCGGCGCTTGGCTCCTTAAGCACACCCAGGTCAGTTCGATAGGTGCAAGAGACTGGGTGGCACTCACATTGCGCTCGGAGCGCGTGGGCGTGCAGTTGCATGCACTTGCACGTCTGGACGAACGGCGCATATGAGCTGGCTGTGCATCCCTGAATGTTTTGTACAGCGAGCGGTCCCAAGTATGTCGGTTGGGCAGTCGGATAAGGGATCGAAGAACGATGCTTACCTGTGCTCCAACTCGCTGATGTGTGCTAACCCCTGGTGGCGAAGGGCATGGTAGTCCTGCCGGAGAAGTTCAATCTGAAGACAAGAAAGGTTTCAATTCAAGAAGTGAACGGCGAGAAGGTTGTGCTTACGTCGCTCTCCAGGAGTTCTGGGTTTCTCGTAGGCTCGGCCATGATGGGAGGAAACAACTTGTTCAAGATGAATTGTGCGAGCAGTCCAAGCCTGCACAGGATCCGCAGTAACGTCACAACAATTATCTTGAGTATGCTTGCTGTGCCCACCAAGACAACGAAGGTCCACTTGCGGAGAGAGAGCGGCCCCATGGATCAACGCACCCGGAGGACGATGCTACATATCTCGATGAGTCGGGCGCAGCGACATAACTGTGCAGGGGATGTGCGTACCCTCAATCCTGGTGAACGAAAGAGACAAAGGACATGCAAACACGCGGTGGAAGCGATGTATATATGTCACGGTACCGTGCCACTCGAATGAGCGCCTAATAACTGTATCTGCACAATGCATGCAAGGTGCATGAGGTCTGTCGTATGCGTCGTGTCTTCGCCGTTCATCAATGATCTGTACAGCTCATGCTTTGGTCATGCAGCCACGTGCAAAAGCAATACGCCGACTGGGAGGCGGATGAAGGGAGACCGTCCACGTTGGTTGAGTATGAGGACAGGCGCTTGAGCGTATGGATGCCACGACGTCGCCCCGTGATGCAATTGCAAGCAGAGGGAAATCACTCCTGAGATCCATTCATGTCCAGGATTCAAATGCAAATTCGTATGATATAGTAGCAGCTCCAGCGACAGTATGATACGATCCATGTACAGAACAAGCAGCAATGACAAAACACGAAAGTTGTATGATACACTATACGATAGCAGATATTTTTGAGCACGATGGCACGCACGTCGACGTCCAATCACGCAGCAGCAACCTTCAAATAGCCCCTTACAGCACCCTTCAAGATTTTGAGAACTTCCCTCTGGCGTACAGGGTTTTCAGGAAGCTCTTTCTTCCCTGTCGCCAAAGCACAGAGGTAGGCAAAGTCAGCCTGTGCGACGAGCGGCAGTCGTCCGGAGGCCTTGCTGCGCTTCCCCTCGATCTTCTCTTTGAATTGGCGGGCGAAGTCTTTCGACACGACATCGGCGCGCTCGACGACTTCCTGAGGGACACCCGCGAGGCTTGCGACGTGCGTACCGAAGGAAGACGAGGCGGCTCCCTCAACAAGTTTGTACAGGAAAACGAGCTGGAAGGTACATGAACACCGTCAGCATTCCGTTCGGTGAGGGAAATGGTCACAGGAATACCTCGCGCTTCTCATCGTCGACCAACGTCTGCATATGCATGTTCCGGATATTTGGGTGGTATGCGAAGTCATCGGTCAGAGAACCGTAATGAGTGGCAAAGAACGAGAGTGCCAAGGTATGAGTAGCAAGTTGGTGCAAGACGGCCTGATGAACACTCTGAGCAACGGAACGATGAGAGGATGTTGGAAGCTCATACCCCTGCAATGGCCATACCATCCTTTACGAACGTCAGTGATGCTCAATCGCTTATAGATCTCTACACTTACATATGTCGATGTGCCTCGACCAAGCTCTGTGCCACGCATTGTCAGTACGTGCACACGATAAGCGCATCAACACTTGCCATCAAGTATCACCAGCGACTTCGGCGTCGCGTCGCGGAGGATCTTGCAGCTGTAGGTAGTGATCAGCCAACACTCCCAGCGACTCTGAACGCATGCCGCACCACTCATCCAGTTCTACCTTGAAGGTACTGGCATTGGAGAACATGTTGTCGTAGGCACCCATCCGCGTCAAGATTGAGTCAACCGGGCAAAGCTTAGCCTTCTTTGCCGGTACTAGCATGCCGAGCTGCGCCATGATCTAGGACCGATGATCAGCACAACGTCCCTGCATGATGGAGAATACTCACCACGCCCGTAGCAGTCATTCTCATCGCCTGATGTACCGGTCAGCAATATGGTGTTGAACGCAAGAAGGCTTCAACGCACGGTAGACTTCCCTCTGCAAGGAGATGTTGATCGATCAGTCATTGCGCCCCGCATGTGACTCAACTGCGTTACTCACCCCATGTTCGGTCCTGCAACACGCAGGAGTGACGAAACGTCAGCAGATTGAAAATTTCATTCGTGTAAGACGTACCCGTGAGCAAGGCTATTCTTCCGACGCCTCCTCCAAGCTTGACATCATTCGGAATGAAGTCACCCTTCAAGCCCGTGCTCGCGCAGAGAGCCGGGTGCCTCAGCTCATCGAAGTCGACCCAGGCGGCGTCGCCCTCAACGAACTCCGGTCTGCAGGATGGTTCGCCAAGCGCAGCGGATGCTTTCGCGAGGCTGAACAGACAGTCGAGTTCAGCGAGTACCCTAACAGCGCGCAACCAAACGCTTCGATCGGCATCGAATTCGGCGAAGAGTCTGTTCTTAAAGTCCTTGACGGCGGTATTTCGGTTCTCCCTAGCTTCCTTGAGCTTCCGAATCGTGGTCTGCAAAGACGGTACGACGTATCGCGCGAAAGCCTAAGAGGATCGAAGGTCGATGGTCAATCAGTATTCGGAGGCGATTTGATCGTGGAACTCACTTTCGTTGACCCGCTCTTGGTCCAGTCTCTCGGGACGTCTTTCTGCGTCGCCTTCGTCTGGACAAGGTAAATGTCCTAATATCGGTTGAGTCTGAGGAGCTGCCGTTCCGGAGCACGCGTCAGACACACCTTAGTGCCCACATTGCTATGCCAATAAGTCAGGTTGAAGCTGTCATAAAGTCAAATCCAACATCGAGACAAAACGTCACAAGGCTACGTACCCGGCTTTCTTTTCAAGCTTCTTGAGTTCATGATCAAGCTCCTCCTCCAGCTCTCGGATTTCCTCCATAATCTCGTCGAAGACCTCATCCTTTCCATCTTCGGGGACTAACTCATCGGCTTCTAACAAGCCATCAGACTCCGCGTCCTACATCATGACAACTTTCCATTGCTCACTGTCCTCAGGTTCCTTGAACATAGACTTGACGTGCTTGATGTGTGGAAGCAGGTTGGGTGCAGTCCTAAGCAGACCCAGGATAGTCCTCGATTGGAACGTCTCGGAGATGTCCGCGAGTTCTGAGAGACCGGTACTGAGCGACTTGAAGGCCTATACGGAGAATCAATCACCGAGGATCATGCTTGTAGACGTGCTACATACAGTCAGGACCTTCAGGAAATCTTTGACTTTGCAGTTCTTAGCATGTATGCGTGACACGATGCGCTCAAGGTCTGGGAGGCCTTTCGCAACCTTTGTGAACTCGCCCTCGAAGGTCGCATGGTCGAGGAGATCCTGGACTGCATCCAGTCTGAAGAGTGAACAATATGAGTAAGCGTATTTGTGAAGGAGAGCAAAATCTTCGGACCTAGCGTTAATATCGCAGACTTCTCTGAGAGGCATGCAAAGCCAGATGCGGAAGAGTCGCTTGCCTACGCGGAAGGGTTAAGAGTAGTGTGATGAACGGCCTCGATATGACTTACCCGAGGGCGTGATACAACGTGAAAGCAACTTCAGTAGAGACCCCTCCTCCGTGCCTTCACTGTTCATCAAGACCTAGCGACAACGTGAGACGCACCGTCAATCGGAAAGGAGAATGAGGCACATACCTCGATGTGCGCAAGCGTCTGTCCGTCTAGGACGAGTCCTTGACCGCGTCTCATAGGATCATAGACGTTGAAGTTCTTCATGCTCAAGATATCCTTGTCAATGTTGAGGGTGTTCAGATACCTGTCCCGAGTTGAGTCTTTAGAGTATCTGGTGGCGCGCAGCATCACTTACCAGATCATGGACCCCAGTGCCTCGATTGCACCTTGCTGGCTGACCATATCCCGGATAGCCTCAGGAACTGCGCTGCTCAGGCCATGTGCGGCATCAGCCATCTCTTCGTCGTCATCAGAAGCAGGGAAGAGCTTCTTCAGCTCCTTGAGTGCTTGGTTGTACGTCAAACCTTCGCTCTCTCGCAGACTAGTCCACAGGCAATTGCCAGGAAGTATCGCCTTCAGCAGACGCGCGGTTGACACGGAGAGGTTTCCCTACACAACGAATCAGAAACAGTTTGTCACGCAGTGAGTCAAGCTTACTTTGGTGAAGATGATTTCCTTCGGGCGAAGTTGACGCATAAGCGTCTCCAGCTTCGTCCTACACACATCGTCCTCGAATGCGCTCAAATTGAATTCGCTAGTGGCACTGTCTAGCACACAGACGCCGAAGCTTTGTTGGTCCTTCCCGTCTTCGCTCTCCGCTTCGCGTATCGAGACACAGTGGCCGGCTTGTTCATCTGTGAGCAGTTCTGCGTCCACAAGGGTCCCATTCGTGTACACTTTATTGAGTTCGCGACGAACAATCTTATCCTTCCCTTTGTCCTCGGGAGCGGGTTTGCTCTTCGTCTTGCCACCTTTCTTGTCAGCAGCGAGTCGCATCTCGGCGCCGAGCGCCGTCTCAGCTTGATCTACACGCCCAACCTTGTAGCCTGACAGAATAATCAACACGTGCGAGCATGACAAGCTCGACATGGCTCACCTTTGGCAAGAAACTTGGCTGCCCAGAAGTTAAAGGACATCTCCGGAACACCAACCTGAAGCGCCATCAGGACACCTGCGACAATGATTGTATAGACTTTGCAGACCATGCTCATTTTCACTCGCTGCGTAAGCTTCAGATCGAACTCGCGGTGCCCAATCCGCGCATCTTCTTCATACAGTTCGAGGAACTTGCCCTTCTGGAAGAACAGGATGGTATCGAAGTGGTTCTGCTTGATCTCCCAGAACTGAGGATGACATCAGCATGTGTGGCGTCGCTATACAACAATGTGGTTGTGCATACCTGCTTCTCGAACGGCGTGAATGTTTTCCACGCTTTAGCGGGAATGTACAGAGTGCGCGGATCATAGCCCGGCTCGCCTGGACGCACGCCATCTTTGTCCCTGGCGTCCTGCAGGAACAAGAAAGGATCTTCCGAGCTCTTCTTCTCCGCCTTCTGCTGTTGCGCGCGCTGTTCTGCGGCGGTCAAGAAGTTATTGCCGCCCTTCGAGCTGTTATCCTTCTTCGGTACGGGGCGCGCGGACGTCTTGGTCTTGCCAACGGAAGGATCAGCGGATTCGGACTCGGCTTCAGAGGCAGCGGATGAGTGAGCATAGGCCGAGAGTCGCGACGAGCCAGAGGCACGCGAGGATGGGCGAGACGACGAGCGATGATCGTCTTGGTCGTCAACATCATCACCCGGTTCTTCCTCATCATCGGGAACAACGAAGTCATAATCATCTTCGTATGACTTGCGGCGCGCTGTACTCAGGAAGGTCAGTAACTTGCGCGGCTAGGACATGAAGCTGGTCAATGTCACTGAATACATGCCGTTGCGGTGCACGAATTGTGAATGTCCGCGTGTCACACGTTAACAACACTCGGAGTATTAATCGCTCTCGAGCATCAGAGCTATCCATATGGAGGCTCATTTGCCATCACCATGACTGTGTGGCCAGGGTGTTACCTTGTGGGCGGGCATTGTCGCACATTCGTCTCTTGAAGCAGCAGCATATAGGCTATCTGAATCATTGAACACCTGCGCGTAAATTTGCATGCACCAAACTCGTGGGTCCAAGCATAAGGGACGTGCACACAAGGCGAACAGCGGTCGCCTATAACTCTTCGACGTGCTCCAATCGACCAGCAACAAAAAAACGACCCCGGAGGATGACATACCTTTGTTGGACTTCTTGGGAGGAGACTTCTGAAACTTCGTGAGACGCTGAGAGAAGGACTTGACTCGCGGTCCGTCTCCTACGACGTCGCTGTCATCCTCGTCATCTGAGAGAATAGGCGCTGCAACGCGCTGTTTCTTGGTAGAGGCGGGCTCTGGGGAGCGCTTCCGAGCGGACTGTCCCTTGATGTATGCCACTGCATCAATGGCTCCCTCGTCGTCATCGGAGTCCTCTACAACGGCCTTGCGCTTGCGGTTTATCGTGGCCTACAACGGGTTGTGTCGGGACGGTACAGGTCGGTATATATGCGCGTATACTCACCGGCCTCTTGACTGACTTCTTGCCACTCGCATCTACATCGTCCGACAGCATGTCCACGTCGATTGGATCACTTGTCGGCGGCGTCTCATGGACACTGAAGCCGCCGTCCGAACTATGGGTGTACATCGCGCTCGTGACGGCCGATGACTGCGACGTCGCCTTGGACAATGGAGTTCGCGCCTCTTTCACCACAGTACTTGAGGACGACGCGTCTGGTGAGGCAGGCTTCTGGCCTCCTTTCCCTGCTTTGGCCTGCGCCTTGGGCTCCTTCACCGCCGACGCGCTCGTTTTCGGCGCTGGATGTTTACCGAAGAACGACATGAGGCTCTTCTGCTTCATTTTCTGAGGTGCCTTTGGGTCAGTTTCTGTGGAAGTCATGGCGCGATAGGAGAGACGAGCTAGCAGTTCAAGAGTCTACCGAGGTCAACGTTAACAGCTGTGCGTCGCTACTAGTACTTACAACGAGTTGCGCGCGTCAGTAGTACGCGGTCGCGTTATTTGTCTATGTTTGCCTTAGGTGGCCTGATTTATAAGCCCCGACCGCCGAGCTCGGGCCATTAGATAATTGTCCCTCCCAAGTCCCTCCCTGTCCCTCCTCGGACCTCAGGCCTCAGGCCTCAGGCCTCATAGGCCTCACTGACCGTCTGACATCGCAGCTTAACATATTTCTGTGTAGAATACCGCGACGCATGATTTCAGAAAGTGACTGTACAAATGCGCGGGACCAATCACCGTCGCCCCGGTACCACGACTTCGCTGAGTTGTATGTTCGGTGAGTGCATTGCATTGTGGCCTCGATGATGGAGTACATATTACACGTTCCCAGTAACGGCAATACATGAATATGGACTAGAGTTTCTACTAGAATTGAAATACCATACAGTTCGGCATACCGCTTGGATAGGCCCGGTGCTTGAAGGGGACCTATCTGAACACCCGCTGACCAGAATCGTACGAAGAGCCTGATTCAAAGCTCTGCAGCGAGGGCGGTCAGATAGGGTGACACACCATACTCAGTGGGGTACGTACGGATCCGCGGGAATGGGCCTTGCGTTTTTTGCTGATAACCAGCCGATACCCATCCTCGTCCATCTCAGGCTGCTGGAAAGCTGTTTCGTTGATAATGGGCATTTCAGCCCGGTGTACCCGCGTCGCAGGCCTTTGGCCACCACTGACTTTTTTCAAGGTTCCTTGTGCCGAATTCTGTGCAGCGATTATGACATCGGTCAGTCGTGCTTCAATTGTCAATTGATGCTCTGTGTTTACCGTATTGACGGTATTTTCAGCTTGTACCGCAGCGACAGCGACTAGGTTCGGGGCGTTGGTACTGCGGTGTCCTGATTGTGTCACTGTGCGAGCCTGAGGTCGACCTCCTTGTGCCAGCGGGGTCATGCTCGTGCCCCGGCCGCGGTCGGGAATGGACATCCCACTTGCGTTCGGATAGATGCTTGGGGATCCCTGTTCATTCGTACAACTCAGGATGTTGTTGACGACGCTGAGTTGTGCGTGAGCATACCTGAAGGCCTCTTTGTTGGCTGGACTCGCGCAAAATCTTCGCCTCTCGGTGTCGTTTCCAGTTTTCCTAGTGGAGCTCTCAGCTGATGATACTTCGTGATTCGTCAAATAGAAATTACCTCGCATGCGTCCGCCATTCTTGTCGCCAATTCCGGATCCCTCCGACACATCTCCTGCCACTGCTCCATTTTCTCCTCTGCCGTACGTCGGAGGTAGCTCAGGGTCGTCGTCTCGAAGCGATGATGCGACCTCTGGACTCGTTGTTTGTTGCCAGTACCCTGGTACCATTCGTTGCACCATCGACTGATATTGCCAGTGCTAGTGGATTCCCGGGGAACCGTGTAGCGGACGGCAATCACCCATTGAATCCCCTTTCCATGCCACTCCGGCATAGTATGCACATGCGATGGCTCCTCGTTCGGGTAAACAGCCAGTGAAAAATGGCGGTAGATTGCTGGCATCTCCTGGAGCGGTGTGTCATCATAGGTCGCCATTACGAAGATACCCATGACATCCTCGGTCTCGACACTGGGCATAGTGGCTATGATGCACGGTCTATCCTTTCCTGAGAGAGACTGAGGACGAGCGGAGTAATGCGACGATGGTGGGACTAGGTTCGCGTCGCTATCTGCGGGCTTGCTGGCCTTCCTGCGGCGTTTAGCGCTGCGGACTGCGAGTGACGTGTGGATGCTGGAGAGTGTCGTTCCTACGCTCCATTTCCCGGCGGACTTCAGGTATCCACACAAAGCATACTTGATAGGCGTGTGCACGGATTGTTGAATAGCGTAGATATCACCTAGTTTCGCCGGTTCAGAGCGCGAAAAGAGTATAGTTTTTTTTGCGGGGTGATTCTTCCCCGTACGAGAGAGACATATCATGCAGGCGGGCATTTGGAGTCGGATTGGTGGCCTGCCGTCGTACATGCACTTAGCTTTACATAGTGGTCGAATATCGTCCACGGGCCTGTACTACAATAAGACTCCTTGTCTACGAGTTCCAACTTCTTGGACACTATGCTATATCGGTGAACAAAGATGGCAGCGCCCGTACGGCATGTCATCTGTATCAGAATACAGCTGCTTTGCTTCGTAGATGGTATCGTGTGAGTGCAGCTGCTTAGTACTAGTAGTGCGCCAAGGCACATGCCAGTCCACCGCATGTGCCAGAGTGCCCAACTGTGACGATTGCCACGTTCTAATCCACTTCAAAGTTCAACTGCTTTATGTACTACATCAGCGCTCAGTCCGAGCTGAGTCTATACGGTGACAGACAGTGTAAGAGTCCAATGACTCGCCGCTAGTATATTGGTGCGTAGTAAGCCTGAGGCGTGTTTACTAGTACTGCCAGTCTATACTATATAGTAACTTGAATCTGCCAGCTCCGAGTCGTGGTACCATATCTCCACCCTCAAGTAAATTGCTCAATTGTATATACCAACAGTCTACATATTTTAAGGACTGCACGAGGACTGTAGTCGCGCCGTCTGTTCCGGCGACGTCCGTACTCCCGGCTGGCCTATTCATAGTATACGGTAAGTATACGGTATCAAACTGATAGATGCGCGGTACATGACCCGATAGAACTCACAGCTTGACCACGCAACTACAAGTTCCGCATATGTAGAACCTAACGACAGACATGCATCGCGAATGCTCCAGGGACAGATAACGTGTGCAAAAATTCACACTTAGGGAACCCCTTTTGTGACATCGGGCATCGTTCGGTCAGCGCGTCCTCCGAGTCAGCGCCCATCCATCATGGGCGCACTCAAACGCACACTAACGCAAACATTCTTCGGTTGTTCCCGGCCACATACGAGGATCAGGTAGTCAACACAACCTTGAGAAGAACCATCCTAGACTCCGCTTCAGCTCGCTGCCCCAAATCGCCCTACGCCCCCTTGTCTTACACCTAGTACCAGTATCACGGTCTGTGTGCAGACCAGCCCGCGATACCAAACACACCAGGGGAAAGCGCTATAACGGGCTCAGGGTATGTGCCTTGTCGATAGATGACATTCCGCCCATTCATCGTAACTCAGCTTTGGCCATGGAGTATCTGGTACCCCGATGCGGAACATATCTCACAATCCAGCTTGACCCCGTAAGGATGGTCGAACCGCTCAAGAATCCTGCTCTGGTAACGGCTGCACAGGAAATGCATCCCGCAAAATACGTGGCACTTGTAACTCAGGTCCAGTAACCACAAGCTCCCGCCTATTGCATCCCTGGCTCACTGTATCTTTCTAGATCGACGAACTGCCTCTTCCGCGCAAAGCTGATCATAAGTGCTATCTTGCACTTGTGGGCCAAGGGCTATGCCGACCTGATGAAGATACCTGCATCGAATCGTCGATGTGCGTCCCCATATTCCCGGCCACAGAGCATCCCCTCTCGCGAGAACCCCTCCGACCAAAACCAGCATTTCCGTTCCCTGGATGCTACCAGTACTCCTGCAATACCTCCCTCGTTCGCATTCCGAACAAACCATACATCCTTACCAACGCCGTCTCCTTGTCGTCGGACGATATGCTTGTCAATGACATCTATGTCAGTGAAGACAGCACGAGACGGATTGCTCTCCGCAATGCCAAGGCAGGCATCGTCCCAGCCGTTGACGATTCCGAAGACCTCCGTACGTCATACAGCGTCACCAGTTCTGTTGGTCGCGAGCTCGTGAGACAAGGGATGCCCGTCGTCAACGTTGACGATTCAGAGAACGGATCAGCACGATCTGTTGGCTCTCAACGCACTCAGGACATTCAGGTAACCCGCCACGAAGGACATGGAGAAGTTGGCGGCGGCACCGGTGATCTCAATGCCAAAGCGATGGAGTGCGTCGACGAGCAGCCCAGTGTCGTCAAATTGATACCTGGAGGACCTCTGTTGAACGATGGGCCACCTCAGGCTGCCGCCAGAGACGAAATGCCGCATAGCGCCGTCGAGGGCTGCCCCGCAAACACATCAGATTGTCCGACTGCGGCTAGCGGATCCATCGTACCATGCCCTATAACTGCGGACATAAACGCTGGAGGGTTGTTGCTCGAGAGCTCGTCCGTAGGCTCAAGCCACATCTCCCAATCTGACGGACGTTCAAGCTCAGCGCATTCAATGATACGGTCATGCAGTGACTCGGATTGCCATCGTTCGGCAAGCCTGTCAACCTCAGATGTCCTACAACGGATATTCGTCAACGACCCGAACGAGGATCGGATTGTGATACCCCTTGTGTCGGTCTCCGTGGATCTGACAGAGGTATGTGAGGTCAGTGATCCCAGGGCTTTTCTTCAGGAGGTGGCGCAGATTGTGCGGTCAGTGTGCATCTCACCTACCAGTGACTTATACCTGCCTGACTAGCGTTTTCGACCCTGCATTCACAGGGTGATACAGGAGCATCGGGCTAGCCATGCCTATGCCCCTGCACCGACCGAAGCCAGAGCAACGGCGAGTCCAGTGGGTGGATCATGGGCTGATCTCGCCGAAGAAGCCTTGTCTGTGGAAGGTCACAATGTCGCTGGCAATCGACGTCAAAAGTTCAACGGTTCGTGTAATGCGTGACACGAATCATTTGCAACATTCTTACCAGCTAAAATGCAGACGTGTATAATCGTGCCCGATCGGGTCTCAAAAGAAAGGCGAAGCTAGCCCGGCGCCGCTGCCTTATTTTCTCCAAGGTCGTCAAAGCCCTTTGTACGTGTGCTTTCACAATTCGTGTCGTCGTGATCTTGGACACAGATTAGTCTACGCTCATCATGATGCGGGCGTCATCATAGTTATCTGCCGTCACTGCTTTCGACTCATTGTCCCGGTACTGCAGCACCCAGTGTACCTCTGCATGTCTTACAGACGTAGATGTTGCTTTGCCCATATTAGTATTTCTTTCCTTCATGTCTCTTTTCTGGTGTTTCCGTGCTGTCATAGATTAGTCTTTTGGGCTAAGTAGTGGTCTCACTGACTATGTTTTGGGCTGCGATCACGCGTACGGGTAGTATGAGCGCCTATTGCAGTCACGCTACATGAGCGAGGACCATCGAAAACGGGCCGCCCTACAAGCAGCGAGGAGCCAACCCGCCGCCGAACCGCTGTCTGACGAAGACTCTGTGGAACTCCGCAGTACACGCACAGCATCGATCCCAGTCGCGGGTGAGCGCGATGCGGAAGAAGTGCCTGCTCTTCCGAGTCTGTCAGATGCCACGCCATCATGGACTACACAACCTGCCGCAGACGTGCTTGGAAGTGGCCCTCAGTCGGCCAACTGCAGTGCAGGCACACATGGCGGCGACAACACCACCGAACCCAAGCACACAGCCCCAAATAACGTCGATGGCAACTCGACAAACCACGCAGGGGATGGGAAACTGCGTGATCCAGGCTACTTGGATCGATCTCAAGTTGGCATGACTCGGACAGCTCTCGCGCCTGACGCATCCGACGCCTGTGTACGTATCACTGCGGATGCTCAGGCTCATTGTAGTGTGGAGAGCTTCGGCGAGCGGTCTGTAATACGACATTACGGGCGACTTGATGGCGTGGACGACGGACAATCCGGATCGAGTACACCTTCCATGATTGAATCTATCTCTGATCGTCCGAGGTCCGCAAGCCCTGCGCCGTCGGACTTGCTGTATCGAGTCTTCCTGGGAAATCCTGACGAAGATCGGGACATCATCCCACTCGTGTCCATTTCGTTGGACTTGGCCGAAGTCAGTGAAGTGAACAACCCGATGGCGTTCCTGCGAGAAGTGGAGGTCATCCAATGGTAAGTCTAGACGCCTCGTCTGGGCCCTTTCGTGACACGGCTGAACATACACTCTCGCAGGCTCGTTGTCGAGCATCGGAGGCGACAGGCCCGCGCTGCATGGGAACACGAAGAATGTTCCGATGTTACCAGTTTCGATACTTCATGGACTGGCGTTGATGCAGACCTCCAGCGGGACACCCCGGCGCGCAACGACAAAAAGAATTCAGGTATATATGCCCACGTGCTTACACCACTATGTTCACTCAAGCCCTGGCAGATACTTATCATACTGTAATGCTCAAGGTAAAGGCTTGCGCAATGCGCGTTAGACGTCGCTGGGGCAATGTCCTGAAGGTTCTGAGAGCAATACCGACGAGTCTCAAGTCCACATATCGCGTCACTTTTCACGCTTCATAGAGACTAGGGTTGGGTACAAGTGAAATCGCCGGTCCACCAGTGGTCCAGTGCTGTAGCGTACTGTACAAATGTAGCGGTCGCGGGAGCGGTGAAGATATCGAGTCGTTCAAAATAATACTGTATGCGAAGATGCGCGCACATAGACTCAGCCGAATCAACCAAGACGAGAGTCAAAGGATCGCTGGTACTAGTATTCTGTGGCCAGATCCGAGTCTCCCAGACTTGGCCAAGAACAGCGTCCGTAGGAGCGCTAGCGTGACCACGTACTGTATGTGACCGCGCGCCTTGATGCGCCAGCGCTCCATGTGACAGTAACGTGACAATCGCGTGTTGAGGTTGCAACGGCGAGCAAGCACCTCTTTCTCCCACCTCACGGTTGGCGATGCCAACGTTCTCCGACGGCGACGAGTCCGTCGACGCCGGCACCATGTTCAACAGCTCAATGTCTCCTGGCGACATGCGGTCGCACCTGCAAAACCTGCTCGATGACAAGGAGAAACAGCTGCAAAATGCGGGCACGCTCGGGCAGCAGTTGCTTGCGCAGCGGATGGAATTGGAGGAGCGGATTAGGCACCTGCAGGAGATGGAGATGGACGCTGGTAGCGACGACGAGGACGCGGAGATGAGCGTGCGGGAGAGGTATCGAGACTTAGCGGACACGGTCAAGCATTGGGACACGGAAAACGAACAGCTCTCATTCCTGTTCAATGGGTCGAAGGTGTGCTGTGCGTACATCTCGTGAAGGTCCGACTCACTGTGAACCATAGGCGGCTCCGCAACTGGATCTTTCGCGCGAGGTTGAACGTGTCGATCGTTCATCCAAGGCAGCAGCAGGACCTTCCGCAGCGCAGTCATCACGTCGTGCCAAGAACGCGGCTCATCGCGCGGACGATGTCGGTGCGTGGTCATGATAGTCGATAGAGAATACGCAGCTCAATGTCGCGCAGAGTTTGCTTTCGAAATCGGAAGTGGGTTGCTGACGGAAGTGCGCCGGCTGCAGAGTCTGCTCGGAGAGCGCGACAAGGCGATCCAGGACATGAAGGAGGAGAAGGATGACCTGGATAAGACAGTCGAGAGCCTCCGCACTGCGTTGCGCCAGCAGGAGCAATCAGCGGATCGCTTCAAGGAGGAGAATTGGAACCTCGAAGTAACCCTGCAGGAACTACGCACGCAGCTAGTTGACTCTCAGGCTTCCGTGGTACGGCTTGAGGGCGAACACAAACGACTCACGAAGATGCTCGCCTCGGCGCGTGAAGCTGCGGACCAACACAAGAACGAGGCTGAGCGACAGCATCACGCTTTCGAGGAGCTCAAGGCGAAGCACGAGACGGATGTGGCTCAAGCTCGGAAGCATGCAGCGAGTCTACAGCGCGACAAGTCTGACTTGCAGCAAGCTCTCGATACCGCGAAGGCCGAGATGGCGAAGGGGAACCGACGCTTCCCTCGGTTTGGATCGCCACTGACGCCTAACGGCGCTGCTGCCACGGACACGCTCACTCCGAACAACTACGACGAAGAAGACGTATTCGGAACTACAGGACGAGCATCCACCAACAACAGGAAGAATGCCGATGCCACAGCCTTCTTCTCTGCGGAAGCTTTCGACGAATACGCCGACTCGTCCCCCGAGCCATCACCCTCAAAGCCGTTCCTCGCACCGAATCATCCCAGCAATGAGATTGAAGCTCTACAGCAAAGGCTCGCTCATGCTCAGCGACAGATTAATACGCTGAAGGGCAGTCTGCAGCGCGAAAAGGAGCTCAAGATCGAGTACAGACGCAAGCTCGATGCATCACCTGGTTACGCTATCGAAGAAGAGGAGGGCGACGCGGAAGACGTCGAGGAGCCCAAAGCTAAGCCGCGTCTGACACCCTATCGCGCAGCTCGGGGTCGTGGACGGGGCAGAGGGCGAGGCGGCATGACGCTCATCCAACGTCTCGGCATGGCAGCCAATAGTCCCGGTTCTGAGTACAATGATGATGAGCCTCACGAGACTTCGCCTCCGCCTCCCGTCCCGCCTTTGCCCGCTGCGTTCCCCGCGGACGAAGACCCTGGACGTCAGGAACTTGAGGAGGACGAAGAAGCGGATGTCCAGGCCTCGCCCTCGCCACCTCAGCCCAATTCGAACCGCGCCAGCGTGGACGGAATGGATCCTGCATTCGCCAACGTACTCCGTCGTACGAGTTCAGCCAGCTCACTTCCGACCAACGGCAGCCCCTTGCGCCAGTCTGTCATGGCTATGGCGACACGCGGCGGTACTCTCCCGCGGAGGTCCAGAGGCGGTGCTGCGTACCAGGAGGCACGTCCTCCTTCACTCGTTGGTGCGCCCGAGGCTCTCGCGGCCGAACTTGGCCTCGGTTTCGGTGGTATCTCGTCTGCGGCAGATGAAAGCATTCGAGAACAGGAGCAAGACACACTCCGTGCGGTCGAAACTGCCGAGTTCGGGTGCCAGACCGACTTCGAGGACGTTGTCCTACCTCCTCCTCCGATTCAAGTCACTCCTGCGATGTCTGAGATGGGTGTTCAGGTCGAACCTCAGCCCGCGCCCGTGGTTGAGACTGTGGACGGGTCTATGCAAACCGAGGAGATCCCGATCCCCGCTCGCACTGATTCTAGCGTTCAGTATGATATCGTGCAGGCCGAGCGTGTTCTGGTATCTAGCGCGATGGGCACCGACCCGATTGTCGAACCAGAGCAACTGCAGGTTCCCCCAACGGCTACGCTCGTACAGAGCGGCGTGCAGACGCCCCGGATCCAGTCCGTCGAAATCGACGTCCAGACAGCAGAGGAGCTGGTCCCTACCCCAGCTGTGAGGTCCGAGATGGACGTCCAGACGATGTCGCTCCCCGCGCCGACCATGGTGGAAGTGCAGACACAGACAGCTCTGCTAGTCTCTGCCGATGCGCAAGTTCAAGCAGTGGAGTCAGAGGTCCCGCACCTACGCGCTGTCGACATATCGACCCGAGAGTCGTCTTATGGTGATTCTAGCGGAGATACCACTGTTCATGGTCGCCCTACTTCACTCGCGTTGTCTCAAGAGTCTCTGGACGATGACATGGCGACAGAGACAGGTTCCATGATGGATTCGACTACGGAGAACTACCAGAGCGCGCACGAAGGTGCTGTGGTGCCCACTCCGACAGACTCGAACGACGACTTCTACTCCATCAGGACCGTCTCTGAGAATGACTTCTCGGACACTGATGACGATAACGAAAGCGTCGTGGCGTCCCGCCTCCCTACGCACATGTCTGCTGTGTCGTCCACCTTCTCGTTCACGCAGTTGTCGCCTTCGACATCATCTCCCGCCATCACCCCGCCTACTTATGATTCCAAAGCTGTAGAGACTGATGCTGTAGACGAAGCCCCAGTACAGAATCCCGCGCCAGCTGTTGCAATCCCCCCGGACCCTGCCCCCGCTCTTGAGCCAGCGCCCAAACCGGAGGTCAAAGAGATGTCAATCCAGACCGACGAATGGCTTCCTCCAGCAGCAATACCCGCAGTCTTGCCCGTTACCGCTCCGCCTACGCCCGCCCCCACACAGCCACCGCCTTTGTACCGTGTGGGTGTGAACTCCCAGCAGTTCCAGTTCATCTCTCCGCCCTCGTCTGCTGGGCCCATCACGACGTCGATGCCGATCGTTGCCGCTCCTTCGCCCAACACCACCCTTCGTGACTCGAATGCTACCTTCATTGCACGTCCTCGTACCTCTCATTCCGATCGGAGGCAGTCCATTGAGTCGACGCTGTCATCCGTCATGGACGACATATCTAACCGTGCTCGGACGCCGTCCGCCATCCCGGCTGCCATCGACAAGTCTCGCCCGCCCATGATGACATTACCTCCGCCTCCTCGCGCTCCTCCTCCCCCCAATAGCATGCCACCACCGTCCTTCATACCCGACAAGAGGCTCTCACAGGAAGCACCCCCGCCTCGTCCCATTTCGCCGCCCCCTCCTGAACTGATTCAGCGCGCCACGACTCCTCTAGGAAGTGTGTTGTCTGTCCCTGGTGGGCGGCCATTTGGTCTCAGACAGCACGGATCCAGCATGCCACCTTCTCAGAACGGCCTGCGTGAATTGCCGTCGACGAGTAGCTTCCGCTCTGCTGCTAATGCCGCCTCCCGCGCACCTTTGTCCAGCCCTACACCTTCCACGATGTCGTTCGGCATCAAAGAGCGCCGCGAACGTTCCACAACCTCTCTGAACTCGGGTGGACATAGCCTGGGCTCTCAGCGCTCGTCTATATCGTCTGATCACCATGCCTTCCCGCAGTCCCAGCGACAATCAGAAGGCGGGATGGTTGGGGATCGGCCCGCCGACATGTCTGCTCGTACCGCTGCAGGTGGTTCTACGGATCCAACTGTCATTCATGCTATCACACAGACCATGATAGGCGAATTCCTCTACAAGTACACACGACGGACAATTGGCAAAGGCCCTGGGACGTCGAGACACAAGCGCTTCGTCTGGATCCATCCCTACACGCGCACATTGTACTGGAGTTCTGCTGATCCTGGCTCGTCGAACGTTGTCGAGTCAAGTGCCAAGAGTGGTATGTGAATATATCAACGATCGTCAAACGAAACTTATTTTTACATTTACAGCGTACATCGAAGCAGTGCGATCCGTCCTCGATCCCAATCCTATGCCTCCTGGTATCCATCAGTACAGCGTAGTGGTATCGACGCCGCAGCGTGAGATGAAGTTCACTGCACCCACAAAGGAGAGGCATGATATTTGGCTGAACGTGCGTCTGTGATATTGTCTGCATCCTGTCGTGACATGCTCATATTGGCGTTTTTAGGCGCTGAAGTATCTGCTGACTCGCCCCAGTGCGCTGCCGTCCAACGCGCCTGTTGGCCCTGTGCCTGCTCCGTTGAGTCCAATGTCGATTGACAGGGAGCTCCCCGACGATGAGCAGCCCATACGGCCAAACGTTATGGCCAGCCCGCAGAGTCAGCGTAGCGCTCGAACAGGTCGAACGGCGCTCAGTGCGGATTCGTGGAATGCGACTCCCCGCGGTCAACGAAGTCGGTCCCAAATCTCGCTTGGCGGTTCAATAGGCAAGCGCGCCGGGACTCCTGCGGCTGAATACCTTCGCTGGAGCGAGCGCGGCGAACAGGAATTGTTGCATAGTCCTACGAAGGATTATGAGCACATCCCGGGTCAAGACGACGAGGACTTAGACTTCGAACTGCACAACGAGACCATGTCTGATGGCGGCTTCGAGGGCTTGGAGAATGTCCGGGCTTGCTGTGATGGTAGGCATACAGTGGGACGCTCTGGCATTCACGAGCACCATCATCATCATCATCACCACGAACACGATCACCACCTTCACCGTGAACCCTCTCGTCCGCTAGACCAACACCTCCACGCCGCTCCGAGAGAAATGTCTCGGCCATCCTCGCCGGCGTGGTCGTTCAGGTCTCGCGCAGGCAGTGCCACCTCGCACGACGGCGCGGGTTTCTTTTCGCGGTTCGGGTCGAAGCGGTCGACGAAGCCTGTACAAGGTGTATTCGCTGGGTCACAGGAGCAATATTAAGGCATAATAATAGACATTGTATTTGCGTTTTATTGGAAGGTTCCGCGCTGCTATCGTCTGCTTACTCAAAGTCCTACATTCATTTAGTCTCGCATTTCTTGTCCATACCAACATCCTTCCTTGCGGTTTCCTAGATTGCATGTACCCAGTTATGTTATACTTGACGATGCGATATTGATCAGGCCATTCCTTCAATCTATATGTTACTGTTCTCGTTGCACTTGCGATTGAGGTCTCGTCAACACCGCAGGGCAACTTTGCAACACCTGAAACGATACAATTCAGATACAGAGTCATCGGTCGTGAGTGCATACCACACCAATCACCGTCACTTGTCTCTGACGACTTGCTGGTTGCTGCAGATCAACAACAGTCGAGTACTACGAGCAGGTCACTCACTTCGCCGGACGGTCATAGTTCGCCACTCACGCGATGAAGATGCCGTCGCCATGTGAGTGATCCCGTCGTTTCCCCAAGATGTAGCTTGAAATTAACATACGACATTTGTGCGACATGTGCTGCGGACGTCTGTCCGTTCGAATGACCACCAATCAGCTGCGAATCAATACGCTCGCAGTCGGATGGTGTGGTCCGCGAGCTTTGAGGCCTGAGGCTTGAAGGAGCTCCGCCGAATTTTCGAACGAGCTGTATTCCTCACTGGGCGCAGAATCATGCGCAGGCGAGCGCAGGAGCGCTTTTGCATCAATCTCCAATCTACCCTTGCGCGCGGAATGATCTGCCCTTGAATGTCAGTGGTGAAGCGTCTCGGAGTCTTCGCGATGCGGCCCTTGGGCATGGGGAAGGCTCTCCGGACCATGCCTTGCACTGTTGCAACATGATCGCAGTCGTCGCATGGGTTCCGCAGGCTAGTACTGAGTACTGTTCTTGGCATCGTAGATGGGCCCTCACCGTGACGGCGTGCGTCAAGGTACCAGGACGATCGTTCTTATGAAGCGGGTGTTTGAACTCTAGCAACTATCCTCAACCACGAGTCGTGAAAGGGGGATTATGTCTTGATACTACGTGCGACATTGTAGGGTCGGTCAAGTACGCACTAAGTAGTATTGAGGCTGACAGTCACGAATACAGGATCCGTTCATGCCGACCTTCGGCACTATGAGATCAAGGCCTCGCGGAAGCATTCCGCATAAGTGTGCCCGGTCGGTCAATCGTAAGAGCCGTTAGGAAGCTGGAAAGCGCGAAGTGGACGGGAGCCGCGGGGCAAAGAGGCCGTCTGGGCTCTGGAGTCGACGCGTTGCTGCATTTCAGGAGTAGGTGAGCGTGGTGTAGCTGTAACATTGATTATTCCTTTCTTTCACAGACCGGTGAACGGTGGCGCACCGAATGGGTACAATCATCGCCGTGTCTCAAGCTCGGGCATGAGCTGAATTCGTGAGTTCTTCATCAAGGAACATACTGGGGCTAGGTACTGAGACGTTTGTTCCGCCTGCGTGGCTGTGTGACAAATAGAAGTAGACGTGCACTGGCAGATTTCTGACCATTGTCCAGCCCTCGAGTCGCCGTCCTGTTGCGCAGCCCTTCAGCCTCACCAGATCCTTGTTCCCCAACGAGTCTCCGTTAAATGATTGCAGGAAGGAGCCTTATGTAAAGTGCTAGTGAGTGCTCAGCGCTCAATATTGAAATATTGACGCTTGAAAACCAGTAGGCTCCACCGCCGCGATTGAACGCATCGCAATGACGATGGCGATCCTCAAAGGACTAGGTTCCGCCCTCGCCGGGGACACGCTGACTTTTTCTGACTTTGCTCAGCCGCCGGCATGTGGCTTCTATTTCTTGTCTGATGATTCAGATATGTCTGCAGTGTGCATCATGCAAGATTTCAACGAATTGTTCCCGTTCCATAAACTCGGTTAGTCTTGACCATGCTTGCCAGTACTATGATGCCCCCCAACCGGATCTAGTCCATTTTGTATCTTAGCATCTTGGATTGCACTCAGAACGAGCTGCGATCCACGCGAGTAACCGTACTATCCGGTTGACATCGACCCAAGAAGATTCACTCGCGGATGAATTGCCGTTACTTCGACGGGCGGCCGGTTCGTCGCGTAGTGTCCGTAAGTCCTGTCGATCCCCATTCACTGATGGCAGCACGAGAGGTGGCGATGACGGGCCTCTGGGCTCCGCTAGTACCGGGGTAGGATAACTGCGATCTCTCCCAGAGCAACGAGGATATAGTGCGGTCGCTGGCGCTGCTGCGTGCCTTTGCGTTCGCCATTTCCGTTGCATATTCTCTGCGTGATGTCCTCCTTCTGTCTTCCGGTCGAACAACTGAGTCGACTGCGAGTATCGATTCGCGTATTCAGATCGGGTGGCTTTTCCTTTAGCTTCGAGCACCATGATGGAGACCAAGCAGTGATGGATGGTTAGCGTCTCTTTCCCTTCAAGTCTCAACTTTGCCCTTTGTCTCACTGATAGCCTCGACACATCCACTGCACGCAGATTTCACCAGTCATCCTTACCACTCTTCCCCATATACAGTCCAGATAGAAGCACTAGAAGACTCGGATGGACATGTTTTGCAAGTTTCCAGCCTGTGCAACCGGACACCACACCTAGCTCCGTCGATGCAGAACCACTCCGAGTCGAGCGACTTCCACAGCACAATCTCGGTGATAACACCAGGTAATGCGGTTCAACTCTTCGCATACGGTATACAATAGCTGATACATAGGGCGAACCTAGGAGAACATTCCAACCTGTATACTGGTGACCCTCTGCTCGATCATTTCTCGGGAGTGCCTTTGGCAGGTCGGTGCAGTATTTTATCCAGGACCGTCAATACTGATCGCCGCATACTAGGGTTCAGCTTTCCGACCGGCGTAGAACAAAATCAGAATCTATATGACACTTCAACGACCTCGGATGTCCCCGAACGATATTATGAGTACTTCTCCGGCAACAGTGAGTAAATGCCGAAACATACAGTGGGCTATAGGACCTCACGACAAAGTCTGGCTCCTGTAGTACCAGCACAATCAACAACGGCACCTGGCGAGAGCCTGAGAAGACCCGAACTCAACTTTCCAGTCGCTGACGACAACGTCAACGTACTTGGCCGCTCGTCCGTTCCCGTCAATCAGATGTGGATGCAACCCGACCCCGCGGGAGCGTCTCAGTCCGATACTCAAAATGGTGATCAGGCTGTGGATAACAGCTCCATCATCTTCGTCGATTCGTCACATCCCTCGTCCACGTCCAGCACTCCCGACCCTCTGATCCCTTCAGAAGACGAGCCAGTGCCGACGTCTTCTCCGGAGGCTTCCTCGTCGAGGCGCCGCAAGCGCAGCTACGCTTGTCCAAAATGCCCGCACCGCTTCACCAGCGAGTATACCCTCAAGGTGCACCTGCGTGCGCACAAGCCGAAGCAGCCCAAGGCGCTCCCGTGCACGATGGGCTGCCAGGAGCACTTCTCGCGGCAGCACGACCGGCTGCGGCATGAGGTAACGAAACATAGGCGAGTCTGCGAGTGGGTCTGCGAGGATTGCCGCAAGTTCTTCTCGTCGAAGCGGACACTGTCCAATCATATTTGCCGGACCACAGGCGGTTTCAACCGATGGGGGATTTAGATTCGACGTCCCGCCCCGAGTTCCACTGACACAATTCAAAATATTCACCTCTTCGATGTGCTGAAATACAAAATCTGCTATACATATTCAGGGTCTTGGTGCATCAGACCGCCGTCGTTGGCGGCCTAGCTCAATCACGACCTACTCGTCGTGGGAGACGTTATCGGAGAACGACGCACAAGCCACCACAGTGTCGCTGAACAGCTTCGCCGTGTCTCCGAAGCCCTTCACAGCATCCTTGCCGAGAGGGATATTGAGCGGTGGGTCTTCCAGCTTGGCTAGTTGGTGATAGACGACCTGCATCCCTGTGGTGGCTCAGGTGTCAGCAGCCCGGGACATGGTATGACTGCGAGCTGCCTCTCACCCTTAACCGCATCACCTGGGCGAGCTGCGCTGGGCATGACGCCGCGCATCAGCTTGGTGAGGGAACCCTCGAAGTCATATGTTGGAAGCGGGTTCGTTGTGACCATGGAATCCGATGTCACTCCTCGAGTCGCAAACCGACCCGGGCAGAGGTTGATTATCTGAGGCATGGTGATGACATCAATAACCGGCAGGATGCAGAGCTGACGAACGACTCACCTTTATGTTCCACGCAGGGTTTAGCTCCTTCGCCAGCGACTCCATAACGCCTTGAAGGGCTAGGTGAATGACGCCGACGCGTCAATATAATGCTCACAGGGACGGGGTCTATGTGCGGAATCTCACCGTGTTTAGTGGCACCATAGAAACTGACACCGGGGCTTGGGGTGACGCCGACAATACTCGAGTTATTGATCAGCCTCCCGCCTTGCGGTTTGTTGACATCACGGAAGAAACGGATCGCCTCGAGGGCGACGTTGAGCGCGCCCCAGAAGTTAGTGTCGAACAACTTGCGCGCAGTGTCCTCGGGCACGCTCTCCGTCTCGCCGAGGATCCCGTAGCCTGCGTTGCTGAAGACAACGTCGATGCGTCCGTAGACCTCGCGCGCCTTCTCGAAGGCCGCGGCGATCTCGTCCTTCTTGCTGACGTCGACTCGGACGACGAGCAGCCGTTCCTTGGGGTACTTCTGCACCAGGTCGTCGATGGCTGAGGGCTTGCGCAGAGTGGCTACGACGATATCTCCTTGGGACAGGACAATCTCTGTCATAGCACGGCCCATGCCGGCGGAGGAACCGGTGACTGTACAGGATGTCGGCGGTTAGTATTCGGTCGTGTAAAGATTAGTGTCAAGATACTCACTCAACCAGATTTTTGAAGACATGTCGGATTGGGTATGTTCCAACTTGAGACGTTGACTGAAGTGCTACTGCTGAACAGCAAAAGCAACGTGCACTTTTATACTGCCCTGCGTGGCAGCGACCTCGGCGAGAAGGAGCCGGCACCGGGCATGTCGTGGATGATGGAGCAATGTCAAACAAGTTGGGTTTGGTGAGAAATGCGGGAAGGACGCGTGAGGGATCTGTATGACGACATCTGTAACTTCAAGTTCCAGCAGTATCCCTCTCTGTGCAACACAAATGTTCGGCAAGCACACATTTCAGGCAAGAACTCGACGATACCTACGCCAATACAGTAAGCAACACTGGTCATGTTCTGCATCGTCGGCATTCAGGAATGCATTCGCCGGCCAGTCGGGGAATACGATCACGGTGACCTGCGGTAATTTACTGCTGAAAGGCTGCGGCAACGATCTCCGAGTCTCTGCAGATCTTCAGAGCCTACCGCAGGTCCGCGTAGCAGTGCACCTGCTGACGATGCGGGTCACCATCGTACACGCAGCCTATAGAACGACGTACAAGAGTGAGACACGGCTTATAGTAGTGTCGAGTGTTGGTATGTTCAAGCTAGTCTCCCCTAGGCAGACCTTAAAGAAGACCTCTTGGACGGTGAGGAGGGCGGTCTTCTAAGGTGTTCAAGCCAGGACTCGGAACATCATATCCAAAGAGCTCCGCATACGAACGCACTAGAATAGTACCGTCCGAATCCTCGACCACGAGAATCGCGATCCTTCACTTGCTGAGATGAGATGTCCAAGCATAGTCATGAACGTTAACTCTCATGGGGCTCGGCAACGTAGGATGGTAGTAGTTTGGTAGTAGTACATCAGCATGATACTTAGTAGTACTGGCTACGTAATCACGTGATCTAGTGAGACCCATTGCCGCCGGTGGCTGCATGCATGATGCGGTACTTAGTACTGACGTTACTGAGCACTGAGCAATACTGTACACCATCCCCTGCTTGGTCCAGCCCTCGTCGCGACGTTCATATAATGTCGGCCGCCGATGAAGAAGAGGTCAACCCCTACGAACTGCTCGGTGTTACGATGGAGTCCACCGAGCAAGACATACGAACCGCCTATCGCCGGGTTTCGTTGAAGGTCCACCCAGATAGGGTGAGCACTCACACTCTTCGTTGCGTCGCTCGCTTTTGAACGCCGTCCTCTGACCCAAGTCTCTCCACGAAGAATCGTGGCAACCCTGATGCAGGTATGTCTTTGTGTTATCTCGTTGATCGGCAGGACGTTGACGCAGGCGCTACAGCACGGAAGTTCCATGAGCTCAATCAAGCATACGAGCTTCTGCTCGATCCGCTTCGGCGGATGGCCCTCGATGCTAAGGTGCGCTTGAAGGAGGCGCGCAAGGCGCGCTTTGCGTCGTACGACACGAAGCGCAAGGGTCTCGTTGAAGAACTTGAAGCGCGCGAGCGCGCGTTCAAGAAAGTACGGGTGGAGAAACAGCAAGAGGAGCGGGCGAGATGGATGGAGAACGAACGGATCATGGAAGAGGGGCGAAGGTTGAAGGAGGAGAGGGAGAAGGAACTGCGGAGGAGAGAAGAAGAGGCGTTGAGAGCGGAGAGAGAGCGCGCAGGAGAGGATGAGCCACCCGAGCTTGGTACGTACCATATCCTGTTGATACCGTGGTCTCCATACTCACAGGTACACTATTTTTTCAGGGGATTTGGACACGACCATACGTCTCAAGTATCAATTATCTTCGCACCCTATGCTCACAACGCCGGCCAGCCTCGTAGCCCTTTTATCGCCTTTCGGGCCAGTCGATGAAGCGTCGATGAAGCTCATACTCAAGCCTTCGCCACCTAAGAAGCCAAAACGAGGCATCGCCCTCGTACCGTTCAAGCAGATCAGTGGCGCGTTCGCTGCTGTTTGCGCTAGCGGACGAGCGGAGAGCGGGCTGGCAGACGTCGAAGTTGGCTGGGCGGAGGATAAGGAGCCAGAACTGATTGGATGGCTGAAGAGGAAGGGTCAGCTTGGGGCTGATGGTGGGGTAAGCGCGACGAAAGATGCTCAACGAAAGCAAGATGCCGATCAACCGCCTGCACCTGCGGGCGCGAACCCATTGCCGACATCGACTGCACCACCAGACAAGGAATCTGGGACATCGTTCTCTTCGTTTCCTTCAACCTTTGTGAGTTTCATGTCTAACCTCACCGCCCACTTCCCTCATGTGTTTGTCTACAGCCGAGTTTCGATGCGCCTGCGACGCCTTCCACCAAATTGGCTGAGACAGGTCTCGACTACGAGTCCCTAACCCTCATGCGTATGCGTCAGGCCGAGCGCGCGCGCCTGGAGCGCGAGATCCGGGAAGGCGAGGCAGCTGAAGGCAATTAGCAATCTAGCGATATTCCGAGCGATGCGCAGTGGCGCCAGTGTAACATCACTAGCTCCCGCTGGGCCTTCGTGGGGTCGTACTCAGATTTTGAAATCGAAGAGTATGGGGTATGAGGGTTCGTGACCCTGTTTCATTCGGACACTGTTGCCGCCGACACATGCTACATATGGACAGGGCAGGATCTGCAAGCACTATCCAGTGAAGCATCACGCGTTCATGAGGGTTCAACGTTCAACGTTCAACGTTAAACCACATAGCTTCCGCATATGACGATCAAACTACGCAGCTGTATCCGCAGCTGCATCGCCGAGACTCTCGGGCTTGCAAGCTTCGAAGTCCGGGCTGCCCGACCCAGAGTCACCGTCCAAAACTTCGGGTACCACCTGGCCTGACCCATCGAGCGGTGCTCCAGCTGGTCCATGTAAGTTGCATACACTACATGCTGCCAGTATGCCACTCAAGAGCCAGTAGGCATCTTGGTTGGCGAAAAGGTCAATGTTTTGAGCAGCGCCCGTGCGTACTGAGTGGTACGGTCAAGACGTGGTGTCAATGAGTTGCGCCTTGCGGTCGATGCCGCGGCTCCGCGAGGATCATCTCAAGGTAAATAGTCAACCCCTTGGCAACCTAGCCCAAATCTAGCCCATGCTTCCCCATATAAAGTCCGCAACAACCCGGCGTCGTAAGATCGACGCTGTCAGTTTGTCTTCTGTCGGTTTGCGAACCACCGATTTGAGTCGATTGATCCTTACTATGTAGGAGTTGTACCCGTGTTCGCGGGTTCATCACTGAAGTTATACACCGACAGCGACATGAGGTTCTACAACAATCTATGGGGCCTATAACGGGGGCTGGCGGAGGCGTACCCACCCAGGCCGAAGTTCAGCGTGGACCAGATACCCGACCTGAGCGGGCAAGTCATAATTGTTACAGGTCTGTCATGCAACGGTTCAAGCTATCGGGGCGATACTGACAACGTCAACGCTGAGCGCAGGAGGTAACGTCGGTATAGGGCAGGAGACCATCAGAGTCCGTGACCCTGGCTTGCTGCATTACAGCTTCGCTGATCATCGCGTGACAGGTTTTGTTGCAGCACAACGCGAAGGTGTACATGGCCTCACGAAGCAAGGAGAAGGCCGAAGAAGCCATAGAGGAGCTGAAGAAGCAGACGGGGAAGGAAGCGATATTCCTCGAGCTTGACCTCCTGAGCTTCCCTTCCATTCGCGCGGCAGCGGAAGAGTTCATGAGGTGCGTGGAGGATCGCGCATATTCATCCGCACTGTGTTCAATCAATTGTATAGCAAGGAGAACGAACTTCACGTGCTCTTCAATAACGCGTGCGTCGGTCTGCGGCTCGCTCGAATGCCTGGGACTCATATGGATGATCTAGAGGTCTGATGTGGCCTCCGGTCGAGCAGGTCAGCCCCGACGGCTACGACCTGCAGTTCATGACAAACGTCATCGGTGAGGAACATCTCCTCGAAGGGAGACGGGCGCGATACTGAACAGGCGTGTAGGCCCATTCTTCTTCACGAAGCTGCTCAAACCGGTGCTCCAAGCCGGCAAAGAGACGCATCCGGACCATCACTGTCGCATTATTATGGTCTCGTCTTCCGGGGCGTATATGGGCACGCTGAACTTCGACACGTTCAAGGACGGGCCCACACGGAGGAAGATGCCCACCACCAACCTGTACTTCCAGACAAAATCCGTGAGTCGCCTATATCGGTTTATTTACTGGACAGTTGGATGACAGGTAAACGGGGCACACAGGCGAATATGGTCATCGCGCGTCAGTATGCGAAGCGATACGCCGATCAAGGGTTCATCTCAGTTGCACTGAATCCTGGTAAGAGTTACTGATCGCGCTCTACAAATCCTCGTCTCAGTGTTACACAGGCAATATTGACACGCCTCTGCATCGCTACACCCCAGCTGGCAACGGGCTGTCACGGTATTCCGCTTTCATGGCGCACCGTGCCCGATGCCTCACACATGGGTTATCATTGCATAGAGATTCGTACTGCAGCCGGTCGAGAAGGGCGCTCTGACACAACTATGGGCGGGCACGATGCCCGAGGCAGTCAACCACAACGGCGGGGTGAGTACACTTAACTGGTAACTGGGAGGCTCGTAGCTGCTGACTGGGCGACGCGTCTCGCGATAGTTCTTGATCCCGTGGGCACGAGTGGGCAGGTGCCGCCCGGAGGCGTACGATGATGCCTCGGGGGAACAGCTCTACGACTGGCTCGAAGAACAGGTTAAGGACAAGTAGGCTATCTGCTCTTAAGAGCGCAGTTTTGTACGGATCGGCATAATCTATGCTATCCTGCTGTCCACTCTAGAGGCTCGGCGGTCTGATGTTATCGAGCGATGGCAAATGACCTTCATAAAAGCGCTTGTCGTTCTTTTATGGTCGGCAACGGAGACTAAAATGACCTCAGATATTGTTGATGACCTTGGTGTTCCTTTCCGGGTCTCGTATCGTCTCACATGGTATGCGGGTGAGAGCTCAAGGAATGCTGTCCAGTCGAGATAGACTATAAGACATTGCCATATAAGGGCATGTGGTGTAGTTGGTTATCACGCTCGCTTAGCACCTCGTGAGCATGCGAGAGGGGTCCGGTTCAATCCCGGACATGTCCATTTTATTTTATTGACGTGGTTTTGCTCTGTCGAGATTGCGTGTTCGCTCGACTTCACCAAGTTCATGTGCGGCTTGGATCTCCGAGGGAGGCGAACGCACTGACCGCCGAGAAACGACTGTGAAAGCAATGGAGACATAGTACAAATTAGGAGCTGTCGCATCGTGGTGTAGGCGACTCGTAATGGATATAAAAGCCTATAATTTATTGCCATTGGCTTATGTTAAATCGGGAAGATGTGTCGAAGCCTCGAAGGACTGTACTTTGAGGATGATCCTTGGAGATGAGCGCGAGCCACGTGGGCGGTTGTTTGGTCCTAATGCCTTTGGTAAACAAACCAAGAAAGGGAACCTCGAATCAGCGGCCACTACGTCGGGCGTCTAACCCATCTTCGCGCACACATGGGTCCGCTGTCCCCGACCTCGCCAATACAGCAGCCGCCACACAGTGCTGGTCTCTCATACAAAGGTCGATCCAATATGTATCCCTGCTCTTGTTCTAGCCTATTCTCATGCTCTTGCTATAGGCCTGCGCGCGGCGATCGACCCGCAGTCCATTCCGTCCCCAATTGACGCAATTGAGATCGACCGCGAGCAATGGGACGACCAGCCCTTCGGAACACTTCCGGGAGGACACGTACCTCTGTCCACGACAGACTACGTTGCAATTGACCAAGGTGCGGAGAACTAGAATGTACATCGCAATCCGGGCTGACCGGTCACGCAGGCAACTCCTCCCCTCGGTATGTCCGGGTATCGACATGGAACATGCCCAGCACGTCACGCCTGGCTTCGGACTGCGAGATCCCCCTGGCAGCAGTGGTTCAGCCCCTCGCAGACCAGGATCCTAGGGAAGAGCCTGTACCTCTCGTCGACACCGGTGACATCGGTCCTGCGCGGTGTGCAAGGTGTCGGGGATACATCAATCCGTGGTGCAAATGGGTAGCTGGAGGGATGCGGTGGAAGTGTAATTTGTGCTTGCATGAGACAGAAGGTGCGTGTGGTCCTACTCGTGTGAGCTGAAGCAGACCTGACAACGAACCGCAGTCGCATCGGAGTACTTCTGCAACCTCGATGCGAACATGACACGGTTAGACCATCTGCAAAGACCTGAACTCAACAAGGGTACCGTGGACTTTGCTGTACCAAAAGACTACTGGGCTCCACAGTCACAGCCTCGGATAGAAGCGCTATATCAACCCGTAGTACCCACGTCAACGTCGGAGAAGAGGCCGCCAGAGCCAATGCGCTACGTGTTCGCGCTCGACGTCTCACAAGAGGCAATGACGTCTGGCTTCACACAGACTATATGTCTGCAACTGCTGGACCTCTTCTATGGTTACGATGCAGAAGATGGGACGCATGTCGATCCCTGCTTCCCGCCCCAGAGCAAAGTCTGCATCCTGTCTTACGACCGGTCAATACACTTCTATGATCTCTCAGTACGCGCCTACCTCCATGCTGAGACGAGCTGACTTACGCTTGGATGCTGCAAGCTAGCCACGCGAAACCGACAACCCGTCGATGCTAGTGCTGCCGGACTTGGAGGATGTGTTCGTGCCCATACGACAGGGTTTATTTGCTGATGTGCGAGAATCACAGTTAGTATTTCTAATCCATTCAAAGACGAGCGCTCACGCTCGTCCAGACGGCCCATCACGAACCTGCTCACTACGCTAGGTGCTACCAGCAATCGCTTCCTTGAGACTGAAGCCGCGCTTGGCTCGGCATTGGCTGCATGTCTGGCTACCCTCGTAAGCATTAGCTGTCGTAGTGTTTGTTCGCACTCACCTGGGATGCCAGGCTGGTAAAGGCGGCCAAGTGATTGTCTTCCCTGCTGTCATCCCGACCATCGGCCTGGGCGCGCTCACAACGCCCGAAGACATCTCCGTCCTCATTGGCACAGAGAAGGAGAAGTCGATCTTCACACCGCGACACGAGGATTGGCAGGAGCTTGGCGAGCAGTGTGCGGAAGAGGGCATTGGCGTGAACATGTTCTTTGCCAACAATCGGCCGGTCGATCTTGCGTCAATATGTGAGTAAGACGGCATCCATGTTGCGTCAGTGGCTCACTTAGTTCTGTGAAGCGGTGGTCTCTTCGCTCACCGGCGGTCAGCTCTACTTCCACCCACGGTTTGATCCTGCACGCGACGGGCTGGTCCTCCACTCTGAACTTCGACGTTTACTTCTGCGGACAACAGGTTACTCATGCCTCATGAAGATCCGATGTTCCCAAGGTTCGTTCACAACTGTTATACTCCTTCATGTCTCATAATTCGTCTACAGGTCTGCGCATAACACAACACTACGGCAACTTCTACAAGCCTCCCACGTCAGACCTGACCTTCGGTACGCTCGACGCGGACAAGACTATCTCCATCGTGCTGGAGCACACCAAAGCTCTGACGGAAGGGGAGTTTGCATTCCTCCAGAGTGCCGTCCTGTATACGACCGTCGCCGGCGAGCGCCGCGTGCGGGTGTGCAATCTCGGGATACAGGTTGCGGGCATGGCCGGGAACGTCTTCAGGTTCGCGGACATGGATGCGGTGGTGTGTCATCTGGTCAGGCAAAGTGCGTCGCCCTGGCTTTTGATCGCTGTTATCAGGTGTTGATGACGAAGTAGGCATTCATAATACGCATTCTCAGAAGATCGCCAAGATCCAAGAGCAGCTGACGGACAAGTGCGCTGCTATCTTGTTGGCGTACCGCAAGTACTGTGCTGCATCTGCGCCTGCCTCTCAGGTGAGATCGCAAATGTCACGATCATTGGGTGTCGCTCATGCTACCTAGCTCATCATACCGGAAGCCTTCCGAGCACTGCCGTTATACACCTTGGCGATCATGAAGTCGCGACCGCTCAAAGGTATGTCAAAACTTCCGCACTCAAGTGCGTCCGTACTGAGGCAGCATAGCTCAGAACGTGGTGACCGACGTGCGGTTGTACCACGCACACAAGATCATGGCGATGAGTGCCCGAGCAACCATGCAGCATCTACACCCCCGTCTCATGGCTTTGCACGATCTCACTATGCGAGCTGCGATGCCGGATCCGCAGACGGGTCAGATGCGGTTACCAGGTCTCATGCGAGCTAGCTACATTTTCATGGAGTCGTATGGAATCTACCTCATCGGTTCGCGGCCCATTATTCAAAGTAGCTTCGACGAGCTCACACATTGCGCAGACAACGAAGAGCTCATGGTGCTCTGGATAGGCTCGGATGCGTCGCCTCAACTGTTGAAGGATCTGTTTGACGTCGACGACTTCTTGCATGTCGACCCGAAGATCGTTCGTATGCATCAGCGTTCTCATGAATGTCTCCTGACGCTGCTCCTCGCAGACTCAGCTTCCGGTGCTCCCGACAAGATTGTCAGGGCAGGTCCGCAATATCATTGCGTACCGACATGCCCAGCGGGGGTGGACGCCCAAGCTGTCGATTTCGCGACAGAACATGGATGGTGCAGAGCTCGAATTCGCAGACATGCTTGTGGAGGACAAAAACAATGCGGCAATGTCATACCTCGACTGTGAGTATCCTGGACCTTTCAACGGGACGTGCCTCTGATACCCGTCGTGATACACAGATCTCTGCCTGGTACATAAGCAGATCAATGCGGTGGTACGTTGCGCGCGTGTCTTCGAGGTTCGTGCTACTGACGTTGTTTGTACAGCTAACGGGAGGCTCCTCCTCCAACAGCAACCGCAATAGCTACAAGTCGGCGCCGTGGTAGATTGGTTAACATGTACGCTGATGCACATCTAGATGCAGCAATATTGTCGTTGTTGTATGCGCAGGCAATTCATATCTCGTATTGCTCGGTTGCAGTCCGTCAATCCGTTCAGTGACAGTGCTCTGCAGGACGCCGCTCGCTAAGTTGGGGAAACACGATCAACATAAGCCCTCAAACGCGGCTTGCGCGATCTCCTACGTTCCACTACACATGTGGATCGGCACTGACAGCGTGATAAGTGAAGATTGTCCAACAGGGCTGACAGTAGTGGCTGAGATGCCTAGGCCTGTCCTTTCCACGATGGCTGACTAGGAGGCTGACACCCAACGGCTTCCGGTCACGATCACAACACTGGCACGCTGAGGTATAAGAACCCTGCCTGATGCGTCACTGCATCCCATCCTTCTCTGCCCTCTTCCTCCATCTCCCCCTCTATCGAGCAAGATCCAAGTGACAGACGAGTACCATCCTCCATCGTCCTCACTCATCAAGACCCGTGGATCAAGCCTTCAAGCTTCAAGACCGAGAACACCCCTCGTCGACACTGCAGCTGCCGCCACAGTCCAGCGTTGAGCAGCTTTGCGACCCACCGAGTGTAAGTCCACCCGCCACGATCGCAATGTCTACAAGCTCATCGCCCACACTCTTCATCCTACCTCAGCTATGACATATATCATCGGTGGGCAGCCACGTTTCACATCTGCGCACCCCACAACAGCAAATGCCCTTGCGGTGATCGGCTCGTCACTGTCCCAGTACGGCCGCAGGGGCGCGGACAAAGCACGGCGTGCGGTGGCAAAAGTCATTCGTGCGAATCGGGCGTCCGGGCTGTCAGCCTCGTCGCGCTCCCGCGAGCCCAGGGAGGACGCACCGCCGGAAATGCTCCGGTGGAGGAGCGCGACACTGTGCGACTGGATGGCGTGGCTGGCATGCGTGGCATATGGACGCGTGAGCTACTTGAACCGGGCTCTTAGTCGTCGTCGACACTGATGAGCCTGTTTTCGCAGCGCACAGTGGGCCGTGTCCATTGCAGCTTCAGACGACCGAGCGTAGGTGTAGGTGCGTATGTCTCTTTTCCCGGGGTAGGGGTCGTCTGTTCGTCCGTCCGCAAGGGCAGGCGAGGGGATGGATCCTGGCATGGACCTTGTCGTTGGTCCCCGGGCTGAGTACCTTAGCCCTCTTGGCTATATGTGGTCAGAGGCTTGGGGAAACTAGCGCATGCCGAATATCATCTTGTGGGGCGCGCCGTGCAAATGTCATATGGTGCAGGCTGTAGAATACAGGTTGAAGAGTCTTGTCTGCAGTCGCAATCTGATGATGTTTGATTGCGGAGTCCGGACGGTCTGAACATGTAACTTTATACACGCAATAATGCTGCATGTATGGAGCCCCAGAGTCCCGAACTGATGTTACAGTAACGTCCTCGGTTGTTCGGGGCACGCACCTATCGCTTCACCGTCCATACCAGGCATGGGACGTGGAGTGGCCCGGCGATCCGGGCTAACACGCTGGATAACATTGCAAAACTCGAGTAAAGGCCTGCCGAGGGCACTGGCAAGGGCGCGCGAAAGAGTGTGTTAGTATATATCTAAGATGAGTCGGAAGATGCGAGCTGACAACACAACGCGATGATGGTCGAACGGGCCGGATGCTGTCATGTAAGTAGTGAGCGCTAGTGAGCGCTGTCGGGTGTCGCGTGTAGTAGACACGCGTACACTGGCTAAATGGAAATACCTCCTCTGTACTCGAGGAACGCAGAGTAACGGATCACGAGATTGTGACCGATCGCGATGCGGAGGCCCGTGTGACATAGTATCGCACGACGCGTACTTACTCACGACTTTGCGACTGCCATTGACGGCAGACAGCGTAGCCTCCGAGTCGTGAGAGTTCGGCTGCTCTTATATGAAGTTTCTGGCCATTCCATTATCCTACTGAGCTAGGCTTTGTGCTCTCAGCTCCAGCTTGAAGGTGAGCATTCGGGTCTGGACACTTTGATTGCAGGTCCAAGTTGGTGGTCGTTGTTGTGGCTCCATTCTCATCCACTGGAGAAAATGCAGGCATCAATATTACACTTCATACAGCTGTAGTGATGAACTTAGAGCCAGGAAATATGGTAAGCTTCCGCTGTATCACTTCGCGCAAATCAGCATTTACCATCACATTCAGCCGCTACCGCCGGGCCAACCGTCGCCTCGTGGAGTGTCCGTCGCGATCCAGCGCGTGGCAGACGACTTTGTCTTGCTCATCGAGAGTGAGCGGGTGAAGGCACGAGAGCCTCTCGAACGGCAGCTCGCCAAGCTCGAGAACGAACACGCGCAATTTCGAGAGAACGCTACCGCGACTATGAACGCGGCCGTCGCGCACGCGACCTTGGCCGAGCAACAGAGGCGGATGGCTGTTGCGGCGCTACGGGCCGAGTCAGCGAAGACCAAGGACGCCCAGAGTGCGCTGACGGGATCGCAGGAGGATGAGGTGAAGAGGGTCCAGGACGCACTCGTCGCCAAGGAGAAGGAGGTTGAGGTCCTACGGCAGGCCTTCTCGGAGCGCGATCAGGAGATCGCGTGGCTGCGCCAGCAGCTGTTGATATCGCGCCAAGGGACTGACGGGAATGGCAGTGGCAGGCAGGAGCCCGCTCCAGACGCGGAGGCACAGGTGCGAAGCGTGCGCGAGATGCTGAAGGAGCGCGACGAGCTCCTCGCGAACAAGAATGCGCAGATCGACGCGCTCAACGCGCACGTCGCCGAGTTGGAGGGTAGGATTGTGGAGTTGCGGCGTGGCTCGACCCTCAGCCTGGGTGCGTCGACCCGAGATGAAGACACTTTGATGGAGGAGGCTAGCATGGCGGAGTTCCTGAATATCGACCAGTGCGATCAGGTAAGTAATGGTGTTATCCTTCCGTCGAGAAATTGAATCATAGACGGCATGAAAGAATAGCACGAGCAATTCCTAGGGGCATCTACTATGGAGTGTCTGTCTACCACAGATATGGATCCATTGAATGATGTTGCGACCACTCAAGAGGAGCAGGGTCTATCATCCCGGAGTACCCTCTATCCAGAATTCTCAATTCCAACAAGTGAGGAATTACTTGACTTCATGTCCGCATTTGCCTGTCGTTCTCCTATGATGGATCCCAGTCTGCAGACACTCGGGACCCCTGGTAATGCCCTGGCAGAAGAGGTTGATGTCATATCATGCCCTTCTGATGCAGTATCAGTGGAAGTTTACACTGCACCCAGTCCTTTCGACGTGCCAGCAGAGATTGTCACTGTACCAAGTCCTTCTGGTGAATCCCGCAGTCAGACTCCTCGCCCTGACCCATTCCCGTTGCTACGAGTACCTGACTTTCCCTTTAAGCCACGTCGATTCAAACCATACATTCCACCCCTTACAGATGTCGAAAGGCAGCGATCGATATTCGTTCCAGCAGTCAGGAAGTCAGATCAAAGTTAGCCCGCCGTCTTGTATATCTGGAACTCTTCATGCTATCGTGCTTTCTACTGTCCTGTTTCTTGATCTCCTTTACCACACAGTGCTTGTTTACTCTACCACTGGGATATACATACTATAATTGCTTTCGTGTCGTCCTAGTAGTACGTGTTGTACAGTCGTCGGGCTCATTAATTACTGCGGTGTTGCGCGTGCACATGATCGTGGAAGACGCGCTGGTGTTCTCGATTTTGCGATCGAGTGCGGGGTGGGCGCTACCATTGTATGTACTTACCAACGACGCAGTGCTGCTGCTAGCACTGCAGCAATTCTCTCTCATCTGTGTCTCCCCCTTCTCCTTGTGGACTTTCGGAAGACTGTGCATCGAAGACGTTACAACGACAGCGACAGAAGATGAGCATGAACCCTATGAACGAAGTCGTCCCGGGCCTATGGATCGGCGACCTCGCAAGCGCACTCAACTCAGAGAAGCTGCGCGAGCACAACATCCACAGCGTGCTCACCGCGATGCGCGGCCGCGTGCGCATCAACGAGGTGCGTCTCTCTCTCAGAAGTCCAACGCTCATGCCGGACGCGAGCCGAGCAGACTTGTAATAAACTGCAAATCAACCTGGATGACACCGAAGACGCAGACGTCCTCAGTCACCTCGTCGCCGCTATCCAGTTCATTGAGGCTGAGCTGGAGAAGGGAAGAGGAGTGCTGGTGCATTGTCAGGCGGGGCTGAGTGAGTACCGAGTCTTCTGCGGGAATGCGCTGTAGTGCGGATGTCTACATCGCGTGGGGGGATGCGTGCTCGAGACGCTGCGCTCGCTGCAGCCTGATAAGGACGCATCGTCCTTCGAGCATCTTGATTTTGTGTCTCACGCCAGATCACTGATCTAGCACATCCAGGCCGGAGTGCGACGATCGTCGCTGCTTACCTGATGTACGTGCAACACATCGACTACGAAGCCGCCCTTGACCTCATCCGGGGAGTACGGCCAAACATACAGTATGCGTTCTCCTTTTCCCCGTGTCTGATGGCGCTCAGGATCACCGCAGACCTAATGATGGATTCCTACGACAATTGGCTGTGTTTCAAGAAGCGTCGTACAGAGTGTCGAGACGCGACAAGGCGACACGGATGTACTACCTTGAGCGTGTGGTGGAGGAAGTCATGAGTGAGTGCATGTCACTGTCTCTACCCCTTACTTGCATGACCTGGTCCGTACACTGCTCAGACGGAGAGGGCTCCTTTGACACGGACTTCTTCGCCAAGTTCCCGCGCACGCCCACTGACTCCGCGCCCGCGACTCCGGGCGGGCCCCGTCGCCGTATCCGTTGCAAGATGTGTCGACAGGAGCTCGCCGCACGCGAACACATGCTCGATCATGGTCAAGTCGGCCCTACCACTCCCGCATTCACCCCCGTTGCTTCTCGCCGGCCATCGTCGTCTCTGCACGATGCACCCGTTCGTCCCTTCGCCCCGCTCACGCCAGTCAAGTCCCCACCGAGCTCGAGGAGGCCGTCTATGAACGACAGCAGACCGGCGATCTCGTCCCCGCTCTCGCCTACGGGATCGAGGAGACCGTCCATGAACGATGGCAGTGCTAGGCCGGTGGGCCTCGCCGCATTGACTCCGATGACTCCGATCAGCACGCCTGGGCCAGCACCGATGTCCCGCCGTCCGTCGGGCTCGAACTACGAGCCCCAAACGCGCTCGCGGCTAGGGAGCAATGTGGATACGCGCCCGTTGAAGAGCAGCCTGCTTGCGTTGCAGGGTGCGGCGCAGTTTGGCCAGGACATCTCGGACGAGCTGTCGGAAAGCGCGGTGGAAGGGTCGGACGATGAGGAAGAGGAGGCACCGAACCCGCCGAACACGGCCTTTCCCCGACCTGAAACGGATGGGGATGCTTGGGCGGATCCTCCATCGGCTGCGACTTCACCAACAGCTGCATCGAACCCGTCGTCCACGTCGAGAGATCTGAACGTCAAGTCGCTGTCTCTTGGAGGTTCCATGCCGTCCCCTCCTGCGCTTTCCACTTCTCCTTCGGCTTCATCTGCCGAGCCGCTTCGTGCGATCCCGCCCTCGCTCGCCCGCCAGTTCTCTTCTTCATCAGGCACGCCGCTGATGCACGGCTCTGACCTCGCGGCCCAGCTCTCAAACAACCCCAAGCTTGCGGGGCTCCGCTCGCCCACCAGCGGGCTCAACATGACGGCGATGACGCCGTCGAGCCCAGGCGCAGGTGCGAGCGCGAACGGTGCTAGTCCTGTAGGCAGGGGTGGATCCGCGTTGAATATCAGCCCGCCGCTGCTCGCGAACAACACGTGCTCGGGCTACTTCGTCGAGCCGATGAAGTGGATGGACGCCTTCCTGCAGGAAGGCCAGATGGCGGGGAAGATCGTTTGCCCGAACAAGAAGTGCGGCGCGAAGCTGGGGAATTATGATTGGGCGGGGGTGTGTTGTAGTTGTAAGCAGTGGGTGGTGCCGGTGAGTGTTGTTGCGCTTTTTTGATTGCGTTGTTGTGGCGATGCTAACTGAGCCAATTCTGGTAGGGATTTTGCATACACAGATCGAAAGTTGACGAGGTGGTGGTATAGTAAGACAATCGCGGAAATCTACCCTCCATTGTATCTCTACTTACGGACAAGTCGCTGTAGCAACAGAATGCAGCTGCATACACGCAGAGCCCTCTCATGACTGACTCCTGAATCCTGCTCATTCGCTATGGGAGACACTGTTTCCGTATCAATTGCAGGACAGTGGCACGAGCAAGCATCGCTGCATATCAGACCGATCGAGGGGATCGAGGGGATCGCGACCTTCGTAGGTGGTCGATCATAACTGTTGTGAAGGTGGGTCAGAAACTCGGATGCAAGCATATGCTCGGAAATGCCATGGTTGTGCGCTACGACTCCCAGGTTCTAGGTGCGTGAGCAGGCTCTCATGATTTGACCTTGTGACACTCAACCGAACCCTACACGACAGAGACGAGGCGAGACGAGAACGTTTGATGTTTAGCACCGACCCTCAGAGATGAACAGAGTCGAGTTCTGAAGTATAGCATTCGGCAATGACAGTGCAATCATGCCCCACCATCGCCAGTATGTGTGTCTCCCATCGCAAGCGTCGTCATTCTCTAATGTTTCATACAGTATGCATGCTGCATGCAGTGTCAAAGTGCTTAAGTTACCTGACTTCGAGGAGCTTATGCGACGGTCCGGGAGCTCTCACCGTGAAGCCGGGGCCTGCCGACCTGGAGATCGGTCGCGGAAGCGGCGGAGCGCTGAGCACTCTTATTCAAGTTATTGCCCGATCCTCCGTCCTTACCACCGGTCTCGTCCTGACAGTGCGATTCTTAGACTGGACGGTTTGGTGTCATGATCAACTCATATAGCAGTCTCAGCTTCTAGCTCATGGATGAATGGTACCTGATGAGGCGATGTCGCCAACTCATTCCGAGCGGGTGGGGCGAGGCCGGCGCCGTTATATACCCTGACTATTGCTGACGGAGTGATGGCGACAACGCTATCGACCCCCTGCTAACGGGACTAGAGCGTCGTTATTTCACTCACAACAACAGGACCCAAACAGGACGCTCAGCTGTACGGGTTTGCACGGCTTTTGTGTCTTCGGAGCTAGATAACGCGCTCAAGACAAATCCGGGGTATGTCTTGACGCCCTGTCCTGGATGGGGTCCTCGGGCTTATAAACGCAGTAGTATACAATTTCACAGTCGGACTCATCATCGTGAGTCGCGTAAGCTTGTGTACACGCCTCCGTATCGGCTTGCAAGATTCCTGTCACAAGGTAGGCTAGTCTCGGGAGGGTATCCTCACGCTGACATCTGACACCGGAATCATTTCAGTGCCTCGATAGCAAGGTACATCAAGAGGTACGTCGCTGACGTGAGATTGCTCCTCCGACCTCTCACTGACTGGTCAAATCTTCAGCTGCTACACTATGTCTTCCGGTCTTCTCCTCAGCAGCGTGCTAATTGTCACGCTGTTATGGAGAGTATTCATCTACACGCGCCTGCTCATTGCTAGTGCTCCATTGAATCGTCTACCAGGTCCGCCGAGGGAGTCATTTTGGAATGGTGAACCTGTATTCATCATGCCAACCTTCGGTTATACTGACACGCCTTTCGCGCGCATCGTTTCTTAGGGAACCTGAGGCAGTTCCTCGCGCGACACGCTGAGGACTTCCAGAAGCATGTAGCAGTCGACTTTGGTCCAGTCGTCAAGATGTCCGGATACTTCGGTGTATGCTGAGCGACCTACAATGATATCTCTTGGTTTCCTGGCTGATCCTTGCCCTTCCCCCTTCAGCGTCCCTTATTATACGTGTCCGACTCGAGGGCACTGCATAATATCCTTATCAAGGAGGAACATATCTTTCAAGAGCAAGAAGTGTTTATATCGTGCGTTTGATTTTGAGTTTCTTAGGTCTCATACGGACATTCATTTAATCTGCCGCAGATCAAATCTGAGGCTATTTGGGCCATCTCTACTGGCTACTTACGGTGCGTGCAGCAGATGACAGTCTCCGTCAGGATATGCATACTGACATGCCCTGCGTAAATGCAGGCCAGCGCCATGGTAAACAACGTAAAATACTGAACCCCGTCTTCTCTATCAACCATATGCGTTCTATGTTACCATTGTTCTATACCGTTTGTCACAAGGTGAGTCGCTCAGCACTCAGCGTTGCCGGTGACTAACCTTCGTACTCTTAACTCGGCTCCGGATCGTAGCTTCGAGAGGCGATCACAGGCCGGTTACAGGACGGCCCTCGGGAACTTGACATGTTACACTGGACGGGCCGCGTCTCTCTGGAACTTATCGGCCAAGGGGGCCTCGGCTACTCGTTCGATCCGCTGGTGGAAGACAAGGAGGATCCGTACGGTCAGGCGGTCAAAGCCTTGATGTGCGTCCCCACTCCTTCACTCCTCGCCGAAACACACTTGGACTTACGTCTCGAACGTGCAGACCGAACTTCGGCCGCGTGCTGCACCTACGATGGCTCGCGGTACTAGCGGACAAGTGGAACGTGCCCAGGTGGCTGCAGCGCGCCGTCGTGCAGGCGTTCCCGGCCGACTCCCCGATTCGTAAGCTCCTGGAGGCGGTCGACACGATGGACAGGCAGTCGAGGGCCATATACAGCATGAAGAAGCGCGCGTTTGATCAGGGCGATGCGGAAGTGGTGAAGCAGATCGGGGAGGGGAAAGATATTTTAAGCATCTTGAGTGGGTGATATAGGATTGGTTGATGCTGAGCGTGGATGCTAAGCATGAACGCGAAGTGCGTGCGAACGCACAGGCGGACGTGAATGAGCGGCTCTCTGAAGAAGAGGTAGTCGCACAGCTGTCGTGAGTGCTCACGTTTTTTCGAAACCCATTCGCAACAACTCGTTGGTGACGATACCAAGGACACTCATCTTCGCCGCGATGGATACGACATCGAATACGCTCTCTCGTACGCTGCAATTGCTAGCGCAATACCCAGACGTCCAAGACAAACTGCGCCGTGAACTATTGGAGACGGGCGCTGCTCAGGGGACTTCGTACGACCAGCTGAACCAGCTCCCGTTCCTAGACGCGGTGTGCCGCGAGACGCTCAGAGTGTGAGTCCGTGTTTAGACGTGGATCATCATTACGTTGTTGATGGAATATCGCGTGTAGACATCCTGCGGCGGGGAACAGGTTCCGAGTGTACGTCTTGCACTGCAACCCTCCGCCACATCGAATTGACTAAGCAGATCAATAGGGCTGTCGCTGACACAGTACTTCCACTCTCCGAGCCTGTAACCACTCTAGACGGTGCGGTCCTGTCCAAGATAGCGATCCCGAAAGGGACGGAGGTCCTCGTCGGCGTCATGGGCAGCAACATGAATAGGGCACTCTGGGGGGAGGACGCGCTCGAATGGAAGCCCGAGCGTTGGCTCTCGCCGCTGCCGTCTGCTGTAACGGATGCTCGGATGCCGGGGGTGTATTCTAACCTGTGTGTATTGAGTTCGCGAACATCTTGATACCGTGCTTACGGACTGGTCTTAGGTTGACTTTCATCGGTGGGAAGAGGTCGTGCATGTACGTTCATAGTACTATCACTTGATGTGCCACCGTGTCCGTTGATGCCCTCCCAATAGTGGTTTTAAGTTTGCCGAGATGGAGATGAGTGAGTCTGATACTTTGGCACTTTGCGTAGTACATGTATGACTGATCCACTTGAACAGAGGTCGTGCTCGCGGTAATGCTAACGACCTTCACCTTCGCGTTGACAGACAAACCGATTCTGTGGACCTCCGCCAACATCATGTTTCCGACCGTTGGGAGGAACGCCATCAGATCAGAGTTGCCGCTGAGAGTGGGGTTGTACAAACCGGCTCGACTGTGAGCCCTCGGCGTCCGCACCATGACGAAGTGTTGTAGGAGAGCAATGCATGCAGGAATCGGTTGTACTTATGCCCCATCCTACAGGTGCTTCATGAGCTAGGTTAGAGGAACTAATACAATTGACCTCGTTGTGCTGCCTGGTTTACGATAGTCGACAGTCTTGTTAGTAGCATTCGTTGCTCCATAATTCGCACAAGAGCGCACTGAATGACTGAGCACTCATGCATAAGGACACTGATCGTCCCGAGTGTGTATCCTGGGTCAATATACTTGGACAAACTCACAGACAGTCCAAATCAATGGTCGACATCATCACATTCGATCAACTTCTTGCTGAACAAAGACTACAAGGATGACGACCAGTCTTCATCGACCACTCAACAGCAGGAACAGACTCCATCTACAACTGCTCAGTCGAATGCATCAACTTCCATCCGCACCCAAAGGTCCTCGTCGAAGCTACGCCTGGAGTCAAGAGGTGAGCGCGTTCTGAATCGGGGACCTCATCCTCCTTGACAAGGGGGTACCGGGTGGGAAGTGTACAGGGTCGCACTGTCAGCCTCACTGAGCGTGAAGGGCCCAAAGTCTGGCTTTCCTGGAGGTGCTGATCGGCGGAGGCGGCGGCGTGTAGTATGGGTTGTCATACCGGGGACTGGGCTGGGACGTCGACGGGTCGCGCGCCCAGAGGTCCCCCTCGTCCTCGCGCGCGAGCAGCGCGTCGACGAGCTCGTCGAGGCTACGCCTGGTGCGGCGGCCACCGTGGCTAGGTGGGGGCGGGGGCGGGGGACCGGTGGGCATGGGCTTCGGCGGAGGTACAGGCCTGGGGTAGCCGGGGCGGGGCCGGGGCGGGTCGCGGGCGTAGATCTCGGACGAGTCTGAGTCGACGGTGCGCCTGGAAAATCTGTGGGGGGCGATCAGCGTGCTGGTTTAGAGGGGTAAGGGGACGATGCCATTGCTTACGCGTCCGTGGGCAGCGCCAGTGCCGGGGCGGCGGCGAACAAGACTGCGAGGATGGTGGAGAAGCGCATCGCGGGATGCTGGGTTTGTCGTCGAAGAGCGTGAGGTGCAAGGAATGTGGGTCGTCAAAAAGCAGGGCTGGAGAGGTCAGGTCCGTCATCAGTATGCATGAATGCCGCATCGCTGGGGAGCTACTCACTAGCCAGTACCACTGTTTGAGGGTGAGCTCGAGAAGGAGAAGTGAGCTGGAGAAGACAGACGGAAGGGCCCTCCTTATATATCGTGGCTTCCCGTCACTCGACTGCCTACATCAGATAGACCGTTACGTACGACGGGTGCATCGCTGTCGGACGGTGCAAAACGCCCGGGGAGAGTGTGGCGATGCTATGGAGGACTGTATCACGGGGACCGAACTTCACCGACAGCCAGCTCATCGTGGATGAACAGCGCCCGCCGCGGTTACGTGAAGTGAGCGGGGGCGAGGTCGTTCCGAGGGTGCTTGGTCAAGTCCTGTGGCATATGGTGACCAGAAACGCGACACGGGCCGTAACGTCTGTCTGCAGCTATCGGGCATCAGTGAACTAGAGAGTATATGCGGGGAAAGTGTGAAAACAATGTCAGAGCCATCCAATGGAGCGACTGGTCACTGGTTGTTCAGGACACTTTTAGTGACGGCCTAGTACTTAGAGGGGAACTGGCGTACCTGCTCTCATTTCGTGTACATCAAGGACATGTTGTAGCTCCGTGGTTCGTCGCGTACGCTGAGACGGCGCTATGTAGGACCGTGACAATCCCGCCCTGTGCGTCTCTTCCATCTCGATGCATGTACGTACTATTCACGCTGCAGTGTACGCGGAGAATGAATGAATTCGGCAGCGAGTACAGTGTCGGACAGACCGGTCACGGGACCCACGCGTCACACGAGCAAGGACGCGTCCAAGCCGCGTGATCGCGTCGCTCCCTGTGCAGGACACGGCGACGTCATGGATCGCGCAAGGGATCCACCCTCGACGCGTCCCCCAGCGCCCCCAAAGACCCCGCCTGCTCTCCAGCCTCCCTCTTCCACCCACCACATCCACCAGCCATGGCCGAACAGGATCGTACGTACCGTCTCCCTCCCGCTGTCTCTCCTCTGACCGCCCTCGCGTCTAGGCTACAACGCCCACTTCACCATCCAGCGCGACAGCCCGCTCAGCGTCGCAACCAGCGTCGCAACCACCGTCGGCATCTTCAAGTCCACCATCCTCCCCTCCTTCGGCTTCCACACCGGCCTCTCCCTCGTCGCGTACGGTGTCTCCCGCTACGCCGACCGCGCTGACGGCAAGGACTGGCTCTGGCCCGCCAGCCCCGTCGCCAACGCCTGGTGGAGCGCCCTCGGCACGCGCGTCGTCTACGACGGGCTCTCGCTCCCCGCCGCCTGGGCCCAGCTCACCTACTCCGAGAAGCTCCTCCTCGCCGGCGTGACCACCTGGGGCCTCCGCCTCTTCTACCGCATCGCGTCGCGCTCGCTCCGCCGCGGCGCCGACGACCCGCGCTACGCCGCGGACAAGCGCGACCCCGCCTTCTGGAGCAGGGCCTTCCTCGCCCAGTTCCTCCCCGAGGCCGCGGTCCAGACGCTCATCACCCTCCCGTTCACCCTCCCGTTCCGCGCGGGCCTCGCCCGCGCGCCGCTCCCGACGTACGCGAAGCTCGCGCACGCCGCCGCCGTCTTCCTCTTCTCGTCCGGGTACGCGCTCGAGGTGCTCGCGGACGCGCAGCTCGAGACCCACAAGCGGCGCACGGGCGACATGGTCCTCAACCGCGACGGCGTGTGGAGCATCGTCCGGCACCCCAAGTACGTTTTCGTCCCCTTGTATGCTACGTGTCGTAGCCCGCTCACGCTGACTTGACCGCGCCCCACAGCTACCTCGGCGACGCGCTCGTGCACTTGTCCTTCCCCGTGCTCCTGTGGAGCGCAGGCCTGCTGCACCCGCTCGCGCTCCTCGGCCCGCTCGCGAACTACGGCTTCCTGCGCGTGCTCGGCGGCGACCGCGACACGGAGCGCTTCCAGGAGGAGACGTACAAGGCCGACCCGATCAAGCACGAGCAGTTCTCCCAGTACCGCCGCGAGAAGAACAGCTTCTGGCCGAGCGTCACGGAGCTCGTCAACCGCTGGACGTGGGCCGTCGTCGCGATCGGCGCGGGCGGCGTTGTGCTCGAGAGGGGCATGCGGAGGTTGTTGTGATAGCGTGGTGAGTGGGGTGACGGATATGGACAAACAAGCAGAGTGTACGGATTTGGACAAGCAAGCAGAATGTGCGGATACTGTATCGATGTATTAGAAACCAATGTGGTCCATCAATGAGTGGTGCGACGCGTTCGCAGGCGGCGAGAAATCTGAGTTGTACCATGCCGTAGTTGACACGGTGTTTGAGTGCACAGTCTGAAATGAGTTAGAGCCTAAGGATCCATGCGCGTCTCGATATCCAGTGCCATACTACTTGCGAGGATCGCGTACTGCAGGATGAGAGTCAGTTGGCTCCACAATATGCATATGGGGAAGTGTAGGATGTACAAGCATACAGCTGATCGGATGGAAATGGCGGCGAGAGGTTGGGAATGTAATAGTAGCCGCCCGAGTGGTCACTCAAGATGAACCTATTCCACCTATTGGATAATGTTGCAATGGGCATGTGGTGTAGTTGGTTATCACGCTCGCTTAGCACGCTGTTGGCTTGCGAGAGGGGTCCGGTTCAATCCCGGACATGTCCATAATTCATCAGCATGACTTTTTTCTGCCTTGGCTTTTAGACCTTCCTTGGGCCATTTCCTGACTCGCTGCCTCTCGTTGGGTTGCGATCTGGTCGTTCTTCGACTTTGCAGATTATTTTGTTTCATTGTTCTGGATCGCCCACTGGCACTCCTGGGGGACGCTCTTGACAGACTCTTGTCTAGTCCGCATTGACGCGCCCACGGGCCGCGGGCCGCGGGCCGCTAGTCGATCACTCCGAGTTTGGTACTTGCAAGTTGCTGGTAGCGTCAACGTTTTCTTCTGCACCTCAACGTCGCCCTCCACCGCGCCCACGAACTCGAATCCGACGGTTAGCAACGTAGCACGACCAAAATGGACTCGGATGAATTCATAGGGGACGTCTCCGCGCTGTACAACGACGCCGTCGACCTGCAAGATGCCGGCGAGATCTACTATTACGGTCCGCTGGTCCTCACAGTTGCACCCAAGGTGCGTATTGTTCGGGCGCCGTTACGTAGATACCGTATGATGGATATCTGGGGACGCTCTAGGATGTGCTTCGATGCGATGGTGTTGACTGCGTTCATGATGATTAATTTCGCTGGATATTCTATGCAATCCAACCTACGATCCTAGCTCGCAAATCATCAGTGCCTTTGGTGGTAAAACTTCCGTTCATGCACTCGACGGCCAGATCATTGACTTCAGATACGTCAAGATCCCTCCCTCAGAGGGGCGCTCGGTATGGGCTCCAAACGTTCCCTCGGCGTCTGCCTTCGCCACGGGAGGCAGCTTTCTCGCCTTCTCAATCCGAGCCTCGGTAATGAAGTAGCCTGTGGGCAACCCAGTTTTTTCGACGACATTCGTGTACGTCTTCAATGCGCCGACCTTTTCCTCTTCGTCTAGCATCATCGAGACGACTGCCTTGCCGCACAGTGTGCCATTCGGCATGCCGTGCCCTTTCAACAGGTGTTATCAGCATCAAATTCAAAGCACGACACGTTCCGGCACACTGACCTGTGAAACCAGCAGCGAGCCACACGCCCTTCGTGTCTGGTACCTCGCCGATCCAGGGCATGTTATCCCTCGAGTAGCCCATGATCCCCGTCCACTGATGTGTCGCCTCCAGCTCCTCCAAGCCCTCCATCTCCCCTCCAAGCTCCATCCTCCGGAGGAGCGTACTACGGAGCCGCGCCGCCATGCCCTCATCCACGACGCTATCGTCCCACACGCCCACGCGAGGGAAGTCTGCGCCCGCATCGCCGCCGCCATACATGTAGTGGCCTGCGGGGTTCGGCACGCCCTCATACGGGCGCTGGTTGAGGTAGTCTGAGAGGTGGCCGGACTGGCCCGGCTGGCCCTCGAGGCCGTACGAGTTGGCTAGGCGGGGCGCCCCCGCGGGCGGGCGCAGCGAGGACATCTCGCCGCGGACGGGGACGATGAGGTCCGCAAAGGCGGGGAGGAGGTGCGACGTATAGCCGTTCGTGCAGAGGAGGACGGTGCGCGTGCGGATCGCGCCGCGCGGGGTGTGCAAGACGTGTGGGCGTGTGCCGTCGCCCGGCTCGAGGCGCTCGACGGGCGTGTTGGTTTGCAGGTTCAGCTGCCCGGCTTTGACAAGCTTCTCGAGCACGAAGGCGACGAGCTTGTATGGCCAGAGGCTCGCCGCGGCGGGACACAGTGTGCACCCGACCGCCGTGCTGACGCGGTATTTGGCGAGCTCGGCCTTGTCGGTGACGACCTCGATGAGCTTTCCCATCTCGGGGTCGGCCGCCTTCAGCGCGGCGACCTTGTTCAGCTCGTCTTTGAACATGGCCTCGGAGAAGAACGCGCGGCAGGCTGTCAGGCTGCGCCACTCGCACGGAACCTCGTTCTGCGCTACGTACTCCTTGACCGTGTTGTAGTTCAGCAGCTCGAACTGGGCGACCTCCGCGCCGCGGGCGACAGGGAGGACCTGGCAATGACCTGTGGCGCACAGCTTAGCGTCTCACGCACCTAGAGACGGATGTCATGTACCTCCGTTTCGTCCCGTTGCTCCCCAGCACGCCTCTCTCGCCTCGAGCATCACGATGTTCTTGCCATTGAACCGTGGGTCCTCAGCGAGGAAACGTGCGGCAGACGATCCTGTGATGCCGCTACCAACGATCACCACGTCAGCGTCCGAGGGCAATTCGGGCGTGGTATGGTGGCCCAGCAGGAACTCGTTCGGCTCGCTATGCCAGAACGAATGGGTCGAGTTGGGTACTGGGAGCCCGGATTTCAACTGATCAGGTGCTACAGATGTCATGATGGTGCCCATCAAGGAGTAGCTGTCCAGATACGCTTAAGCTGGGTTCGGTGGATGAGAGTATGAACTCGGAGCCCACCTGCAGATGTAACCGGGACTGGGTGATGTAGCCTGCAGATGCGTGAGACCGGGAGGCTATAGTACAGGCCCTTGTATTCCGCACCTACTTGGCAACATTTGTATCACGGAACGGTTGTGCGCTGCAATTAGTGTACGCAGCGCGATAAGGTGGGACAACTGGTGGGACACGTGTGGAGGAGTTAGTATGAGCTTCGAGCTGACGTGGTTCCGCCGGCATATCATTCGGAATTGCGCAGGCTTAACTGAACCACCTGCCAGTGCGTGACCAGAACAAGCCCACTGCGCTTGACGATGAGCCATTCACAATACATACCATGATATTCAATACTCTCTGGTCGCATGGTTTTATGTTGTTAACGTTCCCGGGCCGCGCTCACGGCCGTGGCCCGTACGCGTAAGGGTTGGCATCGGTCACGGGACTCGCGCGTCTTCGCTGCGCGATCGCATCGTGTACGTCGTGCACTTCTCCCTCCCTGTGTTGCTGTACTTACTGTGTACACTGCATGCCTGCTGCACCCGCTCGCGCTCTTGGACCCGCTCGACGAGCTGCATCTTCCTGCGCGTCCTCAGCGGCGAGCGCGTCACGGAGCAATCTCATGAGCCTATTTAGACCTCGGGCCCGCCTCCCTTGGGCCAATTCTTGAATCCTGACTCGCTGCCTCTCGTTGGGTTGCGATCCGGTCGTTCTTCCGTTCGGACTTTGCAGGTCATCTTGTTTCATTGTTCTGCTCTGCCAGATCGCCCACTTGCGGATCCGGAACGCACGGGCCGCGGGCCGCTAGTCGATTACTCCGAGTCTGGTGGTAGCGTCGACGGTTTCTTGATCTTCTGCACCTCGACGTCGCCCCTCCGCCCACGACTCCAACGAATAGCACACCCGACCAACATGGACTCGGATGAATTCATAGGGGACGTCTCCGCGCTGTACAACGACACCGTCGACCTGCAAGATGACGGCGAGATCCACTACGGCCCGCTGGTCCTCACAGTCGCGCCCAAGGTGCGTGTTGTTCGGGAACCCTTACGTAGATACATGATGGATATCTGGGGACGCTCTAGGATGTGCTTCGCTGCGATGGTGTTGACTGGGTTGTGTAGGCAGGGAAGGTGCGTGATGAGGACGCGGCACTGGCTGATCACGATTCACGATTCACGCCCGCGCCGCACAGGCGAACACGCTATTAGCGGACCACCTCTTCTCGCCCTCGCTCCTCCTCGCAGAGCGCATCGAGCGCGGGCTCATCCCGCTCGAAGCGCAGACCGGTACGTACGCCCCCTCCCGCGCACCCCTCAGTAACGCACCGGACGGACAGTCGTCGAGCTGGGCGCAGGGTGCGCGCTGCCATCGCTCCTCGCGTCCACCCTCTCCCGCCCGCCCTCCCTCGTCGTGCCCACAGACTACCCCGACGCTCCGATCCTCGCGAACCTCACGCGGAACCTCGAGCGGAACGCGTCCCGCGTCTCTCGCGGGTGCACCGTGCACAGCCGCGCGCACGAATGGGGCCAGGACCCCCGCCCACTCCTGTACGTCGACCCTCTCGCTCGCCCCACACCGGGGCCCTCGACGCGACTTAATATTTGAATGCGCCCGCGCAGATCCCTCCTGCCCGACGCGCGCGGGCTTCGACGTCGTCATCCTCTCCGACCTCCTCCACTTCGACGCCGCGCACGCCGCGCTCCTCGCCTCGCTCGCCGCGCTCCTCCGCCGCGCGCCCTCCGCGCGCGCCTACGTCGCCGCGGGCAAGTACACGCTGCCCGTGCACTGCGCGCACTTTGTGCGGATCGCCGCGGAGGCGGGGATCGCCCTGGAGGAGGGCACGGACGCGGGCGAGGACGAGGGCGGGGTCGTGTGGCGTGGGACGATGGAGGTGCGCGGGGGCGGGCTGGACCGGGAGCAGTTGGGGGTGAGGAAGGGGATGTGTCGCTGGTGGACGGGGCGGTGGGCGGATCTGAGCGGTGAGCGAGGGGAAGACGGTGGCGCCTAGGTTCTGCGTTGTCGTGATTGTACAGTCGCAGTAAGTAATGTTCTTTCCCTGCGGCGTCCTCATCAGTGCAGTGCTGAATTGTCAAGGATGGTTCCCCCAAGGGCCAGGGACCACTTAGTTATCGCTGGAGTGAATTGTTGCTGCAGGAAGAGACGGTCTTGCGTTCGCTGTATTGACCTGCGCTTCTGAACTAATGCCGAGCTGCATAACCTGTCCACTGGTGTTTGTGAATACGTTTGTCACTGATTGCTGACAGGGTCTGTACAGGCTGCAACGACGGCGCAGATTCGCTCGCCAGGGTGCTGTTTCGGGGCACCTCGGGGAGAAGCCTCGAGTCCACAGGGGCCAGAGAGATCACTGTCGCGGTATGCGTCGGCTCACGTGCGTTGCGCTACATGCATGCAAGAGTATGTTCTCTACGCCTTGTGCGCGAACGGCGGCGGTGGCAGCGGGTGCGCCTGTCACGGTCCAATTCCGGCAAGCGACACGTCTATGTACGAGATGACGTCACGCATTCAGTTGCGCGTTCTGACGGATGGTTCTCCGGTTCAGAACCACAGCGCGAAGCCCATGTCGCGCGGGGGCAGCCGCGGGGCCTCTCCGGGCGACCGGTGCGCGTCCTTCTGCTCGGCGTGCGGACCCAGATCTAGAGTTGACGGGATCGCTTGTAGGTACGCTCGGCACGTGTATACGTACGCCGCCCCCAGCGGTATGTACGATGCCGGGCCAGACGGCTTCTGTGCCCCCGCTGTACCGAGTACTGACTCCTGTCGTTCTGCGGCCGCTATCGCGGGCCAGCCACCGACGGGCGAACGCGACTGCGATGACGTCGAGGTTACGTCCGTCGACATTCTTGCTATCGACGCATCGTATCGCTGGCAAGACCCTTCCGGATATCTTGTGTGTCAGAGACAGCCGTCCTCCGAGCCTACCTGCAGCATATATGCGTCCGTCATGGACTGTATCAGGCCAGTGGGTGCTGCTAGGAACCGTGACGCACGATAACGATCGTACCGCTCCTCCTCATACAGGCACCGGACACCCAGAACCAGTCGCCAAGACGCTGTGCTGATACTCACCGGCATCCTCGATCGTCGTGCCACAATGGGCAGCGTGCCAGCGAGTCCGTGACGGCTCCGACTGTTGTTGTCAGGCGCCCCACGTCAGCGAAGCTCTCTGTCCAATTCCCTCGGGCTTGCAGCTGGCGAGCAGGGCATGGAATGCGAAGGTGCGCATGCTACAGCACAGCTGGTGATGGATGCTGAGATCGAGACTCGGTGCAGACGTTCCCCGCGTTCTCAGCTGCTGTCTTCAGAGGATTTTCCGAGTCGCGTTCTAGCTACCTGTCTATATGTGGCGCGGTGTTCTTCCGCGAGTACTAACATAAGAACAACATATGCCGGAAGATACTCTGCTCTAGACGGCGGCAACTCTTCGGAGCCCAGCAACACGGTGACGCAGCGCACGCCCAGCTCACATGACGACACGGGCAGCCCGCCACCACGCACAGACATGGATCTCCGACCGCCTTCTGCGCGAGATCCACGGCGCCCTGCGAGCCTCAGGCTCCTGCGTTCTGCTCGGCTCGCAGGATGGACACCGGGGTGCCACGGCGCGCGCTCCGGCTGGCCGTCCCTGGGCACATGCGCCGTCCCCCTCCTCGAGCTCCCTGCGAGGCATCACTCAAATTCATCAGCCAAGGTTCGACGTCGCCGTGTGGTGGCCGACGTTCTGGAATGCAGATGCAGCCCGATTTGGGAGTGGGCGGCCGGGAGATGGTGGCGAGATTGTGCACGTCGAGGGGCCCACCGCGCGATTCGGGCCAGGGTGTCCTGGGCGGCAGACCATCGTCATTGGACATGCACGTTCGACCCTGGTCACGCTTGTCTCGCGCAGGCACCGCTGCGCAGAACGCGCCGGGTCAGTACGGCCAGAACGACTGGTCCTCGAATCGTGACCGTGGCGCGTGGTGGAACGTGAGAGGCTGTGGAAACCCATCCTCGTACTCGAGATCGGTACCCGGCGCGTCGAGCTCTCCTAGGGAACCAATATTGATGTAGGCCTGAGGCGTACTAGTCTTGGCCGAGCAAGCGTCGAGTGTGCTATATGACAGTCCCGCGAACGGTGCAACACACGAATAGCGCACGGGTCGACGAGGTTCCCGCGAAGCCGCGACACTCGACGGATGGTGCGATTTCGAACCGGCGTGCACCCAGGCGCAGTGTCAGCGGCTCTTCTCGAACCCTCCGTGCGAATCCGCGCAGGCGGCCGGGGGGGTGGTGCACTGGCATTTGCAGTGGAGACGGATGGCGGGCGTTCGGTCGCCGATGCCAGAGTCACGGTCCGATTTGCACCTGGGCGGCGAGGCGCGCGGACCGGTTTAATATTATCGAGCTCTGATGAGGTCGCGCACCACGTAGACAGGAACTCATGATCACCGTCGTTGGATCGCAGCCTGACCCGAACACCCCACAAATTTGGTGTGCCACCACTCGTCGCCCCCCTGGGGCCACAGCACCGATCAAAGCATCGTACGGCTGCCATGCGTGTCTCGGGAACAACACAACGCCGCGGGTAAGCTTGATTGGAAAGAGCCGTCCAAAAATGCACGATGGAGGGGGCTTTGGAGCGCAGCGTTTTAGGTGACAATGATAAGTGGGGGCCTAGAGACAGGCCTGTACGTGCTGACGGCGGCTCGCGCCTACCGACTGTACCGCGGTGTCATACTATGGACTCAGCGGTGTGGCTTGCACCCAGGTGCCGACATTGCGACTGCCCTGCCCTGGGGTCCGCGGTAGCGCGCGACGTGAGCGTGTTTACGAGCGGGATCGTCGGACACGCAGCCAGGGCTCTGGCTCGATTGCTGCCTGCCGGCATTGTGTGTACTGCGGCGCGCAGCTGTACATGTTTTCTGTTTTCGCAGACTACGTACGTCACTGGCGTGTCGCCGCCCAGCTGGTGTTGACGTCCTCGAGGGCCGACGTCGCAGGGCCGCCGTCGGGGCTGGGGTGACGGTGACGGGCCCCCGGGGTATTCGAGGTGGCCCTAGCTGGGTAGCCGGCGCATCCGCGGGTGCGGTGCGCTGGGCGCGCCAGCCAGAAAGTCGGCAACGCTCGAGCACCGAGAGGCACCAGGACCCCGGGCAAGGCGCTTAAATGTCCGATCCTGGTGTGGCCATGAACCGCCCGAAAAGGCGACCCATGTACGATCCGCATGTGGCCATAGACCCGCCCCATCTCGCGCGACGTCCGATCCCTATGTGGCCATGAAGGCTGTCATGAACGCATGTCCTATCGGCATGTGGCCATGGCCAGCCTTGTGGTCGCTAGCAGATCTCGGCGGCGAAGTTGGCACCACTACGCGCGGCCTATGGCTACCGCTGAACTCGTCAATCCTAGTTCTCATTTGGGCGAGGTTGAAGACGATTACGTACCCTTTGAAGCGATTTGATGAACGACGCATGCCACCGGTCGTCGGGTTGCATCAACTTTGGACCGACGACCTCCCCTAGAGGATAGATGGGCAGTGGAGAGAAGGTAAGTGCTCGTTCGCATTCGTACTGGTGCACTGATCATGGTACTAGTGGATCCTGGCAAGTCAAAACGGCCATGCGGGTGCTAGGGACGGAAAGCTGTTGGTGCACTGAGGACTTCCAACCCGTTACTCCCAGTGGCTAGCGGTCGCCGGCCGCGTATGTTTTCATGTTGTCAGTTGATCGCTGTACAACGTCGTCTCATGCATTTGTTTCCCCAGGGTGCAACCTATATGCTGAAGTCTCAAAGGCTTTTACTCTGACTTGGCCAATGAAGACGAAGCTGTGAAGCTATTACCGGTCATTGACGGTGTCCCGCAATCTGTTCACGAGCCCAGTGACACGGAATCTGAGTGCAGATGCAGCCCAGCAGATACTCCTTGGCCAAGGTGTGTGTAGTATAACTTGCTATCGTCCTCCAGGGGCCGCGCTAGCCAGCTTACTCACTTCCGTGTACAGTCATGACGTTTTATGCCAAGGGAGATGGTCGTAGAGCCAAACATGACTGGGTACCATCGGCGCACAGCATTGTCTTCGCCCTCTTCCACAGATCAATCTACACTCCAGTCGCATAGCCTCGCATGAATGCGACGACGTTCTTGCGCATCCCGCGGACCCATGTCATTATGTCACTTGGCTCGTTTGCTGCTGAGATCAAGTCCCAGGAAATGTGCTTTGCTGACAGCTCGCCAGTGCAGATAATTGTCCTTGGTGAACGCGTGTCCCTTCTCATGACTACTCTCAGGGACCGGGAAAGGGACATCTGTATCGCAGTCAAGACACTCGGCCAGCTTCCCCGCCCATGACGGAAGCCAAAGGTGTTGGTATCTACAGTCGAATCAACCATATCCGACAAGAGGAGCAGTGACGCGAGCGACGACTCCGACGATGATGAGAGCGATAGGTAGTAGCTTTTCCCGTAGTGTCCTACGCTCCTGTGTGTCGTCTAGCACACGTACCGACTTTTTGGCGATTTTTCCGGATTTTCTGCGATTTTATAGAGGTCCGATCCATTATGTGGCCATAACGCACCCCTCAAGCGTAGGTCCGATCCTGGTGTGGCCATGACCCAGGCCAAAGCTATGTGGCCATAAAGGGCCAGAATCTGGGGATTTCGGATCGGACATCTAAGCGCCTTGCCCGGGGTCCTGAGGCACCATGCACGACCCTCGCGTCGACGTGCGGGCGGGCAGTGTTCCGCCTGCACGCGAGAGGGACTTCGCGGAGGGCGGCACGTAGAGGCGCAGACGAGGGGTCCGAGGGGCCCGGCGTAGATGGGAACCGGGTTGCGCTGCCCAGATGCGCTGGTCGTCGACGCGGGGGCCTCGCGGCGCCTGACCGGGGGCGGCGGATTACGTCCCTCCGTCGGTGGATGGACGTCGCACGTCGAACGTCGAACGTCGAACTCTAACTCTGAGCTTGCGAACACGGCCGCGAAGCTACAAGGACGGAGCACTCCGATGCCAGGACCGTGGGCCGTGCGCACCAGCTGTACCTGGCCCGGGAGAGCACCAGCTGTATCGGAAGACTATCGATAGCTTCGACGGAGGATAGCCAGGTCGGAGTCAGGTTGTGGCGCACGTCACCCCGCCGGGTCCTCTACGTGTGCAAACGCTCGCGCGCACGGATCTGGAAGGTCCGTGCGCTGCACGAGCACGCGCCGATATGCAGCATCATGCGGCGAGTTTCGCAGGCCGACGTGCGTCCTGCGAGAATCCGTACGTCGCCTTGCGAGCCCCGCACGCTATCCGCCACCAAAGCAGATTCGATTTTCGGTTCGCCGCCTGAGACGCGGGTGTGATCCATGGCCAGCGTCGCGCCTCGTTCCCGCCGTCTGTGCCGGCGCACGGAGCTGCCAGTGAGGTGGTCCGCGGCCCACATTGATACGTCTGCGAGGGCAGACGACGGGAAGCACAGAGGAGATGATTGTTAGATTGGACGTTCGCGATCGCAAGGGCCTGATGGACAGTGGCCGGCCACCTCGAGCCTATTCGCTGCACTGACTCATGTGAGGGCAGTCAGCGAGAGGGCCCGCGGGGTCTGCCGGGAGACGACGTCCTGGCCCGGTGTGACGCGTGACCACTGGGTTCTACGATGGATCATGGATGGAGGTCAGTTAGGCTCCGGGTCGCATTCAGCACGCTGATGGACGTGACTCACCGGCGATGACAGGCATACAGCCCCCGTGCGTACCTTCACCGGGCTGCCCGGTATACAGACACTGAGTTTGCTGCCAACAGCGTTCCTTGTTCAACTGCGTAGCGCCCGCGCGTGACATGTGGCGGACGAGCGCTTCCGCCCCCCTCAGAAAGCCTCCGACGTAGAACATTGAACAAAGTCAAACGCAGCGCGCGAGCGGATGGCAGCCCCGTCTGCCACAGAGTCCGACTCGCAGGGATATCACGGCCGTGTCGAAACGTCGGCGACCCGAGCCTGCGGTACGCGCGAGCGACACCCTATCGCTATCGTGCCATCGCACTTGCATAGCAGCCCGTCAGATGCGTGGCGCCCCCAGTCGCGACCGTGACGCACGCGCGCGCCGCCCGAAGAAGCAACGCGCGCGACGGAACGGGACTGACAGTGAGTTGCCGGAGAACAGGGCGCACCTGACCGCCGTCGCGTCGCACATCGCGTGGCGTCGACACAATATGCCTCGCCGGCTCAGCCACACTGCAAGTTCTGGGAACCGCGTGAGGGAGCTGGGGGGCGCGGCGGAAGTCCGGTTGCCCTGCGCGCGGTGTGGTGCGGGGCACGCGCGCGACGATCGGTGCGGCGAAGCCTGCGCACGTTGGACGGGTGACTTGTATGCCGGGCGGATTTCGATATGGACCTCGTTGGCTGGGCGATGTCCAACAGCCCGTCACGAACTTCAAGTTGGAGGCAGTGGACGCACCGGGGCGCTGTCTCGAGTGCCCTGCGTTTTTCGTCGGGGCGGATGATGATCAGTTGCAATCGATACGCTGTGGCACAGCCTGCGCCCAGCCATATCGATGTTCCACCGCACGTCGCTGTGTGTTGTCGGCCACAATGTCTGCGGCCGTCAACAGGACACCTCGCTGCGACTCCAGAACTGCAGCAACAACTCGGATGCGACGGCCCACCCTCCTCCTTAGCCCCCATGCACTGGCAGCACGGCGAAACTAAGACCCAGAGGCCGCATTGATGCCCGACTGCCAAAAAGCATTCGCGAACAACCCGAGCTACGCCGTGCAAATGGAGATCGTGGGGCCGAAGCCCGCCACTGCCGACCAGGCTGCGTCCCTGCCGCATCAACAGATAATATCGCGCGACTCGGAGGCGCGTGTGGATCGATACCAACGACGAATACACGCTGTAGATCATACGTGGTAGGCCCTGATCCAGCAGGATTCCATTTTCGCCCGACCGCCGCCTATCTGCGCGAAGAACGAGGGGTCAGTGGAGAATCACTCTCACTGTCGAAAGACTGGGAAGGCGTATTTGACCACGGTCATGGAGGCTCTGCGCATCCATAGAGCATTAATTCCACCGTGTCCCGGCGGCTTCGCGTTGGCAGTACCTTATCTGCGCGCACAGACGGTGTTCTGGAACCTCTGATACCGTGCAGATTGGAGTCTGTGGGGGATCTGAGCAGGTCCCACGGAGAAGGTAGAACTTGTCTTCTCTACCCGTCCGCTGGAAGAGATTGAACCGTCACGATGGTCATCAGGTCGGCCGAAAAAGCACGCACAGAGTCCAGTGTCGCGGCAGACGGTCGGACCTCCCCTGCGCGCGACTCCGCGGCCGGAAGTGTGTCTGCAGGATCTGCTCTCCGCGCCAGTTTCATCCACGTCGACAGACACCACGCACCGGCGGATTCCCACCTCCCCGCAATCAAGGTGCTTCTCGCACTCCGATGGGCCCGCCGAACGTTAGCCGTGCAGCGTTGGACCTGAAGGACGTCAGCTCCGAGGATCCTCGACGGATGCACGACTTCGGGCCGTCGTGCGATGGAGATACGTCCGTCAGGCGTAGTGCGACGCCGACGCGCTCACCATGGGCCAGGCTCGCATTTCGCGTCCAGCTATGGGTCATCAGGCCCACGGTAGGCGGGCCAGGTCGAGTCCGCCTACCGCCCGCCTGTTAGCTCCCAGTGCACGAGCGCGCCGCCAGCGTCCCAAGACAGGTCCGTGCTCTGCGCAGGTGCGCATGCGGCTTGCGCCCGCGCCGGAGACAGTGTCGCGCGACGTGCATGCCGGGCGCAGTACAGGCCACAGACGGCGCGCGCATACAACCATAGGCTGCTCAATCATATCTGTCCCCCTCCCGGCCTGGCGCCGTCTCCGCGCGGTCGGCCCACGCGGGAAGGTACGAGCGCGCCAGCCCCAGGCCCGGGTCCCAGCCCCGACTTGCAGGTGCGTGCTCGCAAAGCGGCGTGCGTGCGGACTCGGATGTGTGCGCGCCTCGTAAACCCCCCGCGGCGACGCTTCTCGCGGCGAACGCAGCGCGGCGCCAATCCGCGAGGATCGCGCGCGGGGCCTGTTGCAGCGATGCGAGTGCACCCGTCGGAGAGGGCGCTGCGGGGGCGGGCGATTGGCGATCATAGTTAGGCGTGAGCTCAGGGTCTGCGGGCTGGTGATAGCGGGTGTACGTGTTCGTGCGTACGTACATGCGAGAATTCGAGCAGCGGCTGGTTCGCTGGTTCGCCGGCCGCACTGTGCCCAGGGATGTCGGGCGCGCTGTAGCCGACCCACTGCGCTCTCCGCCACAGAGGGCCGAGCGCAGCGGAGCCTCTCTCGTGCGGTCGGCATACGGCGGCAGGAGCGCCATGTGGTATGCGCTCATGCGAGGTCAGGCCATACCGCGGCCGGCGAGCGCACTGGGCGACGGACTGGCGGTCTTCCCTCTTCCCTGCGCCCAGTCAGTGGGCGTCGCGCGGTCGACTTGGGTGCGGTTGTGGTCCACGCCTCCCGCGACGCACGATCGCCAGACGGGGTCCGGTTCCCTGGCTATGTGGGTGTGGGCGCGGGCCACCAGCCTCTGGGTGCACGACGCATGCATGCACGACGCGCGTGGCGGGCGGGCGCACGTGCGCGTGGGCCGCCTCGGCATCGCAGGACATGGAAGGGGCGCAGGGACACCAGCACCCGACCTCGCGCGCGCGCGACAGGGAAGCCAGGCGGGAGGGGCGGATCGCGCGCCAGCCGAGGCCGGGCGCACGCCACGCCGCGCCGGACGTCCATCTTCTGGTTGGAAGCTAACAGTAACAGCCTGCGACAGCGCTTCGCGGCGGGATTCGCAGGCCTCCTGGCTGGACTGAATAGACTCATCTGATATGAACGTTAGCGTTTGGACATTGCGTGCGGGCAGCGATCTGCGGTGGCGCGTGGCTTTTCGTCGCGAATGGCGATCGTGCGGCGAGCTCGAGGCGCTGTGGTCGAGTGGTCAGTGTCGCCTGCGAGCACGAGAGAGAACGACGGGGTGCGCAGGGGATGGAGACATAGGAGGATGGGGACGAACGGATGGGGATGAGATGGAGATGAAGTGCAACGTCGTGTTTCACGCCCGTACACGATCGATCTCGTCGCACTCGGTACGAGATAGACGCCGCACCACTGCGTGTGTTTAGGATCATCCCGCACTCGTACGTGCCGTGCCTGACACGCAGGTGATCAAACTGGGCGAGACACGGATGATGGGCTGACCGTCAAACCCTCAGCCGCATTACGCACACTGCTGGGCACGGCGGGGGAGAGAGGGGGGAGGCGAGGGCGCGCGCGAGCAATTGCGGCTCGCGCGAGGAAGGGCAACACGGTTGGCTCGCGCATCCCGCCGGGACGGAAGCTTTCGGTGCAGGTCGCGAGCCTGCGGCGGACGAGACGCGCAGGGAGGGTCCACGCCCAGGCCGCAGCGCAGGGCTGTATGCGTGCAGCGCGACGGGGGCTGGGCCCTCGCAGCCCGATGACTTCACCCCACCGCTGCGCGCGCGTTGCCACTGTGTGCACCGACAGGACGCAGACGGGTGCGCACCAGGAACGCTGCCCTTCGATCGGCCGCACCGTGCAGGACGTAACGAACAGCCTCGGCCGACCTTCTGCCAGCACGTGGCGAGGCTCGGAGCCAGCGACGATGCGGCGCGCGGAAGACCAGCGGGCGCGATCTCAGTCTGGCGTTTACGTGTAAGTGCAAGGTTTGCAGAGCCGGCGATGGGCCCGGAGATCGCTGGCGCCGCCCGAGATTCCGTCAGGGCGGGAAGATCAGGAAGGCGAGGAGGCTCGTTCTGTGGCTGATGGGTGCGTCGGTTGAGGATGGCGAGCACCGACCGGGCGGCGGTTGGGTGGCGGGACGCGTCGCGGGGTTCCAATGTGCCGGCGGAGTGTGGCGGGCGGTCCGGATAAGGGAATTTGCGACACCGCGCGGCGGCCCCGGCGATCTGGTGGGTGGTGGGTGCACCCACCCGCAGATCGGGATCGCAGCGTCGTAGAACGGGCTTGGGAGGAGTGCAGCAGCACGGCTGGGCGAGGGGCCCGCAGCGGGGATGCGGCGGCACGCCCCGCGCGAAGCCGCAAACGCAGTGGATCGACTCGAGAAGACTGCCTTTTATGGGCAGGAGCAGCAGGCGGCGTGAGGGGTGGGGGTGAGTGACAGATGGGATGGGACTGATGGTCACAACGCCTTCTGAGGTCGTCGCCGCAGATTCGCCCGTGCCTGCCCCGGATATTCGCAGAAATCGCAAGCTCGGGTTGCCCGCCGAAGCGCACGCGTGGATGTGCCCTCGGTGCGCTGCGCCTCCCGCGTCCCTCATATACGCCCGCCACCCTCCCTCAGCCTCCCGCCCCCGGCCCCTGCTGCCAGCAGTGTCTGTCCGCTCCACGCCCGCCACCGTCCCGATCGCCGTCTGTCACCTGCCCCGATGTCCCTCCCCCACTTTGCCCACGACCGCGCCACCGCCATGGCCTACTACAACGACGGCAGCGCGATCTACAGCGGCGTCCAGCACTACTACCCGCCCGGCCCCAGCGTGAGCCCCGTCGAGCACGACGACTACCCCGCCGGTGAGGCGTCCTACATTCCCGAGAGGCCGCACTGGCAGGCCCAGATGTCCCCGTCCTCGTCGTACACCACGTCCGTCCACCCCTCCGACTACTCGTCCTCGTCTTCCCAGTCCATGACTTATCCGTCCGCGTACGCCGCGGCCTCCCAGCGCACCGGCCTGCAAGACCCCTTCGCCGCGTCCCCCTCGTCGTCCGCCCGCACCTACGCCTCCCCCTCCCTCTCCCAGTCCTCCTCCGCCACCACGCCCACCCTCCCCCACCTCCAACGCGTCTCCTGGGCCCCCGGCCAAGCCCCCGCCAGCGCGCTCTACATCGTAGACCCCGATCCCGACGCCGACGCCGAGCCCGCGCGGGCCTACCCGCAGGTCAAGACGGAGGAGGAGGAGCTCGAGACCGGCTTCATCTTCGAGCTCGCGTCGGACACGCCGCCGTCGCTCGCGACGAACCCCCTGCTCGACAGCATGCCCGAGGTGCCCCTCCGCGCGACCCAGGCGAGCAAGGAGATGCGCCGCCTCATGGGCGCGTTCCGCCTCGACCCCTTCGCGATGCACAACGGCGTCAAGAGCGCCGCCAGCCAGAGCGTCCCCGTCGGCATCGAGGTCGGCCCCCTCCGGGAGCCCCCCGTCATGTTCGAGTGGCAGGCCGAGCTCGACTGCCCCCTCGTGCCCCAGAGCCCGCGCTGGTCCCCGGACTCGCAGATGCAGACGTACGACGAGGAGGAGATCAAGTGGACGCCCGCGCCGTCGATGGAGGGCTATGGAGACGTGTATAACAACGGCGACGACATGGACGCGGATGTCGCGTTCCAGCCGGTGATGACCCCCGCGCAGGCCGTCGACTGGGGCGTCGGCTACAGCGAGCAGCAGAGTATGGTCCCGACGTCGTCGGCATACCCCGTGCAGCCGCTCTCAGGCAGTGAGTACCCACTTTCCCAGTCGACCGTATCACAGCCTCTGACGATGATCTATTCAACAGTCTTCAACCGATCCGCACACGCGTCCTCATCGCAGGCGTCGATATCCCGCTCCCTACCTTCCCTACCACAGCCCCAGTCATCCATCTTCTACCGCCAAGCCCAAAACTACTCGCTCGCCTCCCCCTCGCACGCCCTCCCCTCTCCCACCGCCCTCGCCTCCCCCCCGCTCTCCCACTCCAGCTACGCACAACGCAGCGCCCCAGACCTGTACTACCGCCAGCACCACCAGCCCGCCCAGCCCGCCGCCTCGTCCGCCTCCGCCGCGATGCGCGTCTCCGCGCTCATGTCCCCCGCCGCGCCGACCCTCGCGCGCCGCGCGCCGCTCGAGTACCCGCAGACCCATGGCGCGTCGGACCCCGCGGCGCAGTACGCGAGCCCGAGCCCGCCGTCGTTCTCGAGCGGGAGCACCGCGGGCGGCGGTGGCGGGGGCGGGGGCGCGCGCTACCGCGGGGACGACTCGCTGGCCTGGTACCGCCGCTCGGCGCTCGCGCTCGAGGCGTACACCGCGTCGGCGTGCACATGACGCGCGTCTGGGCGGGTGATGTGCGCACGGCTGCGATGCTGCTCGGGGCTGTGGCGGCGACGGGTGGCAGATGCGCGGTGACGGATGGAAGGCCGGTGACGTGCGGGCTTGGTGGGAGACGGGCCTCGATCGGGCGCGCGGCGTGCGTCATCACTGTTCGTCCAGCTCCGGTGTCCACGATGGACGGGAAGTGCCACGTGCGGGGAGGCGCCGCGGTCGTGTCCGTGCTGCTCGGAGACGACGGCGGCGGTCTTTGGTCTTATTTCTTGGATTATAGTATGCTTTCGTCGTGTCGTCGCCCTGGCTCGTCACTCTCCGCTGTCCTATTGCTCTCTCTCGCTCTCCGTATGACCCCGTCTGTGCATCCTCATGTTTTGGTACAACGCGGTGAGCCGGTATACCTGTCTCTCGTTCTGGCTTCGCGTACGGACGATCCTGTTGTTATCATCGCCGTCGCTTGTGAGGTTTATCGCGTAGTCTGCTCGTCTTTACCCATCGATTGCACTGTATCTGTATTACCAACCGCTACCCGTTATGACCTCTAGACAAAAGCCTTCTATACATATCTCATATGAATATCATGCACGCGCGCTGCGACTCGCCTCACCATCGTCGTCATCGTGTGGCAAACTGTCCGTAGCATCGAAACGTGGACGCTGGACGTTCGGAAGCTCTGCTTGGTGCATGGGTCAGGAGACGAACCTCATCCACCTCCTCCGACTCCACAGCACGCCGCAACGGTGCCGACGACGCACTCGGCTATGGCTCGACGCGCGTGATGTGCGTCCACAACTCATATCCAGATCCCCACCATCATCCCGGATCCAGATGCTCCCGCGAAGCCGCGCGAACGATGATGCCACATCCCAGGCTGCGTGTCTCGCGGCGGAGTTCGCTGGGTTCCGCCTCTGAGTTCTGTCGCTCCGCGCCCGGGGCAGTGTTGCACCGTGCGCGGTGGAAGCACGCACCGGACGTTCGCGCAGGGCACACGTGCGGAGCCTCGGAATGCAGAGATCCTGCCCGCCGGGATGTCTGGCAGCGTTCGTCGACTATCGCGAGGATGACCACGGGTGGCGTCGGACCTCGCGGGCTCCGCGCCAAGATTGGACTGGACTGGTGTCCTGTGGTGAATTAAACCGTGCGCGGCAGACCGGCGTGACACACGAGTGGGGAGACCGGGCCATTTCATAGGAATTGGTCGTCCAGGCGCTTGCTGCCGTCTTCTCCAGACGAATAACATAATCTGTCACGGAGACGCGGGAAGTGGGGATAGAAACAGAAGGGGCTCGCAAGATACGTACGGATATGAGTCATCGAACACGACCGTGGCGGCGTGCGATGGAGCGGAAGAGGGCGCGACTGCTGCTCGTACCATAGCCAGAGCCTGTGCGATGAGTCGATCCATTCGACGTTCGAGTTTCGCGTTGGCGTGCCGACATGCAGTGGTAACCCGGCTCGGTAAGTCCTGATAGATGGAGCCTGAGGAGCCGGAGGGGCGCGTCCCGGGCCCTTGGATCGCGAGGAAGATACGGCTGGATAGCACCATTCTCGGTGCGATGGCAGCCTACGTACGCGGGAGACCACAGACAGGCAAGGTTCCTCGCTGCAGGATGCAGTCGGCGCGATGGATTCCACCGCCACGTACATACGTACAGGCACAAGGAAGCAAGAGCCGGGTGTGCAGCACGCCCTGCAGGGCGACCACAAGCTGCCCCGTGACACTCTAGGCAGCTCAGGGCCGCCTCCCTCCTCCATGGTTCGCCCACTCGTTCCAGGAAAAGATCTTCGCGGCGGACACGCCGATGGGAAGAACTATCGCTGTTTAGTTACCGGCGAGGCGACGAGTCGGCACTCCGAAAACGTGATAGAGACACCTGATTTCATTGCTCTGGTGAGACGAACCATCCGCGCCCCATAGCCCGCCTGCATCGTTTCTTGTCGACACCGGGGCCGACATTCTACCACAACCACTGCCACGAGCAAATATCGCTTCAGGCGCGCCTCCAACGCCGAAATGCTCTGCTCGAGTGAGCAACACATGTATTCGGACATGGCGCGTTCGGACGCGCCTGGTCTCGCCGCCCTACGTCGCCGCCCTCAGAGCGGAGGCAAGGACGCGGACGCCACGCGTGCATGTGGGACAGGCGCGTCTGGGTTCGCGACATGTCCGAGCATTTCGGACTCGGGAGCAGTTCACGCGTAGGCGTCTGGCACTGGCAGTGCGCAGCTGAGGGGATGAAAGTACGTACTGTCGCTATCGGGGACAATTATCCGCCCGCCGAATGATAGGCTACCTAGTCGTGGATGGGCCGGCCGGAATATACGCTGTTGAGCGGCCTTGAAATTCGTGCTGCTTGCGGCTCCCTGCGGTGCGGTAGCAGCCTGGAGTGGTAGATCGTTATGCAGCCAGTACGGGGAGCGATCGCGGGAGAAGGTTACTGAACCCTCGAGGCTGATTTCAACCCTGTTCGACTACCCTTGCGACGCAGGGCCTTGCGGTCAGCGAGTAGAAGTGCAAGATACGAGTGGGTAAAGGTGCATGTGAGAGATTAGAAGGAGCTGCGAGGGGTTCCTGGCGAGCGCTTGAAAGAGACGAACATCATACTTACTGGCCGTCCTAGAGCCGCGTTGGAGCAAAGGAACCGATGCGAAGGATCGCCCTGAAAAGTTTAACGGTGACTTTCTGGCGCATGTACATATAACGACAGACGACCGGTCGATACGCGCGTATGCGGTGCGTGTTGGAGGGTTGCCAATGCTTAGCTAAAGCTGAGGCGCAGCTAAATATTGTCGTAAGTACATCCACACGCAAGGGAACAAATCGCTAGATAAGACTTAGCGTGCCTAGCCCTATCGACAATAGGTGATGCCATGCTGCCCACGGTACCAGCTTCGCGGTGATGGGACGGTACCGCTCGGTAGGACGCTTCGCGGTATCAGAGAGTAATGTGGATGACTTGACGAGAGGCATCTCATCCAAGCGCATATCGCCGTAGCTGTCGAAAAGGCTTGCATCGAGCGCCAGGCTTACGCGCATGAGCTAAAGCTAGGACGAACGCAGTCTTCGTCGCCAGGAGGTCGCCACTAGCTGGGATGCCACACCCAGCACTCATTAATGCCGTAGTGGATCGCAAGTGAAGCTGAAGCTGCTGGAAACCGATGGATTGGGTTGCAATTGAACACATGCTCCGTAGCAATGAGGAGCGGAGTTAGTAGTATGCTTTGATTGATCTATGTAGTGAAAGTGAGTGGGAAGACAAGAGATGCAGAGAACTCGAAGACGCGCCGCAGTGGATCGACACGGGTTGCACCTGGCTAAAAACATGCGGCTGTGTGCCACCAGCGTCCGCGTCCACGCCGAAGTTCAGAGCGAGGCTAGCAGAACGACAGTGGACACCGGTTCCTCGGGTCGCTCATATACGCAGCAAACCCTTCCAGCTAGTGCGGACCAGGTTTCTCGACAGAACTGTGTGTTGTGCGCTCGAAGGAACCTAACCGACCCTGAGGTAACAGACGTGCTTCAGGGTCTGAGGCGGCTGTTCCCGTGAACGACGGGATCTTTGCCCAGCATACCTGTTGCGGTAGCTACCATATCACCAACACAAACCGAAGGGTTACATTACTGAAGAGTGTTTGAGACATCCTACCAATGGCATAAAACGCGGTGAGTCCTGTGAGCCTTGCAACTGGACTAGCTCTGAGTACACACTGGGTGTTACGTTGCGACAAGTGGCTACTATGTTCAAGTCAGTACTTTAATACTGTGTGAGCATCGCGTGCGACTTGAGCTGAGGACTGGCGAGCAGCGCGGACGCGGAGGCAGAAACGACGAGGATGGAGGTTGGGAGGCAAGTGATCGTCGGCCCCGCCATTGCCATGTGGCGCGCTCCATTGCACATTCCCTTTTCGGGCCGCGAGCGCCAGCCACGTGCCCGAGGCAGGGCCCGGCCGGCGGTTGTTCACGGCACATGTTTCACAGCCCACGCAACCCACGCGCTCGCTGTCTGACCCTCCTCGCCGACACCCACGACGACCGCCACCCTACTTCCGCCTTGTCACCCTCTGTATCACCTACTCATCTGCTGTACCTCTACTCACTCCTCTGCGTGTACGACAAACGACCCTGGACGCTGTTCATGACCGAGAACCTCTATGGGCGCCGGCGGAGCGTGGACGTCGGTGGGCTCGCCCTTGCCCTCAATGACGGCCAGTCGGGCCATGGCTGGGGAGGCTGGGAGGACGCAGACGACAGTGGTACGAGGTATGGAACGTGTCATCTTCAAAGTCGCGTGTTCCCTCTGTATCAACTGCAACCGCACAGATATGCCGAAGTCCTGATTGACGTCCGCGCACACACGGAGAATATCGTGAACGTGGATCCGACGCAGTCGTGAGTGTCGAAGTTCTCGCTTTCCTTGCTAGGATACGACAATATCGCGAACGGTCGCGCTTGCAGTCCTTCGGTCATTCGTACCGCCCCACTCAGACATCGAGAATCCACGCGACAACCGAATGTGACTAAGGTCAAGCGGTAGGACCTATGATGCATTGCCAGCTGCATACGTTCTTATTCTATGGCTCATCTTTCCATGTTTATTGCGACGCGCATCTTGAGACATTTCGTACCGTGACCGTGTCGTCCGGCCTCCCCAGTCTCAGACTTTTCGCGCGCAGCAAGTAGCAAGTCTGCTGTCGGCTGTGCGCTGCCATAACACGGCTTCATAAGCGGGTTGAATCCGCTAGTGCGCATAGGTACTCTCGTGGCTACTCTGTGCTTTTCATCCTGCGCGGCGTTTGTGTGGCTTTGCTCGTTAGGCACAATTTACTACACGGCGCCTCAGTCTGCCGCACAGACGCACTTGTGCTAAATCTTACCGCTCAATTCGCCTGCGCGTAGACTAGTCTTACTCAGCAGGCAATGTCATGTCTTCGTGTCAACTAATCTGTGCTTAGGCCCCCGTTTATTGAGGCGGAGCCCGTGACACGCGATCGTTTAGTCGAATCTTTGGGGAGCTGGAACTTTGAACCGCACAAGTTGCCGGAAGAGCAGGTGGTCGCGTGCTCATATATCCTCTTCGAGGCATTGTTCCGAATAGAGGGTATGCAGGAAGCAGTGGGAGTCTCTGTAAGTAAGTGATGTTCCTCTGTCCAGCGCCGCAGCACACAGTCTCCCCGCCTTGGTTCTCTTACCCGCGTTGTTCTCAACGCGGAGGGATCCACGCGAACGATCGTCTGAGACAGTTTCGCTGACTCATTACTTCGCAGACTCTCTTGGAGGCTTCCTGCAACATCTACGACATATGTATCGCGAACCGAACTCCTATCACAACTTCCACCACGCATTGGACGTCTTCCAAGCGACATATCACTTCCTATATCGAGCGGGGATGGTGCCACCAGTCTCCATAGTATTACAGCCAGACGTACGGACATGGAGACGAGACCGAGCCAGTACTGACGGCCATCTATTGTCATGTCTAACAGAACAGGATCTGTTGGCACTTCTTATCGCTGCAATAGGCCACGACGCCGGACATCCGGGTCTGAGCAATGCCTTCATGGTCAATACTTTTCCACATGCCTCCGCGGGTGCATACTCACGCCCGCTTCACAGAAAAACGCCAAGACGCCCCTAGCGGTGGTCTATGACGACAAGTCCGTGCTCGAGCAGATGCACTACTCACTCGTGCTGCAAGTCATGCGGCATAACGGCCTCGCACCACTGCTCGACCGGCCTGGGTCGGGGCAGGCGATGCGAAAGCTGTTGCTCGGCACCGTGCTCGCGACGGACATGAGCGTGCACGCGGAGTTCATGGCGAACTTCCAGGAGCTCGTCGCGGGCCACGACGTAGGTGAGCACAAGCGCAGAGTGCTTGTCTGCCAGGCGTTGATCAAGTGCGCGGACATCAGCAACCCCGTGAGTGCTTGCGTGTCCGGTGCGGGGCGTGTGCTGACTGATGGCGGTGTTTGGTAGAGCCGGCCGTACAACGTCTCGAAGCACTGGGCGGCTGCTCTTGAGTCAGAGTGGACGAGCCAGCTGTTGTTGGAGCAGCACTTGCACCTTCCTGCGACGGTGAAGCCGTCTGATCACCCTCTTGGCCAGGCGAAGGGCCAAGTGTTCTTCATCAGTGCATTCGCGAAGCCCCTCTTCGAGCTTGTAGCACAAGGCATCCCAGGTAAGTACAACATGTCCATTCGAATGTTTGTTCGTCGCATCGACATCACTTGTACCACAGAGTTGGCAGAGTTTGCCCAGCAATGCAGAGAAAACCTTGCAATATGGACAGAGCGCTCCGAACAACTCACTATGGGATCCGATGAACAAGCGACGCCGGAGTCCAACGCAATACAGACACAGCGCGTGGATGAGTTCCTCTCTGCATTCCCGCCTACATTACCCGACCGTTTTCGCATACCGGAGGAGCCATTATCGCCACTCCTGTCGAATCCCTCGATTTCGTCGTCACACTCATCTGGCTCCAGCCACTACGAAAGCTGCGAGTCTGGCCCTCCGTCCCCTTCTGCATTGTCACCCGTGCCCACGCCACAGTCTCCATCCTTCCCCCACGCGCGCATTGACATCAGCACGCCCTCCTCGTCCCAACCCATGCACAGCCGCCCGCCGAGCATCACCTCCGTTAGCTCGTACAGCACACAGGCGAACGACGCGACTGCTGCTATCCGCGCAGCGTACAAGGCAAGCGTGCGCAAGAAGAAGAGCTTCCACCGCAGCTCGTGGAACCCCACTGGGAGCGCGAGCACGGGCGCAGGCAGGGGTTACGCGTTCGCGCAGACGTTCGTGTCGCCCGACGGGCCGGGGTCGCTCACCGCGGACAGCTCGCCCCTGAGTACGCACTCATCGAGCCCGCTCACGCCGACGTCGCCCGCGACTATCGCGCCCACGAACCACCGGCCGAGCCCGCTCGGCCCCGCCGCATGTAGCCAAGAGACATAGATGTGCCTGTGCCCTGGACGCTGCGTTGCCCACATGGACTGACTTGAAGGTCTGAAGCACCGAAGCATGGCTGTATCACCTAGTTCTCGCTGTCCGTCTCCGTCTTTTGCTCCTCTCTCCTCTCTCGCTCGGTGTTCGTGTTCGTCGTTTGTGTGGCATTGGCATGTACAAGGAGCCGCTCGTTCTGGTCTTCGTCTTCTCTGTGCGTGATCGGCCCGGCAGGGGTTGTATGTAGGGTGATGTTGACTTGTTGGCAGGAGATCCTCGAGCGCGCCCTTGTTTTGCTGCGCAGTGGGGCTATACCGAAGTAGCTTGTTGTATCTTTAGGCCCGTTCCGTTCCTGTGTGCTCATCTCAATCAATTGTGCTATTCGCCCCCGCTGCAGTTCGATCGATCGATGTCTGTAGGTACATACGACGCCCCGTCCTCTGGCGAGAGAGCTCCTGGAGACACCCGTGTTTGTTGCTCGTTCAACTGGGGCATGCGAGGAGTGCGGGAGTGTGCTCGGAGGCCCCGCTGCAATTCGCCGACCATGCTTCACGGACCTGAGCTGAAGATGGAAGTATGGAATGCCTGGTATATTGTGCGAATGAGATCTGTGCAAGGTCTGTGTGAACACCGCTTTGTTCGTTTCGTGTGTCCTTCGGTAGAAGGACCGATGCCAGACCATCATATAAGTGATACCGTGACCAAGACGGCTGTATGATAGGCTGTTTCATATTTCGAGTGGGTCGGACATTCAAGTTAAATTCTGCACTTGAAGCCATCTGCACTGGCTTCGCAAGCATGAGCCTGAGGATGCGTGTCACCACTGAACGTGAACCATTGGTTATCCACATCCCCGTAATAAACAGTGTGTATAACATCGTAGGCGCAGGCTCATACAACTAACTATCTACAACGCAGATGAAAAACGCATGTAGTTGAACTGCTGACTGCGGCGCCCTAGTAGGTGCATCTCCTTCAAAATATAGATACAGAGTAAGGACATAGTTGAAGTCATCCAACTACACAGTGACGCTCTATTACTGAGCACGCAGCCTTGAAGCTTTATGCCCCGAGTGGACATGTCATCGAACGCCACACATGGATGTGTTTGCGAAGGGCGGCTCACGCCTCCCTATCGTGCTCTGCGACGATGCTTGGTTCCTGTGAATGTCATATGAGATTGCTGTGCGAAGAGATGCGTGAACAGCAATGACACGTCACACTTTGTGCTGACAGAGGTGCCTTGGCATGCTTGAGGTGGTTCATCCATCCTGTGGGCTCTTCTCAGCACCTGCGGACTTGGACTCGTCGTCCACAAACAACGCGAGGCGATCCTTCTCCCGTTTCGGCAGCGCGTCCACGTCTAACGAGACGCTACCAAACAGTTCCTCCTCAAACCTCTTCAGCTGCTCCAGGAAGCCGGAGTTCGGCGACACCTGCGGCCTCGCTCTCACAACCTGTCCGAGCGCGGCCTTGAGCGGCATGTTGTGCGACCTCATCAGGTACGCAACGACGAGCGTCGGCGAGCGCGATATGCCTGCAGAGCAGTGGACGAGGATCTTTCCCTTACCACCGCTCTTTGCCTTCACCGCGATGGCACCGTCAATCAGCTTGCACGCCTCCTCGGTCGCTTTGGAGATAGACGACGTGGGTGAGTCGTTCAGGGAGAGGCGGTGGTAGATTACGCCTTCGACCTTCTGTGCGGGGGTCGAGCCGATGCTGAGGACGTGCGTAATGGTATTGGCGGAGAGGAAGGCCTTGTTGGAGGCAGCTGAGCAGGGTCCGAGGAAGAGAGCGGGTGGGAGGATGAGCGACACGGCTTCTGTCGGCTGAGCAGGCTGCGCTTTCTGCGCTTTCTGTCGCTTCACCATCTGGCCTTGCGCACGGAGTACAGATGCGCCGGAGAGAACAATCTGGTTCGTGTCCTGTATACGCAATGTGTAAGAATGCTTGCAAGTCGACTGTCCACTGGCTGGCCTCTGCCAGTGAGTACTGAGTGATGAGTCAGTGGCTCGAGTTTGGTAGCCTCGTGTTCTCGGTGCTCGCCTCACGCTGGCACTTGACCTCTCTTGTGACTCTGACAGCGCCCTCTTCCGACTTTCATTCGCCTCGAGCTTCCCGTGTAGTACATAAGGTATTCCGTCCTACTCCCATCGGAACTGCGGCTAAATGCTATTACCTCCTCCTCTTCCCAGATTGGATATGTGAATGCTTGGGCCGATCGTCCATCACTACGCGTCGGTACTGCGATCGCGCAGCCGCCGCCACAGCGAGGACGCGTCGTGTGAGAGTCCCGTGACTAATAACGCCGTCATTGCGTAGTCTGCTTCCAGTTCATCTCGTTCTCGCTCGTTCATCCTGTGAGTCGTGAGCGGCGGAGCATCATCAACCGCTGTGGGCTCACTGGTAGTAGATTCTGTACCTACGCAAGCCTGTGCAACTCCGGATAATATACCGGCTTCACTTAGCCTCGTGAGCGCGGAACAACATAAATCAATGTGGGACAGCGCAAAGCTCATATCTTCTCCACACGTGTCCCACAATCGCGCTGCGTACATCAACTGCAATGTACAACCGCTCCGTGGCTCGGTTATTCTGAACCGCGAGCGGGCTGAAGCAAATGCTTTTAGGTGCGGAACACAAGGGCCTGCACTGTAGCCCTCCGGAGTCTCACGCGTCTGTACGCTACATCCCTCAGTCTCGATTACATCTGCAGGTGAGCTCCGAGTCCATACTCTCATCCACCGAACCCATCTTAGCGTATCCGGACAGCTACTCCTTGAGGGACACCATCATGTCATCTGTAGCACATGATCAGCCCTCCGGGCTCCCAGTACACAATTCGACCCATTCGTTCTGGCATAGCGAGCCGAACGAGTTTCTGCTGGGCCACCGTACCACGCCCGAATTGCCCTCGGACGCTGACGTGGTGATCGTTGGTAGCGGCATTACAGGATCGTCCGCCGCACGTTTCCTCGCTGAGGATTCGCGGTACAATGGCAGGAACATCGTGATGCTCGAGGCGAGAGAGGCGTGCTGGGGAGCCACGGGACGAAACGGAGGTACATGGCATCCGTCTCTAGATGCGCGAGACGCTAAGCTGTGCGCCACAGGTCATTGCCAGGTTCTCCCTGTCTCCCGCGGTGCAGAGGTCGCCCGGTTCGAGCTGCTGAACTACAACACGGTAAAGGAGTACGTAGCGCAGAACGAGGTTCCGTGCGAGTGGCGCAGCCTGACAGCCTGCTTCGCGTTCTACTCCGAGGACATATTCAAAGATGAGCTGAAGAAGGTGGCCGCGCTGAAGGTGGCCGACCCCGAGATGGGAAAGCTCATCGAGGTCGTCACAGACAAGGCCGAGCTCGCCAAATACCGCGTCAGCACGGCGGTTGGGTGCGCACTGTGTCCCGCCGCGGCGAGCCTCTGGCCGTACAAGCTCGTCGCCTTCGTCCTCGAGAAGCTTGTCAAAGCCGGGCAGCTGAACCTGCAAACCAACACGCCCGTCGAGCGCCTCGAGCCGGGCGACGGCACACGCCCACATGTCTTGCACACCCCGCGCGGCGCGATCCGCACGCGCACCGTCCTCCTCTGCACGAACGGCTATACGTCGCACCTCCTCCCCGCCTTCGCGGACCTCATCGTCCCCGTCCGCGGCGAGATGTCCTCGCTGCGCCCGCCCGCGGGGGCGCCCCGCCTGGCCAACTCGTACGGCCTCGAGGGCCAGCCGGGCCAGTCCGGCCACCTCTCAGACTACCTCAACCAGCGCCCGTATGAGGGCGTGCCGAACCCCGCAGGCCACTACATGTATGGCGGCGGCGATGCGGGCGCAGACTTCCCTCGCGTGGGCGTGTGGGACGATAGCGTCGTGGATGAGGGCATGGGGGCGCGGCTCCGTAGTACGCTCCTCCGGAGGATGGAGCTTGGAGGGGAGACGGAGGGCTTGGAGGAGCTGGAGGCGACACATCAGTGGACGGGGATCATGGGCTACTCGAGGGATAACATGCCCTGGATCGGCGAGGTACCAGACACGAAGGGCGTGTGGCTCGCTGCTGGTTTCACAGGTCAGTGTGCCGGAACGTGTCATGCTTTGAATTTGGTGCTGATAACACATGTTGAAAGGGCACGGCATGCCGAATGGTACGCTGTGCGGCAAGGCAATCGTCTCGATGATGCTAGATGAAGAGGAACAGGTCGATGCACTGAAGACGTACGCAAACGTCGTTGAGAAAACTGGGTTGCCCCAAGGCTACTTCATCACCGAGGCTCGGATTGAGAAGGCGAGAAAGCTGCCTCCCGTGGCGAAGGCAGACGCCGAGGGAACGTTTGGAGCCCATACCGAGCGCCCCTCTGAGAGAGGAATCTTGACGTATTTGAAGTCAATGATCTGGCCGTCGAGTGCATGAACGGAATTTTTACCACCATAGGCACTGATGATTTGCGAGCTAGGATCGTAGGTTTGATTGCATAGAATACCCAGCGAAATCAATCATCATGTCACTACGAGAGCCTGCCGTTACGACGGCTTGTACAACCTAACCTTCAGCGGCAGCTCCGGTCTGATGCTGTCTTGAAACCAAGAAGGCAACGTAGCAATGACGCAACTAGGCCACACTTGCAACGGCCTGTGATACTGTATCCCTAGTATCACTCAAGTCTGACTCAAGTACCACTCCCCGGATTGGTCTCCGACCACGGCTGGCCTTCGGCTTCGCGTGCGCGCGCAACCTAACCACTCACAAAATTGGCGGTGGATGTCGTATTCTCTCGGAAAGATTGTTCTGCTACGCGTGTGCCAACGAGACGGCTGAAGGCCGCCCGAGGCCACGACGTAAATGGCCAAGTTGTTGGCCCGTGGGCCCGTGGGCAACCCGTGGGCATGGCGAGGCCAGCGCCGAGCGGCAGCGGCAACGACGCGGCTCGGTCTTGTCGCAATCACGTGCAAGTCTACGCGACCTCCATTCGGTACGTGGCGCATGTTGACTTCAAGCTATTCCCCACCCATGCATCAGACGTGAGCACATCAATGTCATAATCCTGAACAGCAGAAACACTCTCGCGCTGTCGGTATCGTGGAGGGACACTAACTAGGAACGTACTGCATGCTCGCTGCGGCTGAGCAATTAATGGTATGTCTTGTTGAAAAGACATTGACGTCGGACGTAGTGCGTGATGTTCACTTTCAGAATCTGGATTGGCTCAATATCCAGGCCGCAGCTGCCGGTGCGTGACGCAAGTGCCCGGCAGGCGGCGACCGAGAGCGAGACTATCAGAAATAGCAGCCTTGGACAACTTGTGGACAACATAGACCGTACACATGACAACACTATAAGGGGCTGCACTGCGGTCGTGCCAGCGGTCTGCTCTGCCCTCAATCGCTCCTGCGCTTCGTCACTTTAGTATTTCTTGCTGATACAACCCTGCTGAACGCGGATACCATGGGCTTCGTGTACGAATTGAAGATGGCGCTCAAGGCCATGGGCGACATGAGGGCACCGAAGCCGACGTTCAGCACGGACCAGATCCCGGACCTCACAGGGCGTGTCATGATAGTAACGGGTATGTTTCCCTGACCGTCATGAGTCTCTGAGCTCATAATATCCTTGTCTTCGTCAGGCGGTAACACGGGTATTGGTAAGGAGACCATCAAGGTGAGCAGGCTCTAGGTGCTCTCTTAGCTCGGGAATTGACGGTTCTTTTCAGGTGCTCCTACAGCACAATGCAAAGGTCTATATGGCTTCGCGGAGCCCGCAAAAGGCTGAGGCTGCCATCGCAGAGCTCAAGGAGGAAACAGGGAAGGAAGCCGTATTTCTCGAGCTTGATCTAACAAGCTATGCGTCTATCCACAAGGCGGCGGAGGAGTTTTTGAGGTATGACAGTCGGATGATTTGATTTACCGCTGTTTCCTGAATGCTGGTTACTGCAGTAAAGAGGAAAATCTTCACGTACTCTTCAACAACGCGTACGTTACTCGGGGCTGACCTCGTGAAACGGCAAGCTAAGGTATCCAGTATAGCGGCCTGATGTTGTGTCCTATCGACATGCTCGGTCCGGAAGACTACGACCTACAATGGTTTACGAATGTCGTGGGTGTGTACACTGTCATGGCACCCGCTCACTTCGGAGCACTGACTAGCCCCTTGAAAGGCCCGTTCCTCTTTACGAAGCTGCTCCTTCCGGCACTGATCGCGGGCAAGGCGTCCTCACCGGACGGCCACACCCGCATCATTGCTACATCTTCGTCGGGCTCATACCTCGGGATCATTCACTGGGATACGCTCAAGGATGGCCCAGCGCGGCGGAAGACGAACTCACAGGAGCTGTACTTCCAGTCGAAATTCGTGAGTCAAGCCCTACGCAACGCCTCGGATACTGAAGCTGTGGGCTCAGGCAAACGTGGTCGTCACCAGGCAGCTTGCCAAGCGCTATGCTGACCAGGGTATCATCGCCGTCTCGCTGAATCCAGGTCAGTGCGATATCATTGCAGTTGTGGGACCCTGATAGTAACTCTGCCGTCGCTCTGTGATGCAGGAAATATCAGCACGGACTTACAGCGTTATATGTCCGGCATACAGAAGCGAATTATTGTGCGTATGCGTTCTACGAGACCATGTCCGCGGATATCTCACTCGCATCTTCTCCGGCCATAGGCCACCCTTCTTCAGCCTGTGCAGCTAGGTGCGCTCACACAGTTGTGGGCGGGAACGATGCCGGGCGCGCTGGAGTTGAACGGAGGGGTAGGGCTCTCACGTTACAGCATATTTGCCCGCAGTGCTGACTCGGATCCTGTTTACCGTGCAACAACAGTACTTGATCCCGTGGGCGCGTGTCGGGTCATGCAGACGGGAAGCGTATGACGACGCTCTCGGGGAGAAGCTATGGGAGTGGCTGGAGAACGCGGTCAATGATAAGTAGCTGGTGCTAGGCTTCAGGCATACCTGTCTCTATACCCACGCGGACTGACGTAGATGACGATATTCATGGGGACTGACCATACCGCGGTTCTGTCAAGCACGCTATGCATGTCGTCGTTCCTGGCCAGAAGTGGTTGCCGTTGGGTGAAATGCGTCCTCCACTCGGATACCCGCGTGGCGGCAGTGCTGGTTCAAGCGCATCCCGATTTGGACAGAGATGCCTGCCAGACGTAGCGGAGCAGCTGTCATAGTGCATACGGACCGTCATGAACTTGCAGCGCGCTGTTTCTCCTCTGCGCCATCCTTCCGAGACAGATTCCTCCAAGCAAAAGCCGTTATCAGGTCGTGTTCACGCGCGGACATGTTGTATACAATGGACGACACCACAGTAGTTGTCCTACATCCTGACGACACACAATTGGCCGCACCGATAGCGGTGCAAGTGACCATCAAAGCGGATAGGTAATGCACGCATATCTTCCGACTGCTGTCCCTGCATCGCTCATCGAGCCGCCTCAAGACCTGCATCGACCGACGACGTAGCCGCCTTTTTCCACGCGCAACGAGAAGTGTCGGTGCGTATGCGCCGTGTCTAGGAGGCGAAAGTATGAGCAAAGAAACGACATAGAATCTCGTCACCCGCGTTATCACCGCTCACCTTCAGCATCCGCTTCCTTCACCCATGTGTTTCCAGGGCGAGAGCTACGTCTTGACGGCGAGTAAGTGCGCATATATGCAAGGAATCGACGGACTACTCAATCGATGATATCCAGAACATGCAGCCTGGACCTTCGGGAGCGAGAGGGTGAGGTTTTCGTGGGGTCCAGAAGAGATAAAGCCAGGCAGGGAGAAGTGGACATTCATCTTCGCGTCGTTGAAGCCATGACTGTTCCCTGCGCATCGTTCTTGCCCCTGGTAGCCATCGCGATTGTCCAGCAATACAGTGCGCCCCTTGCGTGTCAACAAGTGGTCCGGCCGGGCCATGAGAGGGAGAAGAAAGCCGATGGTAGCCGTCAGTTGCAGGTCGTCGAGAGGGACCGTCGGGCGTCTCTGGTGCGCACCGAAGGTTGGCCGGGCCGGCGGGCCGTCTCTCCGGTGTGGATCATAGGATGCGCTCACCCTTTAAAGGGTCGGTCTTCCGCCCGCCATGCATCCGTTTACCCTCGCATTACTTTTCTCAAAGTCCTCCTGCTCGTTGCGCCGTTGTAAGCTGTCGCCATGTCGGTCAAAATCACGGGTTTCGAGACGCACGGTACGTCGCGGCCTAGCTCATCCATAGATCGACCAGTACTCAGCGAACCACGCCGATGTAGACGTCCGCTTCCCCACCTCCCTCACGGGCGACGGCACGGACGCCATGAACACGGACTGCGACTATTCGTCCGCGTACGTCACGCTCAAGACCTCGTCGGATCTCGTCGGCCACGGCATGACCTTCACCATCGGCCGCGGGAACGACATCGTCTGTACGGCCATCCAGGAGCTCTCCCGCCGCCTCGTCGGCAAGGACGTCGAGGAGCTTTTCGCGAACATGGGAAATACGTGGGAATACCTGTGCTCGGACCCCCAACTGCGATGGTGAGTCTCGCTCCCGCTGCGTCTTGAGGGCTTCGCGACGGAGACTTTGGTGCACGGGACAAGCCGTCTCGCCGGCGCGGAGGACCGCAATGGTCACGATACATGCCAGTTGACCCAATGCATCCCCACCTGCGTGAAGTTCTCTACGGACGCAGTTGAAGTACCAGAATGGGGCACATGTAGCTGAGGTTGCTGCATTGTCTGCGCGATCAGCGCACTCTGCACGCGGCTACTGAACTCTTGCACGCATATCCCCATATCCCCATATCACCTCTTGGCACAGATTCCATTATATGCTGACCTCGCGCCCTTTCCAGGATCGGTCCGGAGAAGGGCGTCATCCACATCGCTCTGGGCGCCGTCGACAATGCACTGTGGGACATGTACGCCCGTTCGCGGAACAAGCCGCTCTGGAAGCTCATCGTCGACATGACCCCTGTAAGTCTACTATCCCATGCGCGGTATCTCTTGTCGCGGCTCGTGAATGCAAGGCGTTCCGAGAGGCCGTCCTGCCTTGTGCCTCTTCCGCTCAGTCGGCGCTCCGCATGAGGCATCGGTCATTCGGAGCGGAGGCGCGATACGATTATATGCACAGAGACGTTCGGCACAATCGAACGTGCTTTTGCGTGCGAGAGTGATCGTCGCAGATCCACATCAACAAGATGGGATCGACAGAAACTGGAACAAAACAAAGCAGCTCACACTGGGTGATAATGGACAACAACGGCGGATCTATCTTTCGCGGGAGCCGTGACAGTGCATCGCAGGTAGTCACAGTCTGACACTGACCTCCTCGCCCATAGGAAGAGCTCGTCTCCGCGACCGCTTTCCGGTACATCACCGACGCAATCACGCCCACGGAGGCGCTCGCGATGCTCAAGGCGAAGGAGGCCACCAAGGCAGAGCGCGAGGCGACCGTCCGCGAGCGCGGCTACCCCGCGTACGTCACCAGCGCGGGCTGGCTCGGCTACACCGACGAGAAGGTCGCGCGCCTCACGCGCGAGGCCGTCGCCCAGGGCTTCAACCACTTCAAGATGAAGGTCGGCGCGAACCGCGACTCCGACTTGAAAAGGGGAAAGATTATCAGGAGTATTATTGATGACCCGCAGTACCTCCCTGAGGGCACGACCCCGCGCGACCCGAATGGCCCCGATTTGAAGGGGAAGAACGCGGGCCCGACGGGGAGCGTGCTCATGATCGACGCGAACCAGGTGTGGGACGTCCCACAGGCGATCGAGTATGTGAAGAGTCTGGAGGAGATCAAGCCTTGGTGAGCTCAAGGGCTTCTGAAGGAGGCGTTGACACTGACACAGAGTAGGTTCATCGAAGAGCCCACAGCACCTGACGACATCCTCGGCCACGCCGCCATCCGCAAGGCCCTCAAGCCCCATGGGATCGGCGTCGCGACCGGTGAGCATGCCCACAACCGCATGGTCTTCAAGCAGCTCCTTCAGGCGGAGGCGATCGACGTCTGCCAGATCGACTCGTGCCGCCTGGCGGGCGTCAGCGAGGTCCTCAGCGTCCTGCTCATGGCCGCCAAGTTCGGCGTAACGGTGTGCCCCCACGCTGGCGGCGTCGGTCTGTGCGAGTATGTTATCCATTTGAGGTGGGTCGACGTTTGAGGCTCTGGAGATAGATGTCCGTGGCTGAACACAGGCGCATGTAGCTTGATTGACTACATCGCAGTTTCCGGCTCGATGGAGCGCAATGTGCTCGAGTTCGTTGACCATCTGCACGAGCACTTCCTCTACCCCTGCTCAATCAACAAGAACGGGCGGTACAACGTACCGAGCAGCTCAGCTGAGGGTTACAGGTAAGCACTCCCTGAACGACGCTGGACAGGAACAGGACTGATGCATGCTTTCACAGCATTGAGATGCACAAGTCGAGCATTGCGGAGTACGAATGGCCGCATGGGTCGTACTGGGTCAACTCTCCGAAGAAGGCCCAATAGCTGCCTTCGTACGTATGTGTATAGAGCTGGTCGATGGTCGAGAAGAAAACCGTAATGCAGTAGTTGAGCGTCGCTGTATCAATATCATGGTCATTGTATCTCCGTCTGGGAATCGAGTACCATTCAACAACACACCGTAGCGGACCGAGCCGAACCTCCTAGTCATGCAAAAGACACCTAGAAGTGCCGACACTCTCACTCAGCGCAAGTCGCCTGCGTTGTTGATGTTGCCAAACGAACCATCATCGAGTCGATATGTGAACCTCGATCCAGAGTTAAGCACACAGAAAAACTAGCGATACAAATAAAGGAACAGCAGTACAGACATGCGTACGAACAGTGAACACGAGACGACCTCAGCTCTGTTCCTCCCATTGTTCGTAGTGGTCTTCACGGAGGCTTTTCTGATATGCCTCGTCGATGGTGACACAGAGATCGTCTAGGTCGGACAAAGCCTGGAGAAGGGCCTCCAGAGACGATAGGTTGTCTGGAGTTGGATGCAGTAGTTAAGTGGTGGACGAGAGAGGTGGTAACGGCAGGAGAATGCGCACCGTACATCTGGATACGTATGTGGATGTGATTTTCTGACGGATGAGGAACACTGTAAGCATGCAGATTAGCTCCCGCTTTGCAAGTCATCGCAGACGAAAGGGGAAGGAAGGGGATATTGCTCGCTATGGTGACCGAGTTGAACAATAGCCCCAACACCTCGACGGAAATGGCTCGCAGGCCCTCTCGCCAAAGCGTAGTCACTGTCTGGAAATGACTCAAAGCGTCGCCTGAGAGGAGCATGTGCGATGGTCGATAGCTGAGACGTCATCAGGAGCCCTGAGGAGGCCTGAAACTGCCGCGTTGTTTACGGACAATAGACCCTTTTCTGAGCCGAGTCCTGTGCGCGTCGACTCCCATCACGCTCTGACGGCTCAAAACATGTCTCCGAGGTATTGCGCTATGCAGCTGTGTGACGGAGTGACAGTACTCACCTATATCCGCAAAACTCAACCTTGGGACTATTCGTCCGGGAGCAAAGCGAGCGCGAGTCAGTGCCGGTTGGGCTTGACAAAGCGGTTGACACGCACTTTTTCATGAGCATCCACCTCAGCGCATTTCCAAGCGTATGTGACTCGTCATGGATCTGGTATGTCGCGGCGGACAAGTCCGGTTGGAGCGCGTTCTTGAGCTGCTCGTCGAGGCGAGTGCAGGGGTGCACCGAAAAGGCAGGTCCCGGGGAGATGCAGGGGCACGAGGATAGCAGGGGAGGTCAATAGAGCACAGGGGAGCAGACAATGCAGGCTTACGATTTGGATCTTGGGTGTTGTGTCGCCCATTTCGAGCCTCCCGACCAGTCGACGAGCTCACAAAAGCCAGAAGAGCACACCCGTGGGAACAAAAGCAAGGCGTCTATTTGGCCGTCAATTTGATCCCGCATTATTCTCCAATCTCCGCCACAAGCCACCTCCTCCTCCTACCTCGCCCGTATGGCGACCGCGTCGTCTCGTAGCTATGAATTGAATAATACGCTTTGTTGTCGCGAGGCAACACGGCGCCTCCAAGCGACAAGCGTACAGGAGGCCTCCTCACGCAAACAAGGAGGTTGAAACTCCGACGGAGACGGCAAACAGGCGCCCACAACGCGTCTGTGGCTATTGTGCTCGTTTGGGGAGAATGGGAACAAAGGCATCCGGGGTAAGCGATCTTCATTGAGGACAGATTTGGGCGGGCTGGCTTGGCGGCGTGACAATGTCGCTCGAGATGTGCTGCAGACCAAGCTAGCCTATAAAGGTGTGTCTGCCGTGCCTCCGGTCCTCATCCCGCAGTGCCTCCTTTCCGCTCCATCTACCGCCCGATACCCCCGCTCCTCTAGACAAATATAAGGCAGGCCTTTGGTACCCCGGTGGTCCATCAAGAATCTACTTCTTCTTCCTCACTGCGCACTCCCTCCCGTTAAGTCTCGCACACCGTACTGTCCTTCTACCCCATCATACCCCTTGTATCAATGGCCAACTTCCTTCCGCCGCGCGACACCCGCCCTTCTCTGCCTCCGCTGCACTCGCTCGGGCTGCCATACCCCCTTGTGCGCGCAGAGCAATCGGCTTACGACTCTTACGACTCTAATGACCGTCTCGTAAGTCTTCTTCGCTCGCATCACGTGAACATACCTCTTATGTCGATCTCTCGCAGTCTCCTGAGACGACACAGCCCTACTCCGCCCGTACCTGGGCCCGCGGACGCCAGTCCTCGGTCTCGTCCACGACATCATCGTGCACCGCGCCATCACGCGCTGGCTCCCCATCGGACACCCGGGCCCTCGCGCCGTCCCCCGAGGGCTTCACGCTTCTCCTCACGACCATGGACAAGGCGAACGCCCTCATCGTCGTTCCTCAAATCCCACCCGTCCCTCAGCTCCCCAGTCCGCCGCCCACGCCGACGTCGTCGTCCGCAGCACGCTCGAGCCGCACAGTCAGACCCCTCCTCATCACGGGGCCGATGGTCGAGCACTTCAAGCAGAACCACACACGCATATCCCAGGTCGCTCGCATGCACCCATACCGCATGGTCCCCAAGGTTTCTGGCCGCCGCCGCCCATCTGCACCGCACTCTTCACTCACGACCGGTCGCCCGTAGGCGATCCATGGTTGATGACCGCTCCGAGGTTTGACGGATCATTGATTACGACCGTCCCGCCGTTTATCCGACGTATATTAACGCCATTGTATCCTTTAGTGTAGTATCACGGTCATGTTCATCATTTCTGGGTTCACGTCTCTGTATCAAGTACCGTATCATATGGAGTAATTAGGTGTATCATTACACATCGGGGACTATTGTCAATTAGCAATCGATGACGTCCGAGTAGAACGTTATTGATCGACGAAAGCGTACATGAACAATGCGTACTCTGAGTTAAACATGGGCTGAACGGAAATATTGCGGTGTTTTGACACCCCGCTCCAAGGGTTTCTATCGAGGGACCTCCGGGCTCCGAAGGCATGCTCGCTACAAGTTATGTACCCCTCGCCCTACTACTCGTGGTACTGGGAGCCCTTGACCAGCAGCACAATAGCCAGAAAAGTTGCCGTTTGGGTCCAACAAAGCCAACGAGGAGAACAAAATCGCCTTGAAGCGTGGCGGGCTCGTTTCACGAACACGCCTGATGCATCCGCCTCGTTGGTCCACTCTGCTGCCCGAGCACGCTGTTTTTGTCGACTGAAGCAGATCTGATCGATGCGCATATGCGATGTTCCTCAACTTGAAGGTCCAGCCGACACATTTCTGCGAGTATTCTGTTGCCTCCAGGGCGTGTTACGCAAGGTGGAACTCTATTTGCCGACCCTCAAGTTCCCAGGCAGGGCCTTGCGGCTTCAGGCAACAAATGTGCTTTGTGGTAGGACACCTACGGTATGCGCATAGCCTGTATTGCGGCACAAGATGACATGCGGAGAGGGGCGCAAGTGCAGCCACGAGCGATGTGGTCCGGATCCGTGGCCGCAGGATCATCCGCGCGATGTCGCTCCGAGTTGCAAGTAGTCTGAGCCCATGACCAACGGACAATGGGAACGAGGACGAGGATACCTAAGTACAGTGACACTGTACTCGTGCCAGGCACGTCTATTGACCCCTCCATCTCACCGTGACCCTATTGGTTAGGTAACAGCAGCGGCCTCAAGCGCAAACAAAAAAACACCAGGCTTCACTGTGCGGTAGATCAGTGGATGCAGCATGCTCGAACAAATGTTAGATCAAGATCACTCAGCGCACGCAGTGCCATAGTAGGTGCTCGTTGTGCAGACTCGTGGAATTTGAAGGAGCATGGACTTGAAGTGCATCGATGTTCTGGCCGCAGGATTGTTAGAGCTATGTGACGTTGTTTTGAAGTGAGCATACACGATATACACGTCACCGAAATTGATTTCAAGGATTGCAGCAGGGGGATTCATGAGGCACCTTTGGCGTGTCACGGTCGCGCATTGCAATCTCAGGCTCTATGTTATAGCATTGTTGTCGCTGAGAAAGTCATAACCACAAGCTTCGTGAATAGAGCACCAATAGAGCACTCATAATTTCTGGGAAAAGAGTGCCCTGAAATCCCAGGAGCTTCGAGGGCCTCACCATTTGCTTAACCACCCGGGCCCGGTAAAAGATGACGCGCCCCGGCCCCGGAAGTCGCGGTAGTCCGCTCGTATGAACTGAATAATCTTGGACGACTTGGGATCCTTCACTAGCACCTCAAATAAAGGGAAACTACGGGTTTGGAGAAACCCTGATCTGCAGAGTGTTAGACAGCGCTCAAATTTGTAAGTGTGGAACGTATGGAGAGTCGAGACTCACATTCAACTCAGTTAGTCGCCATGAAAACGTGTGTCAAGATTCACTTCAATGTCTCTGTGACACTATCCTGGATGCTATGGCCGCGATGACCCAAGGTAAACTGGAACTCTATACGTTGAACAGCGCCTAGCAACGAGGAAGGTAGCTTCGAGGATACGCAGACTGATACGGCGGCGGAAGCTGTCTATTACCAAACTTGGCTGAGCACCCGGTTCGGTCCGCCTCGTTGAGCCTCAGCCATGCACCAGCTTTGACTCGGACACGTCTGCCCTGCGTCTGCCACGCCAGATGCTCATGAAGCCACATCCCACTACAACTCAGAGGCTCTGTGATCCAATATTCGCATGTTTTATGCAGTTCTGCCCCTAAAAATGATTCCACGACCCACAGATAGCAAAGTCTGCCACCTCGGCGAAGTCACCTCCCGCCCGTTGAGTGTGCACCAGTCAAGCGATTGGCGTGCATGGACCTATGTTCCTGCGAGCTACGGTGCACCCCCTTCAGCTCACTGAACCTGATATGACCAGAATACACATTCGCCGGCCACGTCAGGCGGCTACCTTCCCGGTGCGTCTCCTAGATACTCATCGTTGCTAGAGCTCCGATTCGGGCTGTCGCATGCTTTGAAATCGCTGGGTTTCGATGCCTGTGTTTACCACCTTCGTACCTATGGTACCTTGACTGTTGCATACATCTGCTACTTGCTGTTGACGATGCTACGTCAAACATGCAATCTTCCGATGGTCGTCGGAGAGAACTTCGAAGTGTCATTAACGCGGCCACTTACACAGCCCTTGTCGAACACCGTGACTCGTTCGGGGGTATATATGATCTCAACGGTTGATTGTCACTATTCCGATCGTGATTCTGATTCGTGAACTCTGTACTTTCACTGACATTAGCATATGATCCTGCATAAGCATTATGAATGGGCGGACATGATAATCAATATTTGAGGTGTGCCGTTAACTTTGTCCATGATGCTCGAGATGGCGCTCATAATGCAGTATTTGTACCAGGGTGGCTCATGTACACGTTATCCGGCCCACCTTCTGTGTCTCTAATTGGAAATGCGTCTCCTGATCTGATGTATGGCCTACTGAGTTTGGACGAAACGCATCTTCGAGAATGTCGAGGATGTAAATCGGCGCGCCGACATCGGCCTTGCTTCTATCAGCTGTCCAACAAGCACAGGTTCTAATGCCGCACCCGGATTACTCCCACCTCGTTTACGAAGTATAAAGCCCCTGTGAGTCCGTCTCCCTACACCTCAACAGACCCTGGGCCGTGCTCGGATGTGTAAGCGCCGTGTCGTACACAGTCTCAGAACCATCCTACATCGCCTCACGCACCCAGTGGATGAATACGAACCATATTGGTTCCTACACGAGCAACTTGAAAAGGAAGGCATCATCGTTGAGAGTATTGTTCCGTCCAAAAGGTGCGTCGTCTCGCCTGCTTTCATTATAATAACGCTGAAGGTGGAGGCTTGCAAGACGTCCGAATCTGTACTTCCGCCTTGCGTGCCCCCAGCGTGGAGTATTCGTTATATCGCTGTACTATCATGGATGCGAGAAGGCTATACTCGAGTCTTACATTACGAGAGACCAATTCTCCGCAATGGTGCGTGCATCTATCCCCGTCTTGCGAAGCTGATTCGATCACGATCGTTCTTCAGCTAGAAGAAAACAAACACATCCTTGACCTGGCTTATGTTCAATTGAACATACCAAGGACATTCGGCTTCCTGGATAAGATATTTCCTTAACTTAATGTGAGATCTTGGGACTGTATCTATAGTTGCACCATCCTTGCGCGTTCGAATCCAGACCGCATGTAGCGTAGGCATCGTCGCTCGACAAGGCTCCATAGATTCCTGCCGTTGTGATATGTTATTATCTCGTGGCCCCCTCTCCTTGACCGTGGACATCGGATCAAGCACCATACTAGCCTTCGTGCAAACCCATAGTATGTCCAAACCGGACCTTCCAAACGACCGCACGACTTCATGAATACCGCCTTCAGAAGCGTAACCGTGGGCGAGCGGGTCATGGCCAGCATTGCTAAACACCAGTGAAAATTCTAAAAAGAGTCGGCCTCATTCGCGCTCGCTCGACTCATGTCCATGCATATGAACTGCCCTTCTCAGGTTAGCAAACAAGCATATCCTTCCCATAGCTTCAAGTGGCCGCCGCCTACAGCCGGCAAGCCTTCACTACAGCATCTGAACCTCAGAAAGCCCGCCTTACGGATGCTGCGACACTCTACAATGTCGACATTGTGCATGCATGATACATATACATACGACGACATGAATTGTTCTACTTTTGAATCACATCCGTCAAGGTGTACCGTACGTAAGTATCCCGTAGGGTCGCAAGCTGACCGGCGTACCGAGCACATCGGTCACAAACAGAATGGGAGAAGAGAGGACTACAATAATAGCTACGAGCAAGAATCTCACAGGTGGTAGATACAACGTAAACGCGTGGCGGGCATGAGCACGAGACTAGACAAGAACATCAGAAGCGATCCGACAAGGGGTACCCAGAGCTTAGATATAACAGTGAGAAAAGAAGAGCCTAACGATCCATCATAGCGCGGTGTAGCTCCCTGCGGACCGAGACGTGAGTGAAGAGTGACGTAGACGGGGACGACGGTGCGCACATATTCTTGCTTGCCAATCACCACTGCCTGTTGCCAGCACGCTGCCCGCTGGGCTGAGATCGATGGAGATGACTAAGACGCATCCTTCAGTGACTGCGAACAATACGATTGAATAGACAAACCGGAGTTCTTATGGCCCTGCAGCATGCATTGAGCCGTCGCGGTCTTAGCATCCCAAAATTGCACTCCGCGATCCTTCGAGCCTGACACGACCCACTGTCCATCATGCGACACCGCGACAGACAGGACATAATCCTGCGCAAGACATGACGATCAGTCACTCAGGGTTTGACGAGATGTGACCGCACCTTATGTCCTGTGAAATTCATCGTGCACAAGCTCCCCTTCTCTCCGCCCTCCTTAACGCCGTTCTTACCCGGTGTTAGAGCGCCCGCAGGCCCCCGCAAGATCGGCCGCAGATCCCAGTACTTGAGTGTCTTGTCCAGGCTGCCACTCACGAGGCCCTTGCCGTCGGGGGTGAAGGCGACGCTGTAGACGCTGTCGCGGTGGCCCTTCAGGCGCTCGACGAGCGCGCCCGTGGCGACGTCCCAAATCCGCACGATGGTGTCGAGCGAACCGGCGGCGACCAGACGGCCGTCTGGTGAGATACATACTGAGGTCACGCCGGCATCAACTGTATCTTCGTTGATGGACACTGACGAGTCTTGTCAGTGGGTGACAGTTCGTTGCGCTGGTTATGGCTTACAGATCTTGCACGGGGTCCTCTCTGTCATGTCCCATATCCGTGCGGTCTTGTCGCCAGACCCAGAGACGATGAGCCGTCCGTCTTTGGAGAAGTCCAATGAGTAGATCTCCTGTTGATGGCCGTCGAACACATTGCGTATCCGCTTTTGGGCAATGTCCCAGATCTAGATCGCGGATGAGTCTGCGTGTGCAGGAGAACACTTGTCCACAAGTGCTCACCCTGATCTGTTTGTCCTCTGCGCCCGTGGCGAGTAGCTTGCCATCGGGACTGAAGCAGACGCTGCGGATGTAGAGGTCGCCGGTCTTACTCGCCTGGTCGTCGACGAGAACACTGGCACAAGTAGTCAGCAACAAATATACAGGAGTAGCGGAACCAATGCATACCATGTTTTCTGTCCTGTCTTCGTGTCATAGATTTGAGCGGTCCGGTTGCATCCGGTTGCGAGATACTTTCCGTCCGCAGAGAACCGGACGCAGCATACAACGCTGTGCATACTATATGACGATTTCCCGCAACACTCGTCAGTGAATTGATGCTTACCTCTCGTGCATCAATGTATGCTGGAGAGTGACATCCAGGGCTCGTTTCTTGCCCTCCTTGCCCGCGTTCGCGTTAAATATAGCGAACCAATCGGCGCCTTCCTTCTTCAGATCGGCGGGGACGGCCATCGGGTCCACGCTAAGATCAACAACCTGCATCGATGCGGGCCCGCTATCGGGGTTGGCGCTGTTCGGCGGCGCCGTGGAAGGCGGCATGGTCGGTGTGTGAGGGAAGGATGGGTTGCCTGCAAACGAAGAACACGATGAGTGATGTGATCCTGTTCATTGGTTCGAGCAAGCGCCGAAGTGGTCAAGAAGACATAGGAAAGCAAAGAGAAGTCCGTATTGCCGCTGGCGCCGTACGAATACGTAGTACACTTGGCGCTGTACGCTGTACACCGTAAACGGAATCGTTCCAATTGGAATGGGCCTAGCAACGCAGCACTTTTGGTCAACGGGACTGATCACTTACCCCCGCCGTTCACCCCCGGCTCCTGACCCGGTCCTTGGCTGCTCGGCCCTGTTACCTGGTTTGGTCCCTCCCTCCCCGCGTTCGGACCCCCAGGCAACGCGCCTGGACCCTGCTGACCCAAGCCTGAGCCACCCTGTTGACCAGCATACGGCGGCGGGGGCAGCGAAACACCCAGGCCCATGCCACCCACACCTGGCGCTGGCGGAAGTTTCGGCGTAGCACCGGTGTTCAGGTTGTTGCCAGCTGGCTCTCTACCATTGACGTTCATCCCATTTTGGCTATTGGGCCCGGGAGGGTTAGGATTGGCGGATGTCGGCGGGGCAAGGGGGTTGGCGTTTGGGCCGGGGCCGGGTGTAGGCTGGAGGCCGGAGGGAGGTGCAGCAGGGCCGAGGGAGATGCTTTGGTGCGGGTGCGACGGGTGTGCGCTCGGGTGGTTCATGGAAGGTGAGAAGGGGTCTTCTCAGCGGGAGGTCGAGCCAACGCGGGCGTAGGGTAAAGCCAGGTCACGTGGGCGAGCAGCCAGGCGAGCGTGCGGAGCAGACGAACAGAAACATGAATAACTCGAATGCACGGAGGAGAGAGAAAAATAGAGAGGGCGGAATGTAGCTTACCTCCGCGATCGGTTTTGACACGCTCTGTCTTGACGCGCTTCACGTCCCTTGCATCGCGCTCAACACGCTCTCGGTCCCGGTCTCGTTCGCGCTCCATCCTGTCCCTCTCGATCCGCTCGCGCTCGCTCATGAGGCCACGCTCTCTGTCACCCATCACTATCCCTCCTCGCTCGCGTTCCCTGTCTTGTCGTCCATAGAAAGGCTCGTATGCTCCCCCACCGGGGCCGGCGCCCATGCCCAAACCTACAGGGGTGAGCGGCAGGCCCTCGCCTGCGCCCTGCACTGCACTAGGTCTCCCCATGCCCAAGCTGTCACGCCCCATGGCGTCGCCTCGCATAGGCATACCTGACGCGGGGCCGGGCCCGGCCATACGGACGTCGCCGTCGCGATCGCGTTCACGGTCTCTCTCGCGCTCTCGCTCACGCATGAGCTCGCGTTGTGGAAGCAGTTCGCGGTCCCGATCGCGATCGCGAGAAGGCTCGCCGCGCATGGCGGGGTCGGCGCGGAGAGGGGGCTCTCCACGTAGGGGTGGTTCACCGCGCAGGGCGGGGTCACGGTCGCGACCGAGGGAGGCCAGCCCGAGAACTTCGCGTTCACGACCTTGAGAGCGTAGGGCGTGTATCTCTGCGCGTAGAGCAGCGATTTCTTGGTCGTACTGAGCGCGGATCTTGCCATGCTGGGCCTCGAGATCGTAGAGAGACTGGCGGATGATGTTGAGCTCGTTCACTTGGCCATTTACTGATGTTCACGGGGCGATGTGTGTAACGTATTGCGTGGCATACAATAGCGATTGTTGTGATAGCGGACGGAATTTGGGAAATGCGGTAGGTGAATATCGAGACACAGGTGGCTCAAAGAACAGACGCACCTTTGCTGTCCAAGTCGTCTCTCTGGCCCCGGAGGTGGACGAGTTCGTGCGCCACTGCGTCAAACTCCTGCCTGATGGTCTCGAAGCATTCGTTGAGCTTGACATGGCTGTGTTGGGGGCCGGAGGGGCCCTGGGTGGCAGCACCTGTGGGTTGGAGGTGCTTGTGCTGGGAGAAAGGGTCAGCGGGGGCGCGAGGGACGGCGGGGGAGGCACGGACGTTGTATATGGAGGAGGACATGGGCCGAGGGGAGGCGGTGGTGGTTGGGGAAGAAGGAAGCGAGGCGTTAGCGCCTCCGGAGATGGCTTATGGGCCCTGTCCGCTGTCGGCGCCGTCCCTGGCACTCCCCACGTGTCCCCCCGATCCCATCGCCCGGGATCCCACCATCTCAGATCCGCCGGCTTCTCCAGATCTCCCGATGACGTGCGTCGCCCGGTCGCGGCCTCCGCAACTTGCCGCCCGCGTCTGCCCGTCTCTTCAACGCCCGGCGTCTGTGTTGTGTCGTAGAAGACACAGCAAACGCGGCCCTGACACGCTCGCTGCACCCGTCGCCCCAAGTCCCTTCGCGTGCGACTCGCATTGCCCCTTCTGCTCCCGCACATCGCCACGGGGCTGCACGTCCTGCCCACTCAGAGTTTGATCTCCCGCGGCCCTCTTCTTATCGTCCCTCACGCCGCCAGCCTCGCCCCCGCACACGCTTCTCCCGAGAGACTGGCACAGACTAGTCTCTCTCATCGACCCTGCCCGCGCGGACGGTCCACGGTCCTGACGCCAGAGACCGATCTGCTTTGGCCAGCACGCAACCACGCCCACATCCGCGGCGCCCCCGTGCCTATTTATGCGGCCATTCTGCTTTTGTCAGCCCCGTCTCCTGCTATCGCCAAGTGCTTCTCGCCTTCTCCGTCGCCATCCCCTTGCATTCGACTCGCGCCCGTGCCCGAGTGACCATCAGCGTTCGCACATTCTGAATGCGTCAAAGTATGGCAATGGACAGACAAGAACGAGTGTGACATCACAATTTAGCCGGCTATCCATACACTGTATTCCTGCGATCTACGAGGCACCGAAAGTAGAAATGGACATGGCATCTTGCGCGGCGCGCAGCGATCAACGCCGCTGTTTATTGCCGCAGGCAAATGAATAGCCTCTTTAGAGTAACGCATATGATCACCAAAATATCTATCGCCTTGATACTCTGCGACGCCCTGGCAACGCAACGAGGACAACCATTCAATATTCAAATCTTCAACGCCTGGCATTGGCGTTGGCGAGCACGAGTTACCATTATGGTCGAATTGATGACGTAATACGCTGTGGCTGCACGCCGACGGCGCGCGACTTCGAACACAACTCACATAACCGTCGACTCGATTACACTGCCTGCTCCTACCTACCTGCTGCCAACCTGTGCGACCCGCGGATATGTCAATGAAGGCCTACCTCGCAGCCAAGTACATGTCAGGCCCAAAGGCCGACGCGATCCTCTCGCGCTCATCCGCTAGCGCACCAAAGAAGAAGAAACGCAAGGCGGGGACGGCCGCCTCCTCGAAGGCCGGCAGCTCCGGTACGTCCTTCATCAAGGACGACGACGTCCTCGGCTGGGACAACCAGCAGGAGGCCGAAGAGGATGATGTTGCTGAAGCGGTTGTGGCGGAGGACCGCGGGTTCAAGAAGCGGCAGCGGACGGACGAGGGCTCGGGCTGGGCGGCCGTCCGCGAGGGCGAGCACCGAGAAGAGTCGCCGCCCCTGGCCCCCGACGAGCAGCCGCAGGTCGTCGAAGAGGAGCCTGCGTTCAAGGGTGGCCTCCTCACGTCGGCGCAGCTCAAGGAGACGTTTCCACGCGAGAAGGCGGTCAAGTCATTGAAAGAGAAGGAGGCGGAGGAGGCGGCGGCGGCGCAGGAGACGGTCTATCGAGACTCGTCTGGTAGGAAGGTGGATATGGCTGCGGAGCGAGCTGAGGCGGCGCGAAGGAAACGCGAGCGCGAGGAACAGGAGGCGCGTAAGATGGAGTGGGGCAAGGGCCTTGTGCAGAGGGAGGATGAAGATAAGCGTAGGAAGGAGGCGGAGGCCATGCGCGCGCGTCCGTTCGCTAGGGACCGGAACGATGTGGAGATGAACGATGGGCTGAAGGCTCAGGAGCGGTGGAATGATCCCGCGGCCGCTTTCTTGACCGTATGTCTCTCCTATTGTCGTTTGTCGGGCCAGTGCGCTGAAGCCTTGCGTGTTTGGTCATTCGCCTTCAGAAAAAGCGTGCAAAAGGTCCACGTAAACCCGAATACACTGGTCCGCCTCCGCCTCCAAATCGTTTCGGTATCAAACCTGGATACAGATGGGACGGTGTCGGTGCGCCTCATCCAGCGTCGTCCATTTGCCTCTATGTGCTCATGTGTATGTACAGATCGCGGGAACGGATTTGAGAAGAAGCTGTTCCAACGGCAGAATGAGAAACAAAGACGGGGACTCGAGAGCTACCAGTGGAGTGTGGATGATATGTGATACCACTATCTCATGTCTATGACAGTGCCTCACTGTCTCGGATTGTTGGCTGCACTTCCATGTGAGCTTCCAAGACTACTATGAGTTGATGGACCAAAGGCTCACTCTGCATAGTCACAGCTGTCCGAATGTTATTGGATTACTGGTGGGCCCTTATGCGGCAACAGCAGCCACATTCATGAAGTACTTGGCTACTTTTGTTCTCCCTGCATTGACATCACTCTGTAACACTAGGTGAGGCCCTCAAGTGAAGACTTCAGACTGATAGTGATATACCTATACCATATTTTCCCAGCTCTGAATTATGTATTGTCCATCAAGTAATTGGGTCAACATACAACCAAGAATTCAAATCTCAGTCAGCAAACTGACATCTGCACTGGGTTCAGCACAATTGAGAAAGGGCCAGTGCTCCCAAGTTAGTATTACATTGTCTACCTAGCTACTATTACAAAGGATGCTAGTACTGCAAGAGAATGACACCATGGGTATAACTGAGTTGTATGCTAGTTTACCTACAATGGCATGGTGTGTGATTACAGCCTTTACTGTGTGAAAGGACACAATGGGAAGTAGACTTGTAAACCAGTCATGTTAGAGTGCACGTGGTCACTTTGGCGGAGTTTGAATGGGTGAGCAGCACTAACGACTGGGACAATTGGAAGGCCTTTTTGGGGGGTGTTGCTGGATTTGGTACCCTGTGTGAAACAGGACTTAGTGAAATTGCGCATCTTGTGCTCACCAATGTAGAGGAGCAACATTGATGCATTGCAGTTGTGAGTCTCAACAGTTGTATGCAGGGTCAAATAAACATGATTGATCAAGGTATGGATCAACAACATCTTCTCAGTCATCCAACAAAAATAACTGCTCATGCTTGAGCCTCAGCTAGTTCTCTGGTCTCCAGTCTTCAGCTGTCTCCTCTCCATCTGAGTCATCATCATCAGACAGCTCCTGCAGCTGCACCAGACACATCAGCATTTGATGGCCCTGCTGTCCATTTGCTCTGGCGATCTTGTGCAGTGCTGGGTGGCACAGTGACTTGACCGCTGGCAAGAGGCAATGTTTTCCTGTGGTGCTTCTTGAGCCACATTATCATTTTGTTGTGCTCATTCAGTGGGCCTGCAAGCTGTGACTCGAAGAGACTGGTCATGACAACATTTGCAACAACAAGTTTCTCACTGTCAATGATCCATCCTGGTGGAAATTTGTAGATGGGGCCCTCTGAGTTGGTGAGAGACCAATGAATCTAGTGGCACATCTTTCAAGTCTTGCTTTGGTCCTAACACATTGTTCAATGATGTCATGTTCAGGCATGCCCATGACACTCCTCCTCAAGCATTGTAGATTGTCTGTGAGATGTTGAGCAGGCAGCTCCATGCAGTGGTGTGCCCTCACAACTTACCTGAAAGGCTGTTGATGCCTGATGCACACACAAGTACTTCAATTTGAAGGTACTGGGGACTGAGCTACACTACTGGGGTCCTTATATACAATGAGGAGACCACTTATCTGAACTACTGTATAGTGTGTTCTCATGACATACAAGGCAAGTGGTGTAGCCGTGTGATAGACACACAATGACATCATCTAGTAGATGTCATCACAGACCCAGAGCTTCCCACAGAACTGGTCTGGCCTGTGATTGAACCCGGCAGCCTGGTAGGCACCTTTGTAGTTCAACACTCCCCCTTGCTTAGTGTGTTGTCGTAGACTCACATAAGCATACTAGGTGCATAACACTGCAGTGATGGTGCTCTAGGACAATTCATAGAATTCAAGTCTGAGCATTCCTCTAAACTTAAGGAATTTGACACAGCCTAAGTTCTTGGTGAACAGGTCTGCTGCATTGTCATCTGTACTGATGTAGAAGAACTCAACTTGCTTCTCCTCAATCAGTTCCCTGATGTAATGGTAGTGTATATCAATGTGCTTCAACCACCTCTCACTTACAGGGTTGGAGCCAATGAATATTGCTCCTTGGTTATCTGAGCAGATAGGGAGTGTGCCAAGTAGGTAACCAATCTCCTTGAGGAGCATCTTAACCCAGACAACTTGGCAGCTATGGCAGTCACTGAGAAACATGTATTCAGCCTCAGTTGAAGACAGTGCAATTGTCTTTTGCCATTGAGACAGCCAACTGAACACTCCATTTGCCAACTTCATAAAGTAGCCACTCTGACACTGTCTCATTTCTGGGTCATTATCCCAGTCAGAGTCTGTGCATGCAAAGACACCTTGTCCAAATTTGCCACTGTATACGAATGCATAGGACTTGGTACCCATAAGGTAGCAGCAGATATATAGTGCTTTGTCCAAGTGGTCCTGTGATGGATTCACAGCTTGTTGCATGAGTTTAGTCACAGCAAAGTGGATGTCAGGTTGAGTTCCAAGCATGATATATAGGAACAATCCAATGTTGGTCTGATCACGGCTTAAAAGTGCAGGATCAACTGGGCCAGTGTGCGGCTCAGGTTTGTAACTGTTATGGATGTCTATGAATCCAAGTCCAACTTATATGCCTTGAATCACCACTATTGCTTGGGCTCCGCTATTGTTGGTAAGGTTTATTAGGTAAGCACAATGGCATTACCAATGATTGGTCAAGGACACATTTTGGTCACTTCTGACAATTTACAGGGTTTGCCAAAATCCCTTTCAAGACTACAATACCAAAGGAACAACAGTCTGAGATACCAAGAACTATTGACCTTCAGTAATGGGAAGACCAAGGGATCACTGATGAAGGCTGCACTGACACTTTGGACTTAGTTCAGTGAGGACTTGGGCTGTGAGATATGATGTGTCTCAAGTATAGTACATAGGATAGCCTTGGACTGCTTGTGGTGCACAGGATTGATGATTCAAATATGTATATAAGGCAAGACAAAAGACTGCAGCAATTTATCTACACTCTTTACTGAAATTCACCCCGTGTGCCACATGAAGACTTGCTTTGCCCCAAGTGCCAAGTTAGTCACACTAGCCACTTGACCACTCTTGTCAAGTTCTTAAGAATGTGCTCTAAGACCTGCAATTGTGAGACCTTACTTAGTACAGACCTTGCACTACTAGTAAGGTCTAAGTAAACTTCAACTGACTACAAGAGTGGGGTTCATCAGAGAAGGTTCAACTCATTGATTGACATTCTAACATTGCTTCACCATTGGCAATCTTTTATTATCAACACTTTGGTAATTGCTCTACTGGACTTTGTTATGGACTGGGATTGCTAACTTACCGAGTACTTACCTAGTAACAATCCATTGGTAGTTACGTAATTGTAGTCGCCTTAGTTAAGAAATGAATTGAGGATTATCTTGTTGTGAAGAGGATTAACACAACGATTTGCGTGATCGACTTATGAGGATTAGTTGATCGAGAATTGATTTTGATCAATGAGTTCAAACACTAAGTCCGGAGTGGCACAGTAGTGCCTATGTTCTTAGTGAAGCTAAGAAACTCAGTTGATCGAAGTAAGTTGGTTACAACTATAGTGAATAGAGTGTTACAACAATGGTTGAGGATGCCACTAAGCACAAACCCGACTCTAACCGTAGATCGATGAAGCTTACTCTTACCGAACCCTTCAGAGTAGCGCGGAGCTATACTATTGAAGGGGTCAAGGTAGATCGACTTAGTGCACAGCTATAAGTACGACCGACCTTAGTGTGTCCAGTGCGAGGCTATGGACGATTGAGTGGCTCACACCGATGGATTGAAGTTCAAGAGAGTGTTATTTGTCCATACTCTACGACAGCGTTTATATATCTACAAAGAGTCCTAGAATATTCTGCGTGTGAACAATAGTCCTATTGAGACCCTCGGTCGACTGCCCGCGTATTCATTGTTCAGAAGCCGAACCAATCAGCCTTGGTTCGGTCACGACAGGTGAGTCTAGTCAAGTTGATCGGAGGTTTGGCACAATCTTCCTTAGTCACTTGACTTAAGTCTCAAGTAGGCAAGTTCTGACTTTTCTTAGAAAGGAAGGCTCGTGCCGTTAGTCACATGTCGGCACTAGCCACTTGACAGACTTTGTGACTTAGACACTTTGATTAGATATTCCTAACAGACTTCAGCATCACTGATGGTTCATCTCTACTTACCAAGTATTGTATACTTTGGTAATCTTCACAACAAACACTTCAACTTTGTTACTACAAGCATCGCAAACCCATGGCTTCGCCACGGGTTTACGGGGCGATTTTTTCATTCTATGCTTCATGTTACTTTTAAGATTTCATACTTATGCAATGCCAGACCTGGGCTTTGCCTCAGGTCTGGTGGCAGTTCTTTCATTCTGTGCTTTGTGTTACTATGAAGGTTATATTCTTGGGCATTGCCGACCCGTGGCAAAGCCACGGGTCTTGCAGGCGATTTTAAAATTCAATGCTTCATGTAACTATTGTAATAAATGCTTTGGCATGCCAGCCTGCGGCTTCGCCACAGGCTGGCAGCATACCTGTTAGTCAATGCTTTGTGTACCTACTGGAATAGATGCTCTGGCATGCCAGCCCATGGCTCCGCCACAGGCTGGCAGCGTACCCGGTACTCAATGCTACATGTTACTCCTTTGAACTGCAGTGCGGAGGGCGCCCGAGGGCATATCCCGGTGTGTATATTGGTTCCCATTATGTACTTACCACACCCGCTGTTCCTCGCACCCGCCACAATGCCTCGGGAACACCTCAAGAAATTTCCTAATGGGTTTCTCAAGTTTCCCGGGGACACCTCGGGCAAGGATACACTGGTGAGTGGCTTTCCTGTCAATATTACCTCCCGTTATCATGCCCGTTGCCCATCACACACGCCGCGACACCCTGAAATGTCCTGACTTGCCGAAGGGGTTTCCCGTTCAAGGTCCCGCCACTCCTTTTGCGCGCATCGGGGATGCGTCGGGCAGGGATTGCGCAAGTGCTGGGGAAGCGGAAGGCGCCGGGCCCGTTAGAGTGGTAAGGATTGGGCGCACATGGTTTGCCACGCGGCCAATGTGCGCTCCATGTGGCTTTCTCGTGGCTTTTTCACGCCACATTGACCCGGGCCCGACCTCCCATTCTTTTATGATTCCTCTGTAGCAAAGGATACATCCTCTACTCTATTACTCCAACTTCAAGTAACTGGTTACTTTGAAGTAAGTATTCTACTAACTCTGACCCAGACTCCAACAGTGACCTGCAGGGAGTGGAGTAGGCGCAGACTTTGAATTCTGCATGCAACAGTGCTGCAGCACAGTCTCAAGGTAGGCAGTTTGGTCAAGATGAATCTCGCCACCCTTCTGAGTAAGAGTCCATTCAGCAACCACAACCGATCAATTTTTGGGCAGCTTCTCAACCGTGTTTCTTGCCTGAAACAGACTGCCTCAGGAATCCCTGAGCACAACCTTGATTCTGGGCTGTGACATGCTGTTGTGCGTGCCACATTTGTCTGGACTCTGTCACTTACTTGTCTTGCAACATGGCTACACCACTAATGTCTGTACTGGCCATACTCTTTACCATAATAGCTCTTATTCTGGCCCTATCTTCCACCGAAAAAATCCCTTACCACATGTCAATCCTGTCTGGTTCAGGATGAATGCTTGAGCTCTTGGAAGGGCATGACGAGTGGATACACAGTGAACTAGGAATGCACCACAAGGTCTTCTTGGCCCTTGTTGCTACGCTGCAGTCATTGGGCTATCATGACTCACAACACATGTCCATTGAAGAACAACTTGGCATATTCCTGCACATGTTGAATCGGTCTCTCAATTCAACATGCTGGTGAATGTTTTCAGCATGCAAATACTATGGTATCAAAGTAGGTATGTAGATTACAGCCCATGTACCTGTATTTATACTAGTATAGATACTTCAAGAAGATCCTCATTGCACTCTCCTCACCCCTGTTTTACATGACCTATGTTCATCTCCTCTCTGCAGATGAACTGACCCCAGCAATTGTATACAACAACCCATGGTTCTACCTGTTCTTTGGCCATGCAATTGGAGCAGTAGACAGTAGCCACATTGCTGCTGCCCCTCCTTCAGACAAGTGCAATGCATCACGCAACAGAAAGGGTGGTGTTGGAGTCTGGGTTATAGTTAGTATAATACGTACTTCGTAGTCACCAGTTACTTGAAGTCGGAGCAATAGAGATGAGAATGAATCCTTCGTTACAGAGGATTAGTAAACAAAGTTGAGTGTTTGTTACAAAGATTACTGAAGTATACAATACTCGGTAAGGAAGAATGAAGTGTTGGTAATGGCTAAGTCCAGTTAAGCAATTACCAAAATGTCGGTAATGAAGTATTGCCAACAATGAGCGATGTTAGAATGTTGATCAGTTAGGATGAACCTTCTCTGATGAACCTGACTCTTGTAGTCAGTTGAAGTTACTTAGACCTTACTAGTAGTGCGAGGACTGTACTAAGTAAGGTCTCACAGTCACAGGTCTTAGAGCGCATTGGTAAGAACTCAGTGAAAGTGGTCGAGTGGCTAGTGTGGCTAACTTAGCACTTGGGGCGAAGCAAGTCTTTGTGTGGCACACAAGGTGTTTTGGTAAAGAGTGTAGATAGATTCTGTAGTCTATCATCTCGTCTTATATACATTTTTGAGTCCTCAATCCTGTACACTACAAGCAATCTAAAGCTGTCCTATGTACTGTACTTGAGACATGTCTGATTTCACAGCCCAAGTCCTCACCAAGCTAAGTCCGAAGTGTCAGTGTAGCCTTCCTCGGGGATCCTTTGGTGTTCCCATTACCGATAGTCAATAATCCTCAGAGATCCTTCAGTGTTTCCATTACCGGCGGTGGATAGTCATCGGAGACTCGGTCCTTCTTACCTTCGGTATTGAAGTCCCAAAGGCGCCTACCAGGCTGCCGGGTTCAATCACAGGCCGGACCAGTTCTACTAGTATGGGAAGCTCCGGGTCCGTGATGTCATCTATGATGTCATTGTGTGTTATTGCATGGCTACGCCACTTACCTTGTATGTCATGGGAACGTACTATACAGTAGCTTAGATAAGTGGTCTCCTCATGTATATAAGGAGCCCCCAGTACCTTCAGTTGAAGTACTTGCATGTGCATCAAGCATCAGCAACCTTTCAGGTACGTTGTGAGGGTGCACCACTGCGTGGAGCTGCCTGCTCAACAATTGGGATGCAACGCGGCCACAGGGTGCTGCTGGGATGATGAAGGGGGCACACAAATTGAGGTGGAGGGAGGTTGAGTGTGTTAGGACTAGACATTATGGTCAGACGCTCAGTCAAGGTATAACTTCGACTGTGATTGATCTACCTAGACGTTACGGTCAGACGCTACGTAGGTAGTCAGATACTAGACTGTAGTGTAGTAATGTAGATCTCACCTCAGTCAAGGTGCAACTTTGACTGAGGAAAGAGAGAGAGACAAGACGAGCAGACGAACCACTGCCGGCGGTACGTCACGTGCCCAGTGACGGAGATCGAGATCGCGGTGCGACCTCAACACTCCTCCTCGGCGCGAATGGCGAGAGAGGACGGGGGGAACGTGAAGTACAGAAAGGGGGTATGTAAGGTATTGCATGTAGTGTAGGTATCGCAATGAAAGAATCAGAAATAGTCCATGAGGATTGTAACGTAAAGATGAACAAGACCATGAGGAACGGAAATCGTAACGGGTCATGAATATTGTGAAGGCGGGATGAGCGGGTCTCGCAAAGATGCATATGATGGATACTCCTCCTGTGATGGAACTCCTCCTCACCGAGATGGAACTCCTCCTCACCGAGATGGAACTCCTCCTCACCGAGATGGAACTCCTCCTCACCGAGATGGAACTCCTCCTCACCGAGAAGACTCCTCCTCGCATGGAGGCCAAAGGCCCATCAAGCCTCGCAGAAGCTGGAAGGGCTTCCGCTCGAGTGCTTTTGTGAACACGTCAGCAACATTGAGATGGGAGGGTACGTGTTGCATCAGGAAAAAACATTCTGTCTTAAGTGGTCTTGTGGAGAGCAATAAGTGTCATCAAGTGTCATTATGTGCCACAAGTGCTTAAGGTAAGTCAATTTCTTCATTTGTCTTAATTAAGTTCCATTAAGTAACCAAAGTAAACACTCATTCCAAGCAAGAATAATGTTTTTTCATGCTTACTGGGGTAACTTCTCTCATGATTCTGCTGTGTTTGTGCATATGCTGTCATAACAGGCATCCCAGATGCAAAAATGTCACCCAAAATAATCTGCCATTTCCCAGAATTGAACCCCTGACCTGCTACACTAATTTCTCACACTCTCAGCACAAACTTCTGACCACTACACCATAGGTCCCTGTGCTTGTTCCCTTGCACAATAACCTATATTGACTATCTTTCTGGACTTAGAGAAATCTGCAATTGCTGCCCCCTGTTAGCCTAGCCCCTGTGCATCCCTGGGCTCTCAGACTGGCCTCATTTCTTCTTGGCACTATCTGTTGCCTTGCAGACCTTGTGTAGACTCACAATTTGCTCAAGGCCAGGCTTCTTGTCTCACTTTGTATGCTTAAATGTTCTTTTTCTGTCTTTCACCCTTAACAGGCCAAATATGTCCAAATCCTTGACAATATGACTTTGACCAAATTGAGCAATCTGACATCTCATCATGCATATTTATTAGTTAAGAGGTCATTTGCCAACTAATGTGTACTTATGCATCTTAATCTGTAGTACTGAAGTTGCATATCCTCCAACTTGGGGACAAGACAAATTTCTCAAAGGTGCTATAGTTCACTTCAGCGGTCTTCATGCACATAGTGCACTTAATTGAGGAACACAAGTTATGAAAGATTGAATAAGATTAGGTGCTCTTCATTCAAGACTGCTGAAGTTAGAAGTGTTTTTCCTGATGTGAATGGCCACGCATTTTGCGGCGACCACCTCACGGAGATAGTGCCATTTGATGTCGATATGTTTGACACGGGAGTGGAACATCGAGTCGGAGGACAGGGTGATTGTGCTCGTGCTGTCAAGACGCATGAGGGACGCAGTGGGCTGAGCAAATGCAAGACCGTCGAGTAAGAACCAAAGCCACACGCATTCCTTGGCAGATTCGGCTGCAGCGATGTACTCAGCCTCTGTTGTGGAGGTGGAAATCGTAGGCTGCTTGCACGCAGACCAGGAGATGACGCCAGAGCCCAGATTCCAGCAGTAGCCGCCAGTAGAGCGGCGAGTGTCAACACAGCTAGCATGACTAGCGTCCGCATACCCGTTGAGATTGGCCGCATTTGCGCCACTGAGGTAGAGCCAGAAAGTACACGTGCCTTTGAGGTAACAGATGACGCGCTTGGCGGCCTCCCAATGAATCTCGGCGTAGCAGTCGAGGAATTGGCTGAGGTTCTGAACGGCGAGGGCGATGTTGGGGCGGGTGCCAATGGCGAGGTACATGAGGCAGCCAATGAGCGAACGGTAGGGTAGCCGAGTGGCGCGCTCCTTCGCGGCAGGCGTCTTGGGAGAGTGCTGGGTGCGGGAGAGGTGGAGACCGGTGTGGGCATGGCCCACGGTCTACGCATGGAATCGACAAAATACGAATGCGTCAGGGCGAGAAATGGGACGGCGGTACGGCGCAAGGCATCCCCGAGAAGTACGGACTTGGGGAACAGAACTCGAACGGGCCGAATACATTCCAACTAAGCCAAACACGGTTACAGAAGGTGCTACGGATGACTACATGGGGTCAGTTGAGCGAAGGGCTTGCGTTACGAACATTCCCTCCGTCCCCGTTCCTTCCGGACCCTCCAGCCTCTTGGTCAGCAGCAGCATCGGCAACGCTACGCGTGAAGCCCATGGGGCGTGGATTGAGAGCCATCGAACCCCTAGACGTGGCGAAGACTAAACAACAAGGAATTCCGGAATAATCGTCCGGAAGGTACAGCCCGTGTGACAGCTGGTCTTGAATACCTTGGACCGCGGCGGAGAGCGTGGCTAGCCCACCATCGAGCTGGTCAAGGGTGTCAGTGGTCGAACACTGAGCATCACTAAGAGCTTCCAGCTGGTCGGTGACGACGTCCCATCCGACGGAAGAAGCGCGCTGGTTCGATAAAGCAAGCGGACTGTTGCGATAGGAAATGGCCGGGAGTGGAGCACCTTCCTCAGCAATGCTCTGCTCGACGAGGACACGGTTAGGCGACCAGGCGATGACGGGGTATGGCTCGGGAAGAGACGACGCGTGCTCGGAAGGAAGGGTTGCAAAGATGGTGTCGAGGTACACTATCAGGGCGTGCATGGATGGTGTCTGGCGGACGGAAGGGAGAGAGATATCCCCGGAGGCTACGGCGATGCTACGGGACTCGAACAACATGCGCTGGAGTACAGTCAGCGTGGGAGACGACAAGTCCTAGGAAAAGGACACACCAATAGCCAACAGTTTCCATGGGCCCAGGCCAGCCAGGCAGTCGGATCGTGGGGGAGGAGACGGGGTTCCAAGTTGCGTTCGTGTCGAAGGAGCTCGAGGAGACGGTAGAAGCGGACGACGTATGGGGATTGCCCAGGGAGGGACATGGTGGGTGGAGGCAGTGAGGGAAGGAGGCTGGGGCTTCACTGACCAACCGGAAGGAAGGGGGAGTAGGGGAGAGAACGGGGAGAGTCGGGAAGGTTTGAGGGCGTGGGAAGTTGGGGAGGGGAAGGACATGGCGTGCTGGCGCGGGGGAGGAGGACTTACTTACCACTACCACTTCGAGAGCGGACAGTTAGAGGTAACTCCTGCGAACCAGGACAGCTCTGTTTTCTTAGCGACGTATAAAATTCTCTCTCTCTCTTGCAGATCTGCGGCGACAGCGGCGAGCGTGCGTACTGCGAACTCTGCGTATTTGCGTGTCTTTGCGGGAACAGCAGTTCCATCGTTCAGCGGAACGAACATTGGGCAGCGTAGCCTAAGCACTCCCCCCCCCCTTCCTTCCGTGACTACCAATAGTTACGTTGACATCGTCCGACAACAAAACCCGTCGTTTCTACCGACTATCGACCCCTGCTCCCTGCCACCTCACACGGGAGACTTGCAACCTACACACCGGCTTCCATAGGTGTGGAGACGGGGGCACAGTCAGGGCGGAACTGCTTGACGATTTTGTCGATCAAAGCAGTCTGCGAGAGAGCGACGGTCCAACGCGCGCGGTCATGATCGATCTGAATCCTGACACAAAAACGAGCTTCGCCCAGATCAGCAATCTTCCACACATAACGCAAGTTGTCCTTGAACTCCTCCTTAGCGGCAGCTGTGCTAGCCGTGAGCAGGAAGTTATCAACGTGCACACCAGTGAGGACGACACCCTTGTTGGTCTTGCAATAGTACACGCAGAACTCGCAAGACAGGCACGTGAAACCGATGTCCAGCAAGTGAGCGTTCATGGTGTTGTTCCAGGTACAACTGCCCTGCTTGGTCCCATAAATGCCACGCACCAGCTCCCAAATCCAGGTCTCCTTGCCAGGCTCCTCGAATCCGGGAGGCTGCTCCATGTAGCAGTACTCGTCCTCGGGGAGGATACCATAGAGGAAAGCGGTCTTGACATCAAGCTGCTCAACTTCCCAATTAAGCGACACAGCGAGATGAAGGAGAGCGCGGAAGGACTCCATGCGCATTGTAGGTGAGGAGGTTCGGTTATAGTCCTGCCCGTAGACCTGCTGGAAGCCTTTAGCCACCCACTGTGCCTTGAAACGCACCGGGTCCCCATGCTCATTCCGCTTCAGGTGGTACACCAGCTTGCCCTTCATGATACGACGGCCCACTGGGACCTGGGATTGAGGGATAAGACGGTAGACACCCAGGTCCTTAATGGACTTAAGCTCGTCGGCAAGGGCAGCACACCACTCAGCCTTGAACGGGGAGGCATCCGCTTCCGCGAGGGTCGCCGGGTTGCCCGGGTACTCAACGTTGAGAGGCAGGACATCGTCCTTAGCCATTGCGGCCAGCACAGACTCGATGTCGGGAGGAACATCGGCGGGCGGCGCACCAACATTGAAGTCGGGAGGAACAACCGGCTCCGGCGGAGGCAAAGGTGGAGCGTTGGCAGGCACATCGGCGATGACAGCAGAGGGAGCAGCAACGGGAGCAGGGATGGCCGAAGGACAGTGCTGACGCGGCGCCGCAGAACACATCTGCTCCAGCATACAATCCAGACGTGACACGAAGGGGACACCGGATGCAGCGGCCTGCTTTTGGGACGGCACAGGAAGACGAGAGGAACGGCGCACGGGCAGTGGAACGGGGGCCGCCAGCGGCAGACCAGGAGGGTGCAGCTCGTCAAGAGGCGGTGCAGCAACAGCCGGCACAGGAGGCGCGGACGGGAATGCTGGATGGCGCAGGAGCAACGGGATCGTTGTCGATGTCGGCAGCCGGGAGTGGACCAACAGGCGGGGGCGGCGGGGCGACAGGAGAAGGCGGCAACAAGGTGGAAGTCTCATGCGACTCAATAAAAGCGACATGGAAGGACTCGACAACCTTATGTGTCCCCCGGTGGTATAGACGGTATGTCTTGGAGTTCTGCCCATAGCCAATCAGTACGCACTCCACGGACCACTCGTAGATCTTGGGGTTGTGCCTATTCTGAATCAGCACAAATGCCCTACAACCGATCTCGCATAGGTGCGACAGGTCGGGCTTCTTCCCGTGCCACATCTCGTACGGCGTGACCCCAGGGGGTAGTGAACGCGACGGTGTGCGCACAGAGAGGTAGTTCGCGGTGATGAGGAAGTCGTCCCACCGATTTGGCGGAGCATTAGCGGCCAGACGCATAGCACGCGCAATCCATGAGCGTGCAATGGAAGCGTTCGATGCGACCGTTCTGCACGGACATATGAGGTGCAGTGGTACGCCAATGCGGGTCTCGTCCCTCGATCCAGGCTTTGAACTCGTTGGAGAGCAGTTCACCATTGTCCACTTGCACAACACCAAGGCGTGCCCCCGTTTCAACCTCACGTGCCAAGACCCAGGCCTTGAAGCGGTCCAGAATGAGCTTGGACGGGACAGGAATGGCCCATGTATGCAAGGTATAATCATCAAGGATGTTCATAGAGTACAAGTTCCCCGAGGTGGAACGGACGTCCTGCTGCCCCTGCACGTCCACAAGCACGATACCCAGAATCTGCTTTGCCTTCTCCCCCACCCGTACCTTAGGAACTGCACTTCTCATCTGTTTTCCGAGAATGCAATGTTCACATTTGGTAGGTGTGGACAGAGAGATTGGCATACCTGTAGCGGATCCGAGACGCGCCATGTCGTGAACGGTACGGTGATTGACGTGGCCCAAGCGACGGTGCCAGACATCGAGCATCGGGACGCGACCCGAGAACAGAGCGTGCTCAGTAGAGGGGGGGTGCCGTCGAGCGAGTAGAGACGCTTGGAAGTCAATGAGCCAGAAGCGAGGACAGACCCAGAGGCGATGAGAGCTCCACCCCGCTTGATGACGTGGACACCCAAGGGAGTGAAGAGCACACAGCAGCGAGAGGATGCCACAGGGTGCGATAGGGCGAAGATCATGGAAGTCTCCCTTGCACGGTGAGATGTGAGTTGACACACCAGAATCGAACACGAAGGGTTCAGTGTCGATGGTAGAGACACGGCGAGCAGCGGCGACGACAGGGGCAACTGAGTAAGCAGCCGGATCGGCAGGAGCGCGAGAGTTAGCAGGCCAGCTCAGGGAGACCTTGTCCTCGTCGGTGAGAGAGACCATTGTCTCATACTCAAGCAAGTTGGCCGGCGTAGCCACAGATGCAAGCCATTCAGGAGAGGCGTTGGCCGCAATGCCAGCAAGCTCAGCAGGAGCAGGAGGGTTGCCAGCAAAAGAAGAGGCACTAGAGAGTCCACCAGAGGGAGGCGGCGCCGAGTGAAGCAGATAGGCGTGGCCGTGCTTGTCCACGCTGTCTTCGGCAGCAGAATGGTCCCGGGACTTCCCCTTCTTCTTCTTGTTGGCGAGCACCTCATCGCAGCGGCCCTCCATCCCACCGCCCGGAGCCCAGCACTCCGGAGCAGTGTGCCCATTCGGGCGCGGGCAATGCGCATTCGTGCACGTCTTCGGCTTCTGCGCGACTTTGCCCGGCTTTGTGTACACCGCGAGGGCGGTGCCGGGTACGGCGGAGGATTGTCCTTCAAGCACACGCTGCTCGAGATCGAGACACGTGGAGATGTCATTGGCAGTGTACGGAACGCCGGTCGTCGCAGCCGTCGAGAGAGACGTGCCGACCTGGGACTGCAGGTAATTGAGGTGGCCGTTCATCGCGTTGATCATCCCAATGATCATGAGGTTGTCGATAGTGGGTAGACCGATGTGGAAGATCCTCTTGGCTAGCTCCTGGAGGCGCATGGTCGTGTCAGCGAAGCGCTCGTTGGTGGTGTAGCAACAAGCGAAGAAGTCCTGGAGAAGTCGAACTTGGGCATACGCACCGGGTTCCTTCTCGTGACGCTCGCACAGACCAAGCCAGAGAGCCCTGGCACTCGAGAACTTCACCATGAAGCACTGTTCCTCCTTAGTGGCCTTCGACGTGAGGAACGCAATGACGATTTGCTCGTTGAGCTTGAAATTCATGGCCGAGACGGGGTCGTCCTCGATGGGTGGGGAGATGACTTCACCGGAGAGGTACGACCACATACGGCACATCTTCAACGACTGTTTGACGTACATCTTCCAATCGAACCAATTATTCTTGGTGCGGTTGAGAGGGACACCACCGTTGTAAAGCGACGACGGTAGACTAGCCGGCTCGATCTTCTGCGTAATCTGGATCTTCGGATCCATGGTTGGTGCTGCTGGAGATAGATCCGAGCGGGGCTTTGACTTGCTAGGACTCGAGGTCGGAGTTTTGGTCATTATGAGTGACTATATGCGGGGTTTTGCACGCGTTATTGGGTGCTTCTGAGTTGTACTGAGGTCTGAAAAGCCGAAAGACAGTCTCAGGTAACTGGGCGGGTTCAGAAAAACTGCCCAGGGCTCATAACCTGTTAGGACTAAACGTTATGGTCAGACGCTCAGTCAAGGTACAACTTCGACTGTGATTGATCTACCTAGACGTTACGGTCAGACGCTACGTAGGTAGTCAGATACTAGACTGTAGTATAGTAATGTAGATCTCACCTCAGTCAAGGTACAACTTCGACTGAGGAAAGAGAGAGAGACGAGACAAGCGGATGAACCACCGCCGGCGGTACGTCACATGCCCAGTGGCAGAGATCGAGATCGCGGTGCGACCTCAACAGAGTGAGCCGCACCGGTGGCGGGTACTGGTGGCGGGTCCATGGGTCCGGATTGGGCTACCCATACCCCTACCCGGCAGTACCCCTACCCGTGACCCTTGCGGGTAGGCCATACCCTGCAATGCACTACTTGAGGCCTGGGAGCTCATTGCACACCACAACCGCAATACCTACTCCCTCGAGAGGAAGGTGGCTGACTGCTACTCCATCCACAACTTCCTTGAGTCTTACCACAAGCTCTCCGTCCAACAATCCCTCCTGGATGATCAGGTTAAACACCTTTGAACAAGCATGAGAAATCCCGAATGGATTTGTTTCCTCTCCCACTGATGCAATTTTCAACTGATGCTATTCATATAACCATATAACATGCTCATGTACATTCCATCCAAGTATCTAGCTACTATGTGGGGCAGAAGCATTTCCCTGGGTTAAGTCAGTGGTTTGCTAGTTGATCTTTACCCATATTGACATGTTTCAACAACTTCATGCAGCCCTCACTAGTTGTGGCTTTCATGATGAAATTACATCTGTGACATCCAATTGAAATTGATCGATGGCTCACTAACCTCATTGAAGGGATTTCAGTGTCTATCTGTGCTATGATATAAGGCCAAATAGAGCATACTTGCATGATGGATCAATACTGGATTAGTACTACCAGAAGGTATCTGCACAATTTTTCATTATGTGCAACCTATGTCTGTATCCAAAGGTGTCCACATAAAGGGATACTCAGCATTGTTTACTTTGTACCATTGTGCCTGACATCAGCAGCTTTCATGATATTCTGCCATCACTCAATATTGTAATCTTGTCTATTGTGTAGAGATCTAATGACAGCACTGGCACAGTAGGAGAAGTCACAAAAACCCACAGTCATTAACCCACCGGTGGGTCAGTATTGTCTGATGGGCCACCTTCCCAATCCGGCAATGCCACACCACATTAGGCAACTGACACTCCATGCAATCTGGCCACGCGCATGCAGTCGGATGACCTCGGTCCATTGCGGACACATGGACCTCACAACTGTAGGATGTTGATACAGTATGAAGTAGCATACAATATATACAGAATAACAATACAATCTATTCAGATTCATTCGCGTCTGAACTCGAAGACTGGTCATCAGAAGGAGTCAGCCTGAGTGTTGCTGAGCTGTCTTGTGTAGCCAAGAATGCTGAGGAACAGCAATGTTGACCATAGCTGCATGTCCGTGAGGCAGATATAAAGGTGAGAGTCAATAGTCGCGCCGAGTGCCTGTGTTGCTGTACCCTTGGGCGGGGTGACAACCGGAGTGTTACCGCTCTGTAAGGCCTATTTTACTGTCTCATAGTGAGGCCAATGTTGAGATATGATTTTTCTGGAATAAAGTACACAATAAACTGCATACATCCATTGAGCTGAGGTCCAGTTGAACAGTGCATCCTGCACGCGCACGGCCAGATTGCATGGAGCGTCAGTTGCCTAATGTGGTGTGGTGTCACCGGATTGGGAAGCTGGCCCATCAGACAATACTGACCCACCAGTGGGTTAATGACTGCATTCCTGAAACAAATGTGTTAGGGATAGATACTCAATAGCCTCAGGGCTGATAGAAACTGAGATAGGTACTCTTACTGAGTGGCTGCATCACTGATGGTTAATGATATGCATTTTGTCTTTTATTATCTTCCTTTTTGACCATTGAACAGACATTACTGTAACACTTTCATTGTACTATTACTGAGGGATTTGATTACCAATGTTTCATTACTATTAAAGTGCTTATCACTGTATCTACTATCTGAACTATCACCTGTACTATCATTGAGTTTCTATTGTGTTCTTACTTGTGATGGCCAGATGGCTTCAGTACTGATACAAGGGCTATTGTATGCTTGGTAAGTGACGGTCATTACCAGCCAGTTACTGAGTTATAATGGTTTGGTAGTGGTATACAAAGGAAATGCTGTGTTGGTTATCAGGTTATCAAGCTGTTGTCAAACCAATGTTGAATGACTGTGCTATCCTCAGGCTGTACACAGAAAATGTGTATCCTCACATGCCTTGCCAATCCCTTGCTACTCACAGTAATGAAACAGAGGCTGTAATAGGATGACTTTGTAACATAGTTTGCCTCATTGTTAACAGTCATGGGAGGTTATGTTGCTATTGTTCTTAAAGAATGGCCTTGGGAAGTGGTGTAAATGAGTCAAGGACAAGTACTTACAATTCTGCAAGACTCCTTGACTTCCTGAGGTCCTTTATGTAGCACTACTGCTGTGCAAGTGTTGCAGTACTGCCATTCAGCCAGGAAACAACAGCCTTAAGTTGGTAATGAAGTATGATTATTATCAGGATTTATGTGGATCATAGTAGAGAATGATGAATCCCAAACACAGATGAATTGTTTGAAGAAGCTCATGCCAAAGGAATGGTCTGTTCAGAGTTGAAGCCACACAATAGAAGTTTGATGTAAGACTTAACACGGCATTCAACAAACTGTTCACAGCAGTGCAAAGCTATGCTAGGGAAGGAAATCACTATGCCAAGTCCCAGAATATAGCTATGAGAGCTGCCTGGCGGTATCAAGTAGGTGCAGATCACAAAATCAGACAGATGGCCAGACTTTGTACAATCATAGTGACATCAAGGAGTGTGAGATATGTAACTACCAGAGCAATGTCCTAGCCTTGGGCAAGGCATTCAGACTCACAATTATGTGTACACATGTATCTTGAATGGTAGATCATGAACCCAGTATTTGTTGGGACTATGTTTGTAGACATGTGTGGATTTGTAAGTCCAATGATTGATGTACAGGGTGCAAGCAAGATCAGTGAGGTTATCGACACATACACAATAAATTCAGAATCTAGACTAGGTGAATGTATGATTGTATGTCTGTGGTGGCATTACAGTCAGGTATGTATCTATCAGGTTTCTATGCAATTAGTGACTCCAATTCAGTACTGGCTTAGCAGATGTTACTGCTAAGTGATGTCATGAATGGTCATTGACTTAGTGATTTTCCAGTTCAGAGGGCATGTAAGCTTCACAATATGGTGTCAGAAGAGTCAAGGTGCACATGATTGCCTCCAAAGCCTATGCATGTAGTATGTTGAAGACATGTTAGTCTAATATCTATTAGAATTGGATGTTTGCTTCTAACATCTGGAGCCAGAGTACACTACAGAGTGGGTATGTTGAAGCAGGGAAGAGATACAGTACATGCATTGATGTGTTCTGGAGATCCAGAACAAACTTGTAAGATTATATTGTGGATGTCAGTAATGTATACAATTAAGGCATCTGTTTGGGGACATGCTACAAATACAACAGCTGTGATGTTTTCAGGTATGAGCAACTGGTCTTTGATAGAATACAGAATTGCATAAAACTATTGAAGCAGTGCCACATGGCAGATCAATATGGCAGATCAATGATACAGTTGAGAGCAGCAAATGAGTGCAGTATCATGATGAGATCTGCACATAATTGTGAATGACAATGCATGCAGGTACATGCTGTTCACACATACAATTAGTCTTCTTGAAAAGTGTCAGACAGTTCATGTGCAGATTGACATATGCTGTCCATCAGACCGTCTAAAGTGGTCTTGATGGTGATGTCTTCATGGAGGTTGTTGTTGTCCGGCAGTTCAACCATACCCAAATTGACTAGCACATCAACCTTGCTGAAGCAAGCATGTGCACAGACCATGATCTGTATTCCATGATTGATGAGCACTGTAATTGAGTAGGGAGCAGATACTACTAACTGAATGTCCACCAAATGACAGTTGGAATGCAATCTGTGACATTGCATCAGTAAGTTGTAGGCAACAAGCAACAGTGTACATACTGCTATATGATCAAAGGGAGGCAAGAATAGGAAATATGATGCCATTGCAAACTTCACAAATGCAATAGTGTGCTCAGTCTCTATGCCAACCAAGAGCCAGCATCAGAGTGCAGCCAGGATGAAGGCCTCCTCAGAGGCATAGTCAATGTCAGAGTTGAGGGCTGAACTCTGCTCAAGTGTGGAGATTGTCTGGAGGTTTTTGATGGCATCCATAGGAGATGAATTCCAGTGGCCTGAGTAGAGCACTCTGATGACATTGTCAGGGGCAGCATGATGGCCATCATTGGTCATTACATTGTCACAAAGGCTGAGGATTGGTGTTCCACCATTTGTGTCAGGTTTAGGCCATCCTTGAGTACTGATATACATCATTTATAGTTGCACTGGCACCAAACACTGTGCATGGCCAGAGTGTTGTTGACATGCATCAGAGTGCAGGCCTGTCCTGGAGGGCCTTGGATGTTCTGGAGCTAGTGCTAATGTATATGTTAGAATGTGCCTTGACATAGCAGAGAGGAACACATCACTTGTTGATAAGTCCATGTCCTTCATAATGTATGATATCAAATTCTCTGTGTTTGTGCAAGTCATGGATGGAGTGGAGCATTGGTGCCATGTTTTAGGCCTTGTGGAATTAGTGCATTGCAGGGGTACGGGCAACCCGCGAGGGTCACAGGTACGGGTACCGCCAGGTAGGGGTACGGGTAGCCAAATCTGGACCCGCGGACCCACCACTAGTACCCGTCGCTCCGGTGCGACTCACTTCGTGTCAGACGCATTGGTTCGAATTCCCGTGGGAACTGCACCATTGCGCGAGCGCCCGAACACATTGAGTACACAACTTGAGTCTCTCCACTCTTGCATCGATCCTCCCCTCCCCCTCCCCTGTGCCTGGATGACCAATTGACACATCCAGCCATGCATCTCGCTGCTGCCCAGCCCTTGCTGACGCAAACACCACCATTCTTGCACTCAATGTGGAGAAGGACAAACAACGCGATGCGCAAAGAACCGGTGCGAGACTGCGCCACAAACCCGAGTGAACACCAGCCGGCTACTGGCCTGCTTGCGTCTCAAATGCGAGCGAAGCAGCTCTAAGCTGCCCGCGCAGGCAAAACACACGCCTACCACCAGCAGGCAGGGCCAATGCCCAGCATGCAAGCACAGCCGACAAATGAATGCCACACGTGCAAGGTTGAGCGCAAGCAAACACGGCGGGATGGGTAGGGGCAAGGTTGAGAGAGGGCGGACTGGCGGTGAGCAGATGCCGTAGGTGAGTACCCTCCCACGAATCCACTCCTCTGTCCCCATCCTACGTGTTTGCGCATATCTGCCCACCTTCGTTCAAGTGCAGCCCCGATGCACATGACGCACACGTATCACATCACGCCCTTTCTCCAGCGGCCTCGCCACGCCCAGACGGCCTTGCAGCGTGTCAAGATCCACCGCCATGCAGCCATGAAGCTGGCTGCGAGCCTGCGCAACCCTTTTGCGCGTCTCGCAACCACCTGGTTCCCGCTGACGAGAATGCACCGGTGCCTGCGCTGAGCACACCAGTTCAACTCCCCAGAAAGGCATCCCGCGGTAAGCCAGGCTCGCCCACTCATGCCAGTCCACTAACTCATCCACCCACACATACGCTCGCACGCACGTATGCATGCACGCCAGCCCGGTCGCACGATCCCTTCACTCGCATCCTCACCAGCTGCGCGTTCGCTTGCCCCTCGCTTGCCCACCAGCCCACCTGTGCACACAGCCGCATGCGCGCACAATCGCCTGTGCACCCGTGTACTTGCACGCTCGCACCCCCATCCCCTCAACTTGGCCCTCCTCACCTGCCCGACCTGTCACCAATACCTACACCCGCGGAGACCCGCGGGACCCACGGACAACCCGTACCCGCCGAGGGGGTACCTGACCCCTGCGGGTATGGGTACGGGTAGGCCCCCACACACCCGGGGGTCTACCCGTGCAATTCACTATACAGTGGAATGGGTACTACATGGGACATCTTTATGAAGGTCAAGAGCCTGTTGAATGCCAGGATTACTGACATTGCATTCACGTCTGCTGCACTTCCTAATATCCTGGATTGCATTCCTCCCCTGCTTGGCCCTAACAACTTTCCCCGCTCCAAATAATAGCATCCCCATCACTCTTTGTAGTTGTCAGTTGACCAGGACTCTGCTGACCCACTCCATCCAGTCACACTGCCCATAACAACACCCACAATATACCTGACTCTGTCAATGCATTTTCAGTCTCAGTTGCCAATTGTCCTATGCTCTCCACCAATGGCCATCATCAGTTGTTTTCCCCTGAAAAAGCTACTCCAACCCACCCACTGCTCCCTTACCTCATTAAATTCCAGTGCCCTTTTGAGCTGGTACTGTGGGACCAATAACATCTGTTGCTGGAGGCATGGACAGACACTATGGCAGCAGCACCTGGTGAATTGAACTCAGTGAGGAACCGCAGTGTTGAGTACATATTCCTACAGTAATGGGTTATTTTCACCGAGTTCTAGCTGCTTATCGACCAGTCTGCGGGTGGCTAGAATGAGTGAGTTTCACCGCTTTTATGTCCAGATTCACTCAGGTCTTTCTGACGACTTTTCACCAAGCTGTGTAGTGATCTTGATCAGTGAATGTCAACTGTGTACATAGTCATATATAGCCTAAGTTGTAGTGATTAGACAATCAGGATGACAGTGAGTATCCCTATCCCAAATGGTGAACATTGCGGGGTTTCTAGCTTCGGTGAATTCATGGATTAGAGAAACAGCCAGCATGTATTATAACGAGACAACACATATAGCGCGCGGTCGACCTGGCAAACACTGCAGTTCCAAATGGGGAAATGAGTTTGAACAGTTCGAAGGCGTAAGGAGCGTATGGCGCGTACACACGCCTTCAAGCAAACGAGCGGCGACCTCTCTCACGGGTCACTACCACCACGTCTGAGCTACAATGAAGAATACCTCGGTCTGCACCTAGTCCATGTCCCTCCACTCCATGTCGGGACCACCATTGGCCTGCACAGCTGGTGCCGCGCTGCCATTGCCAGTACTGCCACCGCCCTGAAGACGTTCAGCACGGCGAGGGATGTACCCCTTCTTGACCGTGTTCTTGCGGTGGTTCCACAAGAACTGCTTCAAGAGATCTGCTGTCGCCCAGCTAGCCTGAAAACGGGCAAGGTACGGCTCTGCCTCCTGGGCCTAAGTTAGGTGTTGTTAGACTGACCGCCGGTGGGTAGATCGAGATGTCAGTGAATGACGCACCGCACGGAAGAGACGACAAAGGACTAGGGGGTCTTGATGTGCATAGTCCTTCTGCCAGTTGATCTTCAAGGCCATAGTGACTTCGTGAACAACGCGCTGATTGATCGGATCTGGTGAGTGCATACATCGTGTCGCACTGGGGGATGTTACTGACAATACACAACAAGTACTTTGTGTCGTCATCTGCGAGCCCCATCGCACGTTGCACGGTGTATCCCTTCCCTGTCCCCAGCATTCCGCATGGCTTTGGGATCAGTGCATTGTTTGCGGGAGGCTGCGGTGCCACAGGTGCCTGGTTGGTCGCTGCCGTGCTTGCCACGGCGGCCAGCTGAGCAGCTGTTGCTGCTTCCTCTTGGGCGGCATTGAGCTCATTGACCTTGGCGGCTGCGAGCTCTTCTGCGGCAACCCGCAGTGCCTGCTTGTTTGTGGCTCGGCCTGCGCATCGTCAGTGCAGAGAAATAGCAAATTAGTGAGGATGACTCACTTTCGGCTTCAGCTGCACTCTCCTTGATGCGAGTGAGCTCGGCTTCAAGCTGGGCTTTGGTGGGCATATTTCTTCTTGTCTTAGCTCTGTGATGCGCAGCTGAACAACCACAATGATAGGGTGCGAGTGCAAAGATGAAAGGTAAGGGCCAACGTTGCCAGCAACGTCGAGGGGATTGATTTTGGAGCACACACCGTCGCACAGGTGTTGTCATATATAAGGCATAACCGTGTTTGTTTCAGTTTGCTGTCACTAATTGCTGACTGAGCGAGGGTGATCGTGCCACGGCAAAGACAATCGCTAATTGCCTTACTCGTAACTCCGCTGAACTCTTGAGCACCAGCCCATCCTCTTGACCTCACAAATCTCTCCTCCTGAAGTGTCCTCTTGACAATCCATGGCTGGGTAGAAGATTCCGTGTTGTTGCTGTGGCCAGCCTGTGCATCCCAGGACCGAACAGCGTCACCTGAAAGGTCAGGCGAAACCGCATGTGCGGGCGACCTATGTGTATAAGAAGAGTGTTGTACAGCCCTTGGGGCCTGCTGTACAAACACAGAACAGTACGCAAACACGGCACAAGAGGAGTAATGCAGTGGCAGGCCCAGGGCCGAGTACAATTGCTCAAGGGGGAGGACTTGGTACGTACCCTGAACATCCTTGCAGACAGTTCATTTGCTCATATCCCAATGATGCTTCCCCGCATTAGCACTGCATTCTGAGGGAACCGGCACCGGCAATTCTGATGTCGCAATGGAGGAAGTGGGCGTTGAGCCACAAGAAGCCTTGGAAGTTGGACATAGTACAACTGGTGAGCACATTGACTAGTCAGAGCACCATCTTGATGTTGATGTACATGAAGCTATAGGTGATGATGCTGTAGCTGAGCTTCGGCGTGCAGCTGCTGAGGCTAGTGCACGTACCTGGAGCGGTGGTGGGCGCCCGCAACGAGCGACAGTTGTCTTCGTCATTTAAGAAGGGTTAATTATAGTTCATTAGTGAACCTAATCAGGATTAAATTGAGTTCCTCAAGAACTATGATCAGGTATTCATTCCGTTAATCATGGGCTTAGGGTGGTATGATTACTGCCATTAATCCATGTTGGCATGAAACCATATTATGATCCCAAATGAAGTCACTAGCCCTGACACAAAGGGCTAATTCTCTGCAAATCCCAGTCAATTTACACTGAATCATGGCATAATCCCAGTCATGATCATGCTTAACCAATTCATGACTCTTAATCCTAACATAATCCCATTATTTGGATATCATAATCATGGCATAACCTCAGTGTTAATCCTGCTGAAATGGGCATAATCATGACATATGTACAATCCTAACCAGTCATTGTCAAGCCCTAATCTCAGAGCTAATCTATGGCAGGCATCATGAATGTAATCATTAATTCAATGCTAATCCTGGCTGCTGATCCTGATATATTGATGTCAGATTAGTGCTGATTAGCCCAATGATCTGCAGAACAAATCACAGTGATCAGATCAATTTAAAAAACAATGTTGTGCAGAAGCCAGGACTGAACCAGCGACTTTTTGAAGCATTACATAATCACCTTATTGGGCAAAGAAGCATACACTGTAACCACTGCACCATACTGTCTTGTTATGTCTGAGATGTTATTGATCTATGTCATGTTCTTCAATTGCTGGACTTAGACACATTTCTAGCACCCTCCCATGATGCAGTCTAATCCTGATCAACCTGAGATTAGCAACCAATCAATCCCTCGGATTAAGAGTCATGAATTGGTTAAGGATGATCATGACTGGGATTATGCCATGATTCAGTGTAAATTGACTGGGATTTGCAGAGAATTAGCCCTTTGTGTCAGGGCTAGTGACTTCATTTGGGATCATAATATGGTTTCATGCCAACATGGATTAATGGAGGTAATCATACCACCCTAAGCCCATGATTAACGGAATGAATACCTGATCATAGTTCTTGAGGAACTCAATTTAATCCTGATTAGGTTCACTAATGAACTATAATTAACCCTTCTTAAATGACGAAGACAACTGTCGAGGATGTGCCATCAGATGAAGAAGACGAACCATACCTGCAAGAGAGCGCTGGCCATGGGCCCGCCCGTGCACCACCAAACACATCCGAGGCCTCCCAGCTTGATGACGATGCCGAGGAGTATGACGACGAGTTCTGGAATGAGTATGTTGATGAGATCATGTCTGCCGCCAATGCTACGGATGACAGCAGCAAGGACCATGATGGATTGAGTGGCCGGGACCAATTAGGGGTCAAGTTTGAGGCAGAGAACAGACCCACATGTACGTCATGCCGCCTTGAGTCCATGTGCCTGGTGCTGAGGCTTGCGTCTAGACGAATCACTCAGTGAATCGGACAAGGCCACACTCCGTGTGTTTGCACTCAAGACAGATGAACGCCTTACGCAACGGACCCTGAAGAAGCTCCCGTACGCCTTCCCGGGTTCATCTATGCCATCTACAGACCGACTTCGCTCACGCGTCACATTCCTTTCTGGTGTCACACCTGTCAAGTATGACTGTTGCATCAACTCGTGCTGCTGCTTTGTCGGGCCACATGCTGGTCTTGATGCATGTCCGTACTGCAACAAACAACGTCGGAGCAGCAATGGGAAGCCACAGAAACAGTTCTTGTACATCCTGCTTACCCCACGCCTCCAAGCATTTGCAGGCAATACTCAAATGGCGACGCAGATGAAACATCGATTGCAGCACCAGCATGACCCTGACAAAGTCACCGACGTCTACAACAGCACGGCATACCACTCAAAACTCAATCAGCACATACAGATCCACGACAAGACGCTCCATCACAAGCACTTCTCCAATCCACGTGATGTTGCTCTTGGTCTCTCAACAGACGGCTTTGGCCCATTCCGCCGCCGCAACAAGACCTGTTGGCCACTCCTCGGCTTCAACTATAACCTCCCTCCTGAAGTCCGATTCAACAAGCCTGCCTGGCTGCCATTCGGTGTCGTCCCGGGTCCCAAGAAACCGGTGGACTTTGACTCGTTCTTGTGGCCGCTTGTCATGGAGATGCTTGAACTCGCCATCGGAGCGCGTACCTTTGACATCCTGACAAGAAGTGTGTTCCTTTTACGTGCTTACCTCATCCTCGTCTTCGGTGACATTCCCGCGATGTCAATGGTCATGCGCATGAAGGGCCACAATGGCAAGTGTCCTTGTCGCATGTGCAATGTGATTGGCGTACACATCCCAAACAAGCCTCGCAGTCCCTATTACGTCCCGCTGAACCACCCCAATGTCACCAGTGCAAACGAGCTGCCCCGCTACGATCCAGTACAGCTACCGAACCGAGATCACAAGATGTTCCTTGTGCAAGCACAGGAAGTGCAAATGGCGAATTCAGATGCGGTGCCGGAGCGGCTAGCAAAAGCATACAGCATCAAGGGCCTACCGCTCCTGTCATGTCTGTCTTTGCTGAGCTTCCCAGACTCATTTCCGTACAATTTCATGCATCTGATCTGGGAGAACGTCGTCAAGAACCTGGTGTCGCTTTGGACAGGCAAGTACAAGGGCCTTGATAGCGGTACCGAGGACTATGAGCTAGACCCTGAAGCATGGACTGCCATAGGCGAGGCGACGGCAGCCGCGGGCTCTACAATCCCCTCTGTATATGGTCAATGTCCACCAAATATTGCGACCGACAGGAGTGCATGCAGTGCTGACAGCTGGTCATTCTGGGCCCTCTACATCGCGCCCATTGTACTTTGGGGGCATCTCCGGCGTGACAGGTACTATAATCACTTCATCAAACTCGTCAAAATTCTGCATCTATGTCTACAATTCGAGCTCACGAAGGCAGAGATCGATTCAATACGGACCGGCCTGGCCACATGGGTTGTGGAATACGAAGCGTGAGTGCTAGGGCAGCTCGATCCTTCGCTGTCAAAGGCTCACGTCAGTTGGACAGAATCACAGCATCTATTACCAAAACAATCCCGCGTGCCTTGCCGCCTGTCCGTTGACAATACACGCCCTACTCCATGTGGCAGACAGCATAGTCTTGTCAGGGCCAGTGTGGGCGTCCTGGGCTTTTCCAATGGAGCGGTACTGTGGGATGCTGAAGCCTGCCATCCGCAGCCACCGCTTCCCGTTTGCTGCACTTGACCACTATGTTGTCGACATTGCACACCTTGCTCAGCTCAAAGTGGTATATAATGCCACTGAGATCCTCAGCCTGCGACTGCCTCTTCAGGACATCTCTACGTCCATACCTGGCTGTAAGCGTCTGACATTTGATCACTAAAATAAACAATACTAATTGTACCCTCACTGCCATGTCTATCACCGATGGCACAGATGATACATGTGTGTTGCTGCCACCCAGTCGTGCCCCGGAGAGGCTTGCCGACAGCCTGCGAGACAAGATTATAGGCGCGTTAGCAACCCGGTATGACATTCCCGGACCCTCCGTACGGCTCCTCGTCCCCAATGAGATCGCTCGCTGGGGAACTTGAAGAGTGCAGATCTTGGGTGGTGGCGATCTCATTTGCACCGCAACGCTCGGAGGTATGCGTGAGGATTCTAGGAATGCGTCATATGTCTGGGTATGTACAATATATTCTGAACATTTTTGCAAGTTTGAGCTAACATGTTTCCTGATCAGTACGAAAGCCTCGTTGACTGCAATGTGTCGTACTGCAATCGGCCTACCATCCTCAAACTGCAGACGTTCTATGGCGAGCTGCAAGACATTTTTGTCGTCGAAATGCCGGCATCACCCTTGTTGAACATTGTGCAGCCTGAACAGGTCGTACTGGCAGGTATTTGTACCTGCACTCTTGACAGCCGTGCAGCACCAGGCGGTCTTGACATCCATTATTACAGTAACACAGGTCGATATGAGGTCATTGATGTCAAGAACATTCAATGCCTTGCGGGCCGCATCTTGGACTGAGGTCAATGGGCCATTGTTGACCGAAGTGGGAGCCTTGCTCGTGCTATGTATGAGGAAGATAATTGATGGTTAGTTTGCCCCATTGAGTTAATTTGAGTAGAAGCTTGTTACGAGCTGTACTGTGTACATGGATCCCGTCATCAATGATGATACTATCTTTGTTCACGTTGTGATATCAATAAGTACCACATACACAGTATTTTGGACTACTCGAGTGGGTGAGAATCATTGTAGTCCGTGCAGTCGCACGTCACATGTCATGGACGTGAACTTGATGGTGACTATCACCCTGGACATGGGTCTTTGTAACGGGGTGAGAATCACCACAAATGATGCAGTGATTTGACTTCACCGCGTTGTCACTACGTCGTTGGGTGATCGGCTACTATCACTCGGGGTCGGAGTTAGGTTCCCCAGCCTCGGCCACCATAGTGAGACCACGTGATACATATGCTGCAATGACAAGCCATGGCAATGTCTCTGTACATGCATGGACTGTCCAAGCAGTTTCAGCTGCACTCTGACAGTGTCTTGTTGCCCTTGGGAATAGAGCACAGCTACCCAATGCTGAAGGTGTTGCCATTGAGAACCTCAACGTCAATTCAATCATGACAAGTAACCCAGTGATTTGCATGTAAGTCCTTATACAACCTGCATATTGTGCCTTGTTGATGTCATCCTGAACAGTGGCAAAGGACATGGCAATGGAGTCCATGCCATGTGGTGGTGGGTGGGCAAGATCATCATCAATCCATGCCCACATGACTTCTGAATGCTATGTTCAGATGATGAAGGTGTCTCTATCACCTTGAGGCCTGCTGTCATGACTTCAATAATTGATGTTGGCAATGAAGCATTTTTAGGGGTTGTAGGATGTTTATGCAGGTATCAATCTTCTGGAACCTCATGCCTGGACACTTCACATCATCTCTTGTCCTCTGCCTCAATTGACATGTGTTTTGACTCACCTATGAATACAACAATTTCACTGTGAACTCTTGTGGTGCTGTGTACATGGTGTTCTTGGTCACATAGTCATCAGTACAGATTTGCAGGACAGACAGTTTGTGGGCATGGCCTCATTGTACACAGACTAGGATATTGAACAGATGTGGAGGTGCTGCCTCAATCAGGTCACAAACACTGGGGGTGTCAGGAATGGTGATGCTGTACTTGGTGAAGAACTGCTTCATCTCTTGGCTGAGATGAGGGTAGATGGTGTCCAATGGGTAGGCATCCACCTTGTAGTGGAAAGTGAACCCCTCCAAAACTGCTTGTTTGGGAAAAGCTGAAAATGCCAACTGCATGGGTGCATGGAACATCCCATTGCACTCATGGTAGACTCTGGCTTCAAGACATACCCCCTGGGACTGTAAGATACTGAGAGCACAGAGGAAGACACATATGCATGTACGGGTGTACCACTTGCATGCCAACAACAACAGTTATATTGTACCTTTCTGCCAATAGCCTGCTGTGGTGCGTATGACTGCTACTGTGTTGCCTCCCAGCCTTCTTTCTGTTCACTTTCTTCCAATCCATATCAAAGGGCATAAACAGATTACGATCCCTGAGGTACGAAGGAATCGTTCTTATGACTGGAGGGCATGAAACGCCTTACAGTGACGCCCGATATGGAAGGAGTCCACGTGACTTTTTGAGGCCCAGATAAGCAAAGATAAGTAACTGATACTAATGTCCTATTAGCGGGACCTAAAATTTGAAACTCCCAGACGACACGACTTGCACCAACAGATACAAATAAATGCTGTGGCTGGCTGCTCTGTCCTGGGGTGAGGGCCCATGAAACACCTTCCAGTGGTGCCCAATATGGCAACTGGTGGCTTTCATCATGTGACTCCCAATGAGCACATATCAGTCACTAGACTTGCTGGGAAGCGGGCCATGTCTGGCAATACAATCCCTTCAGTTTGAAATCTCAGAGCAAGCAGGCAACATGTCTAGTACTGTCACATCTGTAACACTACCTCCTCAGCTCCAGACATTCAATCTTACATATCTCCCACTCTGGATGACTTGTGCATGCCTTGATAACCCCACTATTCTTCTTCATGACCTTCACAATGATTGAACTTACATATCCAGGCTTCCCTACAGACATGGTACCATCTACGTACCAACAACTATTGAGCCCATCATCCATCATTTAATCTACATGGGTCCACAGAATTGTGAGTTCAAATGCCTTGCCTATGGCTAGAACATTGCTTTGGTAATCATTTCTCACTCCTCACCGCTTATATGTTCTCTAACCTCTGTTTTGATTATTGCACAATTTTGGTCCTCAGTCCATTTTATAATCTGTGCCTGTGATGCTGTTGGGTGCATGGTAGCTGACAAGTATTATCCATAATGAATTACATGATTGTAGTGAATGCACAAGTGAGTCAGTCATATATCTAGCAGCATTCATTGCAAGTAGTCACTCCATTTCAGCAGATGCTATTGCTGATTGGTGTCATGAACAGTTATGATGGTGTCACATGTAAAATCACATTTTAGAGGGTGCATAGGCATGCCAACGTGGTGTCAGAACAGTTAAGTTGCATATGAATGCCCCTTGGGCTCAGGCATATGGTTTCATTATTTAGGTGTGCGCCTGACATATCTAGAGCACAGGGAGGTTGTCTTATGATGTGTTTATCAGTCACTGATTGCTACAGTACAATCAGCAAATTGATGGCTTTCATATATGTATGTTACGATCAACCATTGATGATCAAACAGATGTCATAAGAGGTCTGCCAAGTGTGAGTGATGATGTCAATGAACATATTTTCTTACATTCTCTGCCCTGTTTGAGTTCCTGTCTGTCATATCTCTGCTTCAATTTTAGACATCTGATCACAGAGTTAATCACCCTGTCAATAGGGATTTGAATCTCAGTGAAATAGATCTCTTTGAGCTATTCAAAGTGGTAAGATGTTGTGAAAACCCTGATAATGCTTGACATGGTTACCAGAATAGAGTCTACCATTATAACTTAGTAATTGATTAGTATTATCATCACTAACCAAGCATACAACAGCAATTATATCAGTACTGAAGGATCATATCACAACTGGAATGAGCAGGAACACAACAGAAATTGGGAAACAGTCACACTAATAGTCCAGATAGTATATGCATTGTTAAGTGCTTCAAAGCATTGAAATGTCAGTGTCCAAATATCTTGGTAATAGTACAATGAAAGCATACAATGATGACAATTGAATTTGTGACAAGAAAGATAAACAGACAGAATACACATCAAAAACATTCAACAGATATAGCCACTGTAAGCCTGTTGTCTGCACACCGGGTGTTATGGTTCTGTTTTTGATTGCATGACGGCTACTTACCGAGTTTATTACCGAGTCAATAGGAATAGTAACCTCGGTAATAGAGATTTGTATTGCCTATACAAAGCGGTAACAAATGGTAAAATCTTCGGTAACCTTCGGCAATGTGATTACCGAGACGGCGCAAAGTTGAGCTGTAATGAGGATACCAGATCCACAACAAATACAAAAGAGGGTGTGACTTTAGTCAGTGCTGCTATACAAGTATGCAGTACTGCCCTTCAACTGGGAAGAGTAAGCTAAGAATGGATTTGAGTCGGAAATGAATGGGGATTATTGCCGAGGTTTAGAGCTTTTGAGAATAGAGGATGAAATCTGAATACAGAAGATTAGTATCCAGAGGTTGATTCCGAAGAAATGGGCTTTTTCGGTTATGAAGTCACACAACAGAAGTTGAATGGAAGTCTGAACAGCTAGCTTTGACTGCACAGTGATGATGGCAAGTTACAAAACCCTAATGTAGCAGCACGAGGCCATGCTTCAAGAGGGGCTCACTAAGGCAATTAATCCTCAGCCAGCTAATGGCTATAAGGCTTGCTTTAGTGTCAAGTGAGTTGCTGATTAGGCTAACCACTTTAATTATAGTAATGCCACTGAGACGTGCTAGTATGGAACTAGTTGATACAGAGATCTATTGATGTTGGTAACAAGTTTACAGAAGTAGATGATGACTAAGCACCTTCTCTTACTGACCCCAACTTGTGAAGTCAGTCAATGAGTTACTCAAATCTTAATAGTAGCACAAGGACTGTACTAAGTAAGGTTTCACTGTCGCAGGTCTTAGAGCGCATCAGTAAGAACTCGGCGAGAGTGGTTGAGTGGCTAGTATGGCTAACTTAGCACTCGGGGCAAAGTAAGACTTTGAGTGGCACACAGGGTGTGTTTTGGTGAAGAGTAGATGGTGGATTGAAGATAGATGTCCTTGACCGTGCTCGGGAATGGCCTTTTATGCCATTACCGAGGACACAGCCAATGGAGCTACATGGAAGCATATAGAAAATCAAGGAGTGTCGTAGAAGTGTATAGTACATGTCCTTGACTCATTTACACTGCTTCAGAGGCCATTCTAGGAGAACAATAGGATCATAGCCTTACACCCCATTGTTTCCAACAAGGCAAGCTATGTTACCAAGTCATCCTAGTACAGCCACAGTATAGCCACTGTTTCAGGACTGTGATTCCCGAGGCATTACCAAGGCATGCAAGAGTCCGCATTTTCGGTGTACAGCCTAAGGATAGCACAGCCATTCAACACAGCTTCGGTAATGGCTCGGTAATTGCTGCACAGCCATTCCTTTCTATGCCAATACAAAACCATTATAACTCGGTAATTGATCGGTAATAACCACCATTTACTGAGCATACAATAGCTCTTGTATCAGTACTGAAAGCATCTGATCATAATGAGTAAGAACACACTAGAAACTCGGTAATAGTCTGTTTAGTAGATACAGTAACAAACGCTTCTAAAGCATCAAAACATCAGTAATCAATACCTCGGTAATAAACCAATGAAAGCGCTACATTGATGTCCATTGAGTGGAATAAAGGAAAGATAAGGAGAGTAAGATAAGCACATAACAAACCTTCACTGAGGCAGCCACTCGGTAAGTAAACACTTCTAACGAGTTTCTGTGCACTCTGAGGCTATCAAGCCTCTATCCCTAACACCAGGTAATCACTCAGAACAAGAACAGGAACCAAGTGTCTTTGTTGCGCAATAGTAGAGACTAAAGGACAATGAAGGTGTGAATCCAAACATGAAGGTAATTGCTTATGTAATGTGAAGGAACGGTGACGGGTATGTGTGCGGAACCATGACGTTTGTGTAAGGTAAGTGTCCGTAGTGATGTATCGTAGTAACTGCAGGGAGGCGGGTTACAGCCACTTGGTAATGGAAAAACAATGTGGTTTCCTTCCATGAGCTCCAAGGCCATCTGCCTCAGGAACATGTATTTATGACTTCCCCTATTGAGCCAGTGTTCTCATTTAATCTCTACCCAATAATTTCTTTTTGATTTTGAGTGATGGCATGCACATTGGCATAAAGTACACAATGCTGAGTGCCCCTTTATGTGGTGATATGGGCATAGGTTGGACAGAATAGGAATGTGGAGATGTATTATGGTGGTAGTACCTATATAGTATTGATCCAACATGTAAGTATGCTTCATAATGATTATTGAGCTCAGATCAACTAGCAAACCACCAACTCACAGGGAAATCCTTCTGCCCAATATAGTAGCCAGATACTTTGATGGAATGTCTGTGAGTATTTTATTTGGTTATATGAATCAGATAAGTGGGAGAGAAACCAAATTTAGTCGGAAGTCTCTGGAGCTACATGGTAGTGTGATACCCAAGATCACATCTATGATATGACACATACCATTGTGGATTTTTGGGGTATTTTTGATTTTATCATGGCCATGGAAGAGCAGTAACACTCAAAAGGGCAGTTTTGACCAAAAGTAGCAGTATGCTAAGGGAGTGTCATTGCTATCCTGCATAGATATTATCTAAGGAACCTTATGAACTGTATGTCTGATGAAAGTTGCCCTGGGTCCAATCTCCCAGTTTTGCATTTTTATTCAGCAGTCTAGCAATGATACAACTTCACTATCCAGTGGGTCTAAAAATGTGGATATGCTGTGTTATTTATTTGAATTATGTGCACGAAGTAAAGAAAACCATGACAACTTGTGCACTTTTTGTTTTGCATATTGTGGCATGAGTAATGGACACTACAGCAAACTGATACCCATTATAGAGTCTATAGTATGAGGACTACTAGCATGAATATTTCGAGGTTTTTTGGATTCAATCCAACTTGTGGCTGGGCTGAGAATGGTGAATCCTATGAAGGACAATTACTTTTTGCAGCAGTTTGCAAAAGAGTCTGGGAGACTACACTGCAAGATGACTTGTTGACAGGTCAAAATTTTGACCTGTCAACAAGTGAACCTCGCGTGGCACGGGCGCTTATTGAGCGCTTATTGCACAATGTAGCCTGATTCATTACAAGCCTTCAAAGTACACATCAGTAACAAATGATACAAGCATACTATACGCTCCTGAAAGCCCTTCATTCAGAGGATATAAAGGGTGAATGCTATGCATATACAATGGCTAGCAAAGCCACAAAATGCAAAACAAAAACACTCACATGTGCCTCTGCATCTACAAAGGTAGAGCCACATACCAGAAACAGCAGTAAGTAGATTGTAATGTACACTACTAGACACAAAGGTGCTTATAGGCATACAATTGCATTCTTAGAGATCATTTACCAGGCACAAAGGACTACAAGCATGTCGCCGAGGCATTTGTGTGATTTTTTATTTCGTGAATTGTGCCCTGAGTATTGAAGTGCATGAGAAGGTAAGACTAGCCATAGACTCTATAGTGTGAGGGCTACAAAGCACAATATTTTGAAGATTTTACGGATTTTATTGGCCTATAGTAGTAGAGTGACTGTGCTACTAATGGCCTTGTGGCTGAATTTTAAACTCAGCCCAATCATCGGCAGGCCTGCCTTAACAAGGCAAGGAAATGGGCTTATCAGGCAATCAGCATCTCTCCCCTGCCGCACGGAGTTGCATCCGCCTGGAATTTCCAGGTGGATGCAACTCCGAACGGCACACGGGCGCTTAATGGGCGCTTAGTAAGCGATGTAAGCCTGTTACTTCTCTTAAACTAGCTTGTACAGATCTAAACAAATGTGGAGAAATCAGTGAATATTATCAAAAGCATAGACAATGAATTGAAAGGCTCCAATTGAGAAGAAAGACTCTATCTCATGTTACACCTTCAATACATCTACATTGGTTGCTGTATCATCAGCCCAGTGCTTACAGAAGCAATACATTAGGCTCTAGTCACTGTCTGTGTGGCACACATACTCCCACAGATGCTAAGCATGTATCATACATGCAGTGTTTAGTCAGAGGGGCCCAGATGAGGTCTATGAGTGTGCTGTTTTGTGTATTGCCATATGTGACAGATAGGCATCACTATGCCTGTCCAGTACTATAGATTATGAACCATCTAGTGTAGATAAGATTAGATTGCACATGTACTTAGACATCTGCCTTCCTTTTTGGGAAGAAACTGATCTTAACCTTCTACTGCCACCTCGTACGCGTGCGAATCACCGCACCGTCCGAGTGTGGAGTCTTGTCTCTAGTCGAGAGTGCTCCTCGCACTCTGACGAACAGTGCGAGCTCCTCGCCGCGCTGAGGAGCACGGCTCCTCGCTGTCTCCTAAGCGGCTCCTCGCCAGCTCGTTGCCCTGGGCTCCTCGCCGTGGGCTCTCCTCGCAGGCTCCTCACCAGCGTACGACTACAGCCGGCTCCTCGCCTTGCTGACGACAACAGCCGGCTCCTCGCCACGCTGACGACCCTCAACTAGGCTCCTCGCCCGTCTAGGAACTACCCTCGACTGGCTCCTCGCCCCGTCTAGGACACACCCAACGGCACTGGCAGCAGTGCACCAAGGTCGCCCCTGGCCTATAGAGCCGTGAAGCCCGTTCACACCCCTGAACAAGGCCTCCCAGATAGGCCGAGGTCTTACACCATAAGTAGCAGGCAACCTGCCCAATAAGGAAACCACAGCTGATACAGGGCAAATGGGCTTGTTATGAGCTTGTAAAAATGCGCAAAATCCTGATAATATATTAGGAAACTAAACAGGTACAGTTGGTCATCATAAACGACACAAGTCAGTGATAGACATGACACATAAGCAATTATATGCACACTAGTGGTCAAATTGCCCAATATTGCTCATCTTTGCTGTATCACAGAAGCAACTAACACATACAAAGTCATTCAACTGCATGAGGTCACTGTCCAGATGATTCAGTGAGTATCTGGAGCAGACAGAGGTGCTTTGACTTATGCAGAGGCACATGTAGATTTTTTTGTTTTGCACTTTCCAGCCCAACCAGCCACTGTAAGTGCTTAGGAATATTACTGTATACTCCTTGAACGGATGGCTATCAGATGGGCATACTATGTCTACTATGATTACTTACTAATTGACTGTATACAGTGTGAGCGCTGGCAGGCCACAGCAGCCAGCCAGCCTGTAAGTCACATGATGAAAGCCACCAGTTGCCATATTGGGCACCACTGGAAGGTGTTTCATGGGCCCTCACCCCAGGACAGAGCAGCCAGCCACAGCATTTATTTGTATCTGTTGGTGCAAGTCGCGTCGTCTGGGAGTTTCAAATTTTAGGTCCCGCTAATAGGACATTAGTATCAGTTACTTATCTTTGCTTATCTGGGCCTCAAAAAGTCACGTGGACTCCTTCCATATCGGGCGTCACTGTAAGGCGTTTCATGCCCTCCAGTCATAAGAACGATTCCTTCGTACCTCAGGGATCGTAATATAAAGACTTTACAGAGCTTGACTTAGGCCTTTGGAAATGCTCTGAGGCGCACTGCAGCCAAAAGGTTATGAGCCCTGCGCTCTGAAAGCCTCAAGACGTCCATATCCGCCCGTCCAAACGCTCTGTGGCCCTCCCAAGGTGTCCCCCTTCGCTCTTTCAGCCTACCTGCACTTTGAAAGCCCCTGTCTTTGCCCCTATTCGATCTTTGGTTGATATCTCGCTCATCTCTGCGCTGTTTTACCCCGTTCCTTGCTCGACCTGTCCGTCAACACGTCGCCCTTTGTATCGTCACCATGGCGCTGTCCCCTGCTACCTTCCCGAAGCTCACCAATCGCAACTACCAGCAATGGAGGCTCGATATGGAGGCTAGACTTCGAACTCTTGCAGCTCTTCGCATTGTGAAGGGCTCAGAGATCAGGCCTTTGTTTACTGCGCCTCTGGACGCCTCAGAACATCGAGACCTGTGCGATTTCAAGAACAGGAGGGACCTGGCAGCTGGGGAGATCTGGGGGTGTGTGGAGAGGGACGCATTTGGAGGCAATCCGAGATGATCCTGAGGCGATGTGGGTGAAGCTGGAGTCTGTGCACATGCAGAAACGACCTGGTACACGTTTTAACACCTACAACGCGCTCCTGAGCCTCTCCAAGGCCGAGGACGAGTCCCTTTTGACGCTTTCGACGCGAGCTTCGCAGCTCAAGTCCGATATGAAGGCCCTTCATCCCCAGGACTTTGACATTGCCAAACTCGACGATGAACTCGTCCTTATGGCCCTAATTCGTGCACTGCCCGCCGAATATGCTGCTCTTCGTCAGACCCTCTTGCTGGACGACCCCTCACGCTTGAGAAGCTCCAGGACACGTTTGTTGCGCTCGAAAACCAGCCTGGTGCGTTGTCGACGATCCCTGTCCTCTCCCAGGTCGCTGCTGCCATCATCTGCGCTTTCTGCGGTCGCTCTGGCCACTCCGAGGAGCAGTGCTTCTCCAAACGCGATGCTAGCGTCAAGGCGAAGGAGAGAGCATCGCAGCGCACGCAGTTTCGCTCTGGAAAGGGCAAGGACAAGGCGAAGGAGGCAAGGGAGGCGTCGGAAAACGTCCAGGACGTGCAGGATGCGTCTCAGGAGTCCGCTGGAGCGGCCACTGTGAGTGCTGGTTGTGCCTCTGCCCTCCTATCCTTGTCGGATCGCGCCTCTTGCCTCTCTACGCCTGCAGCAGCTAATTGGAACACCAACACAGGTGCTTCTGCACACATGACACCTCACTGCCACTGGTTTTGCTCCTACTTGCCCCATTCCATCCCCATTTGCTTGCCAACTTGCACATCGTCTACCCGGCTCGACTAGGGTCTGTGGTCTTTCAGCCTGCGGAGAGGGACGGAGTTTTATCACCAGCTGTTGTACTGCATGACGTCCTCCATGTCCCTGCACTTGCCAGCAATTTATTGTCTGTTTTCCACCTCACACACAAGAAGGGCTACACCATTGAGCTGCAGGCTGCCAACACGTTTTTCTACCAGGACTGCAAACTGCGCTTCGAGGCGCGAGTTAACGAGCACAACGTCGGCTATCTGCTCGGCCAGACTGTGTCTCAGACGAAGAATGCGTCGTCCACTTCGACGACCTGCGATCTGGACCTTGCGCTTTGGCACCAGCGCTGCTCACACGTCAATCTCGACGACCTCTGCTCGGCGCACTCAAAAGGCCTCGTCTCCGGCCTCACCATTCGTTCGAAGCGCACCCCTGACCCCATCTGCGAGCCTTGCCTGGCTGGTAAGCTGCATCGACACTCTATCCCTCGTTTTGCGTCCAGAAAATTCGTCCGCATCGCCCTGGTTCACACCGACCTCAAGGGCGCGCTCCCTACGCCTACGCCGGAGGGGTATGTTTACTGGATGACTTTTATCTGCGATGCTTCGAGGTTCTGGGTTGTTGCTTTCCTGAAGCGCAAAAGCAACACATTCTCTGCATTCAAGGCATTCAAGGCGTATGCTGAAAACACGCTAGGCCTTGTCCTGAAGGCTACGTGCGACGACAAGGGTGGGGAGTACATGGGCAAGCAGTTCGTCGATTTTTGCGCTCAGCACGGCATCCAGCGTCAGCACACTGAGCCAGATGAACCCCACCAGAACGGCGTTGCAGAGCGAGCCAACAGGACGATTGCTGAGGGTGGGACTGCCCTCCTTGTCCAGTCAAAGCTCCCTCCGTCGTTTTGGGGCCACGCCGTCTCTACCTTTGTCCACACGCGAAACTGCATGCCCACGTCGTCCTTGCGAGGTGCTGTGCCCTGGACTGCCTGGAAAGGCGATGGGCGCAAACCGGATGTCTCCTACTTCCGCGCTTTTGGCTGTCTTGCCTACGTGTTGGTGCAGAAGAAGGATCGCAAGGCGATGCAGCCGCACACCAGGAAGTGTATTTTCGTCGGCTATCCTGAGGGCACCAAGGCCTGGCGATTCTGGGACCCTGCTGCGAAGAAATTCATCATTTCGTCGCATGCTGTCTTTGACGAACGCTGCTTCCCTGGTAACTCGCCCTTCATCAATGTTTTCGGCCTTCCCCTCGACAAAATCGACGTTTCAGGCCCTGCTGACGACGAGGGCAAGCCGGCCGAGGATGTCCCTGATGCGCCAGAGCTGCATGATCAGGGGGGAGACGACTCTGATGATCCTGCACCTCCTGCACCTCCACCGCAAAATCCGTTGCCTCTGCCCCAGAATGCCCGCGAAAACTTCCCTGATTGTCCAGCACGTCCACCGAGCCCTCCTGCACCGCCGCCGCCTGCGCCGGCCCCTCTGCGTCCAGTAGTCCGTCGTCAAATGGACAACTATGATGGATATAGGCCCTATCCTGCGCCTTCACGTCGACTCCCAGCTCGATCTACGCGTTTTCAAGGCTCACTGAACAACAACGACTTGCAGCGTCGGAATCTCTTGCCCCAGCGTTTTAGAGTCGACTCTACATCGCCTGCCTCGACGCCTGAGCCAGGCCAACGCGCAGAAACACCTCAGCGCAATTCTCCGTCGCCTGATCCTCTCATTGATGCACCACTATCTCCACCTGCTGCTGTACCTGCTCCGCTTCCAGAGCCTGTTTCTCCACCCTCTCCTACCTCCAGCGACGACAAACTTGATTTCTTGCGTGGAGACGGACACGAGGATGCCCATGGCTGCTCGCTCGAGGCGTTGATTGCAGGCGTTGAACACGTGTACTCCGCTGAGCGCGAGGATTTCTTGTCCTATGACGAAGCCCCCGATTTTGCGTTCGAGTCTGTGGTTCAAAACACATGCAAGGCGGACCAGGGGCACTTTGGCGAGCCCAAGACGTTTGCAGACGCCATGAAGCGACCACCAGACGAGCGAGGGAAGTGGCTCAAGGCTGCTCAGGACGAGGTGCAGTCCCTAGTCGAGAATGGGACCTTTGAGCTCGTTCAATTGCCCCCTGGACAAAAGGCCATTGGCTCTCGATGGGTTTTCCGTGTCAAGCGCAATGCTGACGGCTCGATTGAGCGGTACAAGGGCCGACTCGTCGCCAAAGGCTTCTCCCAACGTCCTGGTCTCAACTACAACGAGACCTTTGCTCCTACACCAAAGTGGGCGTCGATTCGAGCCATTCTTGCACTTGCAGCCCTGGAAGACCTCGTGCTCGAGTCTGTTGACATCTCCCCAGCCTATCTCAATGGCGAGCTGAAGGAGGTGTACATGCAGCAGCCAGAGGGCTTTGAGCAGAAAACTCCGGACTGGGTGTGGCTGTTGGCTGCAGTGCGCCTCAGAGCGATTCCAAAGGCCTAAGTCGAGCTCTGTAAAGTCTTAGGGACTTAGAGCTCGACGAAGCGGACTGTCTACGGCCTGTGTTACGTAATACAGCCACATCTGTATAGTAGAACAGCCACAAAGTCGAAATCAACAAACAAGTGAAAAGCGAGTGAGTGCAAGGGTTCAAATCCCAGAAGTGTCAAACATTATAGAAAATGGTAGACTGAAGGGAAAGAGGTCGGGAAAAATACAGTATGCACGGTACAGTAATGGCGTCCATGTAGAATAAGGGAGAACACACCAGGACACATATTATGACTTGGACAGGGCAATGGAGCTCAGAATAATCCGCAGAAATGCGGAATAAATTCGAGCTCAACACACATTACACTGGTGTTTGCTCTTTTGGTTCTCCATGAAGGCCAGCAGGATTTATGGCATCAGTCAGCCGGCACAATTGTGACAGACAATTCTTGTACCGCAGGCTCTTCCTTGATCTCTTGGTTGCAGCTGTGCTGGGGACGCATTCTGCTGACACCAAACACCTCCAATGCCGTGGGTCTGTCGTGGTGAGATTCACTTGGTTGTTCCTCTTCAAGTTGGGTTGCAATCAAGGGTTGCAATCAAGTTGCTGCAAAGCTTTCTAGTTTCCAGTAGCCACACTTTGTTCTCTCAGTCTTGATCTTCAATCTGAAAATGCTTCCCGATGTTGCTCCGAGACTGGAGGGAGGTCACCATGAGGGTTGATTTTGCAGACACTACATGGGCATCCATGAAGCCCCGTTCCTGCACGCTGCCAGACCGGACTACTGTAGGGCTTAGTAAGTTGGACGGCTTGTCGTGCTGGCTCAGTAGACTTGGGTATTTCTGCAAGAGTCAAAAAGTTGGGTTGTATTGGATGAGAGCAAGCTGAGTGCAAGTATCACTGATGTATGCGCACAGTGCTCGAGCCTCGACAGCGGTGTTCAAATGCATATGCGTGCAACATGACGCAACAGATATGGTCACCAGGTGCCCACCCAACTAGATTATGTAATTTGTACATTCAATGGACATTGGACGGCAAGCTGTTTCCAGGACATCTACAGGAAGCTCGCCGGAAACCTGAATTGTCCTGCAGATTTCCCCGCCTGGGAAATCACGATCAACACACAGTGTTCAGAGCTGATTTGCGAGCAGAGCATCTGAGTCTATCTTCAAGACAGAGTGCACATCATCATTCCTGTCTGTTCTGACAACATCATCATTGCTGCAAAGTGCAAAACAGCTATTGAGCGTGTCAAGGACAACCTTTGTATGCACTTCAAGCTCAGGGACCTTGCGCCAACGCCTTGGCTCCTACGAGGCAAGATTGAGTGCGATAGGGCAACACATTTGCTATCAATTTTGCCTCTTCACATCCTGGAAAAATATGGTTTCACAAACTGCAACCCTGTGGGCACCCCAATGGCGCTTGGCCTTTGTCTCAGTGGAACCATGGCTTCCAAGACGTCCCTGAGGTTAGGGAGATGCAGAACATCCCATACAACCAGGCTGTAGGTTTGCTCTTCTACCTTGCTGTTGCAACTTGTCCAGACAATGCACGTACTGTGGGCAACCTGGCACGTTTCACGAAGAATTCTGACATGACACAGTGGAAAGTCGTCAAGCACCTCTTCCAGTATATCAAGGGTACCCTGCATTACAAGCTCACCTATCCCCCTTCATCCAATTCCGAGCATTTCCCCTCCTATGCCAACACTGACCATGCTGGCTGCCCACCCTGGCACTGGTCAATCCATGTCTGGCTGCCCGCCCTGGCACTGGTCAATCCACGTCTGGATACATCGTTATGGGTCTAGGTGTGATTTATTGGTTGAGTCGTCTTCAGACAATTGTGGTGCTGTCTACAATGGAGGCAGAGTTGGGTGCAGCGGTTTCTGCAGGCAAGGAAATCCTCTGGCTTTGCAATCTGCACAGAGCACTCAGTTTCAATGTCACCCTTGCCACCAAGCTTCATATTGACAATTTCTCCACGCTGCATGTTGCATAAAATCTCAAACACCATGAACACATAAAGCACCTCAACTTGCGCTTCCACTGGCTCAGGAACAAAGTAGCCAAAGGGTGGATTAAGATCATACACCTCTGCACTTCTGAAATGCCTGCTGACATCCTCACACAGTTGCTGGCTAAGCCAAAGGTGCTGGAGATGGTGAACATGCTTGCGCTGGGGACTTGCCAGGTCAGGTGGGAGTGTTGAGCTCAAATTTATTCTGCATGTCTGCAGACTATTCTGAGCTCCATTGCCCTGTCCAAGTCGTAAAATGTGTCATGGTATGTTCTCCTTTATTCCACATGGAGGCCATCACTATACCATGCATACTGTATTCTTTTTACACTTTGGGGATTTGAACCTTTGCACTCACTCGCTTTTCACTCCTTCATTGGGTTCAACTTTGTGGCTGTTTCTACTATAGACACGTGGCTGTATTACATAACACACACTGTAGAAAGTCCGCCTCGTCGAGCTCTATGTCCCTAGGGCTGTACAGAGCTCGACTTAGGCTTTTGGAATTGCTCTGAGGCACAATGACTGCAACACCAATGCAGGCTGATACAGAAATCAATTGATGTGAAGTGAAGTACAGGTGAGGATATCATTTGACTGCTCTTTGGAAGTCTGCTCATACCTTTTGTAAGGACACAGCCAACAGAGCTACATAGAACATCTCAGGAAAGTAAGGCGTCTTGTAGAATTGTAAGTACTTCTCCTTGACTCATCCAAGGCCAATCTAGAAGCAAAATGACAAGATAGCCTCACACTTCATTGTTAACAATGAGGCAAGCAATGTTACCAAATCATCCTTACACAGCCACTGTTTTATTTCTGTCCTTCCCCAGGCAATACCAAGGTTTGTGAAAGTGCACATCTTTGGTGTACAGCCTGAAAATAGCACAGTTGCTTTGGAAATAGCTTGATAAACTGATAACCAATACAGCTTTTCCTTGGTATACAAGTGTAAATCTATCATAACTGGGTATTTGACTGGTAAGAATCATGATTACCAAGCCATCTAGTCATAATGAATCAGAACACACACAGTAGAAACTCAGTAATAGTCCAACCTCAGAGTCCAGATAATGGATACAGTAATCAGCACTTTTATAGCATTGAACCATTGGTAATCAGATACCTCAGTTATTATCTAATGTAATGAAACTGCTAAAGCAATGTCCATTCAATGATCCAAAAGGCAGATAAGGAAATACAACAAATGCACATCTCGAACCTGGAAGATGCAGCCACTCAGTAATTGTAATCACCTCAGTTTTTATCAGCTCTGAGGCTGTTGAGCCTCTATCCCTAGCACATTTGTTTCAGGAATGGGTCTTTGTGACTTCTCCTGCTGTGCCAGTGATGTCACTACATATAGAATTCTGATATTGGGTGGTGGCAGAATATTATGACAGCTTGTCACACACAATGGTACATACAAAGTCAACAATGCTGATCGTCCCTTCCTGTGGACAACTTTTGATACCAACAAAGATTGGATGAAATGAGAAAGTATGCAGATATCTCCTGGTATTACCTATTCAGTATTGATCCATCATGCAAGAATGCTGTGCTTTCCCTGAGCAGGCACAGTTTGTCACTTCACCCAATATACAAACCATCATGATCCCCAAGGTAGGAAGGAATCATTCTTATGACTGGAGTGGATGAAATGCCTTAGCATGGGGCCCAATATGGAAGGACTTCATGTCAGATGAGCATCACTGTAGTGGTTATCTTGAATATCAGATTAGGCTGCAAACACGGATGCACAGTCATATTACATTGAAGCTTTCATTCTTCTGAAGTGACCAACAATTGGTACTGCATACACTGATTATATAGTGATAATCCAGCTCCAGTCAACTGCCCATATAGCAGCCAGATACTTTGATGGAAATGGACTATGTGGCGAAGTGATACCCATGATGACATCTGTAGTATAACACCTACCATTGTCAATATTCTAGTTATCTCCTGATTTTCTTGGGGCCATGGAAGAGCAAGCAACACTGAAAAGGGCAGTCCTTGACCAAAAGTAGCAATAATGGTCAGGGACTAATCTCCATTTGGAGTAACAGATCTCAGGGACTGGGTTCACTTTGGCATGTCCTCAGGTCTAAAAATTAGATCTGTGGACACGCTGAAGTAGGCACGTGATTTGGGCACTTAATACGCTCTCAACAAGCGATGTAACGTCAAATTTATACAGGCATTCACGATACAATCACTAACAAATTGTAATGGTGATAGTTTACTCATCTGATAGCCCTTCATTCACAGACTGTACAAATAGCGGGCATACTGAGTGGCTAGTTAAGCCACAAAATGCAAAACAAAGAAACTGCATGCACCTCTGCATCCGTGAAAAGATGCATTTGTACACCGCAGATGTGTCCTGTGTTGACAGGGCTTGTGCCCACATGGTTCACAGCCTATGCAATGACCTTTAGATACAATAGACAGCAAAACCCTTTACTGCATATGTTGCTTGTAGTAGGCTGTCTGCTCAATGAGGAACCTGTTTATGCTGCAGGAGTGCCATCAATATCTTGCATAGATCCTATCTAAGGAATCTGAACTGTAGGTCTAATAAAACATGCCCTGATCCAATATCTTAGGTTTGTATGGTTTGTATTTTTATTCAGCAATGTAGCAACAGTGCAACCTTCCCCGTATATGTCTAAGAATGTGATCACAATGTCTGTGGGTATGCTGTGTTGCTCATTTGAATCATTCATATGAAGTAAACAACCACAACAGTGTACAAAGAGGCATTTGAACATTTGTTTTTGTTTTGCACATTGTGCCATCAATAACAGACACTACAGCAAACCAATATCCACTACAGAGTGTATTATATGAGGCCTCCTGGTATTCAATACAGATTGCAGCTGTATGGTGAATCCTGTTTGGGACAATTGTTTGCAGCATTCTGCAACAGAGTCTGGGAGACTACACTGCAAGATGACTTGCTGACAGGTCAGTATTCTGAACTGTCAACAAGTGTGGCACAGGTGCTTGATGAGTGCTTATTGTGCAATGTAATCTCAAACAATACAAGCCTTCACAGTATGCATCAGTAACAAATGATATAAACATACTGAACCCATCTGAAAGCCCTTCATTCAGATCATGTATCACTAAGTGAATGCTATTGTCACATCCATGCCACCAAGTCTCGCAACTCCGGTCCTCCAATCTCTGGTTCTGTTTCTCCATGTCTGAACTCTGGTCTTATTGTGTATGCTTCATCCATCTTCCATTTCATGTTTCACCTCAGGACAATTATGTACCATGTGCTCACCTCCTTTTCTTACAATACAATAGTTATTGTTCAACTCCATGTGCTCACCTCAGAGTTCTGCTAACTCCGGACTACATTATTGTTGTGTTCCACATGCTATGGACCCTTATGACTCACAATTAGCTTACTCCATATAAACGCCCAAGCTGTAGTGAACTTATACCTCAGTTTGAGTATCTTGTTATACTTGTTAACACAACACTCTGAACTCTGGACTCTGGACTCTGTCTGTTCTGCACAACTCTGTCTCCATCCTTGACCTCTATCTCTGGAAATCCAAACTGCAGTCTTTGACCTCATGTTCAAGTCCAGTAAATCAAGAACCTCAGGCAAGTCTTTCAAGGTGTTGTCAATACCTTCACCATCGCCATCATTCTCTCCCATGCCCTCTGGAACTTCAGCCTTGTCACGTCCAGCCTTCCCTACAAGCACGTTCCTAACAGCTATGCATATACAGTGGCTAGGGGAGCCACCACATGCAACACAAAAAATATGTGCAAATAACCACAACCATGCCAACAGAGGCATTTGTGTGATTTTGTTATTTTGTGATTTGTGCCAAGTGCTGAAGTCACTGGGAAAGTAAGACTAGCTATAGACTATATAGTATGAGGCCTATCCATCAGAATATTTTGGAAATATTACAGTAGCCAATAGTAGTACAGTAACAGTGATGCTCGATACTCATGGCCTTGTGGCTGAATTTGAGGCTGCCACAACTCTGAACAGCACATGTGCACTTGATGGGCACTTAGCAAGTGATGCAAACCTGTCTGACAACTCCTCTCAAACTACCTTGTATGGACCCGAAGAAATGCAGAAAAATCACTGAATATTATCAACAACAGAGACAATGAGTTGCAACACTTCAATAGAGCAGGAAAACTCCCCCCGGGAGGGCTCGACGTCATCGAGTCGCAGGCAGACCTCTTCGTGGTCCAGGGGACAAGTAACCTCTCCGGAGGCAAAACCAACTGTACTGTAAACAACCTCTGGTGGATACCAGACTGGAGGTTGCGGGCTGGAATGCCATTCCACAACAGTCGCTAGTACTAGCCCGAGACACAACTGTGTCGACGAACCAATACACATGAACCGTGTACCTAGGAAGCCCTGCAATACAATTTGAGGCTCCCTAGACTGGCTAGAAACCTCCTTGTACAACCCTAGCTAGTGAGCCCCAACGTGGGATACTCCAACTCCTCCACTACATCCAAAATACGGAACAAGCATGCCATCCCCTGGCCCGAGCCTTGTGCCAAACAGCCTGTGACTTCCGGCAAGTGAATGATCACATCAGACCGGTTGGCTCACGAGCCATATGACCCAACCCCCAAGACGGGCTGAACTGAACACGCCTGACCACCCACACGACCCAATACCATGCGCTAGCGCCAACTCCGGAACCCCATGTGATGTTCAAGGACCCCCCTCCCTTTGTGAACCCAGACACGAACCCGTACGAGTTCGAATTGATGACTGGGAAGGAGATACAGCTCCTCGCCAAACTCCGGACGATGAGCAGATGGAGGTGATCACAGAGGGCTGAGGCTGGAACACATGTGAACGACTGTATGATCAGATAAGAACCGAGTCATGTGCTAGGAAATAGAGCCTGGTCTAACAAACCAATTGCGAAGCTACCATAACAACTAGAACGTGAACAACGTCTGGACCATCTGACAGAACACGAGAGGCATGGTGAGAAAGTTCCATATAGAACATGGCAACTCCTGACTGTGCTGTGCACCCCCTATGGGGAATGGAAAAGACGCTGATAGATCCCAAACTAAGGGAATGGAATAGCACCATAAGAGACTAAATGCTAGCACACCCGCCTCGCACTCCCGCCACGTCCGCCCGCGGTCAACCTCAAACGCCAGTCCAACCTAACGTCAACACAAGCCCATGACGCCACAACGGCAAAGAATCCAGGGCACGCCCCTCCCTGCTAGACCCAGATGTACGACTCAGGACAATGGACGACGGATGGGCGCGATGCGCCCCTGTACCTGTACGCCGTATGATCAAATTGCCTGTCATAATATGTCGGACAGCGATAGCAACCATCCAACCAAAGTCAAGAAGAAGCGAGGCGAAAGACCCTGATGATGCTGACGAACCTGCAAAACGGCGGGCATCGTGGACAACAAATGGCAGGCATCCTGTGACTGTGACAGAACCTAATCCACCGCCTACGCAGTAGACCCACAACCATTCAAAGAGGGCCTGAGCCCAACCAAGTTGGCGAGTTTTAATCACACAGACAACGAGGGCCTGACGCTCCTGTGAGCAGAGGATGACGAGAACAGGAACCTATCTGTCTACAACAAATGCCACATGACAGGGAAGCTTCCAAGACCAGCGCAGTTGACACCTGCCCTTCATGATGACCCAGGAAGCAACTGGCCGCACTAGGCCATAAAACCGACTGCCCTGACACAGGAAATCCCCACCCAACCAGCAGTATTCAGCCGCACCTAGCTAAACTCTACTGCCCGTAAAGCACCAACCCAGCTGACTCCAATTCTGCTATGCCTCGTATCTCTGCTGACAACGTCACCGCCTCCGCTCCCATCGAGCAGAGCCTGAATAACCTCCCTGCAAACACGCCCAGCGACAACGACCGCAGCAAAGAAGGGCGGGCCCCTTCTCCCACGTACACACAGATGGCTGCGCGCCCTCCGTCTCCACGCATGAGAGGTGGCGCTACTAAGGAAACGTTCGTAACTCCATACTCCTGATCGATTGCGTCTAACAGCAACGCAGTGCCATGGTAGACAACACACCTGCCCTGCCTCCCCCAATGCCACTCACCATTGGGAGCCCTGCTGAAGCCCCGTTCACGCGTACGTGCTTGACCTGGAATACGCACTGCGTGACCTCTCTCTAACACCCTAACGCCCAGAGAGGACCACGGCCTTGAGTGAAGATGACAACCTGGGATGGACCACATTCACTGCACCAACCAAATCCAAGAAGTCAAAACCCAAGAAGGGTAAGGGTAAAGCGAAGGAAGTCACCCCAGTCCCGCTGCAGAAAGGCCCGGTCTTGGGACTTGCAACGCCAGATGCGTCGCCGAAGGGAAGCAAACCTAGGAAGCATAGATGTACTGACTGCAGCAATGAGGGCCTAGTGACCGGCAAGCAGCAGGAGGCCCCTGTGAGCCTCTTGCTCTCGTCAAAGTCACCCCTAGTCTTTGGACGCAGCTCCCCGTCTCCTCTGTCATCTGCTAAAGCGGCCTCCCTGAGCGACCACAAACCCCACAATGAAGGAAGCGAGATGGACATTGACCCTGCGGAGGACGCGGGCCTCGATAGCTTTGGACGGCCTACCCTCTTCCTCCAGAATGCCTCTGCTGGCTGGGAGTCACCCCAGAACAGCTACTACGGCGACCTTGAACACCACGAGCCTGGACCAAGCTCACATCCATCGAAGGGACACAAACGTAGCGCTGCGAGGCATGACCTCGAGTCCATGATCGGTACAGAAGCACTTAAAAACGCATATAGTGCAACACGTCCTAACATAGCTCACTAGCAGGCAACTCCCCAGTTGCGCAGAGGCCCCCATCAGCCGCTACACCGCCATGAACGCCGAAGCAGCAACGGGGCAACTGCGCGAGGATGTCGACACCTGCCGCCCCGCCCCACACCCTAGGCAAGTTCCTTAAGAAGTGCACTGCCAACTGATCCCCGACACCATACTCGTCCCGTGCGCAGCAGATCTCTAGTGACGAACAGATGCTGCCGGCGAGCAACATCTCTGTGCAATCCGACTCTACCAAGCCGAAGGTGACCCCTCGTAAACCGGCTGTACACCACAACCACGGTCGCTACTCCATGGCTGCCATTGGCAACCCACCCGTTCAACACACGCCTTCCCCGAGCTCACCCCCTACAACATTATCCTGGCGGACCCAGACATCATGGTGCCCCCAGAAGGCCTGCTGAAGAAGACCCAGGGCGACCGAGTCAACTGGGAGAAGAAAGGGCTTGCCCCAAAGCAAGTGAAGGTGTGGAACAACCTGGGTAGAGACAACCCCTTCATTGTTGTCCAGTTCGGCGAACTCAGAGCTGAACATGCAGGCATGAACGAACGTGCAGTCTTCCTCTACAGCCTCCTCACCTGTCTCTCTGAGCGAACTGACATCCGTGTCAACCCTGGGCACAGTCCCTTGGAGGAGAAGGAGTACAACAACAACAAGGACGCCCCGCCCAACGTAGAGCCGTTCTGGATCGGTATCAAAAATCTACCTAAAGAGTGGTGCCTCGTGCTGGCACGCGCGGCCTGGCTCCATGCCGGTAACCACATCCTTAACTTCGTCCTCTGGCGCAATGACCTTCCCACCCTTTGTGCGGCCTTCAGATCTGTATTCCGCTTCAGAGCACTCTTGAAGGAGGAGTACGTAACCATTGTATGACAAGAGCTCCTCAGCTCGGAGCTACAGGAGATCACGGTCAACATCCTCCTACGTGACATCGGCAAAGGTGGGAGGCGGCGTGCGGTGCAGGATGACGCGTTTGGCGCAATCCTAGATTCAGTTGACGTTGAAGTACACAACTGCCGCATCACGCCACACACATCTGAGGATGTTGCATTCATTCACATCACCTCCCCTACTGCTGACTGGCAAGACTGGGTCCTCTTTAGAAACGCAATACAGGCCCATGGCTTCGGCTCACTCACTGCAGGACACCGCGTTGCGTTCAAGACTCGGGTCTTCTGCGGCTTCTGTCACTCAATCGGCCACCCAATAGGACGCTGCCCTGTCAAAGGGTTCTTCCTCCCCCAGAAGATGCAGTTGCAGAAGCAGCCGACAGCCCAGCCGTTGTCCTCTGGACGTGGAGAACACCAGGGAGGAAGAGGTCATGGCAATGGTCGCAGCTGCGGTGGCAGAGGTGGTAAGACACGTGGATACTAGGCTAGCACGATGACTAGTCTGAGACATATGAGGAAGGCTACCTAGAGCAGTGCAGCTACCTGTCTTCCCATACGCCCACCCATGCCTATAACACCACTTAGTCGTACATCGTTGAGCATGCCACCTGAATGCCTTACACTGTACTCAAATGCTATCCTATATGACGCACTCATCCGACGATGCCCAACACATGACTCTGGAATGCACTAAAATACCGTCAAAGCCGATGCAACTAGCGACAAGCCCACATCTACTGACCGCTTGCGGGACAGGAAAGCCATCACACATTGACTTCGACACTCACAAACACGACCGGGGCACTCTTAGACTTGCCCCGCCGAGAGGCTCAAGCAACACTTCTACAACACAAATGTGGAAGTTAGCATGTCACCTGCGGGGCTCAGGAGCAGCCCCCGCCTACCGTGGATCGTTGTAGCAGTAGGACTGAATAGCAACGGCGCCAAACAATACACACAACATAACTACGGATGATTCTATGGCAAACGGACAACAGCCCAATGGGAGGATAGGCGTGGATACCCCCCCTGCCCGTGGAAATGCCAATGACCCTCCCAAAGGGACGGACGGCAGGGCCACCCCCCGTGGCACACAAAGCGTGCTGGGTGCGGAGGGTAGTGAGCACACCCCCAGCAGCAGACCAAACACCGTACACAACCACCCACAAGCGGCCAGCAAGAAGGGCCGGAAAACAAAGGCTACCATGACCATTGCATCCTTGAATATGAACGGACAAGGCAGACTATCTGGAAACCTGAACAACAAGTGGAATGCGGTGAACCAGTTGTTACGAGAAGAAAAGATAGGTATAGTTGTGATACAGGAATCCCGCCTCGACAATGAAGCGGTCGATGTCATTCATACCATATATGGCCGCCATATGTGCATATTCATAGGGAACTCAGATAGTGATGGGACGCAAGGAACTGCATTCATACTGAACAGAGAGCTTGTAGACGTATCACAGGTGACGACGAAGAATATCATCCCTGGAAGAGCTCAGTCCATAACGACCCAATGGCACAAGATCAGGACATAACCATCCTTAACATATACGCCCCAAACAAGCCTACAAAGAACAAGGAGTTCTGGACAAGCCTCGTAGACTACTATGCTACACATCGCCAGCACAAACCAGACGTGATCATGGGCGACTTTAATATTACTGAGGATACGATCGACCGTCTGCCACCACGCAAAGACAGCGCAGGAGCATCGACAGCTCTACGTACGCTCCTAATGGACCTACAGCTTAGAGATGGCTGGAGGACATCAGAGCCAAGCCGGCGCGACTACATGTACCTGCAGTGTGCCTTGAACTCAAAGTCGCGAATTGACCGAATATATGTGATGGAAGACATTCTGAAATCCTCGCAACTATGGCTGATTGAACCAACAGCTGTCCCGACGGACCATAAACTTGTCCTAGCCAGGATAAGTACAGCCCAAGCCCCAAACGTTGGGGAAGGAAGATGGTCGATCCCACTTCACATGATAAATGACAACAACCTCCGGTGCGAGGTGAATAGGATAGGCAAACTGACAATCTGTAAAATCAAGCACTGCATTGGAAGCGGACCCCGCTGTGAGAACAACAACCCACAGCTTATATACAAAGAGTTCAAGGACAGCATTGTATTGCTGGCCCGCGACATGATGAAGAGGAAAGCCCCCAAATTAGACGCTGCAATAGACAGGCTGACAAAGGAGATGCACAGGATACAAAACTCACTGTCGTATATGGAAGATCCGAAGCTTCTCACTGAGGCTGAGGTGCTCCTTGACAGAATTGTCCAGTTACAGAGGAAGAGACACAAGCACATACGTGAGGCAACCTTGGCGAGGTATGCCCTGAATGCAGAATCAATCAGCAAGTACTGGTCCAGCGTGAACAAGGAAAAGAAACCGAGAGACGTTATATACTTGCTGCCAATGCCAGGAACCCTGACGACAGTTAATAGATTGGATAAAATGGCAGAACTTGCAAAGGACTGCCATGATAGGCTACAACAAGATGGACTATCAGAGAATGAAGCAGGCAGAACAGCCCAGATGCAAGATGCTGCCAATAAACTTGACAGTAGGCTTCAAGACCACGAGGCAGATGCACTGAGAGCGACGGCTAACAGAGACGATATAAAGGATGCCCTTAAGAAAGTGCAGCCGGGGAAAGCAAGTGGTCTAGATGGCATACCGTATGAGCTCTGGAAGTCGTTGAGCAACGTGGACAACCCATCAGAAAGGGATGACGACACCTTTGACAGCATCGACCTCCTACTACTAGTGTTCAGAGACATAGACACATGGCATCGTTGATATCTGCGCTCAGGCTTTGCTGATGGCTGGATGTGCCCAATCTATAAAAAACAAGACAGACGAGATATCAGTAACTATAGACCCATCACCATCCTGAACTCCAAACTACAAGCTCTATACAAGAATCCTGACATTGCGCCTTGCATCTGTTGTTAAGCAAATAATACACCCCAACCAACCGGGCTTCATTCCTGGAAGGAGGATTATGGACCAGACACAAACCTGCCGTACAATGGTCGACTATGCTGAAGCTAGGGAGGAAAACGGGGTCATAATCGCCTTGGATCAAGAAAAAGCATATGACAGAGTCAGGCATGACTACTTGTGGATAGTACTAGCCAAGGCGGGCTTACCTTCCAACTTCATAGATAAGATCAAGAACCTGTACAAACACGCGACAACAGTAGTGATTATCAGCGGGGAGTCCAGCTCACCCTTCCGTGTAACACGGGGAGTCTGACAAGGGAACCCCCTAGCACGTCTACTGTTTGATCTTGCAATAGAACCTCTTGCTGGCGCCCTCCGTCAGTCCGATCTAAAAGGATTCAAGATACCTGGCTTTGCTGAACGGTTAATCACCACCCTGTTCGCTGATGATACATCAGTGTTCCTGTGTCAAGACAATGGCTGGACAGACCTATGGCTCATACTAAACAGATGGTGCACAGCCTCAGGTGCACGCTTCAACACCAAGAAAACAAAAGTGATCCCGGTCGGGATGGAATAATATAGATTGATGGTACTGCAAACCAGAAGGATCAACCCTGACTCCATAACTGATGAACAAATACCTGAGGTAATACACATCGCCAGGGATGGCGAAGCTGTGAGAATCCTGGGTGCGTGGATTGGCAATGGGACAGATAACACCACAATATGGGTCCCGACAATAGAGAAAGTCCAGGCATTCCTAAACAGATGGAGCTACTGCAATCCATCGATGACTGGGAAACACCATATCATCCAAATGGGGCCTGGTGGTATGACCCAATACCTGACAACTGTTCAAGGGATGCCATAATCCGCAAAGACATCAATGACAAGGATGATGAGAAACTTCATATGGGGCAAAGGTAAAGTCCCAACTATCAGCCTAGAAACACTCCAACAGATGAAGACTAAGGGAGGACAAGACATACTTGATCTTGGCTCCAGGAATGATGCAATCAAATTGATGTGGCTGAAAAGGTACCTTCAGCTCGACAATGAATGTCCTTTGTGGGCCTACATAACGGATACCATCATTGCCAAGCATGTAAGCAAAGCAGCGGGAGCTATAAAGAACACAACACAACATGTTCATCCAGAACTGGAAGCCTGGGATGGATGCAAGCTCACCGCTACCCCGATACATTAAGAACATGCTTACAACGGCAAAGAGATACAATGCCAGCTTTGCGGCAATCAAATTAGACAAAGGCCTGAAAGGACAACTCCCTGTATGGTACCATATAAGCGTGAAGAAACAGCTGTGTCAGCTGGATAACACAAAATTGAGTAAATGCTTATGCCTTAACCACCGAGTTGCCACAGTGACTGATCTTGTACAAGCTTCAAGACACGAGGCACCAATAGAAGCGAACCATGATGGGGGAATTAAAAACTGTACATGCAACATATGCAATGAGGACCGGCGCAGAGGCTGTACGGACCCGCTGAAATGCAGAGAAGCAGCCAGACGGCTACTACTAAACATAGACGATAAATGGAATCCAACAGCAAGATCACCGGATGATAACTTAACACTCACGAGGAGACGCAAGGAGGCTAACGTGGAAGCTAAGGAGACAAAAGGAGCTGTGACCTTCAACCCGTCCGTGACTGAGCAAGGCGGCATAAAAGAAGCACTAAGAGTCTTTATTGATGAAGAGAACATAATGAACCCACCAGCAATCCAGCTACATAAAGGTATCTCAATCAGGGAAGAAAGATGTAAGGCGTACATACTTGTAAACCCAAAACCCAAGTCAGAAGAACACGCATCCGGACTGTGGCCAGAAGGGAAAGGCCTGCTCATAGTGAGATATATCAATGTATATAACCACCTGACTGAACTTGAACCACACCTAGTAGATGATACATACACAAGTGGAGAGCTGGCGGCGGCCATACATGCCATACAACTGGTACCAAAGGACGTACCCCTACATTTCATATGCGAGTCCGACTCACTAAGCATAGTCCTATGTAATGAGCTTGAAAGATGGGAAGATGTAGACTGGAAAGGTATTAACAATAGAGAAACCTGGAAAGCAATCACTAACGTACTGAGGCAATGTTGCACTATAACAACATTCCAGAAGGCCAACAGCAAAATAGAGTGGGACCTAATGGAAAGAGGCAGATTGGTTGCAAGACAACTGACAAGGATAGGAACACTTCACATGGTGACACCGTTAACCAATCCAAGCTTCAACCTCTCAGGCGTGAAGGTACAGAATATATCCCAACGATTAGCATATAGAATCATCAGGAGCAAGAAGACAACTCAAAGGAAAGCCACACAACAGAACCTAGATGTGATTCTTGAGGTCCTACAAAGGCAAGACGGACATGAGACATCTGAACAAGAAATATGGATCAGCCTCAAGTCTAAGGACCTCCGGAAGAACGTAGCTGACTTCCTGTGGAAGTGTGTGCCCAATGCACATAGATGTGGAGTATTCTGGAAGAACATACCAGGATACAAAGACCGAGTTAACTGCACATACTGTGGAGAACCTGAGACAATGAAACATATTATGATTGAATGCCAAGCACCTGGACGGGACGTAGTATGGGACTTAGTGGGAAGCATTTGGAGCAGGAAGCAGGCGGATTGGACCCGCCCGTGCTACGAAGAGATCCTAGCGGTTGGACTACAGCAGTGGTACACCCAAAGATGAAGAGACGACCCCTAGCCGAGAGGTTCTGGAGAATCCTAGTATCAGAATCGGCCTATATAATCATGATCTGGTGCCTACGATGCGAACGAACAATAGGACACGCACCTGACCAGAATTGGGCCCACACAACAAAAGAAATCTATGCATGATGGTTGATGATGATGAACAGACACCTCTACTTAGAAGTGGCAATGACGCACCACAGATATTGTAGGCTTGCTCTGAAGAAGGACACGGTCCTTGGAACATGGAGAGGCACCTTAGCTGATGAACATGCCCTCCCCGACGATTGGACAGGCGTGAATAGGGTTTTAGTGGGTATAGCACCCTTCGTAAGCGACGCTCATGGCATAGGATGATGGAGCCCCACACTGGCAAGTTATGGCTGTGCGTAAAGGCATTTTCTTCCCTGGATTGCACAATCGGGGGCACCCGCTCACTGGCTGGTCTCATGGGTCTGACCAATTGTCAGATGCCATGGATCGCAAGAGCCCTCCAAAAAAAAAGCAGGAAAACTCTAGTTCATGTCCCCTTCAATACATTCACAGTGGTTGCTGTTGTATCATCAGCCTGGTGTTATGTAAGCTGTCTGTGCAGCTCAGACACTCCTGCAGCATGCAAGCATGTGTCATACATGTAGTGTTTAGCTAGAGGGCCCCCAGATGAGGTCTGTATGTGTGCTTCCCTTGCACATTGCTATGTGGAGTAGGCCACCTGCCCAATAAGGAAACCACAGCTGATGCACCACAAAGCTTATAAGGATGGGTAAAATTCTGATGATATAATGGAACACTAGACAGCTACAGGTGGTCATCATCAAAAGCACAGGTCAGTAAAAGACATGATACACAAGCACACTAGTGGTCAAATTGCCCATTATTGCTCGTCTTTGCCCAGTTAGAGAAGCCACTGTAATGTATGTAGCCATTTGACTTCATGAGCACACTGTTCTGACCATGCAGTAGGTATCTTGAGCATCAACAAGCACTTTGACTTCTGCAGAGGCACATGTGAATTTTTTTGTTGTGCATTTTCTGGCCAAACCGGCTGCTGCAGGTGCTCAGTAATATTACTGTATACTCTTTGAATGAAGGGCTATGAGATGGGTATATTATATCTACCATGCTTAGTTACTGATTGACTCTATAGACAGCCAACAGAGTGTGAGTGCCAGCCACTGCAGCCAGCCAGCAAGCAAATCACATGATGAAAGCCACCAGTTGCCACATTGGGCGCCACTGGAAGGTGTGTATCTGGGCATCAAAAAGTCACGTGGACTCCTTCCATATCAGGCTCCACTGGAAGTGTTTCACCCCCACCAGTCATAAGAACAATACCTTTGTACCTCAGGGGCCATCATACAGTGTGTCTCATCTGAACTGAGTTTTCAGCAGCTTCACCAACACTGGGTGTGCCCTTTGTCAAGGAAGTAGCTTTACTTGCCAGCAGTGCATGTTCTTCAGACAAACTTTGATTCCTGCTTGCACATGTTAGAGTGACACATCTAAGGCTGAAACTGTGGCTTTCCACCATCATAAAACACAACCAAAGCATTGAACTCACAAAGATAGCAAAACATCTGGAGGAAAATGCGAGTCACAGATATATCTTGGTGGCTATGGGGCTGATCATACAAACACAGTTTGAGGACAACCACATCCTCAAAAATCTCAGAGCCAGTTTGCTGCAGCATTTCAATAAGCCTTTCCACCATCCAGATCTAACAAATCAGATGGCTACTCTGAAGATGTTTAACCAATGGCGCTTCTGATTCTGAATCCAAGGATGGTGCTCTGCCGGCGCCCCCTGCAACGGCGGCGTACTGTATACGGCTGCTCAGGGATGGGATATCCTAGAGGAACCAACACAGGCAAGGGGTGCAGACGTTCGCAACATGATGTCATTGCTGGCGGCTGACGTTAATCACTCACATCTCCTGGATATTGCCCTTGAGATTGAGGCCAGCCATGTTCGTCTACAAGGGGCCCAGCTACGTGACAACAAGCCGCTCCTTGACCTCTCCAACCGATGCCAGACAAGCTTGAATCTCAGCACGGTAGCGAGTTTTTGGGCGATGATCAATCAGATACGTTTAGCCTGCAGAATTTCAGAGTAAGTCATGTGTGGGTTCTTGTTGACCCTTAGGTTGATCTTATGCCTTCTAGTATGATTGCAGCACACCCTGCAGATGCAGACAAAAAACTAACTGTGGCTGCCATATACCGCTCTACGTATGCGGGCTACCAGCGGAAGCCACCCGCACCATGGACGTTTCAAGATTGGAATACTGCCAGGACAAAGTTCATGAGACTTGCAGCTGGTGATAAGTCTCTTTGAGCTTTCAATGACTTTTATGTACATATTGCTCATCATTTATACAGGTTCTGTTGGTGCTCTGGTCTTAGTGGCCCATAAAGAACTCAGAGTTAAGATTGGAAGTCGTGATGGCCACATTGCTGAAGACCTGGCCAATCTCATGTGCCACCCTCAAGGTAAGTAGCAATTGTGTTCTGTGTAGGTATAGCTCAGTGTTCGTTTCGTTAGACACTCCAGAGGGGCGCAAAGTCATCAAAACTGTCATTCCTGCCGTGGCCCTGTTGCTTTGTAACCTCACCCTGCGTCTGTCAGATGTGGTACCTGCAACAGGACCAGCCAACACCCATGTAGGAAAGCTCTGCAGCAATCTTGATGCTTCGGATGATTTGTTTGATCAAATCAGAAAAAGGTGAGTTCGCTTGTTCAGTCTTGAACTTGTTCAAGCTGACGAGTCTCAATTTAGTGGGTTTCGTCTGGTGCCCCGCTGCAAGGAGACCTGGGCCAGTTGCTACAACATAACCCTGCCAGATGACATGGCTGGGTTGTCGCCGCTAACCCAGCTGACAGATCTCACTGAGCTTATGTCCCAACTGTCCAGACCCATCCTGTCGCCCCTCTCTGTCTCCTTGCCCCCCCTCCTCTTGCCAGGCTGCCAGCAAGTCATATCTACCTCCTACAATGCTCGCCACCAGGACAACATCAAGTACACCGCACCGCGTGGTGAAGACAATGTTGCATGGACTGAACAAGAGAGGTGCGTATGTCCCTCTGCTAGTAGGCACACATGCATGGTGCATGATGCTGCATTTGGAAATCTCCGACTCGTCGGGTATAGTACCGTGAATGCACACTTGGATGGTCATGAGCAAGTCACTGGCAGTTCATCATTGTCCATGACACGCGCGTTGGGTACTTACTACCTACTACATGTTATTGTTGCATATAATAAGGCAAGCTAGAGAGTGCATTTGGGAGCTAGATACAACTTGAACATTACAACGTATTATACATTTGAAGGTTCTGGTGCTAAAAGTCCAAGTTGGCCTCAGCCTCGTCATCACCATCGGTGTCAGTGTCCACGCCCACCGCATCCGAGTCCATATCGCTATCAACATCCTGCTCCTTGCGCCCGCGACCCAACACTCAAAGGTCCTCCGGCACCGCAGGTACAACGATCGCTCCCAGCTCATCAAGAAGCGGTCGGACGGCGCACGTACCAAGGGGCACCCCGAGGTTTCTGACCCTCCAGCTTGCTCGCATGATTTGGCATTGGGCGCGCGACCCCACTGGCCAAGTCCAGGATGTGTCAATGAAGTCGAATTTCATTGAACACATGGGCGCCGCGAAAGCTCTCTGACCAGTGGCGTATGCATGCGCGAAGGATGTTAGGGTCACCATGGACCGCTTGATGACCGGCACGGACTGCAGAGGCAGCGCGAGGCGGAGAGGGAACACGGGGGAGAGAGAGTGCGGTACGAAGGTTTCAGCCGTAGGATCGTAGATGTCGAGGGTAAAGTGAGGATTTTCGGGTGATGGAGCGTACCCAACGGCTCCAATGTACCTGTTCAGTGTGCGCATGGCCTGGTGGAGGAGCGGCTGCTCTGCCCCGTGGCCGTTGATGACGATGGCCTTGCCATTGGGATCAATCTCCCCCAGGAGGGGGATCGACACGGGGCCGTAGCCGTCCTAGGGCCAGAACACGACCCAGATGAGCATCAAAAGTGATACAGTACTCACCTGTATGTACACCAAGCCTTCTACAATCGCGGTGCATCCTTGTGCAGCCGGGCTATCCTCCAGGGACCTATTGAGGAGGGATTGCAGAGACAGCAGCAGGCTCTTGTAGAAGGCTGGCACGGTGGACATGCAGATCCACCCGCCAAACTTCGCTGGTGGGTTGCTGAGCCTCGCCGCCTGCGCACGTGCCTCCCCGAGGGTCTCTATTGAGGGTTGGATTCGACTGCGCTGCACCGGGCAGCCAGTCAAATCATAAGCTAGGCACTTCACACGATCTGAGCGATCAAACAATCCTTGACGGAGGGAGCAACTCACATATTCAAAGATCTGTCCATAACGGCCGCGCTCGAAGCAAACGACAGTGACATGGCGGAGCTTGCCCCACAGCTTGTATATCCCGGACAGCTTCGCAATGTCCTCGTAGCGGGCTGAGCTGACCACCACCAAGATATCGATGAGACGCTTGTCTACGGCAGACATTGAGGCAGCAGCGGAGAGCAGAGGTGTGTTGTGGAGGGTTGAGGGACGCGTGGAGAGTTGAGGGATGCGGATACAGGCTGCTAGGAGCTGTTTGGATGTGTTTGTCCACTCTCCCACCCCAAGCACCGAGTTGGTCCGGAACCTACAATTTGGGCGGAGCGCGCAAACATGAAGATATACAGTACTCTACCAAAGTGTTTGGTATGCATATAAGCCAGTCCAATTATTTACATGGAATTGATTGGCTGTCTCTAACACCGTATTGGAGGACCAGTCATCCGGTACAGTGCCCGATGGTCCATCTGGGAAGCACGGCGCAAGTTGGCATGATTGACGTATTTGAGTTAACGGTATGATTTTTCCTTGCGGAAGTCCCTTCGACGTCAAAGGGGGTTTACTGACGGTATACATCAAATGTGTAGGATCGGGGCTTGATGCAAAACACGAGTACCACTCGACGTACGCGAGAGGACCGCTGGGCCACCACGACGGGGCAGTTTGGCCCCTAAATCGCTCGGACAGAGTCTTTGGGAGGGCAAAAATAATCTTGACCCTTGCAGCCCTGGTACCTATGCCGTAGGTTTAATGGCTCGTCCAATCGAATAAAAATCCATTACTTACCTATCACACCGGTGGACTCTGCGTCACCCTTGTCAAGAACAATAACTGTGTCAAAACGAGCCTTCTGATGCTTTGTGGGATGTGCTGGGATTGCCTTTACGGCGTCCAGCTCTTCTCTTCCATCTGAAAGCTCGATTGGTTTGAATTTGAATTGGTGGTAAATGTCGACCCTTTCAAAAGGGAGGAACGTTTGCGCCAGATCCGCTCAACCGAGACGTAGTTCCGGAGGCTGGATGTTGTTGATAAACTGGACCAACGCAGCGGTGAATCCAGGAGCACCGTGTTTGTCCTGAATTTGACCGACATGCTGGTGAGGGCTGGGTGCGTATTTTGCTATCTTGACAGAGGTACCTGCATCCGCAGCGGGCAAAATTCCACCCGGACATGGGTTCTCCGTGCTTGCCTCCTCCGAGTCTGCATCCGCCGTGTCAACCTCCGCATCCTCCTCCTCCTCCAGCTCCTCCTCAACCTGATGTTCCTTCTGGAACACCTTGTACAACATCATCTTCTCCTGACGCGTAACCCAACGCATCATCTGCGGAAACTCATCGCGATGATTCGTGGCTCGCCAGGCATCTTTAGCGAGGTCAATATGAAGTCTTTCGAACATCTCCGTGTTGTAGTTGTCTGTCCAGCGCACAGTATGATCTCTGCACTGTCTTTCATTGGGACCCATGGACGTGTCCAGTGTGGGAGAGTGTAACGGGCCTAAATGGGGGGTTAGAAAGACCTGCCCGATATGGACTATCTTATCTCACATGTTTGGTTCTGTTTGTCTCATGCCTCGTATGGCGCGCCAGCACGCTTACTATACTCTAGACTACTCATTATCACTGCCTACTTGGATGCACTATCGTAAACTTCTCTAACGAATAGAGATTGGGTACAACGCATTCCACGGTGTGAAATTGAGTCGTTACACCCTTGTAGCTCACTTGTTCGTAGGTATCGAGAATTCGGTGTTGGTTGTACTCAGGACAGCATATCTCTGGCGGCGGGCTTAGGCTGCGCAAGCGTTAAGACGCGCTTGATGGGCCTTCGAGGGGATGGCCATTGGCGGTACAGCCTGTTTGCGTGAATGACATAGTTTACCTTCCATGTACGCAACAAATACGCAATGAATATGTTCTAGTGCACAACACGCAAAGCCGGAGATGAACGGAAGCAACAGAAGCAAGGGTATGTACGTACGGACACGCGGAAGCGGTTCATATGGGCGCTATGTGTGCCCCCAACCCCAAGTCCAAGCCTTCATCGCAACCCAGATCAGTTCAATGGCAACCAGCGATCTGCACGCCGGGATGACCAGCGCTGTCCATGAATGGATATCCAACATGATTGGCTGTATGGGTCGGTTGTTCGATCAGCTCGACATGGTTTACACAAACCAGGAGCGGCTGCTCCAGGGGATCCAGCCCGATGTTAGTGTCGATGCCCGACTGGGCTTTGAACGGGTTTCATTAGGAACCATTGAGACTTTGGTGTCTCAATCGGTGCCATCCGCAACTCGCAAGGTGAGTACGTTTCTTGTCCGTATTGTTGCAACTCAAATTGACACCTTTTGTAAGTTTGCCTCACAATATGGCAGGGGTGCTGCGCCCCGCACGTTTCATATCCTCATCGTCTTGCATGAGAAGAGGTCAAAAATGCGGCCTGAGCCCACGCCCATTACAAGGGATCGCTGGGCGGCATCCATCCACAACCCCCCACACCATTGGGTGCATGGACCACTCGTCACGGCAGGACATCCGTACCATTGCCGTGGTCAACGGCAACGTTGGAAGAAAGGCTCGGAGACCTCCTGCAAGGAGCCGAGTTGTTGCCGTCAGTGGCACTCGACGGCTGCGAAATATACGGCCCAGTTGAAGCCCATATCTTCTTCTTCGGGCCTCACCAATTCCGCCTTATTCAGGCCGGGATGACACTCCATCATCTCAGGGAGGTGTTCATGTATCTGGTAAGTAAAACAGTAATGTAATCAGAAATCGCGTTATGCTGATGAACCTGGAGCCCCTTCGCATAGGGGGCTTAGTAGATCAGGTTGTTGGGGAGTTTGCCCTCCACGTCCAACAACAAATGGACCATGTGTTCACGTTGATGAGGGGGGTAACCTCCCCAGAACCCCTCTGCATCCTGCTGGAAGCTCCCAGGGTCCTGAAACCCCTGGAAGGCTCTTTCTAGGGCCTCCTTAAGGCTGAATTGGGATTCTGTTGCAGTGATGAAGGGCCCACACCATCCTTTGATGCCTTTGTTGAAGCTCATCCTGGAACCTCAGTGATTAGTTATTCATTTTGCCATACTTGGAGCTGCTCACTGATCCCAAGATATGCCAATGGATGTGCCTAGTGAGGATGAGGCCAAGGAGTGTAACCAGAGCTAGACCAATGGTGCCAGGTCAGAGAGCAACTTGAATGAAGAAAAAGACTCACTGTGGCACATCCTCAGTGTGGCATTATTTGGTCCTTGCCTAATATGGTGAAAGTGGGACTCTTCTGAGAACTTTATCATCCAACACAAAGGTAAATCCCATTTATTGTGTGTGTCTCCTCACTCATGGTGTCTTCATCCAGTGACAACACATGGACATAATGGGTACCCTTATACAGTGTGGTGTCATGATCATTGCTCATGTCATGCTGCTCCTGGTAGAGAGGGAATGCCTCTGGCAACTGTAACCTTGTACAATACAAAAGTTTGCAGTGTTACAATCCCTGAGGTACAACTATATTGTTCTTATGACTGGAGGGGATGAAACACCTTACAGTGGTGCCTGATATGGAAAGAGTCCATGTGACTTTTCGAGGCCTAGGTAAGCAGAGATATGATACTAAGAACCTGAAATTTGAAACTCCCAGACAACACAACTTGCACCAACAGATACAAATAAACACTGTGGCTGGCTGCTCTGTCCTGGGGTGAGGGACCATGAGACACCTTCCAGTAGTGCCCAATATGGCAACTGGTGGCTTTTATCATGTGACTTGCTGGCTGGCTGCTGCCAGTGCTGACACTTTGTTGGCTGTCTATAGTATGAATCATAACAAATTATAGTAGACATAGTATACCCATCTGATAGCCCTTTATTCAAACAGTATACAGTAATATTACTGAGCTCTTACAGTGGCTGCTTGGGCCAGAAAGTGCAAAAGAAAAAAATCCACATATGCCTCTGCAGGAGTCAAAGTGCCTGTTAATGTTCAAGATAGTCACTGAATGATCAGGACAGTGTATCCATGTGGTTGAATGACTTTGTACATGTCAGTTGCTTCTGTAATAGGTAAAATATGAGCAATAATAGGCAATTTAACCCCTAATGTGCATGTTGTTGCTTGTGCATAATGTCTATTGCTGACCTGTGTGATTCATGATGACCACCTACATCTGTCTAGTGTTCATTATATTATCAGAGTTTTACACATTTTTACAAGCCTATAACAAGCCCATTTTGCCTGCATCAGCAGTGGTTTCCTCATGGGGCAGGTGGCTTACTCCATATGGCAATGTGCAAGGAAAGCACACATACAGACCTCCTTTGTGGCCCTCTAGCTAAACCCTACATGTATGACACATGCTTGCATGCTGCAGGAGTGTGTGGGCTGCACAGACATTGACTAGCTCCTAACAAAATGCTTCTATAGCACCAGGCTGATGATACAGCAGCAACCACTGTAAATGTATTGAAGGTGTGCCATGAACTACAGCCTTCCTGCTCTATTGCAGTGTTGCAACTCACTATCTCTGTCTTTGATCATATTCAGTAATTTCTCTGAATTATTTTGGGTCCATACAAGCTAGTTTAAGAGAAGTAACAGGCATACATTGCCCACTAAGCGCCCATTAAGCACCTGCGTGCCATTCAGAGTTGTGGCAGCCTCACATTTTGAGGTTGCCACAACTCTGAACAGCAGGAGAGAGATGCCAGGCTGCACTCCTTGGCTGATAAGCCCATTTCCTTGCCTTGTTCAGGTAGGCTGCCGAGGTTTTGGGCTGAGTTTCAATCTCAGCCACAAGGCCGTTAGTGGCATGTTACTATACTGCTATAGGCCGGTAAAAACTGTAAAATCCTCAAAATATCCTGACTGATAGGTCTCATACTATAGAGTCTATTGCTAGTCTTACCTTCTCATGTACTTCAGCACCAAGGGCACAAATCACAAAATAATAAAAAATCACAAATGCCTCTGTTGATGTGGATGTGGTTCTTTGCACATTGAATCTTTGCACATTGAATATCATCTCCAAGAATGCAATGGTACATCCATAAGCACTCAAGCATCTGACACCTGCTATTTGGAGCACCTTTGTGTCCTATGGTGTATATTATGATCTACTTGCTGCTGCCTCTGGTATATACCTTTGTAGATGCAGAGGCACATGCAGGTTTTTTTTGTTGCAGTTTGTGGCTTAACTAGCCACTGTGTGTATCCACTATCCATATTGTATACTCTGTGAATGCAGGGCTGTCAAATGAGCATACTATCACCAGTACAGTGTAGGCCTGTATAGATTTGAGGTTACATTGCTTATTATTATTAAGTGCCCATTAAGTGCCCGTGTCACATGGCCATTTTGGTGTGTCCACAGGTTAAAAATTAGACCTGCAGACATGCCAAAGTGACCCCAGTCCCTGATGTCTCCCACTCCAAATGGGTATTAGTCCCTGACCATTACTCCTACTTTTGGTCAAGGACTGCTATTTTGAGTACTGCTGCTCTTCCATGACCTCAATATGATCTCAAAATACCCAGAATATTCACAATAGTAGGTGTTATATTATAGATGTGATCATGAGTGTTAATTCACCATATGGTTCACTGCTGATGACACCAATTGCACAACAACCAAGCAAAATCCCAAATAAATTTGTTTCATCTCCCACTGATGCACATAGCATGCTCATGGACATTCCATCAAAGTATCCAACTACTATATGGGCCAGATGCATTCACCTGGGTTGAGTTGGTGGTCTGCCGGTTGAAATGAACTCAATATCATTATAAAATCAGGGTATTCAGTATCAATTGTTGTAGTGGTCACTTCAGTCACTTCAACCAATCTACAAAACATCACATAAGCAGCACTGTAGTGGCAATCTCAATGATTGGATTGGGCTGCAAACAAACACACAGTCATATTACTTGCATAGAAGCTGTCATTGTTCTGCTGATAGCTAATCAGTTTTCTGGTATAGTGTGATTTATATCCATACTTTCCTGAGTCAAGAACTTCACGCAGCCCACACTAGTTCTGGATCTCATCATGGGGATACCTCTGTGCAGCATCCAATGAAAAACAAATGATGGTTCACTGACTTCATTACAGGCATTCCAGTGTCTATTCTATCTGTGCTATACCAGGCAAAATAGAGCATACTTGCATGTTGGATCAAAACTATATAGGTACCACCAGAAGATATCTGCACAACTTCTCACTCCATCCAACCTCTGTATATCAAGGGCGTCAACAGAGGGCCAAGATCAAAGGGGGGGAAGGGGAGCTGCTCACAGGCAAGAGTTGAACCATGGGCATCAGAAATGGTGACATAATGATATCAATAACTCAGCATTATTTACTTTATACCACCATGCATGGCATCAGCCACTTTCATGATATTTTGCCATCACTCAATATCATCAGATCTAGTGACACTACTGGCACAGTAGAAGTCACAAAGACCTATTCCTGAAATAAATGTGTTAGGGATGGAGGCTCAATAGCCTCAGAGCTGATAGAAACTGAGGTGGTTACATTATTGAGTGACTGCAGCTTTGAGGGTTTGTGATGTGCATTGTGTATCTGCTTATCTTCCTTTTGTACCATTGAATGAACATTACTGTAGCACTGTCATTATACTAATACTGAGGTATTTAATTACCAATGTTTTAATGCTATAAAGTGCTTAGTACTGTATCTATTATCTGGACTACTGTGTTTCTATTGTATTCTTACTCATTATGACCAAATGGCTCCAGTACTGATACAAGGGCTATTGTATGCTTGGTGAGTGATGCTTATGATCAATCAATTACTGAGTTACAGTAGTTTTGTATCAGTTGTCAAATGAAAGTCTATTGGTTATCAGGCAGTACACCAAAAATGTGTACTTTCACATACTTTGGTAAGACCTTGGTAATCACAGAAATGAAACAGTGTATTAGGATAATTTGGTAACATAGCTTGCCTCATTGTCAATAATGAAGTGTGAGGCTATGTTGTTATTTTCCCCCTAAAATGGACTTGTGAAGTGGTGTCAATAAGTCAATGACAAGTACTTACAATTCTTCAAGTCTCTTTGATTTCCTGAGATCTTCTATGCAGCTCTATTGGCCATGTCCCTTGCTAAAGGTCAAAGGATACCCTCACCTGCTTTTTTGCATCAATTGATTTCTGTATCAAGCCTTGGACTTATTGTTTCTGTGGCATTACTGTGATAAAACTATCTTAGCCTGACCTGGTCAGCAATGCACTTGACACTATCAGGCAGCTCTCCTAGCAGCATTCTGGTACTTGCTATAGTAATCCCCATTTTCTAGCACTGCTGTGAAGCTTGGTCAATGCCATGGACTGTCACAGTCAAGCAAGGCCTTTGAGCTTATGTTGAACTTCTATTATGTGGCTTAAACCATAAACTATGAATAGGCCATTCTCTTGGAGATACCCTCTTAAAACTATTCATCCATAATGAGGTTCATCATTCTCTATTCTGATCTCTATCAATCCAGGCAATGGTTACAGGTCATTATGAGCATAAGGCTATTATTTCAAGTTGAATGGCAGTTCTACAACACTTGTATAACAACAACAATCAAAGTCTCACCCTTTTGGGTATTGGTTGTGAATCTGATATGCCTTGCTTTGGTAAACACATTACCAAGCATAACTGGAGATTTCATGGTTTATCACTGCTTTGGATAGCTAACACAAACCTTTGTTACTGAAGATAATATCCATATTGACTGTATATGAACTCTGTGATCAGCTGTCTACAATTCAACAGAAACATAATAGAATGGAGCTCAAAAATGGTAGGGAAATGGAGGGAAATCAAGGGAACTCCATTTACTGACATCATCACTCATACTGTGTAGCTTCTCTTAGGCACCTGTGCAGACATAAATGGCTACAGAAATCATATACATATTTGAAAGTCATTGATTAGCTGGTGTACAACAATTGAATTATAGCAATCATTGACACTAAGAAATGCAATATAAATCAATCTGCTTGCGTCAGGGTTGCACATGACAAATAATCATTGTAGTCACTACTTGCATAAAAACTGGTATGGTTCTGTTTCAAATTGTAGACAGCTAATCACCGAGTTTATTTCCGAGTTGATATTAATAGCAACCTCGGTAATAGAGATTTGTATTGCGTATACAAAGCAGTAACAAACAGTAAAAACCTCGGTAATCTTTGGCAATTCCATTACTGAGACAGCACAAAGTTGAGCTGTCATGAGGATACCAAATGACAACAAATACTAAAGAGGGTGGGACTTTAGTCAGTGCTGCTAAGTATGCAGTACTGCTCTTCAACTGGGAAGAGTAAGCTAATAATGGGCTTAAGTTGGCAATGAACTGAGATTATTGCTAAGATTTAGAGCTTTTTGAGAATAGAGGATGAAGTCTGAATACAGAGGATTAGTGTTCAGAGGTTGATACCAGGGGAATGGGCTTTTTTGGACTTGAAGTCACACAACAGAAGTTGAATGGAAGTCTGAACAACTGGCTTTGAATGTACAGTGACAATGGCAAGTTACTGAACTGTATGTAGCAGTGCAAGGTGTATGCTCAGGAGGGGCTCACTAAGGCAATTCCCAGCACACAGCTATGAGGTTTGCTTGTTAGTGTCAAGTGAGTTGCTAGTTAGGCTAACCATTTGATTCATAGTAATTCCACTGAGACGTGCTAGTATGGAATGAGCTGACACAAAGATCTACTGATGTTGGTAACAAAGTACAGTATGAGATGATGACTAAGCACCTTCTCTTACTGAACCCAACTCCTGAAGTCAGTCAATGAGTTACTTAAACCTTACTAGTAGCACAAGGTCTGTACCAGGTAAGGTTTCACAGCCGCAGGTCTTAGAGCACATTGGCAAGAACTCAGCAAGAGTGGTTGAGTGGCTAGTATGGCTCACTTAGCACCTGGGGCAAAGTAAGTCTTTGAGGGGCACACAGGGTGAGTTTCAGTGAAGAGTACAGTCATTAACCCACCGGTGGGTCAGTATCGTCTGATGGGCCACCTTCCCAATCCGGCGACGCCACACCACATTAGGCAATTGACGCTCCACGCAATCTGGCCGCACGCGCAGTCGGACGACCTTGGTTCATTGCGGACACCTGGACCTCACAATTGTAGGATGTTGATACAGTACGAAGTAGCATACAATATATACAGAATAACAATACAATCTATTCATATTTTTTTTGGTGGAGTGTTGCGCCTGTGGGCGCCAGGTGTGGCGGTCGAGACGTCGACCCCAGTGACCCCGCTAGTGTTCGAGGGATTGGAACCTCGAGATTTATGTACTTTTAGCATAGTTGGCATGAGTTAAGCATATCTTATATTTTCCTGTGTATTTCACCGTTGAGGAAATGCATTTACGCACTGAGTGTGGGGCTCGTTACTTGAGTGCAGTCGTTTGGGCATACCATCATTGCACCTACTAATCTCCGGTATGCCCCCATAGCCCCCTTGACCGTTTACGCTCTATACCCACTAAAACCTCAACATGACCTTTCGCCCAATCATATGGTAGGTATGCTTCATTTCGTAGCACCCCTCTCCATGTCTGTTTGACTATCTCTGGTCTTATCGCCTTCTTTCCGTATTTCGTTGTGTTCGTCATGTTACAATCTATAGCTAGTCTGTCGTTTATCGCTTGTAGCCATCTGTTTGTGATCTCGTCTTCTGAGTGTCGGCGGTCTCCTTCTGCTTGTATGACCTGTTCGTTCCGGAGTTTCCATATTAGGTACACTGATTCTGAGATTACGGTGCGGTGTAATCTTGCTTCTCCCTTGAGTATCTTCCCCTTCTTTGTCTTGAACTCTGTGCTTCCGCATCCTAGTATTCCGCCTAGTAGCGGTTTATTCCATGTCTTCTGCTTCATCTTCCATAGCTTCCCTGCAAGTTCCCATATTATCTCTTGTCCGGGAGCTTCACAGTCGGTGAGTATGTGATCGATTGACTCTTCTACTCCACAGATCTTACACTCATGTCTCTCCTGTAGTTCGTCCGAGTAGCTTGGTCGCAGCCAGTTCGACCCTACCATGTACACATCATGCGTGGACATCCATAGAAAGTATCTTATCTCTCTTTGTAAGTCCTTGTTTCGCATGCCCTTCCACGCTTGCGCTTCTGACAGCGGTTTTTTATAGTATACTTGCACATAGTCTGTGATCTTGATCATGTTCGTCTCCGTTCTGCGTCGCTGCTGGTATGTGTTCATCTTGCGTTCCCTTATACCTCTGTATGCTACCTTCTGTGTTAGCGTCGCGAGTTTCGCTCTGGTTAGCGATAGTTCAGACGGTATGCTCAGGTCTATTTTGTCTGCTTGTCGCTTCTTGGCGCCCTTCCCTGCGAGTGCGTCTGCTCTTTCATTCCTCCTGTGTCCATTGTGACCTCTTACCCATTTTAGTCGTGTTAGGTGTGGTCTTGCGCGGAGCGCTGCGATCATTGCGCGTATCAACGGTGCATTCGCCTTTCCAATGTATCCGTTATCTTCGTGTTCTACTCTGTACTTTGTTGCTTCTGTGATTACATGGTTGGAGTCGCTCTCGACGTCCAGCTTCCTGTTGTATGGGGTTTTCTTTCCTGCCACCGTTGACGCAGTTAGTTCTGCTGTTTGGTTTGTTTGTCTGATATCTGTTGGCAGCCGTAGAGCGAAGTTTAGGTCGCTTCATTCTTGACGAAGCCTCCTGCGCCCGCCTGCATTTCCTTGTCCTTGTTCTGGATACATGACCCGTCTGTTGCGAATGTGATAGCGGTTCTCGGTGTTGGCTCACTTATAGGTTTGTATGTCTCGTTGGAGGTGTCTCCTGTTGTGAATATTCTGAATACATCGGCCATTGTTCCTTTCGTTGTTAGTCTGTGATCGAACATCTCCCATTGGCCTTCATCTTGTTTCTTCTTTCGGTTGGGTCTCTGCATGGCTATCTGCTGGTTGTTGTCTTCCCTCTCATTGTCATCATTGCCGCCATCTGAGCCGTCCTCTCTTGTCTGTTCTTCATTGTCATGATCTGACATTTCATCTCTTAGGTCGTCCTGGTTCTCTTTGCTTTCCTCCTCATTGTCGTCATCTATCTCTGTCTTGCGTCTGTTCTCTTCGTCTTCCGGTTTTGCCATCTGTGGATTCCACTTCTCCGGTAGTAGACCCATGATGGTATGTGCCTTCTTTATGCATGTGCTCGGGTTCAGGCAATGTGTCATCAATCTTATGTCCTCGCAGTCGTTGCAGGGACATCTTCTATGGTGTTCATGTTCGTTGTTTGTATGTATGTCCGCGATCGCCTCCATGTCTCCTACCGATGTGACGTTGTGGTTCTCTCTTAGACATTTACTGACTCTTCCGTTATGTAGGCGTATTATCTTAGGGTCGGCTTCACCGTGTAGCCATATCAGCATCTCTTGTATTATGTCTCTTGAGAAGGCTAGCCCTTCTCTACGTATCCCGTATGTATTGGCCGTCTTGATCATTCTCTGTAGCCTCTTTGGTAGTGCTGACCGTTTGGTTCTCCATGATTGTAGGAACATGTTCACTCGCAGTTCATCCGGTGTGCTTCTTTCCGCTTCCGGTATCGTGTTTGCAATTATTGCATCCACAATATGTGCCCATAGTGGATGTTCGTCATTGAGTTTCAGGTATTCTTTCATCCAGATTAGCTCTATTGCTTCATTTCGTGCTTCTAGATCTAATACACCCCGTCCTCCTACTTCTATTGGAGCTCTCAGTGTTTCTGCCCTCACTGGGCTCTGTGTTTTCTCTGCCCATAGGAACGTGCGTATTCTTCTCTGAAGCCGCTTCTCGATGTGTGCTGGCATGCCTTGCACTTGGGTTCGATATTGTGTGATCCCTCCTATGCACATTTGAATGATGTGTTTCCTGCCTTCCATTGTCGGGTGTCGTTTCTCCCATCAGTTCAGCGTCTTGTCTATCTTTTCTAATGTTGGTGTCCATACAGATGTTTGATCAATTCTGTTCCCATACCGCGCACCTAGGATTTGCGTTGCTTTGCCTTCATTTGCGATGTGCATGTAGTCAGGTATTTGTTTGTTCCCCTCATTGATACGTCTGGTCCGTATGACATCTCTTCTGTACTCTTCTTGTCCCACTGGTATGATCTCTGTCTTTTCTTTGTTGAACTTCGCTCCTGACGCTATGCACCATGTGTCTAGGTGTCCTAGGAGGTCTGTGATCTTGTCGTCTTTCGACAGGTAAGTTGTCGTGTTGTCTGCGAACAGCGTTGCGATCAAGTGTTCGGCTACTCCAGGTACTCTGAAGCCGATGAGGGTTGAATCTCGTAGTGATGCAGCAAGCGGTTCGATCGCTAGGTCAAAGAGCAGACAGGATAGGGGGTCGCCCTGTCTTACTCCTCAGGTCACTCTGTACGCGCTGCTCATGAATCCATTAATCATTACCTTGGTTTCCGCAATTTCATACAGTGTTCTGACTGATCGGATGAATCGTTCCGGTATGTTGAACCTTTCTAGTGTCTTCCATAAGTAGTCGTGGGTGATCTCATTGTAGGCCTTCTCCTGGTCTAAGGCGACTATCACTCTGTCCCTGAGTTGGTCCTCTGACAGCCTGAGGTCGGCCATGGCCGCATATTCCATCACCATGTGGGTGAGTTGCGTCTGTTCTGAGATTTGTCTTCCCAGTATGAATCCAGCCTGTGTTTTATGGATGATTGTTGGCGCTGCATTTGCCAGCTTCAGGGTTAGTGCTTTCATGTATAGTTTGTAGTCGGTATTCAGCAGTGTTATAGGTCTATAGTTTGCGATGTCGGTTCAATCTGGTTTGATCTTTCTTTTTGAAGATCGGGCACATCCATCCTTTGGCAAAGTTTGTGCTCGGGTCTACCCCGTTCTTCTGTATGTCATTAAAAGCTGCTTTGAGTATCTTGATGATGTCAAAGGCGTCCTCATTCTTGTCGTCTTTCTCTTTCTCACATTGTTTGTAGATGTCGGCCCAGAACTCGTATGTAAGTCCGTTTATTCCTGCGGCACTGTCTTTCTTCGAGTGTTTGAGTGCCTCTTTAATCTCGTCTTCCGTGATCGGTTGTTCTAGCTCTTCGCGTTGTTCCTCTGTAGGCTTTGCGGTTATGTGGCTCAGTACCTCTTTGGTGCATTGTTCTCTCTTTGCCGTGTCAGGTTCTATCCCCGCGCTTTGTAGGTTGTTGTGGTAGTCCTTTGCTAGCTCTGTCATCTTCTCCGAGTTTTTCTCGTATGCTATGCTGTTGTTGTAGGTCTGTTTTCTTAGCATGCTTATTATATCTCTAGGTTTGGTCTCTTTCCCAAGCCGGCACCAGCCTTTACATATTGTCTCTCCCTCAATCCTGTTCTTAATCTTAACATCTGTCCGGACATAGTTGTGTCTTTGTTTCTCTGTGAGGTCGCTCACTTTGCGTTTGCGTTCTTCTTCTGGTGTGTCGCTCTTATTGATCGCTTCTTCTAGGGCTTTCTTTGTTGCTTCTATGTTTCATATGAGGGTGGGTATTTTTGCCCGTTGTCGTTCAATCGCTTTGTCTCTCACGTCGCTCTTAAAGCTGTGTAGGATGCGTTGCGGGTTCTCATCTGCAAATCTCCAGCCGCCAAGTTCAATCAGTTCTGTCATTGCTTGTTTCCCCCGTTCTCTGATGTACTCCTGTATGACTTCGTCTTTGATTATGTATGACAGTACTAGTAGTAGGTCTGGTTTTGGTATACGTCTGTTGCAGGGTGATTCATAGTAGGCTTTGATGTCTTCCCATAGGTATTCATTGTCTGTTGGGTCGTTTGGTGCGTATATTCCAAGTATGTTTCCCATTGTGTCGTTCTTCATGCTTATCTGGACTTGCAAGGCTCTGCCCGCTTTAACGATGTGCGTCTTTACGTTTGTCGTCTGTATGACGTCTTTGTTCAAGACTATTGCGACACCGCCTTTCCCCGTTGGGTTAACTTCATCGGCGGAGCTGTGTATGCTCAGGCGTTGTCCGAAGACCGTCTCAATCATTGCTCGTCTTGTGTCGTCCATGTGAGTTTCTTGTACTACTAGGACCACGATTCTCTTCTCTCTCATCAGCTGGTTCACGTGCATCCATTTGTTCTCTTGGCTTAGCGGGTTCTCTCTGCCAAAGCCTCTAAGGTTGAGATGCTATTGTTATAGCAGTGCGGTGTCTGTTCCGCTTCTTCCGTCTCTTTCTTCTTCTTGGTTCACCTTCATTTGTACGGTTGTCTTCTCCTTGTTCAGGCATGTGATCATCGTTCTGTTGACTGCTGTTCGGGGTAGCATTTCTGGCTTGCGAGCGGCGCTCTTCTCGTTCGCGCTCGCGTTGTCGTTGCCTTTGTCTTTGGTTCCGGTTTAGCTCAGGTCTCATCTCATTGTCTGGATCTTCGTTTTCCTTGTTGGGGGTGCTCCCGTTCTCGTTTGGGGTCTCTCCTGTCGGTGCGTGTTGGGACAGGGGTTCTCCTGCATTGTCGACATTCTGTCGATTGAGCATGTTCTGTGCTTCTCTGGCTCTTTGCACAGAGAGGGTGGGACTATCTCTGTCTCGGTCTGAGTGACTTAGAGCATCCGCTCCAGAGTCATCATGTCGTACGATGATGCTTTCGTGTCGTGCACCGTCATGGTGTTGGGGTCGTCGTTGTTCCTCGTCTGCCTCAGTGTGGTCGGGTTCTCGACTCTCTGATCAGACTCCCAACGGACATCTCCCGGGGGTCCACCTTCCATGACCCCGTCCCCATCCCGGGTGGGCCGGCCGGTGGTTGAGCTCGGCCCGCCTCTGGGGTCGGGGACTGCGCGCTTACCTGTACCACCTGTACCGATTTGTTCTTGCCGTTGCTGGGGTTGTTCTCTTCTTGTTGATGTGTTCGTAGCGTGTTTGGGTGGCCCTTCGTCAGACTTGCCAGGCCTCGCGAAGTTGCTGTTTAGGCTGCCGGGGTTAGTTTCTGCAGGTTCGGGATGCTCTGGACTTTTTGAGCCCGGTACATGGTCCAGGGCATCTCGATTGTTTGTATGAGATGGCGAGGCGTCCCGCAGAGTAGCCTGCCTGCCCGTTGGGGTTGTTTTCGTAGTGGGATGTTTGGTTCAGTTCTCAGGCCATCCCTATCTAGACACTTCACGTGTTATTATCAAGGTCATATACTACTGTCGTAGAGAGAGCGTTGTTCCTATGTACAGTGTGTGTTTGTGATCTGCGTGGGTACTACCTCTTCCGTCACCCGCGTCCTCTAGCTCTCCCTCCGTGGTTGCCTCCGCGACTGCCTCCACGACCTCCTCTGCGGCCTCTGCCTCGGCTCGTGCCTCCTCGAGTGTTGGTGCTGACCTGTTCCTCAGCTTCTCTCGCCCTCTTGACTCGGTGTTCCAGCCGTTCCGCCCCGTCGTACTTCGGGCCGTACCAGCCCTCTGTCTGGTGGAAGGGGCAGTCCCAGGTAGGGTGAGTGTCAGCCTTACAGAGCTGGCAGTCCACTCCGATGTTGATCTCGAGTTGGTTGAGGCCGATCCAGTACTTGCCTCTTCGGATGAGGCGGAGGTACGTTTGATGGTCGTTGTGGTCAGTCGTGATGGGTCTCCCTCGGAGCTGAGCTATGGGCGCAGGGTTTCCCTGGGCATCGCGGTTATTGAAGATCGTGACCGTGAAGGTGCTTGTTGCGCGTACGACTCGCTGCGGCGCGGAGCCTGGGATCCCGTGTTTCGCCATGACTGCGTCGACGTGCTGGCAGAACTTCGCGTTCTTCCAGAGCGCGACTTTGACCTTTTCGAGGATCGCGCCGGTCGCGTTGGGCGTCACGCTGTCGCCGCCAAAATTGCAGATGGCCCATGAGCAGACGGTGGGATCTATCGGAATGACGCTGAAGGTTAGGTCTGGGGTGATAGCGAAGGTCTGTTGGTGCAGGAGGTACTCGCGGAGCCTCTGAGATCCCCTGGCTAGGAACAGCGGCCAGGGTTTCCCGAAGCGATCCTTCGCATCCTTCCCTGGGGCTTGGACGGGTACAGTGACAGACAGGTCATCCATGTCCGGGTTTGCTTCCTCGTCCTCGTCCTCTTCTCTCATCTTGCCCTCCTCGAGGGGCCCAAAGGGCTGCCGCCGGAAGCAGAGCTGCTTCAAGAAGTCGGTGATGTCTTTCTTGACGTAGGGGTGGGCTAAGAAGTACGCATTGCCCGTCCCATACGGGAGGATGGCGCAGTAGTCGTCCACACTGGGCTCGATTTGCGACCACTGCTCCGGGTGGAGGTTGCCTACGAGGACCTCGTGGGAGATGACGATCTTGGGGAAGCTCGCATCGGTGTAGGCAACCCCAGAGGTCGGTTCACCGAGTAGGAGGGTGCCCTGTCGGGATCGCTGCTCATGTGGGTTTTTGTGGGTCGCTGTCGGCGGGGCGAGTGGGTCCGGCCACTGGAAGGGAGCCATGGGGGCACTGGCTGCGCGCTGCGGCAGGTTACGAAGTTCGCGCGGGTTGAAGACGACGTCCTTGTCATGCTCGGCTGTGTGCTCGCGGTCGGGTTCCGTAGCTACCTGGGTACTCATTCGTCCAGACACAGTTCTGTAGCGTTTGGCCGCTCGGTCGAGCACGCTCGGCGTCAACGGTTGGGGAGAGAGTGGCTGCGACAGGTTGGCTAGGGCTCCAATGGTGGGGTGCGAGCGGTGGGTCAGGGAGGCCGACGTCAGTTTTTAGCGGGCTTACATCGTGTTGTCCGCGTTTTTTGCCAGGTGTCTTCTGGCGAGGTTGCATTCATCTCAGCGTGTTGCGGCTATGTCGGGTTTATGGCTCGGTTGTCTTTGCCGTCGCTACATTGCTTCATGTGCGTGTTGTTTGTGGAGCTCGGTGCGTTCCAGGCGTGTATCATCCTTTGCCTTGCCATTACCTTGTCTTGTTCGCACGGTCTCTGCGCCTTTCGGCTCTGATGTGTCCTCTGCTTACGTGTCTCTGGCATACATGTCACAGGCGTCAGCCCGGGGTCGTCGCCATTGGTGTCAGTGCCCATTCCGCTGTCCAGGTAGGGTTGGAGGTTGTTTAGGTTGTCATTGAGAGCTCTGGGTGTGTTCTATGTTGCCCCTCAAGGGTGCAAGCGTTGGCTTTCTGTTTCTGTTTTTACACGAGGTTTCTACTTTAGTAGGATCTGTCTTTCCTCGTCGTTTGGGCGACGTTGCGCTCCTTGGGTTCTGCACTAGACCCAGTCTTCCCTCTGCTACGATAGACAGAACGGGACAGCTGTTGGCTTCCTTGCTTTGCAAGTACTAGTCCCTTGGGCCACGTAGAGGCCAGCCGCTGGACACCGTCATGGTGGTCCTTGTCCCGAGAGCAATCTATTCATATTCATCCGCGTCCAAACTTGAAGACTGGTTGTCAGAACGAGTCAGCCAGAGTGCCGCTGAGCTGTCTCGTGTAGCCAAGAATACTGAGGAACAGCAATGTTGACCATAGCTGCATGTCCGCGAGGCAGACATAAAGGTGAGAGTCAATAGTCGCGCCGAGCGCCTGTGCTGTTGTACCCTTGGGTGGGGTGACAACCAGAGTGCTACCGCTCTGTAAGGCCTATTTTACTGTCTCATAGTGAGGCCGATGTTTAGATATGATTTTCTCTGGAATAAAGTACACAATAAACTCCATACATCCGTTGAGCTGAGGTCCAGTCGAACAGTGCATCCTGCACGCGCGCGGCCAGATTGTGTGGAGTGTCAGTTGCCTAATGCGGTGTGGCGTTGCCGGATTGGGAAGGTGGCCCATCAGACAATACTAACCCACCGGTGGGTTAATGACTGTAGATGATAGAGCAATGATGTCCTTGACCATGCTCAGGAACGGCCTTTTATGCCATTACCAAGGACACAGCCAATGGAGCTACATGGAAGAAATTAGACAATCAAGGAGTCATAGAATTGTATAGTACATGTCCTTGACTCATTTACACTGCTTACCAAGGCAGTTCTAGGCAAACAATAGGATCATAACCTTACACCTCATTGTTTCCAACAAGCCCAGCTATGTTACCAAATCATCCTAGTACACCCACAGTACAACCACTGTTTCAGGACTGTGATTCCCAAGGCATTATTGAGGCATGCAAGAGTCTGCATTGTTGGTGTACAGCCTAAGGATAGCACAGCCATTCCTTTGTATACCAATACAAAACCATTATAACTCAGTAATTGATTGGTAATAACCATCATTTACTGAGCATACAATAGCTCATGTATCAGTACTGAAGCACACTAGAAACTCGGTAATAGTCCATTTAGTAGATACAATAACAAGCACTTCTAAAGCATTAAAACATTGGTAATCAATACCTTGGTAACAAAACAATGAAAGTGCTGCATTGATGTCCATTCAATGGTGCAAAAGGAAAAATGAGGAAAGTAAGATAAGCACATAACAAACCTTTAATGATGCAGCCACTTGGTAATAGTAGACACTTCTAACAAGTTTCTGTGTGCTCTGAGGCTATCAAGCCCCTATCCCTAACACCCATGTCCACAATATCTCCTTCAATTACATTGCTGTTGTCCCTTGTAGGCACACTGCCATCAATGTTCAAATGCAAAAACAAGGAGGACAGGTACATCACTTGGGTCCAAGGTGGTACCTCTATCACAATGCCAGCTTCCCAGATCACTGGCCATGATCTGTGCTTAGAATTGAACTTAGCTGTAAAGAAAATGAATAAGCAGTTAGCTTAGGACTCAGTGCAAAACTTACAGTCTGGAAGCACATACACCATAAGGACAGATACCAACAGGATTTTTTGCATCTGCATGAGGCATACAATGAACATTTGAGAATATGCCATTGAGGCAGAAATCCCAAAATCCACCAAAAGTGGATAGAACCCTGTGTTCTCTGCATGCCACTTAGTGGATTTCTAGAACCTGTGGTAGATAGCTGGAAACACAGCCTCCACTATACTCTCAATGAATTCACTGCAAACAGATGTGAGTTGATAAAGATGTATGAATATTATGGCCTACTTAAGCTTCATGCACAGCTCATCACAGAGGAGGGCATCTACTCACTCTTCATTCTTCTTGTGCCAAGTTGTTAAGGTAACATGCTGTGAATGTTGAGCTCAACATAGGCTATCAGACACTGGGCTAGACTGGCACCAATGACCTTTAATGCATGGCAAATGTGGACCACATAGATTTGCGGAAGCATTCTGTATCATGCAGTGCATCACTGATAAGCATGTGAATGAAGGCTTCCACATTGAGAAAGGGGGCTGGAAACCCATGATAAGGGAATAATTGTTTGTGGTAATCCACTACCATCAGAGTAGATTCCGGTCTGCAAAAAGTTTGAGATTATAAAACTAAATTGTGTACATTGGACCCACCCATTGCCTGTGTAAGGCAGTGGTAGGAGCTTGGATACCTCAACCCTACTACATGAGGGGGTTCTGGGCCAGGGTTTTGGGCAGCGTGTTAGCATCTTCCTTGGAGAGGGTCCATGGTGACAGGTTCATTCAAATTCCTTTGCTGTATTGTGCCACCACTTATTATATTCCCAATTAGGATGTTATTACACTATAGCACCCCGGTATATCCTTACTAGGCTGTACACATCATTACCCTATGTTCAGGATGACCTGTGACAGTATGGCGTACGGTCTATAGCAAAAATAAGTACACCCACATAATAATACACCCATACATATCATTGTTTGCGCGCGCCACCCACATCATTATTCGCGCCACCCACATAACTCTTTGCGCGCGCGGCCACCCACATAATTCTTCGCGCGCGCGGCCACCCACATAATTCTTCGCGCGCGCGGCCACCCACATAATTCTTCGTGCGGCCTTGGCACCCATCGTGCTTGTAGCTCGCTCTCGCCTCGCACATCCAATACAATGATAGGTAAGTAATACATTGATGACTATACTACGCTGACTATAGTAGTACTACAGTCGGCATAGGCTCGACGCGCCACAGTCGCGCCGTTGCGCTGTCCCCGCGTCGCGTCGCGTCGTGTCCCGTCGCGTCCCCGGGCCCCGTCGCGTGCGTCCCGTCCGTCCGTCACTCGCGTCCGTCACCGTGCTCGACGCGCTACAGTCGCGCCGTCGCGCTGTCCCCGTGTCGCGGCCGCCGTCGCGCCCCTACTGCGCCCGCCCTTGGTCCGCCCGCACTCGACGCGCTACCATCGGCGTGCCTCCACTCCCGCACACCGTCGCGTCCGTCACTACCCTCGCCACCATCCCCGCCTCGCGTCGCCTCGCTGCCACTGTGTCGGGCCCCGCCCCGCTGCGCTGTCGCTGCCACTTGCCGCCACTGTCCCCGCGTCGCGCTGTCGCCGCCACCTGCTGCCACTGTCCCCACCCGTCGTGCTTGTAGCCGCTTTCGCTTCGTCATCATTGCTAGTCGCAGCAGGTAAGTGACATATTGATTACTATACAACACTAACTACGTACTACGATCGGCACAGGTGTCACGCTCGAGGCTGCTGGTCACACCGGGGAACACCGAGTGTTGCGTTCGATGGCATGTTCAGCGCGCTCAACACCGAGGCTCCCGATCTTCCCTAGGCCCGCATCGGGAATGGGTGTGTGCCAGCACCCGGCGCGCTGCCTTTGTCGACCTGTGTTCCTAGTCCTGCGGAGGTACGCACCCTCCACCGCTTCCATTCTCGCGTTGTACTCATTCCACGCCGCTCAGAGGTCTGTGCCGTGCGGTACGTCAGTCTGCTCTCACACCTCTGACTCTCTTGCACCCCGCTAGGCACTACCATCGAGGCGTCTGTCCGCACCTCCATCCACCTTACCATCCTCAAGCACGCTGCTCGCATCACCGTCGTCAAGGTGCCCCATTTATCCTCTCCCGCTACCCTCATGGAGGTGCACGACTGTACCACCGGTGTCGATCTGCGTGAGTCGCATTCGCGTCCCTGCGCCATGCGCGCATTGTGTCTGCGGGCTCTTGTTGCGGTCGGATGTTCCTCTGATGCCTGGCCGCCCCTGCTGCCCTCTCTCCAGCGAGTGCAGCCTGGCAGCCGCGCCTCGTTGTCATCACATGTGTCTCGTTGCAGCGCGAATGATCTGAGGTGGGCCTGCACCAGGCGAGACACACTCCTTGCGCGGCCGACATGCCCAATTACGTAGTATGTGCCGCATGCGCCTCCGATTCCGGCGAGGTCAAGTATTGACTCAACCACTTGACCTAGATCGGGATGATGATGCCCAAGAGCATCTTCACAAAGCCAGGCTCATCCTTGCACTCTCGCCCTCGAGGCTTGCACGCTCTTCTCTTCCTGTCCCTCGCCCTTATTCTTGCGCTTTCCATCACCCTCTCACTTTCCCTCGTGCTCTCATACTTGTCGTCGCCCTCGCGCTCTCACAGTCTAACCCTTGCTCTCATGTGCTTATCCTCATACTCATCCTCGTGTGCGTAGCAAGGAAAACCTAAATACCTGTGTCGTTTACAGTCTTTGTCTCCTTGTTGCCGCACAACTATTGTGTGGTTCTGGACGAAATCTGCTGCTCATTGCACTCTCTGGACATGTAATGCAGCTTGCCTCTACTCTAGGGCATAGGCAGATGAGTACCTCGTCACTGCGCTCGTCACTGTGCCATGGACGAGCACTGGAGCACGAGGGAGCCACGCACGAAGACTCCCACAACGACTCTACCTGAGTCGGATTGAATAAGACATAAGTATTGATATCGACTTGTCGGCACTGCAAGGACTCACCGAAAGGCAGAGCCAAGCCTACTAGGCGTAAAAGGCATAATCACGCCTGAACTGATCTGCGACAGACTGGATGATGACATCCTCCTTCGACCAATCAGTCGAGTCGTGCTTCATCGCAAACGTCACCTGAAAGTGACAAGAGTAACAGAGTCCTGAGCGTCGGCCCATGTCATCACAAATGAAGCTCAGGAGCTCGTGATCAGACATCGCAGCATCTGGGTGAAGCAGCTTGGATGCGAGTGCTTGATACCACGTCGCTGTCCATCTGGAGCCACATTGGGTCGGCGAATTGCAACTTGCACCTTGGATGTGCCGAGGAGGGCTCCAGGCAAGAGCTTTCCGGTGACGATCGATGCGGAGCCACAGTACGAAGATTCGCATGGCATCGGTAGGAGCCTTGAAGTATGCGAAATGCTCCGAGTCCCATTCGCGAGGCCCCAGGCCGAGAACCAGTTTGAGGGCAGGGACAAGCCAGGGCTCAACTCCATAGGCGAGACAGCATGCAATTTTGGCGATTGGTCCCCATTCGGGATCGCCAGAAAGCGGGACAGCTTCCAACTTCTCGATTGCAAAGAACCTTGCTCGGGTCATGTCCCACATTGTTGCGAGCTGGAGTATACCGACGAGTTGTCGTGTGGAGGGAGAAAATGGCTGTTGGGACTCTCCATCTGGCCTAAGTCAACGTGTTAGATGATCATGGCAACTTCAAGCAGCATTGAAACGAAGGCATACAGAACTGCGCCGCCCAGATAATCAATCAGAGCCTCGAATGCAATCACATCAATACCCCAGAGGTAGAGCGGAGATGCCTCTGAAGTGCCCTCGGTCCGATGAGAAACACCAGCTGGCAATTCGAACATCCCACTGAAGACAGTAGAGTGGTTGGCGAAAGTGCCTGTGTACAGCCTGTACAGCGTCTTCCCGACCTAGACAATGTTGCATGTCAGTAGTATACAAGGGCCCAGAAGTCATATGCACTCACACCGATGAACAGATTGCCGTCGGGAACCCAGAAGCGGGATGAGCGAGTCATGGTCATGGTCATCTCTGTGCGCAATTTGATTGTGACCTTGCATGAATGCATTCAGAGTATGAGCATCTAGACTAACTGTACAGATGCAGCACTCACAGCTTCTGTGTTTCCCTTGCCGACAGTAGCGATCATGGCCAAGTCGCTACTCGTGCTCCTCGAGTTCGAGCCTTGTACCTGTGTCATGTGGACCAAGGTTCCCGCAGACAAAGCAGGCGAAGACATGAACGGCTGGTGTGATGCCATGAGAAGCTGCAAGACTGGTCCCGAGTGCAAAGCAGTGACGAGAGACAGGACACGACGAGCTGCAGAGCGAGCAGCCATCGCCTGTGGCACTATCGGCCATCGCCGAGGTGTTACAGCGTCGGCCTGCACATTGATGACAAACAGATGTCCTCACAGAGCTTCGCTCAACCATGCCACATTAAAAACTTGTTTGATTATGATAAGTAGAATATTACGAGGTACGAAACGATCATCTGAACGAGACAAGGGTATTCCAAGTCAACGAGTACGAGTAGAGTGTCTGCAATCAGTGGAGTGCTCTAGGAGTGAAAGGATGAACGAAGGATGGCCTACAAATGCCAATGTACTTCAATACTACAAGAGAATGACAGAGCGAAGTGCGAAGAACATCAATCTACTCGCCGAACAACAGAAGTCTGATTAAAATGGATATATGTGAAAGCCATGCTGAGATGCTTCATTCGTTGCAGAGTAGGGTGCAGACGATCCTCTAGCAGTCGGATAGTGGGCTTCAGTCAGTTTTGCACTCGATCTGGCTGATTGAAATACCTTATACCTTGCCGATGAGCCTAAGCCCAAGGGTCGCCAGCAATCACATCCCGAGTGATGAGTACTTGTGGCTGAGTTGCTGTTGCAGAGCGAGTGATCCGAGTTGCTTGCACAGGTGATGGACTTTGCTGTGTGAATGGGGGCTCGCCCAAGGTATTACCTGGATCCTCGTCGGACGAGCTGATCTCGATTGGGCCCTGCAATGTCCCAGTCGCAGCTGAGCTAGTTGAGCCCGAAGCGACTCCAGAGCCAGCTGTCAATTAAGAATCAACATTGCGACATCCGAAAGTGGGCAGCAATTTCCTTACCAGCCGACGTCGATGCCCTTGGCTCTTTCAGGGTGAAGCTCGAGAAACTGCTCTCCATGTTATCGACAGCTCTCTTGAGCTTACCTGCAAGTGGATAAGTCAGTATATGGGCATCGTCGCCACACAAGACTCAGTCCAAGACACCTACGACTACTCTTTAGCTGAGACAATGGTTCGTCATCACCCCACTCGCTAGCTGATTCTGTTGCAGTATCTGGAAAAGGCACGAGGTTGGAACAAACCCCAGCGAGCAGTTAACATTGGAGGAAACTCACTGTCGTCGTCACCCAACTCTGACCCAGCATCGCTACCCAACTCTGACCCAGCATCACTACCCAACTCTGACCCAGCATCGCTACCTTCACTCTCAGGCTCACTGGTCGCACTGGCCTTGGCTTCCTCCTCGTTGCCATCTTCCACCACAGGGACATTGGGAGCAACATCCTGAGGGCGACACCACGACTTCCAGACCTTGGTCGGTACTGGCCGAGGTGTCACTGAACATTACATAGTGAGCACAGTGAGCGACTCGGACAATCAGACCATAGGGGCGACGTACCAAAGCACCAGGTTCGCTCAATCCAACTGCCATTGCGATTGTGAACAGCAGTGCAGAGGTCGACAAAGCTGAGGGGCTTCATGTCGTCAAGGAACACGACTGCCAGCCTCCGACCAGTCTTCTCAACCAGTTTCCAGTGGTGCGTCGTCTCCTCATAGGTCCCCTCTGCTTTCAGCCAGTCGTAGTAAGCAGGGAACAAAGACTTAAGGAGGTCGTCCACATCAAACCAGTCGGTGTTGGGCTTGATGAAGAGTTCGCCACCATCTGGAGCACCTGACTTAGCAAGTCCACATCGTTTGAACATCTTCATGTCGCTCGCAGAGAGCTTGTTGATGCGAATCTCGCCCTCGTTCTGCAGCAGATCAGAGATGAGAACCCATCGGCAACGACAACAAAGCGATGAAAGACACACATTTAACCCATGTGGCAGCAACAAGACTCGGCCAATGGGGTAGGGCTTTGCAACTGACTTTGCTGATGACGAAGACAAAGCCTAATGGCCGATTAGTGAGGCAATGTTGAAGAGGGTCTGTAGCATACCTTTTGACCAGCAGTCGCAGATCCTGAAGCTGGCAGCTGAGCCTGTTATGACATGAGAAGCTGAAGACACAATAGCAGGCAGCTCACATACCTTTGCCTTGGACGAGCCAGAGCTCTTGGCGACACCCTTCCCTTTCTGTTTGAGACCAGCATTCGTCTCAAGTCGAGCAGTCTTGAACGATGCCTTCGGGCCCTTCGGAGCAGGTGCCTTTGCCGAGTATCGCTGCCGCTTGGGGTGGTGAGCGATCAACTCGTCGACAAGACTCTCTGTGTCGATAGGGGAGGTAGCCCTCCTCTTGTGCCGCTTAGACGAGGAGCTTGCCATGTGAGCGAAGAGCCTGATTGAAGACGACAGTACAGGGGAAGGGTGCAGAAGCATGAGAGATGGCGACAGCTTTGAATTTATACTCACCTGAGCGAAGCCACGACTCGGGTGATACCCTCTTCACATCGGCAAATATTGCCTCAAGGTGATCGGCAACATGTAACATCCCAGCCAAGCCGAGCTGGCTCCAGAGACTGCACTGCATTGCCAAACACGAGGTGGCCGACCGAAGGTAGGGCTGAGAGGATTGAGCTTCTGTTGGTGTCGGCCTACTACCCCGAGATAGATTCGTGTAAGTAAAGTAATCATACATCGTCAGTGTTCATGCTATGATCAGAACCAGACGAGCTCGATGAGTCGCTCTCCGATGAGCTTGATGAGCCACTCTCCGATGAGCTGCTCCCCTTGCTGAGGATTTGGGTTAGAACCCAAACAGCCCTACACCATGCCTCGGCTCGGGGCAACCACAGCTCGTGAGGCAGCTCAACCCGAAGAGGTGGCTTTCTCTTCCCAACAACAAGATTCTCGTGCGTTGGATACCCATCCTGTTCCCACTCCTCTTCGCGAATGTTCATGTGCCGAGGAACAAAGCCAGTGTCAGTGACGCTGTCCAAGGTTACCCAGAAGGCATCCTCGTCTTCCTGTGATTCAAAGGGATTCTTGTGGCGAGCAACCTTGATAGCAGCATGTCGGATGTTCGATGCCTGGTTGGCGATGATCTGGGCGACTAGGTTATCGCCACCAGGTTCAGCTAGGGAAGTACCACCTTCACTAGGAATGCTGCTGCTATCGTCTTCGTCTTCAGGACCAGTTGAGCCCTCCTCTCTACCATCTGAGTCGGTTGCTGACTCCTCGCTGCCAGATTCATCGGCCCATGCTCCACCTACATCTACTTCCTCGTCGCTGGCCTCTGCATCGCTATCGAGGTCACCCTCCAGTGGCTCGTCTTCATCGTCTGTATCGTTCGAATGACCTGCACCAGTCTGGCCTCACCTGCGACCCCTCGGGGCCCCCTCTACACCGAGATACTCGGTGAGGATATCAGGGTCAATGTCGGCATATTCGTCCTCGTACATCCCAACGGTGACTTTGGCCAAGTGCCGAATATCCTGCAAAGTACAGTCAGATGCTTGTCCCTGTGCTAATCATGAGCATACCGATGGGGTTTGGTTTCGATGCTTCCCTGACAACTTATGCAGGTTCCAGTTCTGGACCCAGTTATCGGCATCGGTGTCGATGTCGCTGAGGAAAAGCTCATGCAAGAGCCACAGATGTGCAGGATTGCCTGCATCGAGACCATGCATGCCTTCAAGACGAGTGAAGAAGACTCACCATCGCCGGACAAAGCCTTCGCCAACGTCGACCCAGATTCGCTCGATCTTCTGGTTTCGGGTTGAGCTGTATGCGAGCTCAACAGTAGTAATGTGGGACACACAGGTAGTACTTACGATCCAAACATGAAGGATGCTCGGTTTGGGCCCCTCCTCATGATCATATATGACGACACCAAAATATTCTCGCCACCACGATCGCCGCGAACCCGAAGTGGCAAGCCATGGATTTGGACAGCTTCATCGAAGCGAATCAGGACAGTCTCCGGTCGGTTGTTGTTTGCTGCTCGCATCATGACGACCTGCATGTCGAGTCGGAATCAGCAACGGGCTGCAATGATGATAGAGGAGAAGGCGAACCTCATCATCGCAACCATCAATACCACCATGGAAGACAATACCCCATCGTATGAGCTTGTGGTGCCCGTCGATATGCCAGAGGTGGTTTGGGCGAGGAACAGAGTAAACTCGGCGAGCGACAGCTTTCTTGTGCCGAAGGGCAGCACCTATCGCATCTACGCGGTGTAGTGAGTCGATGATTCGCTGCCTCTGAATTCGGAGCCATTGCGTGCGAAAATATGAATGGACGTGCCGGATGCCAGCATTCGGTCGCTCGACCTTGAAGGCGCGCACAAGTTGGTCTACCTGCTCGTCGCTGAGAGGAGCATACGAGATGCTGATATCATACTTTCGCATGTAGCGAGAGACAGTGGTCCAATGAACACCAAGGGCATTTGCAGCCTGCTGGATGGTGATGCTCCGATATGGTGCAAACGTCTCTTCAAGCCACGACTTCGAGATCACCTTCTTTGGGCGACCACGGCGACCTGTCCGGGTAATAGTCACAGGGTTGGCAACAACAACATTGTGTCGCTCCCTGGCCAATCCGTCAATGAAACCTGAATCGGCCAGACAAGGAGCCTGGGAGCTCACCGCTCCGTGTCAGCGTCGATGGCTGTCTGAACAGCCGATCGCATCCTCCCAATCTCAGCACATGCAGCCTCAATCCACTCCCATCCTCCTCCGCGCCGAAGCTCTGGTGCCATTGCCTTGACCAGCGGTACGACTTGTCGGTCTAGGGTATCCATGCAAACACTCAGTCGCACCCGATCAGCTTCATCCTGAAGCAGCAGGATCGCGATGTGGCCACACAGGTGGGACAGCCGCGTGTAAGCTGCCAGTACGCTGTCGGACCAAGTAATGAGAACTCCGCTTTGATGTTGCGGGAGGTGAGGAAAGGTTGACTGCGACATGAAGGGTGCAGCAGGTGGGCAGCGGCGGGCGATCGACCAGGCCCAAGGCATGCCACCATTCAGTATTTGCACCTGTTTTGGTGGCCCGGCAGTAACCACTCTGCCAGGCAACTGCGCGCACCGCAAACGACATTGTATTCGCTTTCAAAACTATACAGGGACAAGTCACAATCCAGCAAAACCCCGCGCAGCGGCTTGCAACCGCCATTGCAGGTGCGAATGCCCGGCCTGCGCAGCCGAGCAGGCAAGCGGGCGGTGTGGCGTGCGGGCAGCAGGACACGAGGGCAGTGGAACGTGCGGCCAGCGAGGCATGCGGACAAGGGCATGCGCAAACGAGGGGCGACTAGGCGAGGGCATGCACGGTGCGCGCAGGGCCTGCGAAGCGCCCGCGCGGCGGCCTGCGCAAGTGCCAGCAGGCGGCGGCGCGGCGAGCAAAAGGGCGGGCGGTGCCGGAAATGCGGCGCGGGCGCAGCTGATGCGCGCATGCTCGGTGCGCGCAGGGCCTGTGAAGCGCCCGCGCGGCGGCCTGCGCAAGCGCCAGCAGGCTGCGGCGGCGGCGTGGCAAGCAAAAGGGCGGGTGGTGCCGGAAATGTGGCGCAGGCGCAGCAGATGCGAGGGAGATGCGCGCAGCGCAAAACAGGGGATGGTGGTGAGGCCTGAGGCCTGGGCCGAGCTGGCGCGCGCAGCTGCCGCACCAGTCGTCGCTGCTGGGCTGCTCGTGTTCGAGACTGCAGTGCTACCAATAGCCTGAGCCGCGCTTGAGGCAGTGCATGGCGCGGAAGGCCCGGCCACGCTTGCCACAATGTTTGCCCACTTGCTGCCGGGTATAGCTGCGCAGCCGAAGGCTAGCCCTCAGGGATGCGCCGGTGGTCGCGGCGAGAGGTAGCACACTCGATGCGGTTCTGCACCTGGTCGAGGCTACTGCGCGCCCGGCTCGTGGTGTGCGCGGGCGCGTCCGAGCCGGCCTTGCCCGCACCCAGGTCCCAGAGCAAAGATCGCGCAAGCCCATTGACCGTGGCGCACTGCGCTTTTGCCTTCGCAATGCTCGGCGCGTTGTAGCTCGCGCAATCCCCATTGGACAAGTCGCGGGAGTACAGTGTGGCGGAGGTATGATTCTTGCTGGCAGGCGCGCCCGAGAGTGGGAGGGTGCTCTTCTTCGCGAGCGCACCGAACCCGGTGCGGAGCTCCACGAGAAGGCTTGTGAGGCCCGCGGCGAGCGCGGGCGCGCTTGCGCACTCGATGTCGACGCCAAGCCTGAAGTTCTCGATGCCAGGCGTTGCGGTGGGGGCAAAAGCGGAGCGGGGCGGCGGGTCCGCAGCCAAGTTGAAGTAGCCTGCCTGCAAGTGGGTGCAGCCGCGGGCAGAGAGAAGCAACTTGAGGTTTCGGTTTGCGAGCTTGAGCAGGTGCATCTGAGAGGCGCATCAATGTGAGTTCAGGCAAATCTATCGCAGGAGGAAAAATGCGCACCTGCTTCAGGCGCTTAAGCAGGTTGTTTCCAGCCTCACCCCTCGAGTCTCCCAAGATTTCTGCCCATCAGCGAATGAGCCTGCGAGCGTGTATACTTCGGTACGCGGCGGCTCGCCCGCGAGCGCATGCAGATTATGCGCGAGGTCGCTCGGCGCGATGTTCGTTGGCTGGAAGTTTGCGCCCCTGCAGCCGCCCTCAGTGGCGCGCACGAATGTGATGCGGCAGATACGCACCAGTCCGCGAAGTGCACAGCTTGCACGTATCCGCTGCCAGCGCGCTTGTTGATCGTCTGCGGCTCCGGGTCGGCCCTCGCCCACTCGCGCAGCGCGGATTTGCAGTCTGCGGGGTGTTGCCTCACTTGTGCCGCCCCGGCACACCAGAAGGTGTTGAGTGCAAGCAGCGTGGAGAGGAACATTGAGCGAGCCGCATTGGGCGAGGTCGAGGGCGAGGTGCCAGAGGCGGGAAAGGGAAAGGGATGGCGGCATCCGGATCTGGCGAGTCGGTATTGGGCACGAGCATGGGCGCCGATGCCGGGCGACCTCACCTACGGGGCTTATAAGCTTGCCCGCTGGTTTCCGTGCTTGCGTTCGCAGTGTGGTTGGTGTAAAGCAGCTAGCAGGGAGATAGCAGTGCGGTCGCCTAGATTGGTTGGGCGGGAGAACACCCTTTGCCAGCACTTTGCGGATGCGACCACGAGAGCCCTACCCCTACGCAAACATCAACGCAAAAGCACCAGCGGAGGGGTCTCAGCCAACGAGAAGGCGAGCAGTGCCAGATGTGGTGAGACCTGGGAGTGCTTCCTTTGGTGAACCGCGGATGTGACCACGAGAGCCTTACCCCTACGCAAACATCGACGCAGGTTCACCGCCAGAAGTCCTCCAGGCTGTTCGTGAGTTGGCACTGCTGCACCTGAGCGACTCAGAGTGAGGGTTGGGTACGTTGCGCGGCCTGGCTGCGCGAGAACCGCCGCCTTGCCAACGGGATCATGTGACTACCCAAGCGCACCTGCTCTCCGATGAGCCGGGTAAATACCTAGTCTCTAGAGTCTACAAGCTAGAGGCGTTCTACACTCGGCAGCGCAGAATTGGACTCGACCACGTATGCGAGCCAATTGATATTTTTGCTGCATCCTTGAGGCTTGGCGTAGTACTGCTTGATGATAACTGAACCCGTTGTTGAGCAGATACGAATGGCAGGACTGGTATAACAACAGAAGATTTTAAATACAGAAGCTTCTAACTACTTCATACAGCGCAGCACATAGGATTCATAGTACAAAGCTGCAGCGGCAGAGTTCGTGAGTTCAGGCAAGCAACTAGACCGCAGTATACCGAACATGGCATTTCTTCTTTCTTGGGCCACTCGTTACCGTTATAGTTGTTCGCGTCGGCCGCGCCGCCTCAAGCAGGTCCGCATACGCGTCGGCAGCTGCATTGACCTCCGCGTCGGCATCCGCGCCAGTGCCGGCATTGGCATCAGCATCATCCGCAGCGCCCATGTCTTCAGAGCGCGGGTTTCCACCGGCAGCAGCGAGGCCGGAGAAGGACGACGTCAGAGTTGGGAATGGCAGGGCGGTGCCGGGGTTGCAGAGGTAGGGTACGAAGATGGAGATGCGGAGGTCCAGCAGCAGTTTGCCCGAGCTCGGCGAGCATCTGCGCGCGCCAGTTGATGCAGCCTACGAAGCGGTGCAGTGAGTGCGCAGCAAACGCCCCGCGCGCGGGTGGACTTACTGCAAGACTGAATGCACGAAACGAACTCGACGCGCCTCGTCTGCTCGCCTCCAGATTGGCGGAACTTTGCGCATCGCGCGGCGATAGCGCCCAGACGGGGCAATGCGAAGGTCGCTCCGGGGCCGCCTGCGATCAATGTCGCATTCTCGCGCCGCCCCAAGTCCGCGCTGAATTCATACGGGCCACCGAGCAGCACCTGCGCGGGGACCCCAAGCTTCTCGCCCTTCTTGCTGCCGCAGAGGCGCCTTTGCTCGTCCATCTCAGCGCGCGCGCCTAATCTCCCTTCGCTTTCGCTGCGAGCGAGGCTGCGTGTGGCGGCATGCACAAGGCGGGCGGGGGCTCGGTCATGGTAGTAAGCAGGTGCGGACCGGAGATACGCCTGGAGAAGAAGACTCGCAGTCTTCCCGGCGGAGCTTGTGCAGCGGAGTGGGTGAGAGCGAGAGCACAAGGTGAGGGCGATAGGTAGCATGAGTGGGGGTGAGTATAAGGACGCAGGCGTAGGCGCGAGGCGGCCGAGCGCGAGCGCGAGAGTGCCAGCGAGAGCACAAGGGCGCAAGGGTGAGGGCGCGGGAAAGAATGCGGCGGTGAGTGCGAGCGCGCCTTATTCACCCGATGCATGGAGCAGGGACTGGGTGGCTGTGGTGGTAGAGAGCGAGCATGGAGAGTGGTCGTGGACATGAGGAGAGCGAGGCAACTCACAGTGATTACCTGGACCCATGATCCTTCCTCTCTTGCAGCTCTCCTAGTCGGGAACTTACTGCGCGCCACCTCGTCGGATGATATTCCGCGCTTGCTGGGCCGCTCCGCGCGCGAATTATTCGCCGGGAGCTGCTATGCTTGCGGAAGGGCGACTTGCGCGCGCGCGGCGCATTCGCGCAGCGCGCTTGGTCGAGTTGGGGTGCAGGGGGCCCGCTCGTCAGGTGCTGATGAGGTCTTAAACTTGAAGTCTGGTGGGGACGCGCGCCGCGCAAGTGCGCGAAGTCCCGTGCCGCTTCGCAGCGGACTTACGCGACTGCATGGCAGTGCGTTCGGCGCGTTGAGCGATCCTAGTTCCTCGAGTCAGCAAGGACGCAGTGAGAGGCCGCACTCACCCGCAGAGCCGCGTGTCGACGGGAATCGACGCGTCAAGGGACCATGCGAGCAAGGGAGGGATGAAAGCAGGATGGTCGACGCGGGAGTCGCGTGCAGACACCCAGAGAGCCGCGCGGCGGCACGCTCAACGTGTTTGGGCGCGCACGCCGTAGCTCGGTTCTCACGGGTGAATGGGCGTGTCTGGCGCGCGGGGCCTGGTAAGTTATGATATGTGGTCTGCATCCCGGGCAAGTCTGCCGCCCGAGCCCGACTCTGCCCACCTCTCCACTATGGCCTCGCTCTCTGCCTCACTAGCTGCCGTCGGAATGGCCACAGAAGCGGATCTCGAAGCGGCCGTGAACCATCTCACGCGGGATCGAGCCAGGCGTGGAGCCTCAGTGGAGGCGCGGCATATGTTGTAGTAGGTAGATATGATGGAGCGCGGCGTGATCGAGCATCTTGAAGCACGAACCATCGGTCGAACAGGACGTAGGGTACGGCGGAGAGTACGTCGAGACACGCGTCTCGAGTGCAGCTCTGAGTGAACTCGCAACAAGGAAAGGCATTGGGCAGCGAAGGAAATGCGCAGGAAAGGATTGCAGGCGGCCGTCGCAGAGAACTGCGCACAGCGCGCGATCCGATGTATTGGTTGGGGCTGGGGAAGTTTGCCGTACGACGTGCGGTGGCTGGGCGTGTTGTGGTGCAGTGTTTGGGCAGTACGAATGGCAGGCAGAATGCGAGGGAAGGCACATGTGAGGTGGGTGAGGGCCGGCTCTAAGTTGTGAGACCGCGGGACAGGCGCGGCTGCGGGCTGCCGGCGGTGAGCGAGAATGCCTTGAATGGCATCTCCTTCGGTGGTGTACAAGCTATCGCGGCATAGGTCGTAGTACTTCGAAGCTTCGCCATGCTCGTCGAGAGGTCCTCCCTACTCTCGCCCATGCTGCCGAACTCGGCGCACTCGAGCATCAGCCGGATGAACACGCGTGGATTCAGGCGGTGCAGCGTCGCGATGGCCTCATCCCAGAGTAGCCACTGTATTTGCGCAGCTGTGAGGTCGTCGCTGAGCGAGCCCTGGGCGAGGTCGCAGAACATGATGTGCAGTTCGCGGACTTCATGCGAGAACTTGCTGGGTAGAACCCCCAATGCACCCTCTTTGTGCAGGATGCTAGCCACGCGGAGCTGCACAATTGATAGTCTCTTGAGTTTCGTGAAATCAAGAGCGGAAGCTACCACGAGCCGAATTATGTCAGTGATTAGTCTCCTGCCAAAGGTCTCGCACTTACGTGCACGTCTCATCGTATTTCAGCTGACTCCGCGAGAGTTATATCTTGCAGGTCGAGCTTGACCATCCCCGTGAAGTCGTCGAGGAACTCCTGGAGCATACGCCGCCCCTCAAATTACACTGTCTGCAGCACGAGCGCCCGAATGCACGGTGCAAGGGTGCGTACACTCGCTCTGACCTTCGGCGGCATCGCAAGGTAGAGTCGAAGCCAGTCATACCAAGGGTTCCCTTCTAGACCGCGCGGGATGCCCGCCGCCCAGATTGCATTGAACAAGTGCAGCGCCTCAGACCTAGAAACTCCGGGAGCAAGGGCGGCAGCTTGTCGTCGAGCCAGCGCGCCTGCGTTGCAGCGTCGGTCGGGCTCCGCGTGGAAGGACGCGGTCCGGCCGAGGTTCACGATGCTGAGGAGGCGCAGCGGGTGTGCGGTGTACGGCGCGGTGAGGTTCGCGAGCGTGTCGCAGTCCTGCTCGCAATGCAGGTGCACCTCGGCGTTCCGGAAAACGTGCACGTGCGCGCAGCTGAACCAGGCGTGGCAGGTCAGGCTACGCGCTTCTAGGGCGGCGCAGTCGTTCCACATATGGTCGATGGCGCGATCCCACAACTCGAGTGATAAACACGGAGGCAACATGGCGAGCCTCAAGGCTAAGTCGCCCAAGGTGTGGGTTGGTCAGCATGTTGGCAGTCACAGAGCGACTGAAGCATTTGCGACTCACATGAAGGTTGTTTGGGATCAACAGACTAGGCTGGAGACGACGCTAGAGAAGAATAGCGAAACTCCGTAGGTCGGCTATGAAAGCGGTGATGAGTGCAAGTCATTCTGTGAAAGGATTACTCAACGAGGAAGCTGTATCAACAGCCTGTGTCGATGCACTACACCTGGACAGTCTGCTCGGGGACAATGGAATCGCTGAGGGCGACCGAGTGGCAGACAGTCAGGCGAAAGACAGGCTCAAGGAGGCGTCTGATAGCACCAACATTGTGCCAGTCTGAAGCGAAATGGACAAAGGACTGCAAGTGGACAAAGGAGACTCACAATTCGTGACAAAGGCATGGCCGAACACATGTCGATCGAACGTAAGACCGTGAAGACGCACGTCGTACAAGAGAGGCAATGGATTCAATAGTACTAGAGACTGCGAATATTGTAGTATGCCTACATCAACACATTATTAGCTATGATACTGCGCACGTCCCCCAACCTACATCATGAGCTCGTTGATTTTGTGTCGTGAAAGCAGAAGAAAGTCTAGTCGAAGTCCATCTCAGAGGGTCCCTGCGACTCCTTCGGAGCCTCGCCCTCCTGTGGAGGCTGCTGAGCATTCGGAGTCTCTGTACCGCTCTTCGGCGTCTCAGTGCCCGAGGGGGTCTCCGTCTTTGGCGACAAGTTGGGCTTAGGCCGCGTAAGGATCGGCATCGCGAAGTAGATGATGTTGTCCTTCTTCTTGAAGACGTCCGCGGCGGTGAGGACGGGGTCGGCGCCCTTGGGGCGCTCGGACTGGCGCGCGATCTGGTCCTCGAGCCACTGCTGGATCGTCGCGCAAGGCGTCTCGACGACGGCTTGCCTGTCCTTGTCGTCGATGTGCGCGTCCTTCTTGTCCGAGGACGTCGCCTCGGACATGTACCGGTTGATCGTCTCGCGCAGCTGGCTTACCACCATCGACCGCTGCTTCGCCTCCTTGTACCGGCTCGTGATCGGGCCCCCGAGCTCCTTGAGCGCGCCGCGCCGCTCGACGTGCGCGGACTTGGTCGCGTCCTCACCCTCCTCGCTGTAGAGCCAGTCCGCGGCATCCTGTGGAGCCGATGCCTTGAGGAGCGCCTCCTTCTCCTGCGCCTTGACGTAGGCGACATAGCGCTCATTGAAACGACCGCGCATGATGTACACGTACTCCTCAAGAGCGTTTTTGCGGTCCTATAGGTAAGGTATTAGCATCGGCCCAAGAGCCTCACACATGTATGATGTCAGCATGCATGCCTCAGTGCCCATGCCAAGCTTGTCAGCCGCGTACATCTCGGCCTCCTGCTCCCTTCAACTTCTCAACGACAGAGGGGTCAACCAAAGGGAACATTGACCTTGTTGGAGACCTTCTTCTTCGGCTGCTGATCCGCACCCTCGGCGTCGACCTGCGTCGGCTCGTCCGCCTCCTCAACGACCTCGAGGTACGCTTGCTCAAAGGAAATGGCGCCGCGCAGGTTCAGACGCGTGTGCACGCGGACGGTCGAGTGGTCGCCGTTCGCGTTCGGGCCAGTGGGCAGTGTCGGAGGCGATCATTGAGATTCCAAGTGGCCGGACGGCGGCTCGGACACCGGTTGCGCCCTTGCTTCCTCACGATCCCAGTCGTGGTTCCTCTCATGGCGTGAGTACGGCGACGTCATGGACGAGTCAATACCGGCGATGTGTCGCAGGGATTGCGATTGCGGGTAGGAGTGGTTGACAGGGAGGGTATCCGAGTGGTGGAGAGCAATTGGGGCCGGGGCCGCGCCCATTGAGGGTGCCGTGGTAGTGGGAGGATGGATGGATTGCCGCGGGTGGCTGGTGATGGTGGGAACGACCCATGGCGAGCAGCCCGTCCATGGTGCCGCGCCGCTCGACGCGCTTCATCTTTCTTCGGCATCTGCGCATCGCGCGCTGCTAGTTGCAGTGGGAAGGGGCCAGATGGTCGACTAGGAACGGTGGTGCACGCGCAGCATGAACATTTGCTGCGAAGGGTGGTGAGTAAGCAACTGAGAGTGCGGGCGACCTACGAGGGCACCCTGTCGATGATGGTCATCACCGGTCGTGGCCTCGAGGATCATTCCGCCGACGCTCATGGTGGGTCGGACGATCGGAAGCATCGACATAATGGACTTTAGACTGAGTCACCGTGGTCATGATGGTGGGTGCGCTAGGAAGCGGCAGGCTCGCTAGCTGCAGGATGGTCGGGCCTCGGGAGAGGCAGAAGGCTAGACAAGGTTGTCAGGCGGTGGCGGACAACTTGAAGAAGGCGCGAGGGCAGGCTCACCGATACACTGTATTGCCGCGCGTGACCAGTCGATTTACGCTCGCTACGCATGCACTTTGCCAGAGAAGAACTGCCTCGGTAGGTGAGGCTCGAGAGAAGGTTAGGTTACAGCTCGAGGGACGTGAAGTCTGGGGTGGCTCAGGATGAGCCGCGCCGCACTACTCTGAAGCGCTCAGCGCTCAGCGCTCGGACTCGCCTGCGGACACCGTACGGGCCCAGCGCTGCGCTCCTGCACGCACCTTGCACCAAAGCGACAATGGCCCACAAAGCGCGACGAGCTGGCAAGCGCGAGCGAAAGAAAACATTCACTGTTCTCATTGCAAAGATCGCCACCGATCACCACGCCTTGTCTCTGCTTGCCCGCTCTGGCGATCCTCGTCCCCGCCTGGAGTTTGAGGCCATTCTCTACGCTCTCCTCGACTCTACCGGCCGACCTTCCCCTGCGGGCGACCTCTTCTCTGGCTTCATCCAATGGTGCGACAGTGCCACTCAACTTCCCGATGTGCTATCGCAGGCACTTGTTGACCGAAAGCGGAGTGTGGAGATACAGTACTGTATTCGGATGGAGTTTGTCGCGAGCATGGGATTGAAGCGTATGAAGGAGGCAGCTAAAGCGCAGTGGCTTTCCGAGAATGCCCATGTCGTCGTCTTGGATTGCCTTCGCGAGGCGTACCCCGAGTATCACCAGTGGATTGCTGAGACACCCGAGATAGAGCAGCAATGGGGGCATCGTATTCGGAAGGGCAAGAAAGCTGACAAGCGGCACAAGCGGCACCCGCTTGTCCTTGAGGACCCCTCGCGACTTCGGTATGTCGTAAAGGAGGACGAGAGCGTTGTCTTCCGGGACAAGGAAACGGGGGATATCATCATGATGGTAATCCGCGACTTTTGCAAGGACCCTCGGGCCCTCAAGTTCGTGGATTGCAATGCTGCAGAGTCGGTTGACCTGAGGAAGTCAGTGAGGGTGAGTCGCCGCACAATCATCACTCCAGACGCGCGCTCACTGTTCATGGCAGTTGGAGGATCCGGGGAAGCTTGTTCTCCTCGGTTATACAGCTGGTTCCCGGAGCCACCCTCTGTTCGACTGGGCCCGAAACCTGCGCTCGAAGAAGCACACCCCTGAATTCCTGAAGGATCTCGACTTCCGACTCTCGTCTGCGTTCGCCTTGTTCTGGAACCTACTCCAGGTGCGCGTACCGAAAGAGGTGCTTGCACCCTTCGAGTCGTACCTTGCCGACAATTCGATGTGCCGGATGGATGGGAATTCGGGAAAGAGTACGGATTCACGTGGGATCTACATGGTGGATTTGGGCGATAAATATATTGAGTTCAACGATGCTGAGCTCGCACCGCCGTCAGGTGTCGCAGGCTGCAACTATGCTCGGTAAGTGCTTTGCTTTGACTTGCTTCTGAATCACCCTCACACATCTGTCAGGGCGATTCACAGGGAGAAACAGGCCCAGAAGTGGGCCTTCTCGTGGACTACCTCTCGTCGGAAGGGCATGACAGGTGGTAGCTTCTATGAGGCTGTTTATGGCATCAAGGTACTTCAAGCCCCTAACACGATGGTCGCCTGGATGCCCGAGCATGACCATGGCACAAGTTTGCTCGATTGGAGTCCAAACCGCAAGGACGATATCCCACCATTCGCCCAGACTGGTATCGCCCTTGTGACCAGCACTCGCCTCGCTAGCGCCTGGGAAAAGTACCGGAATACCCAGGACTTTGCACAGGCTGAGAAGGAGTGGGTAGGCACTATGGAGGCTGATGTTGACGAGAAGTGTGGGCGCGAGGGATGCACGTTCTGCTATGATGATCGTCCTCTATGTACTGACCAAGAGTGCCCGATTTGCATGTAATGGTCGTGGCATAGATTAGCACACTCGAATCATTGCAAATGGTTGTATATTGATCTAGCTATTGTACAGTATACATGTGATGGCATGGGCACAGCCCTCGAGTCGTCCTGAGCCTGGGCCTGAGAAACACTTACCTGGAACCCCACGCGCAAGCCCGCCTCGTCGTACCACCCCAGCGCCTCCGCCGCGTCCACGGAGAAGCAGCAGTCGACCTCGAGCACGCCTGCGCAGAGCCTCGCGCCCTGGCACTGCACCTTGAGTCGCGCCGCCATTTTGCATGTCGCCAGGGCCGCGGGAGGTCGGCAGATTGTCACTAGAGCCAGAAGGGAGCCCTCAGTCGAGGGGTGAGATGCGAGGGCAGAGGATTGAAGGAGCCGGGGAGGATGGAAACCGCGGTCTTGTACCGCAAAGGCGCCATGTCATAGGGTGCCGCTAGCTGAGCATCTCACCTGAGTGAGTAACACGATCGACGATCGCAATCCGCGCGTCATAGGTCGGAAGCTCGCAGCGAGATCGCAACCGAAAGTGCGTACGTCAGTCGCTGAGTCCGACGATGGCGGGGCACCCAACTTCGATCGAGAGCGCAGGCCAAGGCAGCACTCGGGTTCCGTAAGGGCGAGACTTGTGATTGAATGCGCAGCATAGGGCCTGCGCAATGCCCCGCGTATATTATCCGTCGCAGCGGCGTAGCGACAGCAGCTGTGGGCGTAGCGTAGCAGGGACCGTGGCGGTTGGGGCTGACGCGAGCGCGGCGATACGTGGCAACGTGCAGCGAAGCGTAGGTGGTCGGCGACGGCGAATAGCGTGGCGGGATGGTGGCAGGAACAGTGAGGGACGCGTCGCGGGGACAGTGGCAGCAGGTGGCGGCGACAGCGCGGTGGGGCGGGGCCCGACACAGTGGCAGCGAGGCGGGGATGGTGGCGAGGGTAGTGACGGACGCGGCGGTGTGCGGGAGTGGAGGCACGTCGGCGGTGGCGCGTCGAGCGCGGGCGGACCAAGGGCGGGCGCAGTAGGGGCGCGACGGCGGCCGCGACACGGGGACAGCGCGACGGCGCGACTGTAGCGCGTCGAGCACGGTGACGGACGCGAGTGACGGACGGACGGGACGCACGCGACGGGGCCCGGGGACGTGACGGGACACGACGCGACGCGACGCGGGGACAGCGCAACGGCGCGACTGTGGCGCGTCGAGCCTATGCCGACTGTAGTACTACTATAGTCAGCGTAGTATAGTCATCAATGTATCACTTACCTACTATTGTCTTGGATGCGCGAGGCGAGAGCGAGCTACAAGCACGATGGGTGAGGCCGCACGAAGAATTATGTGGGTGGCCGCGTGCGCGAAAAATTATGTGGGTGGCCGCGCGCGCAAAGAGTTATGTGGGAGGCCGCGCGCGCGATTAGTTATGTGGGTGGCGCGAATACTGATGTGGGTGGCGCGCGCAAACAATGATATGTATGGGTGTATTATTATGTGGGTGTACTTATTTTTGCTATAGACCGTACGCCATATGACAGTGGGTCTGATTGTTTGTTGGCCGCAGCATGCCTGAGAGCTATCATGATGGCCTGATTTGAGCCTCTGTGCAGTCTGAGCACTTAAAGCTCAATGCTGTGTACAGGATGTTGTTACATGATATGGCACCATATCTAGTGGATGCAATGTTGAAAGCAACCAAGGAAGGACACAGTGCATGAGTAAATACCAAGACTAAAACATGGCAAATGCATAGTGTAGATGTGTGGATGAATTCTGAGCTCAACAAATAGTGCTACTATCTCCATAAGTTGGACACTGGTCTTGTTGTTATTGTTGTTGTTGTTTCCCTTTATTGTCACTGAGGGCGGAGCCCTATGTAGACATAATCTGTACGTAGTTCAGTCCATAGTCCGTCAATTGAATCGCGGTGTATGCTCAACAGAGGGTGCCGAGATAGAGTATAGTATGGTACAGTAATGGTGATCAGGGTATAGTATGGGGTATAGTGAGAGTCTTGTCACAGCAGTCATATATGCGTGTCGAGGCAATCGGGTTTGTTCGCCTTACAAGGAGAGCACACCGTATGTGGTCGTGAAATGCATCAGGAAAAAACATTCTGTCTTAAGTGGTCTTGTGGAGAGCAATAAGTGTCATCAAGTGTCATTATGTGCCACAAGTGCTTAAGGTAAGTCGATTTCTTCATTTGTCTTAATTGAGTTCCATTAAGTAACCAAAGTAAACACTCATTCCAAGCAAGAATAATGTTTTTTCATCCTTACTGGGGTAACTTCTCTCATGATTCTGCTGTGTTTGTGCATATGCTGTCATAACAGGCATCCCAGATGCAAAAATGTTGCCCAAAATAATCTGCCATTTCCCAGAATTGAACCCCTGACCTGCTACACTAATTTCTCACACTCTCAGCACAAACTTCTGACCACTACACCATAGGTCCCTGTGCTTGTTCCCTTGCACAATAAGCTATATTGACTATCTTTCTGGACTTAGAGAAATCTGCAATTGCTGCCCCCTGTTAGCCCAGCCCCTGTGCATCCCTGGGCTCTCAGACTGGCCTCATTTCTTCTTGGCACTATCTGTTGCCTTGCAGACCTTGTGTAGACTCACAATTTGCTCAAGGCCAGGCTTCTTGTCTCACTTTGTATGCTTAAATGTTCTTTTTCTGTCTTTCACCCTTAACAGGCCAAATATGTCCAAATCCTTGACAATATGACTTTGACCACATTGAGCAATCTGACATCTCATCATGCATATTTATTAGTTAAGAGGTCATTTGCCAACTAATGTGTACTTATGCATCTTAATCTGTAGTACTGAAGTTGCATATCCTCCAACTTGGGGACAAGACAAATTTCTCAAAGGTGCTATAGTTCACTTCAGCGGTCTTCATGCACATAGTGCACTTAATTGAGGAACACAAGTTATGAAAGATTGAATAAGATTAGGTGCTCTTCATTCAAGACTGCTGAAGTTAGAAGTGTTTTTCCTGATGCTGACCTGTAGCATGGATGTAACGGAACAATGAGCCCATCACCTTTGGCTCGGTCAGGAGGTGACAGAGCGATCCCACTACGGCTGGTCCAAGGTCGTGTGCGAGTCTGGTGTGGTGGTCATCGTGCGCCAGGCATTCGAGGAGGAAGTGATAGACCATCTCGCAGGCGGTATCGCAGTTCAGGCAGATGGGTGAGTCGGTTCATTGAATGCGGTGGAGGTGCTGTTGTAGTGGGGCATGTTCTGTTCATAACTGGAAGAGTATGCTCGCATGTTGTTGCGGTAGCTGCTCGACTAGCTTCCCGTACTTTTGTGAGGGCAGGTCGGGGTTGATCCTGTCCATCCTCTCTGTCCTAGGGGAGGCTTGCCATTCCACTCTTGCCTGTTTGTGCCAGGGTTGCTCGTTCAGCATCTGCCATACTTTCAAGAGGCTGGCTGGTAGGCCGTTCTGCAGCCATCTTGGTAGTTGGTTCTCCTCGCTCCCTGGACACTGGTCTACAAACCTCCAAAGTCCCACAAACAAACAAGTATGATAACTTGGTATACAGCTAAATACAAGGAAATGCAAATGAATCACCATGCCCATCACGTCAAATTGTAATGGCCCTCTCCTATGGGGCTTCATACTCTCAATGATGTCATCCCAGTCCATGCCAACACAAGGTCCTGGACTGGTTGATTGCATCCCACTTTGCACCCTTGTGGAACATGTCATGATCATGAACTTTGTTGCAGACCTGAATGATTGAGCTACCTCTCACAGCGGACAAGTCGGCTTTTAACAAATCGGAACATTGGTCTTACATAGCAAGGGTCAGTAGTTTTCTAAGCGGCCATGTACGGTTATGTAACATGGCGCTTAAATATGGAATGTTCACTGCATGTAAGAAATTCCGTACATAGGTATTAAAAGATGTTATGTTTGGCTACAGTACATTGACCACATGTATCCTGCATGTTAGCAACACGTACATTGAGACTAAATACTGTATGGTCAGAGAATGGTAGTCACTCTAGCATTGTCAGCACAGTTATAATGTTAGAATCTCGTGCATTGCGGGAACAAGGGCGCACAACCGGAATGTAATCACAATGTAAGAGGGGCTGCACACATTAAAAATGTAATGACAATGTAAGACATACATTTCAAATGTAATGACAATGTAAGCACAATGTTAGAGGGGCCTTCTTACATTGCGATTACATTTTGAATGTGCGCCCTTTGTTCCCGCAATGCACGAGATTCTAACATTATAACCGTGCTGACAATGCTAGAGTGACTACCATTCTCTGACCATACAGTATTTAGTCTCAATGTACGTGTTGCTAACATGCAGGATACATGTGGTCAATGTACTGTAGCCAAACATAACATCTTTTAATACCTATGTACGAAATTTCTTACATGCGGTGAACATTCCATATTTAAGCGCCATGATACGTAACCGTACATGGCCGCTTAGAAAACTACTGACCCTTGCTATGTAAGACCAATGTTCCGATTTGTTAAAAGCCGACTTGTCCGCTGTGTCTGGAGAGGACATTCCTTGACCGTTGATATACTGCATGCTGGCAAGGACTTGAGGTCCAAAGGGCAGTCTGATGTCCAAATTTCTGGATGCTGGAGAGCAATCAGATAGGATAGGATGCACAAGTGTTTATGATTAGTAGGGGTTCAGCCATGTTGATTGCAGTACGATGAGATGCAATATGAACACAAAAGCATTACATAGCAGTACAGAACAAGTGATCAAATCCCTGTAGATGCGCTGAGTAAACATCTAGCACGTTGTGCGACTTAAATTATACATGATCTCTGGACCTACTGCAACACGGAGATACTACTTTTGTACAAACAACAGCCAAGTACAACTTAACCATCCATGCTAAACAGGTCATCGTCGTCGCCAGTGAGCACTGGACCGCTGAGAGGGCTGAGTGACCCTTGCGGATTGTAGAGCCGCCCGCTCGGGTTACGTGCACCATTGCCAACGTTGCCTTGTGGACCACCTGTCAAATATTGCGTGAGAACTAGAAGACGCGGTCAACGGGGTACATACGTGTTGCGGCAGCAGAATAGGATAGACGCGAAAAGACGGTCTCTAGGCCTCCTAAGGAAGCCGCATTGCTTGCCGTAGAGGCCTGTGCGCTGAAGTGCACGAGGGACTCCAACGCACTCGCGGCGCCAGGCGATGTACTATGCCACTCGCCCGACGAGCTTTGCGCGTGTCCAAACGCCTTCGTCCCTGGTGAGTACCCGCCCACCTGACTGAACGCTCCCGGCGTAGACGGCGACGCGATGACCGGCGGCGGCAGGGCATGAATCCTCGAATATCCTGCTGCCAAGCCTTGAGGCAGACTTTGGCCGGGTGCGTGCGCTTGCAATGGTCTGGTAGACAGTGAGTGTGCATTTACGAACATGGTTGTTTGAAGCGTACCCATCGTTGCCTGGCTGCGCAGGGTGGCGCTGCTGTCCATAGAAAACATCCGACGACGGACTGCCCATAGGGGGACGATTACCTAGTGCGCTGGTACGGGGTGGTGACAACGCTCCCGAAGCGAAGTTGGGTACGTGCGTGCCAGAGAAATTGGCATGGGGCGGCCCGTTGTTACTGGTCGCGTGCAGTGCTGACAGTCCGCCACCGAGTAGATTGGTACGTTGCTGCACCTTCGAATTGAGGTAATGGTGATGAATACCAGGAAGGAATGCCGCGGAAGCGTTGGATGGTGACAGCATGTCCTCGCTTGATCTGCCCGCAAGGCCAGAATTGGACGTGAATGAGCTGGGCGTACCGTTACCGAGGCCACCGCTGGCCACGCTCATTCCGGCAGCGCCTGCTAGATCAGACGCGCCCGCACCAGCACCTCCGTTGTCCGCCCATATTGATTTGATATCCTGTAGCAAAGACGGCGCCGGGACGGATCGAGAATATCTGTGATGTTGGCCTTCCAATGACGGCCGTTGTCCCCCAGCTCCATCACGATCTGAACCCATCATATTCGGACGGGCGCCATTCGTGCGAGACAGCCTCCTCGATCTCTCTTCAGGCGTTAGTAGATCCGTCAAGGAACTGGGAAGGAATTCTTCCAGATCCTCGTCCTCGACCACAACCTCGCCAACTACACCTCCGTCCAGTCTCCGAGATGGACGGTCATTCGACCAGGTCATCATTGTCCCCAAGGATGCTGAGAGCCCAGAGCGATTCGCGAACGCATTAGACGCATCCTCTTCTCCCTGGATCGCAAACACGGTGCGAGACCCTGGCGCCGAGAAGGGAGAAGTAGATAGACCGGCGGCATGAGGAGACGTACCCGGCGAGAAACCGTTGAGGCGAGCAGGACGGCCAACAGACTCGGAGGAGCGGGGAGGCGAGCCGATCGGCCCAAAGTCGACAGGCGGTGAACCATGCGCGTCTCCCATTCGTCGGGGGGCGGAGGGAGTACTCGTCGGAAGGGTACCAAACACGTTAGTATCCGCGTTGTCCAAAGGTTCGACCGGGGCGGACTCGGCTTCAGTCGAGGGGGGAGGAGATACCGTAGTCGAGGCATCAGGCGCCGGCGCTGCGGGCGGTTTGCCCTGAGCAGGTGCGCTCGGCAGCTTGTTGCTTTCGTCGGGCAGACCGAAGGAGGCGAAATCGGTGTCCTTGACAGGCGGTGCAGGAGTCGAGGGCGACAAGGTGGCCTTCAAAGGCATGGGAATGCCTGACCGCGAGCTGCCTGCCAGAGCTCGAGTCGGCGCGGTCGAGCCTGAGAGCAGACCAGCATGATTCTGGGCAGCGCCGGGAGCGCCGCCCCGCGCACCGCTCTTCTGACCACGTCTGCCACCCTCGCGGCCGCCGCTCGAGCTGCCGCCTGCTTGTGCGGCAAGCTGGGCAGCCTTCTTGTTCTTCCTGTCCATGGACATGCTCTGCCCGGGCAGGATATGGGCGAGGGCACACTTGTGTCCGAACTTGCAGTTACCCTTGACGAACCACGAGCAGACCTCCTTGTGCTGCCCAGGTTCGAGGACAGCATGGGAGAAGGGGCACGAAGAGCCTGCAGTGCACGAGCCGACTTTGAAAAATTTGCACGGGACATGGGAGAGGTCCTTGGCTGCGCACGAGTACAAACGGGTGCTTAATGCTCGACGGGGGCGCATATTGACAACCAGGACGTACTCTTCGCCGCGCTCTTCGCCTTTCCGCCCTTGTCTCTTTCCCGGTCCTTCTCGCGCTCGACCTCTCTAACGGGCTCTGGGGTGCCGTCGACGTCGGATCTGTTGTCTGCTGCCGGCATGAGGGGCGTGCGGTGCGATGGAGGGCGATGCAGGAGGAGCGGGATGGGACAAGGCGGGCTGGACGGTCCTGGGGACGAACGGCAGGCGGCGGTGGTCGTCCAAACGCGGCCTCCTCCCCCACGTGGTGCAATTTTAGGGCGGGACCCGATCCTTTCGGGACGCGAAACAAATGCGAAATGATATTGGATATGATATTGTCAATGATAATTAACAGACGCCCGGCCGCCCCTCTCCCTCCTCCGAGTCTCTCGCGCACGCATCCCGCCACCACCGCTCCCCGCCATGGCCGACGCCGACGACCGCGTCGCGGCCAGCAACTTCGTCGTTGGCTCAAACTACCAGATACTCGATGTGATCGGCGAAGGTGCATACGGCATCGTCTGGTGCGTTGCTGCCGCCCTCGTACCCGCCATCCTAGACAGACCCCGCACGATGCTCCAGCTCGGCCCTCCACGTCCCGTCCCAGCGCAAGGTCGCCATAAAGCGCATAACGCCCTTTGATCACTCCATGTTCTGCCTCCGCACCCTCCGCGAGATCAAGCTCCTCCGCCACTTCCATCACGAGAACATCATCTCCATACTGGATATCCTCCGCCCGCCCAGTCTCGAGGAGTTCAAAGAAGTGTACCTCGTGCAGGAGCTCATGGAGACAGATCTCCATCGTGTCATCCGCACCCAAGAACTCAGCGACGATCACTGCCAATACTTCATTTACCAGGTAAACGCATGCTTCGCCTCGCATGTGCACCCTTGGTCTCGACACACTAACGATCGTATTGATCCAGACGCTTCGAGCGCTGAAGGCGTTGCACTCGGCCGATGTGCTCCACCGAGATCTCAAACCATCCAACCTGCTGCTGAACGCCAATTGCGACCTGAAGGTCAGATCACTCACTACAGTAATGTCCGAGTGAAGCCGTCTAAGCTGCCGTTCCTCTAGCTTTGTGACTTTGGCCTTGCCCGTTCCGCGCGCCCACCGCCAAATTTCGCAAACGACAGCAGCACATTCATGACGGAGTACGTCGCGACACGGTGCGTCTGACGATCGGCTGCTGGGGGTCCCCTTGACAACGCGTACTCGTGTCAGATGGTACCGTGCACCAGAGGTGATGCTCACCTTCAAGGAATATACACGAGCCATCGACATCTGGAGCGTCGGCTGTGTCCTCGCGGAAATGCTGAGCGGAAAGCCTCTTTTCCCTGGCAGAGATTGTACGTGATCTAAACCATTCGTGGTGTTGCATGTTCATGACGTGTTTTCCATCGACACTACAGACCATCATCAACTTTCTATTATACTTGACGTGCTCGGCACGCCCTCGCTCGACGATTTCTATGCCATCACCTCTCCGCGTTCAAGAGAGTATATCCGTGCGCTACCCTTCAGGAAGAAGAAGCCCTTCAGCGTGCTATTCCCGAACGCGAATCCATTGGTGAGAGTCTGAGCCTATGACCCACCTGGCTCGGTTAACGGCGGCGACAGGCACTGGATCTCATGGACAAATGCCTTACATTCAGTCCAAAACGCCGGATTGAGGTGGACGAGGCGTTGAAACATCCATATTTGGAGGTACGCCGCACATCGCAGCGAAATGTCATGCAATTCGTCATCTGTTTATAATAGGCCTACCACGACGCGCAAGATGAGCCGACGGCAGAGCCACTTGACCCATCGTTCTTCGACTTCGACTATGGAGAAGCCCTCGGCAAGGAGGAGCTGAAAGGTGCGTGCGGGGACCCTTGCACCACGCGCAACGGCACTGACCTCGAATTGCCAGTTCTTATCTACGAAGAGGTTACGCGGCCACGACCGCCGCGGTAGCCAAATGTTGCTTGAGCTTAAGTGTCAGTGTAAGATGTGCTTGGAGACGCGGATACCCCTGCAGCAGGCCGAAAAGTAGCACGGCCGTTAATGTGTACATGTATGTATGACGGCGCAAACTAATCATCATCGTCGCCCGCACTCAATGAATATACTTCCGTGATCGGAGGTGTGCACGTGGCGTGTGATCGCGAAGTTGGCTATGACGTCGGCCATGTCGCCGACGCTCGAGCGATGTTCAGCCATGCACACCTCCCTCTGTTCACTCCCGACATGGCTGACAAGTTCAAACAGGTATATCTCGATAGAAACATACACAGCCCGCATTGACGAACACATACCAGATTGGCATCATAGGCGCGGGCTCAATGGGCTCGGGCATGACCATGCTCTTCGCGGAGAACGGGCTCCAAGTCGGCGTCTTCGACGTCAAGCCCCAGAACATCGACAACCTCGCTCAAAATCTCGTCAGCGGCCTCGACCGCAGCATCCACGAGCGCGTGCACTCCTTCAAGGAGTACACGCCCTTCCTCGAGTTCCTCGGCGGTAAGAGCACGCCCAAGCTCTTCGTCTTCAGCATCCCGCACGGCAGCCCCGCAGACAAGGTCATAGAAGACATCGACGAGTATCTGACCGACGGAGACATCATCCTCGATGGCGGAAATGAGTGGTATGAAAACGCAAGGCGCCGCCAGAAAGCGCTGCAGCCTCGCGGCGTGTCGTACCTGTCCATGGGCGTGTCCGGAGGGTACCAGGCTGCGCGTCGCGGGCCGTCCATCTCCCCGAGCGGCGACAAAAAGGCGCTTGACTCTGTCTTGCCGCTGCTCGAGAAGTTCGCGGCGAAGGATCCAAAGACGGGACTTCCCTGCGTTGCGAACCTCGGACCGTCGAGCTGCGGGCACTATGTCAAGATGGCGCACAACGGCATCGAGCAGGGCATCCTCGGTGTCGTCAACGAGGCTTGGGAGCTGCTGTACAAGTGCATGCATATCCCGTTGGACGAGATTGCAAAGACCTGGGACAAATGGGGAAGTGAAGGCGAACTGGTGCGTTGTGTGCATTTTCCTCCACGCGAGGGATTGACTTCGCATTCAAGAAACGAAACTACCTCGTTAACATCGGCGCGGAAATCTGCGGCAGACACCATCCAAACGGTCCGCCAAGCCATGTCGTGAATGAAGTGCAAGACAAGGTTGTCCAGGACGCTGATGAAAGCGAAGGTAGAGCAGGCGTGCATGCAGCCAATGCAAACGCACTGATGAGTATAAAGGTACCGGCTTCTGGACGGTCGTTGAGGCAGCCAATCGACATGTCTCCGCGCCCACGATAGCGGCCGCCCACTTCTTCCGTATTGCGTCCGCCGACCGAGCCCAGCGGATGCAAGTGGTCGAGAACCTCGGACAGGGTTTGGGCGCTGCAAGGAAGCAGCAAGTGGATGATGCCTTCCGGACACAGTTCGTGGAGGATCTTCGACTAGCGGTGTACTGCGGCTGCCTGGCGTCGTTCGCGCAGGGCCTGAACCTTATTGCTCGGGCGAGCGAGGACGAAGGCTGGGGAGTGAATCTGGGGACGTGTATGCAGATCTGGAGAGAGGGGTGCATCATCCGCTCGGAGTACATCGCCGACATTCTGCAGCCCGTTCTCGAGCAGTCTGGCGGAGTCACGAACGTTCTGACGCTGCCCGTCGTCGGCGAGGAGGTCCGACGCACAATGCCTGCGCTGAGGAGAGTGGTCGGGCTGGGCCTGGAGTGGAATGCTCACATGTGAGTCTGGCTAGCTGGATTGCCGGGAGGAGGGCTGACTCGGATCCGGACCGGGTGTGATCGACCCCAGACCGGCACTGAGCGCGAGTCTGGAGTACTTCAAGTATTGTGCGGGGAAGCACCTGCCAAGCCAGTTCATGGAGGCGGAGATGGACTACTTTGGGGCGCACTCATATGACCTCAAGTCGGAGGGGCCTGGGGAGGTTCAGAAGGGTGCGTGTTCTGGATGTGTGTTGATGCATGGGCCGGCTTCTGACCATAGCCGGCAGGGAAACATCACTTTGAGTGGAAGCCGGCGTAGGGTCGACGGCGGAAGTAGAGCGGACAGCGAGCGTAGCAGCAGATGGAATGCAAATGTGTACTATAGTCTATAGACTCAGAGTAGCGGATGTGTTGTACACGGTGGCTGCTGGAATCATGTGAAAGGCGGTTATGGCGGCCATGTGACCTGCGTCCTGTCCATTTCACCGCGACCCCGCGCAGGCCAGTCCGCCGTCCTGCTCTCCCATGTTCCGCATCACCCCCGCCCTCTGGGAGAGGATCCACCACTATGCCTCCTTTCCCCAGACTGGAGGTCCGTCGCCCGCCACCCCGTCTCCGCCGTGAAACTCATTGTGTCCCAGTCTCTCTCCAGCAGATGGTCCTCTTCGGACAGAATCCGAGTCAGGGAACGCTCTTCGGAGCGAGTCAGTTCTTGCTCGGTGAGTGCGTTGTTTCGCGCCCTTCATACAGCAGCTCATCCGCACTGTACAGAGGAGCTCCCCGTGCGCCTCGCACACCGCGTAAAGGAGCTCGACCAGTTGCCCCACAACCTCAGCGCGATGCCTTCCATCAACAGGGTAAAGGAGTGGTATGCTCAGTCTTTTGAGGTGCGTCCTACGTCATTCCGTGCTGGCTGCAGGGCTTACATGATCCTTTACAGGAACTCATCTCGTTCCCGACACCAAAGCTACCCCGGCATATCCGCGACGCGCTCTCGGCATCAAACTCCGAGACTGTCCTCCCGGAGTCCACGCCAAATCCCTCCCTCCCCTTTTTTGTCGACGACTACGGAGGGCCTACGGGCACAGGACTGGGGCTTGCGTCGGGGACGAAGGTCGGCAACTCGAATGGGCAGAAGCACAAGATGCGTATTCCAATGGAGCGGAGGTACGTCTCCTGCTCCACTCACCGGAACAACCATCGACTTTCGCGCACAGATACTACGCGAACACATCGAAGGTTGAGTGGCCACCCGAAGTCCAGGAATTCAACCGCAGATTCACCAAGACGCTGGAGTACATCAAGCGGCGGCACGACCCAACAGTCACAACCGTCGCTCAGGGTGTCCTCGAGTGGAAACGAAGTCAGAATGCGCGCAATATCAATCTCGACGTGCAACATTGGCTCGATCGGTTCTACCTTTCTCGAATAGGAATCCGGTTCCTCATCGGACAACGTGCGAGGTTCGCGTTCTGGCCCTGCATCTGTGCTCATAGCGTTACAGACATTGCCTTGAACACACTGCAACCACACCCGGATTACGTTGGGATTATCTGCACAAGAGCGGTGAGTGTCACACAGCGGGATCCGGCTCAGCTGTTGACCCTGCGATCAGAATGTACACGACATTGTGCAAGAAGCGATCGAGAACGCCCGGTATGTCTTCCGTGTCACACGACAGCCGGGTGCTGATCCAGCACTTAGCTTTGTCTGCGAGGAACACTATGCCATGTTCAAAGGACCGCCGGTGCAATTAATCTGTCCGAAAGACCTGCACTTTGCCTACGTCCCGGGCCATCTGTCGCACATCTGCTTCGAGCTGCTGAAGAACTCGCTCCGGGCGGTCGTCGAGCGCCTGGGGCCTGAGCACGAAGACAGCTTCCCGCCGATCAAGGTCATCGTCGTCGAGGGCAAGGAAGACATCACCATCAAGATCTCCGACGAGGGCGGCGGCATCCCGCGCAGCGCGATCCCGCTCATCTGGACATATATGTACACCACCATGGAGGCGCAGAACATCGACCAGGACTTCCAGGCTAGTGACTTCAAGGCGCCCATGGCGGGCTTCGGATATGGCCTACCGCTGTCGAGATTGGTATGTACCCCACCCGTCTATCGAGCCCGCGGCGCGCCACTGACCGTACCGCCCCGATCGTCTTGCAGTACGCACGATACTTCGGCGGTGACCTGCGCCTCATTTCGATGGACGGCTTCGGTACCGATGTCTACATCCATCTCAACCGGCTGTCCAGCAATCGGGAACCCCTGCCCTGAGCGCGGCGCACGCACTCTCACAAGGCTTACCATATTCACCCATATTCGTCCATTGCATTGCATTGCATCGTCGTCACGCTGTACCAACTTACTGAAGCATGTACCATACGTCCGCCACGTCCACTCACGCATTCCTCCGTTCATGATGATATCTGATCATTGTTCATGCATGCATATCCCCGTGCAAAGTACAATCCGAACATTTCTTGTGTATGCGATAGCAGTATGAAAGCAAGTGCGACAACATGCGTGAAAGCGAAAGTACAGTAAAAATCAAGTCGGTTCGTCGTCCGCAGAGCCATCCCACCGCCGTTTCATAGGCAGCCTAGTGTAGGACGCGACCTGTGATGATGGAACCCGTTGACGGACAGTATCGTAAGAATATGAGGGATGCCATCCTTGCTGCTGATCCATGGACGAGGGCCCGGCGTACGACGGACCCATGTCAGACAGCTGCGGCAAGGGCGCCATCGTCATGTGCGAGTGCGAGTAAGAGGTGGACGCCTGCGAAGGGACCGCCACGGGCATTGAGGCGGCCTGCTGGTGCTCCTGCCGGTGCCGCTTGCGCTGCTGCTGCATCGCGCCGTCAACGGCCATCTCGAGCGACTCGACCTCCTCTCGCAGCCGCTCGTTCGCGAACTTGAGCTGCTGCAGCTCGTACTGCCAGCTGCTCTCGCGCCGCGCGATGAGCTCGTCGAACACGTTCTCTGCGCCGGAATGGATGAGGCGCGCGCCAGGCATCGTCGCGAGGGCGTCGACGTCGAGGCGGCGCACCTGGCAGACGACGGGGCGTGGTGGCGGCGAGCCGCGAGGGAGATGGTGCGTCGCCCGTTCATCCGGTGGGCGGTAGAAAGTGACGCGGACGAGGATCTGCGTCCCATCCTTGCGCTTCATGTCGCAGTTGACCGCACGCGACTCCGGCAACATGTGCTCCCCGCCAGCCTGCGCCGCGCGTCCGCTCACCAACGCGAGGGCCTCCCCCAGCGCGCGCTGCGCCTCCGGCGGCGCAACCCCGCCGATGAAATCGCTGACCATCCGCCCGATGACCTCTGTCGCGCCCCAGCCGAGGACGTCCGCAACCGCGTGCGCGGCAAAGAGCCACGTCCCGCCCGTGCTGACGAGCCCCCAGAACTCGTGCTGCTCCTCCACTCGCGTCTCCTCGCCGCTCTCGGGGTCGCGCTTGACCACTGTCGTGGCAGGCGCGAGACCGCCCGCGCGCGCGACAGGGCCCCATTCGAGCTGCGGCATGCTGCGGACGCGGCCAGAAAGGATGATCGCCTTGCGGGCCTTGCCTGGCTCCGCGTGCAGCCGCCCGCGGCACTCGAGCCAAACGAGGTCGCCGCGCTTGGTGCGTATCCGGAAGAGCAGGTCTACCTTCCTGCGGCCTGCGCGCAGGGTGACGGCGGCGGGAGTGCCGGGGCCGGGGGTGACGGAGCTGTCCTTGAGCTCGCGCGTGAGCGGGACGACGTCTGCGCGGTGACAGAACTCTGCGAGGGAGCGGCCGACGAGCTCGGAGGGCTCGTAGCCGAGCACGTCGCGCACGGACGGCGAGACATACAGGAAGACGCCCTTGAGGGACACGACGTGGACAAAGTCGGGGGAGGCGGCGAGGAGGAGTAGGTTGAGTGGCTTGTTGCTGTCGTATGGGTCTACTGGCTGTTCGGTCGCGGAGGACGATGCCGTGGTGACCGGCGCCACGCTTGCACTTGAGTGGACCACGCCGCTGCCGGAGCTCCCGGGCAGCGCGGAAGGCAAGGTGCCCAGAAAGTCGGCATCGGAGAGGAGGGTGAGCAGGTCGTGAGACACGCCAGACATGGCCGCGGAGGCAGTCCGCCAGTTGCGCTGCACGGGGGCGTGGGGAGGGCTGAACGGTGCCCTGCGCGAGTAGTCGACCATGTAGGAGCCGTCGCGGAGCTTTTGCAAGATGGCGCTGGGCTGTTCGGCGAGGTCGACCTGGAAGCCGACATAGTAGGCGATCTCGTCCTGGTCGTCGGGGACAGGGATGATGGAGACGAGGTTGATGAAGGCCTGGCCGCCCTTGCGATAGTTGATGATGCTCGTCTGGTACTCTTTGTGGCTGGCGCAGGCGAGCTTGAGTGCGTGGGCGGCCTCGGGCGCGGTGTGGCGGCGGGGCTCGCCGCGCTGGACTCTGCCGTCCGGTGCTTGGAGGAAGCGGCAGTTGCGGCCGAGGACGTCGTGCTCGGAGTAGCCTGTGAGGTTGCAGAAAGAGGGCGAGGCGTAGACGAGCGGGTAGTCGAAGCGGCGGGCGTCGACGACGACGAAGGAGCAGGACATGTCGACGGGACCGAGGTGGATCTTGGGGTTGAGGCGGTTGGCGACGCGGCTGAGGAGGGAGAGAAAGTCGAAGCCGGAGGCGGAGTAGACGGGGAGGCCGTGGGAGGGCGGGAGGGCGATGGGGAGCGGGGCGGGGTCGGGGTAGGGGCTGCGGGTGGCCGAGACGGGGGTCTGGACGAGGCGGGCGGGGGCGTAGGCCGAGTGGTCGGGCGCAGTGGGCGGCTGGTAGGAGGGCGGGTGCGTGGGCGGGTGGTGGTAGACGTGCTGGTGGTACTTTGGGAGGGCGGCATTGGACGCGCTGGACGACGGTCAAGGGGGGCTATGTGCGCGGGGCCGGTACTTACAAGTCGTGCGAATACCTATCGTACGGGGTGTTGGACCACCAGGAGGCGGTCATGGGGCTGGCGGACGCGGCGGGCGGGAGGTAGCCGGGCGGGAGGACCTCTGCGCCGCCGCCGGGGGCGAGGGTGGGTGCGCCGGAGATGGCGGCGGGGAACTGGAAGTGGACATTGGTGCTGAAGATGGGGTCGGGGTCGGGGAGGGGGTAGGGGTCGAGGTAGCGTTGGAAGGGCATGGGGGAGGAGGAGATGCAGGGACCCGCACACGGGCCACTTCTTGAATGCGCGCGCTCGCTCCAAATGCGGACCACCCTGTGGACGCTTATGGGACCTGTCAGGACCCCGCAACTCTCCCGCCCACGTCGCCCGATGGCCCTCGTCGCTGCACAGGCCCGTCGCCGGCTGTGCAGCACGTCGAGGGCGCGGCGGCGAGGCGAGCCTCAGGCGGTGAGGAGAGGGCGGGCGAGGCGGTGAGGAGAGGGCGGTTTCCGCTGGAGTCGGACTGGTGCCGCCGCGGCGATTCCGGGGCGATCAACTCCGGCAGCAGCAGGCCATCGTCCGTGCGCATCCCCAGAGGCTATGTGGCACGGCGTCCAAGGCAGGCATAAGCAGCGACGCCGCCGCCGACGCGCGCACATCACCCGCCCCGCCACTCCTCGCTTCCCCCGCCCGCGACGCGTCGGGGCGCCACCCGCGAACAATCACGACCGGTGCGCCTCCACGCTTCCCATCGGAGCAACCGCGGCTTGAACGCGCTGCAGATAGTGTCGAGGAAAGGCCGCGCCTGGGCGGACAAGACGCGGACAAGACGCGACCCGACGCTGGCCCGCCCACTGTGTGCACGTGACGTGCATCGATAGTCGCCTTCGCCCGGGTCTGCCTGTGTATATAGCCCTCCTCGCGCTCTCCTCCTCCTCCTCCTCTCGCAGAATGGGTATCCTCGACATCGTCCCCGTACGCCCCTCCCTCCGTCCCGTATCCGCGTCTACTCACCCGCAGCTGCAGGCCGGTGTCCTCACCGGCGACAACGTTCGCAAGCTCTTCGAGTACGCAAAGGAGCATCAGGTATGGCCCCCCTCCTCTCCCTGTGTCCCCCTGCTCACTTGGACCCCAGTTCGCCATCCCCGTAAGTCTTGCGCGTTTTCATCGTGAATCCCTCTCACCCGGTGCCATCGTGAATTAGGCCATTGTGAGTGCGCCTCCCCCGCGCCTCGCTTGCCGCCCTAATGTCCGCTCGCCCGCAGAACGTCACCTCTTCTTCCACCGCAAACGCCGTGCTCGAGGCCGCCCGGTGCGCTGCCCCGATGGCCCTATCGCCGCCCCCGCTGACCCCACCCCCGCAGCGACATCAAGAGCCCCATCATCATCCAAGTCTCCCAGGGCGGCGCCGCCTACTTCGCCGGCAAGGGCCTCGCCAACGACAAGCAGCAGGCCTCCATCGCCGGCGCCGTCGCCGCCGCCCACCACGTCCGTCTCGTCGCCAAGGCATACGGCGTGTACGTCGTTCATGCAATCACATGCGCACCCGCTGACCGTGGCCCGCAGCCCCGTCGTGATGCACTCGGACCACTGCGCCCACAAGCTCCTCCCCTGGTTCGACGGCATGCTCGCCGCCGACGAGGCCTACCACAAGCAGCACGGCGAGCCCCTCTTCTCCTCCCACATGCTCGACCTCTCCGAGGAGCCCAAGGACGACAACATCGCCACCTGCGTCAAGTACTTCTCCCGCATGGCCCCCCTCGGCATCTGGCTCGAGATGGAGATCGGCATCACCGGCGGCGAGGAGGACGGCGTCGACAACACCGGCGTAGACAACAACAAGCTCTACACCCAGCCCGAGGACATCTGGGACGTCTACTCCGCCCTCTCCAAGATCGGCCCCAACTTCTCCATCGCCGCCGCCTTTGGCAACGTCCACGGCGTCTACAAGCCCGGCAACGTCCACCTCCACCCCGAACTCCTCCAGAAGCACCAGCTCTACGCCGAGAACAAGATCGCCGACGGCAAGAAGAAGCCCCTGTGCGTACCCCTCCCCCCACCCCTCCCCGTACCCCGCGCTGACCTTCCCGCCCAGCTTCCTCGTCTTCCACGGCGGCTCCGGCTCCACCAAGGACGAGATCAAGACCGCCGTCCAGAACGGCGTCGTCAAGATGAACGTCGACACCGACACCCAGTTCGCCTACCTCGTCGGCATCCGCGACTTTGTCCAGAACAAGAGCGGCTACCTCCAGAGCCAGGTCGGCAACCCCGAGGGCCCCGACAAGCCCAACAAGAAGTACTACGACCCCCGTGTCTGGGTCCGCGAGGGCGAGAAGACCCTCACCGTCCGTGTCAAAGAGGCCTGCGCGGACCTCGGCAACGTCGACCGTCTGTGACGTGCTTGTGTACCGTAGGCAACGGAAGAAGTTCAAATCTGTATACCAAAGGCATTGTACTACAGAATATAGCATACAATCCACAGCCTAAAATGCGCATCACCATGACCCGGCGCATATTGAACAAATTGAATGTAAATATCGACGGACGCGCGACGTACAGCAGCAAGCAGTCAGTGAAAGAAGTCCTTCCGTAGTCCACTGCGAACACGTCCGTCCATCTACAATCACAGAACACATCCGCCCAATAAAGACTGTATGTTCTCCGCCAACTTCTCCGCGCTCACACCCACTGCGCCCGCTTGCCCAACCTCTCCCTCGTTGCCGCCTGAATCCACAGACATGAGCGGCTTCAAGGACTCCCAGAACGCCGCTACCTCTGCATCATCGAGGCAGCCGTTGACCGCTGGCTCCCCAACGCCGCCAGCCGGCAGGTCGCTGAGCAGAGCCTCAAGTTCACTCGAGGCCAGCGAGTCAGAGTCCGTGCCAAACCACTCGGCCGGGTTATAGTTCGGCTCTGAAAGGCCGCCCATCCAGTCGGCAAAGTCTGAGCTTAGCCCGCTGAACGCGTCGGTCGAGCCTTGGCCAAGTGTCGTCGAGTCGTCTTCGGTACCCTCGGAGCTCTGGGAGTGGACTATGAATGGATCAGCGTATGCGGTCCCGGCCTCGCACGGTGGCCGTTCCTCAGACGTTGCTGCGCTCTCCCCAGCATCGAGTCCAAGCTCTGATGTCGTCGGTGTGGGGAAGTCAGACTCCGTGGGGGTTGGTGCTGACGCTTCTGGCTTTGCGACGCCGTCTCCCGCACACACAGCCCTTGGCGTAAGCTGCGACGTAGGTTCCTCGTTGTCGGCATCCGGGTCGTCCGCCATCTCTGCAGCCTCCTCAGCTCCCCAGTCGTCCCCATCGACTGGAGACAGAATCGGGCTTGACGGAGGCAGAGGAGATGACGGTGGTAGCAACTCGCCCCAATTTCGCCTACCCGGCCGCTCTTCACGCCCACGAAGACCCACTGGGCCCCAGAACGGATCATCGAATCCATCGGCGTCACTGCTCGCGACTGGTAAGGTGCTGGACAGGGGATCATCTTCATCGGCGGCCTGGTCGTCTGCATGACTCGAGGCTTGCGAGCTGCTCGTGCGTAGCTCTCCACTTGACCGTCGGGCGGAGAACAGCGGGCCCCTACCTTTGTACAGGCTAGGCAGCTTTGGAGACCGCGACACCGAGCGTCGTCGCTTCGGCGTGAACAGAGGCGACCCGAAGAGGTCATCATCGTCTCCCGTGAGCGATCGCCTTGACCGTCTCGGGGTCTTTGGTGTTCTGGGCGTCTTTGGCGTAGAGGGCAGAGGTATTTGCTCTGGGGCGACCGCGAGCAAGCCTTGTAACGAGGCTGAAGATCCAGAGGCAGGCAGTGTTGATCGCGACCTGAGTGGAGATGAGAATATGGCAAAATCGGAGCTCTCTGCGACTAAAGGTCTTGGTGGTGTCCTCGGCCTTGTCCCAGAAGCCAAGGAGAGCTGGTTTGCCTTGCTCGCATTCCCCAAGACTACGGGCGAGCTCGGAGCACTTGTCCCCGCAGCACTAGGCATCTGCGCGGGCTCGGTTGAGGCCATCGACGCGGGATTCGATCTTGTTCGTGTTCGTTGTCTTTCCCTCTCTCTTCTGCGCTGTCGTCTGGCATCCTTTTCCGTTTCCTTCTTCACCTGCTCTGCCTCAAGCTGCGCCCGTACATGCTCCGCGAGGCGAGGTTGCGTCGCAGTTGTTGTTCGCGCCCATTCAGGAACAACGTATGGTCTCCGCTTCGCCCTCGGCGGAGAGGGTGGTTTTGAGCCAGCGCCGCGGTCGACTGCTTTACCTTTGTCCCTCGGCGAGTGTCCGGGAGATGAACTGCCAGGACTTCCCACAACATTCTCCGCGTCAGCAGTCTCCGCGCTGCTGGTCAGAGTCCGCTTTCGCTCGCGTTCCTTTTCCTCCATGATTTCGCTCAGCGTCCGCTTTCGCTTCATACCTCTACCTCCCAACCCTGCAGCCCCTTGGCTGGAAGACGACGATGGCGATGAAGAGTGCTCTAACTCGCGCAGCTTCGGAATGGGAATGACAGGATGGTAGATCGTGTGATCACGGTAGTGCGCATCGATAGAGATTGAACTCGAGGTGGTGCGGCTCCTATGATGGTCGTCCTGTCCTTCGGCTGCAGGTGGTTCCTTCGATGTGCGGGCACGCTGAGTGGGTGGTAGTTCGGTCGTACCAGCCGCAGGCGTTGGGGCTGGAGTTGGCAGTACACCCAATCCAGGCCCAGGTACGGTAGTGGACGCAGCTGGAGGCGGTTTGCATACTTCCTTCCCCTTCCCATCACGCTCTTTCTTCTTGAAGGCACTGGGGTTGACGTTCTCCTTGTCCAAGAAGACGATCTCGTCATCTTCGGGCGGCTGCTGCTTCACATTGACGTAGGCGGCGGCCAAGCGCGACGAGAAATACGAGGTGAATGCCTGAGGTAGGGCAAGTGGGCCAGGCGCAGTCAAGAATCTCAGCGTCGCAGGGGTTTGGGTCTGGGCGCCCGAAGCGTGCCCAGGTATACTTTGCGACTGCGTAGCCGCAGACGACGATGTAGGGTTTCGCGTGAGGTCGGCAGGAGAGACGGTACCTGGTGGAGCTACCGGAGCCTGCGGCGCACTCAGTAGCACGCGCAAAGCATCTACCAAGGCAGAATTGGGCTGCGAGGTACTCTCGGCAGACCCTGTGGTCGCGGATGCGTCGATAGAAGAAATGGCGCCAAGCAATCCGCTATTCTTCCCCGGCGTGGCGGCAAGGGCGCACAGTAGAGTGTGCAGCGCGCTTGGGTTGGATTCAGCAGGTGGCTGAGAGGCCGCCTTCGTAGAATGTGATGTCGCAGCCGTCTGCGCAGACGTCACTGAGGAAGAGACTTGGGAAGAACTGGATCGTTTCGCAGATGATGTCCCAGAAGTGGAGCGTGATGTGCTTGACGCGCTCTTGGCCTGTTTGTGGTCAGAAGACTTGCTTCGGGAGGTCGTGGATGTTGATTTGGATGTTGATGACGAAGCTCGCATGGGAAGTGGCGTTGTAGAGAGCAGACTCCTTCTCTCGTTAGCCCACTTGGGTTGTCCTGGCTTAACTGCGCACTAATGAGACAGTCAGGTCCACGCTCTAGCCCGCAATCAGCTACTATGTCACGTACTTCCTTGACTGTCAGCAGCACTTGGAGCGCATCCTCTCCTGAGCTATCGTTCATGAGGGTGCCCACGACCTTCTTGCTGCCAGAGTCACGCAGCCCCCGAGAAAGCAGGCCCAGACCGAGTGCGACGCCGAGCGAGTCTGGGGGATGGCCTTGGCTGCGATAGAGTAAAGGACTGACCAGAGTTAGAGACAATTGAGTACGAACCTGTATGATTCGAGCGGGTCGCGGACATATACGGAGAAGTCGCGATTTGGATCGAGCAATAACTCCGGACTGCGACGAGCAAAGATTTAGATCGGAAGTTCTACGGTGTACTAACTTACCTCGCGTCACATATGGCCTCCAGACACGGTCGTAGCGGGATCCTGCCGAACGCTACGGCGTCCGCATCGTCCGGGTCCCCCGCACGCGGCGCCGGGCGTATAATCTCGACGTCCATAGTCTCGTCGCATCTCGCTAGCATGTATTGCGGGGAGATATTGATGGTGTACAGGGCGCGCACTGCGGCACAGACGCGAGCACTCGTGAGGACTTCTGCAGGTCATGGCGGGTCATGGTTACTTACCTGGCAAACTACGCGTCTCCATGGCTTGCAATCCTGCTTAAGTAGTCTATATAGCAGCATGCACAGTTATGTTGGGTTCTACGCGTGAAGAAGGGCAGAAACGCGTTGTGCACGAGTCGGTGGATGGTGGCAGCAGCAATGACCAGCCCAATGCGCGTAAACGAACCTAGGCGCCTGGACGCGATTCGGTCACGTGTTGTGGCTTCGTTCGTCCCTGGGGATCGGCGGCCTCCCCAACATCCTTCCTTTTTGGGAAATCTCGATCGCTCACCTAATCACCCCTTATCCGGTATCGCTCGCTCGCGCATCGTCCGCCCAGATCTCTCCAGGCCACCTGGCGACTCAGACCATGGCAGCGCCGCTCAACTTCATGGTCCTACCGCCTCAACGACCACCAGACCATGGAATTCGTAGACAACAGTGTTACAAGACATAAGTGAGGCTACATAACCCGGACCATCAAAGATGCGCTCGTTCGAGTCCCTAGAAGACCCCATATGAATCCCGCCTCTTCTGCGACCTCTCGGGCGACGGAGGCAGCGGCCGCTTTTTTGTTGGGCGGCCTTCGGAAGGGATCTTTGGGTGCTCGGTGAGTGATTCTTGGTGTGTGTCTGGAACGTGCTTTGCGCTCGCGCTTGTCGCAGCAAGCTGCTGCGTGGGAACCTGGTCATTTTGGCCGTCTGAGGTCTCCCTGTCTGAGATCGGAAGTTGCTCCAAAGTGGCTGTGAATTGCTGCAACGACGCGAGAAAAATATTGGCCTTTGCTTTGTCCGTCTGTCTGATCGTCTTGCCGTCTAGCAACTCGCGTAATTGATCAAGTTTGGGTGCCATTCTAGACAATTCAAATAAGGTGCGCGAAACAGCTTGTTCGTCGAGGGCGGCTTTTGCGCTCGAACCGAGGAGTGCGCTCTGAAGTTGATTAGGTTGGTCCATAACAAAGATCGCAAAACAAAACATACGAAGTTGAAGTCGTCACGGGGCAGCTGTCCAATATCCGTGTCCGCCGAGTCCGCCCGAATTGCAGTGACTGTCTTCATGATTGGCGCACCATCTGAGTTAGGTAAGTGGTCCTTCGTGCTCTCGTCTTCTGATTCTAAGCATGTCTCGTCAGAATCCAGCATATCAATGATTGCGGATGCCGCCTGCGCCGTTGGAGATCGTGCAGGCATACCCACTGCATCTCCGCCACATTGGATTTCACGAGATTCAGTGTGACGTAGTTGCAGAGCGTACGCCTCAGCCAGAGACGTAGGAAGGGTGATTTCAGGAAGATTTGATGCAATCCCCAACAAACGGTATTGCTTTAACCGGATCATGACAGCTCGGATATGCTTGCATGCGCCGCCGCGGTTCAAGAAGTCGTGGCATGTGCAAGTTGCGGTACCGTCAAAGGTAACCTTGATGTTATACTTGTTTGACGTCTTCTCCACGGCTAATGCACGTTGTGACCAGCACTCGAAGTGAAGGGTGCGTGCATCATCTTCACTCAGAACAGCTTGACTGAGCTGGCCTTCCGTGATCAACCTCTCCGCTCGAGTATCCCGGTCCTCGTCCAGAACAAGGTATGCGATCCCGATTTTCGGTGCCATGCCTTGCTGACTCGGTGACTGTTGACCAAGTGCTACAGTACCTCCTGGAAGCTGTGCGATCATCTCCCGTAAACGTACGTTCTGCTCCACTTCCATGCGACGCTGGCGAAAAATAGCCGGGATGATCACCTCGATCATGAGCTTGATCATGACATCAGGCCGGAGGCGGCGGCCATTCTGTTCATGTTGACGGATGTGACCACGCTTGAGAACCCGGTTGAAGACCTCAAGATGGTTTGTTGTCGTGAGGACGCCCTCGACTTCGGTACGCAATAGGCATGCAGCCACAGATCGGCCATAATCTGACCAACTCTTCCACAGGTTGTCAGTCGTCCAGTACCCAAGGAGGTAGTCCACGTGGACAATTCCCTTCTCTGCAGCAATGTCATCGAGCTGTTCAAGCACAAGACGTTCTTCTTCAAGCAACTCTCGGGCTAGCTCGATCGTCCGGGTATGCAGCAAGTTTTCCTCGAGATGTCGCAGGCGGTCTTGAACGTCGTGTTGTACTGCAGTTGCATTACCAACTTCGCGATCACGATGGTTCTTCCATGATTGCCGGACGTGGAATTTGCAGAGAAGCAGCCATAGCTGGGGCCAAACTTGAAGTAAGGCCCCACGTTCCTTCATGTCCGTATCTGTAATGGCCACCAACGGCTGAAATTGCTCCCCAGAGTGTCCAAACCTGGACCCATGACTGTTCACTGCCACACGCCACTCTGCCAGCAACTTCGCGAGGATGTCGGTATTGTAACCGGCAGCGGTATGCTGGTTGCCGCTTGGGGCGGAGAACATCAGAAAAGCCAGAGGTATGCCTTTGCGATCCTTGTCGATAGCCATAGTGATGAAGAGTAAGATCCGGCTGTTGCAGATCCCAAAGGTGCCATCGAGCAAGAATTGATCCTGGTGCGCATAGGTCCATGCTGCCTCGTACATCTCAGTCGTTGCGATGCATACCTCCAGCCTTTCACCCTTGTCTTCACGTGCCTTGTAATGAAAGATAGCATCTTTGAGTGTGCGATTGAATGATGGCGAGCTTTCGTCCAGCCATTCGTCAATATTGATTTGCGCAGGTGTTTTTGTGTTGATTCCTCGTGACCGATTGAACTGGCGATAAAGTGCACGATTGTCACCACGAACGAGAACCCAGCGATACGGGCAGTTGTGCAGGCTTTCAGTGGGGAAGTTCGGGTAAGCGTGTGCCATAACAAGCTCCTGATTCTTCCGTCTGACAGCCGCCCATGTTGCCCCCTCCTGCAGCTGCTCCAACGCGGTCTTGTAGACATCGGGATGCACCGGAATAGCGGGACGCTGAGTTATGCCAGCCTGTTCGCAAGCATCATTGTGCTCGAGGTACCCTCGTATCCGTAAAACCTCCGAGGTTGGATGAACGTAGGTCACCTCAGAGTGTGCAAGGCAGCTTGTGAACGGGAATGGAACCTTCCGCTTCTTGCTATTTGTCTCTTGATGGTCGTACCCGCAGCGACTGTAGGATCTCGGGTCAGTCCAGACTTAGTGTGTCGCATCTTACTGCAGAAGCTCACCATTGGAACAGGACTCTTCGCGATTTCGACGTTTTCCGGCTCCACTGCTGTGCCCAACAAGTGCCGATGCTCTCGAGTGCGTCGGAATTGAGCTTCAATTTTCTGAGAAGGGATTGAGCTTGCTGTTGACTCTCGGCATCCGTAGCAAACAGTTGATCCGACAACGTGTTCATATTTCCCGTCAAATTGTTGTCGTAGAGGTCCTTTACTGCAGCGCGTTGCTCAGTTGACAAGACCAACTTCTCGACAGGTACCAAAGCCGCCGTGCTTCGGGCACTCATAGATCTCTTGCCGCCACTAGGTGCCTCGCAGGGTTCGTGTTCGGAGTCATGGCTTGGGCCACTGCTGGCAGTTGTGAAACGAACTCGGAAGGTTGGTGCTTTTGGAGGCATGGCAGGGGCGAGGGATTAGTGTAGCAAGTCATCTCAATTTATCTGTATTTATAGTACATGTTTTGGCCACACCGATGACAGTGTGGCCCTCCAGTCAAAGCGGAATCAAACACAGGTGGCCTGGAGAGATCTGGGCGGACGATGCGCGAGCGAGCGATACCGGATAAGGGGTGATTAGGTGAGCGATCGAGATTTCCCAAAAAGGAAGGATGTTGGGGAGGCCGCCGATCCCGTCCCTGGTCTCAAGCTCTCAAGACTCAGACATTGGCGACGATGACTTTGACCAGCTCAGCAATGATGTTCATTTGGGGGAACAAGAAGACGACCCCGGGGTTTGATATGTAGTACAGCAAAAGGCATGGGAGTGTACTGGTACATGCAGCACGGTTGTCTATGGGCAATAAAACACGGATCCGAGTCTATTCGTGAACGAGAAAGTACAACTACAGTAAGTGAACGAGGAGGAATCAAGAGCCGGGTATCAAGAAAGGCAGGACAAGACTAAACCTAGACAACTTATACGCTGAGGAGAGTAAGGAACTGATTCGAGGGTGCAAACTCGGGGTCGTCTTCTAAACACATTCAGTAACAACAGTCCGGTCTATAGGTAGGTGAACCGTCAGACTCCGAGAAGTGATGAGGTATGGCAAGGACTGACCCGCAACCGCAGCAAGAATCGCAGCACAGGTCGTCACAGCAAGCATCGCAGCAAATACCGCCGCAACAAGTGTCGCAACAGAGAACGGGTTGATTATAAGGGCGGTTCATTCGCGACAGGTAGTGTCGCTGCGGCGGAAGCTGAGGGCTGTAGATCATTTGCGGCTGCACGGCAGGCTGTGAATAGACCGTGCGCATCTCCGGTGCTGCATTCGCGCGACGACGAGCATGATCAGATATGCCCAGTCAGAGAGGGGGGATGCGCACCGGAAGGGTAATATCCACCGGCCCAGTACATGTCGTGCAAGCCATTGGAAGAGCGACGAACGTGATAGACAGCGGGCCCGGGACGTTGGGGGTACATGAAACGCATAAACGGCAGTGGGGGTCAAGTTGCGCAGAGCTGGGCGGAGTGGAGGGATGAGCAGACGTCACCAGTCCTCGATTCACAGTATTTCAGTGCCGGAGAGCGTCCGAGATCGGGAGAAGAGTGAAAATGACGAACGAGAGACATCGGTAAACAGTGTTCACAGGTAGCGCCCCCGGCGCCAGAAAAAGTGCGAAATGAAAAGCACGATGCACCCGGTGAGAGTCGTACCGCGCACGAAGAGGAAGGACGGGGCCCTCACTCTGTGACGGCTCGGACGAGAACACATCCACGTGTAGTTGGATGTGCGAGAATGAGTCCGCGGGCTATGCGATTGGTACATAAAGTTGTCGCGGAAGGCAGCGATATAGTCACAGGAGGCGGCGGAAGGCCCCCATATCACCAGCTGCTCAGGTGATGCTGCGTACAGAGAGCGTACCGAGGGCAACGGTTGTCCGGAGTGAGGATGCGCACTCGTCTGATTTGGCTTGTGAGACACTCTTTGACGCATAGACGTTCGGCGGGAGGGGTCTTAGCAACACGCCTCCCATCCGAAAGTATCTGTGTCCCGGCTAGACCGCTCGGAGAGGTGCGATATGAATCCTGTATTGTTGATGGGCAAGACGCCACCCTGGCTTCAATGAGATGGGGCTGTATGTAGGCGCGAGGGCGACGTATGGCCATACGACGTCGGCTTCTGCGTTGGATATTGGCACAAGCGATTGGTCAAGAAGGGGGCGTAGATAGGCCTGGCCGCGCGAGAGGAGGTCGAGGACGGCAACTGCGAGATAGAACACAGTTCAGAACATGACTCCAGGAGGTCGGATACCGCGGACTCCACGCCTACTTGTCATGGACCGCGGGGACTGCCGCGGGTCCCCTGCTTACTGCATATGGATAGCTGGGTCTGCGGAGTCAGCAAGCGCTGGCGGCAAGTGCCGAGGGTTACTCAGCGAGGGCTGTGCATGGTTTGTCATCTCGTTGGTCGGCTCAAAAGGCGGCCTCCGCGACGACAAGCCCCATCTCCCGCCCCCACGCCCACCAGAACCTCTGTGAGTATCGCTTTCTATCCCCCGGATGCCGTCGTGTGGCCTGTTGGTTGCGTTTATCGTCGATTGGAGGATGGATGCAGGCTGCAGACGATGGATGGGGTCGGTCTCGCCAGGATGACGTGAGTACTGATACTCGTCTCTCCCGCCTAGAATCAAGATGGGTCGCCGTCCCGCTCGCTGCTACCGTTACTGCAAGAACAAGCCCTACCCCAAGTCGCGCTACAACCGTGGTGTGCCCGACTCAAAGGTTCGTCTCGGAGCAGCATGCACCGTCGTCCAGTAGGCTCACCCGGCCACAGATCCGCATCTTTGACCTCGGCCGCAAGCGTGCCTCCGTCGACGAGTTCCCCTACTGCTGCCACCTCGTCTCCGATGAGTACGAGCAACTCTCCAGCGAGGCGCTAGAAGCCGCCCGTATCTGCGCCAACAAGTACGTCACCAAGACGTCCGGCAAGGATTCCTTCCATCTCCGTGTCCGTGTCCACCCCTTCCATGTCATCCGCATCAACAAGATGTTGTCCTGCGCGGGTGCCGATCGGTAAGTCGCATGCTGTCGCTGTTCTTACGTGTTGATCCTGACTTCTCTTGCGAAGTCTGCAAACCGGTATGCGTGGTGCCTGGGGCAAGCCGTACGGCACCGTCGCCCGTGTGAACATCGGCCAGATCATCCTCTCGGTCCGCACGAAGGACTCGAACGCTCCTGTCGTCCAGGAGGCCCTCCGCCGCGCACGGTACAAGTTCCCCGGTCGCCAGAAGATCATCGTCTCCCGCAAGTGGGGTTTCACGAACGTCAACCGTGAGGACTACCTCAAGCTCAAGGAGGAGAAGCGGGTCTTGCAGTAAGTCTGGGTTTTTCATCTTCGTCACGACGCAGCTCACATCACTCGTTAGGGACGGCGCTTACGTACAGTACATCCGCCCCAAGGGCAACCTCGAGAACAACCTCCGTGCCCAGCTCCGCGCGTAAGGTTAGTTGACATCGTGTCGCATTGTATGTACCTACCACATCCGCTGCATCGTCGTTACGACGACTGTTCTTGGCCCGACATGCATGTGCGCATGGTCTTTAGCTTGTGAGTCGTCTCGTTTTGCGTAGGTATGTATCCATGTTGGTCCTGGTCGCCGAGCAGTTCTCAATTCAGTGTGAGTGCGGTCAGTGTGTCATGTCCTGTTCTCGTCATACCCCCTGTTTTCTCCCCTTTTCTGCACTGCCCTATTATTCACTACGTCGCTCTTTATCCGTGGGCGACGGTTAGGGGAAACGGGGCAAAGATTGAAAGCTTCACGAATATCGTCCGAATCGGAAGAGCTTCGCGCTCGGCTGGGGATTTGGATTCTCGAAGATGCAGACATTACTTCATGTATTGTAGCTACGTTTAATATGATGCCTCTGCACTGGTATTTCGAGTGTCTTGTGTGCATGTCTGTCACCTTCACGAACACGAAGCTGCTGGACATGAGCGGATATGTTGGTTGAGTCGCACCACATCTTGCGCTACATCCTCGTGTGTACGCGTTGAGGTGAACACGAAGACTGGTCACCAGTCAAGTGCAGTCCGTGGATTGCTAGCAGATCAACTAGAACAACCGGACAATGCTTATCCGCGCTCTGGATGATCCTTCCTCAAACTGACCCAGCAACATGAGTCAAGCATGCGATGGAAGGTCGATTGTACTACAGGGAAGCTCATTTACAGAGGTCACGACGTCACCCGAAAACTGATCCACCCTTTCCGACATGCACCGAATATACGAAAGCACACAAAACGAGAGAGCTCCTTAAAAGTCCGAGTGAATTCGAGCACCGTCCAAAGAGTCTTTGCGCGTTATGCATAGGACGTCCATTTGTCTTTCCGAGTCTCGACACCTCTCACATTATAACGCAGTCCTTCTCCTCCAGCTTACCCGTCGAGATGCCCATCTCCTCGAACGTCTGCGGACCGGGCTTCTGCGGTGCCTGTGCCAGAGGGCTCGACACGTCTGGCTGCCCGCTGTTCTGCCGCTGTGGCACTGGTCGAGAGGGCAGCCCGCCGGCGCCGACGCCTGCACGGTTCCCGCCGGGAGCTGCAGGCGACGCCGAGCGCGATCCAGGGTCGACGAGGCTATAGCGCGTCGCGTTGGCAAAAGGACGCTGACCCCCCGGACCAGGCGACCCCGCGGGCGGCAGATGTGGCTGCGACGCGCTCGCCGGGAGCTGCGCCGGCGCACCATATCCTGGCGCGCCCACTTGAGGTGCAGACGCACTGGGCGGGAACGCACCGCCGTTGGGAGGTGGACCATGTCGTAGGGAGCTCTGCCTGACGTTATGGATAATCTGCGCGCCCTGCGCTGCTGGGCCTGGAGGCCGCCCGCCCGAGGGTCCGTGCCGAGCTTGCGAACGTTGTCGTGCAAGGGTGCGCTTGCGCACGATGGTCGTGTCTGCGAGAGACTCGTGTTGTTCACGAGATATCCGCCGGGCATCGGGCTGCGACAGCGCACGCAAACGTTCCGCCGCATCGGGGTTGCCATGTTGCGCGGCCTGGGAGAGAGTCAATTCTCACTCTCCTTCGAGTCGCAGCGACGAGACGCACCCTGCCATACCACTTCTTCGCCACCTCAGTATCCTTCGGGCTGCCGACACCGACTTCTGCATAGTACCCCATCGCAAACTCCGCGCTCGGCAAGCCCTTCCTCGCCGCCTTCTCCGCAAACGTCCACGCAAGGCCCTCGTCGCGCTCGAACGCGCCCTCCGCGCCACACAGGAACCACTTACTGAGCGCCATGTCCGCCTCGTCCTCGCCCTGCTGGCTCGCCAGCGAGTAGTACTGCACGCTCAGCAGCGCGTCGAACGGGAACGGCGGCTGCGCAAACTCGTAAGCATGCCCGAGTTTGTACTGCGCGGGGGCAAAGTTGAGGTAGGCCGCACGCTCGAGGTGCTTGCGAGCCTCCATGCCGGCGTTCGAGCCTGGTGGGATGTAGGGCGCGAAGAGATGGGGCGGGATCTCGACGTGCGAAAACTCGTTGAGGAGAAGGAGGCCGTAGACGTAGGCGGGCTGCGGTACGTCGACAGATGCGAGCGTCGCAGCGCGGTGGAGCAATGGTAATGCGACCTCGGGATTGGGAGGGAGACCGAGTTGGCCCATGAGATTCCCCATACCCATGCGCTATGATCGCGCGTGAACATCGCGAGACGTATCCGAGGCAATGAGCACTCACGTATATGCAACTCTCGACACCCCTCTTGACGCCCCGCTCAAAGCACTGCCGTGCGTGCTCCACGTCCTTGAAGTTCTCGTAATCCCTCCCCAGGCGGAACCACGCCGCATGGAAGCCCGCCTTGGCGGCCTGCTCGCAGTGGCGGAAGCTCGTGCGCGGGTCCTGGGAAACGTACGTTGGGAACGCGCCGCTGCTCTCTAGCGTCGCGAGCAGGTAGAGAGCCTCCGCGGCCCAGATGGGCTTCGGGGTCGCGGTGTTGTTCGCCATCTGCACGATCAGCGGGACCGCGACGTCGACGAGGCGCTGCAGCTCGGGGTCGTCTATGCGCGCGGGGCCCTGCGGCGGATCGCCGCCTGCTGCGGCATAATCAGGGTTCGTGAGTTGCTGCGCGCGGGTGACGAGGGAGAGGACATCGCGGCACCAAGCGATCTTGACGGCTGGATCGAAACCTGGCTGCTGGATGGGTGGTAGTTGAGCGACGAGTGCGGGGATGGTCGGCAGAGGGGCAGTGAGCGAAGCAGGGGCGGAGGTGCTGACGGGTTGTTGCGGGGGAGGTATGGGTGGGCCATACGTGGAGTAGACCGAGGTGGACCGCGGGTGGTACGCCTGAGTAGGTGGAGGCTCCTGGAAAGACATGTTCGCGAACTGGGCGGAGAGCCCGTCGGGGTTGTAGTGTCCATTTGGCTGCGGCTGAGACATTGGAGGGGCGGTCGGCGGGGCCCATGGACTCCATTCGGCTTGTGGGTGTTGGTGGGGACTCGGGCCGCGGCTGTGAGAGCGGCTGGTCGGTGCGGGCATGACGAAGCCGGGGGCGGGGTTGTAGTGGGCTGGGGAGCGACCGCGCTGGTACGGGCCGTTGGGGGGTGGTGGTGGCTGGGCGAGCTCGTCAAGCGTGCGTGCCATCTGCAGCGAAAGATGAGTATTTGGCAAGGGACAAGGAAGGCTATGCAGAAGGGGCGTTCAAGGCGCACGTTTGTCACCAGTCAGATCGCAGGTGCTGGGTTCGGACAACAAGCGACCGCCAGGTCTAGCACGACTCGTCTGGAGACGGGCAGGGATGCAGCGCGCAAAGACGTAGGTGGCGTGCGGTAGACACGCCTCTACGGAGTGGCATGTCGCCATGGGAAGTGCGGCAACGCGCACCGCTGAGTGGCGATGGCGGGCTGATGGGTGTGGCCGGGCGGCGGAAGGGAAGGGATGAAGACGAAGAATAAGAAACGCACGGTTGCTGGCAGATCGGGCTGCAGCTTGTGGGGGCGGGGTGCTACAAGGGGATCCTCAAAGTGCGGGCCCGACGCCTGTGCGGGGTCGAAGCCCGGCGGGAGGGGCGGGATGGGCGGGGGCGACGGCCGCTGGGATGTGTGGAAGTCGTCGTAGTTGCTGAACGGGCGCGGAGGGACAGGCGGCGCGGCCATCGCATACGCACTCGACGGCTGCTCTGGCGTGTTAAGTAGCGTCCAGGACGCGCTGACGCTAAGAATACCCATCGGCGCTTAGCTAGCCACGCCGTCCAGTGCCCCAGTGCCGTGGTTAGGGTTCCGTCCGCCGCCGTGTTCTCGACCGTCGCCGCCGTGTCCGCCCTCGTCGTCGTCGTCTGTCCGCTGTCCCCGCCGTGTCCGCCCTCGTCGTCGTCGCTGTCCCCGCCGCTTCCCTATTCGGCGGTGGCGCAGAGGCCCCCGCAGCGTCCACACCCGGGTCCGCCACCGCCTCCCTCCGAGGACACCGCTCGTCTCATCCGCAGCCCATCACCGGCCAGGCAGTGCTCCCCCCTCTGCACTGGCAGTAGTGCACCCAACTCACATCATCCGTACGGCCGCCTGCTCGCGCTACCCTCTCTGCCCGAAACCGTACGCTCCCGTAGCTGAAGTGCAACACTCATACGTGACGCCCGTGCCGTCCGCAGCGGACAAGGACACTGCCAATGACAGCACCGCCAAAGCCTGACGCGTTGCTTGTCCGCCGCGGCTTCGTACCCATTGCGCAGCAGGAGGTGCTGCCTCAAGAGCGGGTTCGTGCTCAGTACAGCGCCGCGGCGCCGTCCGCCAAGTATACCACAGGTCTCCTCGTACCCAACGGTACCCAAAGACAATGGACAATAATGTGCCCGGTCTACGTTGGCCGCGAACATCGCTCTACCCACGAGCCCCTTGCACCCTCTCTCGTACACATGCAACGCCCGGCCCGGTCCTCGAGACAACGCCATCCGTGCGATTCTCAGCCATGAAGCCATGTGTCTCCCGCCCTTGCACTCGCCCGCTCGAGTTTAACATCCCAGTCACAAGCATGCTCTCCTGATGCATCGCCGCTGCCTTCCTCCGCCCACGTCATTCGTGGTGCGCCCGTGCGCCCCAAGTCCGGACACTCCCAAGCAACCGTTGCAATCCACGAGCTCTCCCTATAGACTTCGCCCGGGCCGCCGGAACCCAGGTACTCTGTGAGCACCTCGTATTCCGAGTGTGCATGGCTGCAGTCTCTGCACATTCAAATACAGCACCCCTACGCCCTTCTCACTCGGAGCTCGCCCGGTCTTCGCTCGCTCACAAGCCGTTCACCATGCCCTCCTTTTCTCTAGCTCTCCTCCTAGGTGCACTCGCCCGCGCCGCCCCCACCCCGCGTTCCGCCCTCGTCGACACCTCCTCCCACTGCGGCCAGTACGATACCGTCACCGCCAGCCCGTACACTCTCAACCTCGACCAGTGGGGCATCTCGGGCGCGACTGGCTCCGACTGCGCCAACCTCATCAGCCTCAGCGGGACCACCGTCGCTTGGGAGAGCGAGTGGTCCTGGTCCGGCGGCAGCGGCGTCAAAACCTTCACCAACATCGAGCTCACCGACGGTATCAACGTTCAGCTGAGCGATATCGGCTCTATCGAGGTGCGTCCCGCGCCGCCGCGGTGTATGACCCCACGCCCACTCGTCTGCGCGCAGTCTTCGTGGTCCTGGAGTCAGTCTGGCTCGGGAACCATCGTCTCGGATGTGGCCTACGATCTCTTTACTTCGTATGCATCATTGCGCTCTCTTTTCCCCGCCGGAGTTGACCCTCCTTCCCAGCGCGACCTCTGGCGGCTCGTCGGAGAACTACTGGGAGATCATGGTCTGGCTCGCCAACTACAACTCTGGGCCCATCTCCTACAACTACAGCTCGGCCGGTAACGCCGTGCCCATCGAGTCCGGGCTCTCCATCGCCGGGCACACTTGGTGCGTAGCACCCCTCCCCGCCATGTGTTCACAGCCTCACGCGCGCGCCCCAGGGACCTGTACTACGGTTCAAACGGCTACAACTACGTCTACTCCTTCCTCCCGTCGAGCACCATCGCCAGCTTCTCCGGCGATGTCAACCTCTTCCTCAAGTACCTCACCTCTGAGCAGTCCCTCCCGAGCGACCAGTATCTCACCACGTTCGAGGCAGGCTCGGAGGCTACTAGCGGCAGTGATGTCACGTTCACGACGAGCGTGTACTCCGCTGTCATCTCGTCCTGAGAGACATTGCATCGCATGCGGATAGCCGCAATAGTAGCTACAGAATGTTGCGTGGATGCGCATGGTAGGGACTACGGCTCCTCAATGGGTATTGCGTTGTGGTCTTTTGGCGCACTGTGAGCTCTAGGTAGGTGCCAGGACTATCACGCGGCGTTCGCCGCTACGTCTGAGCTGTGGTCCGATGGAAGTGACTCTGGCGCGCGCGTAGGATCCGGCGATTTTGCCCCTCTTCTGCCACGATCGGTGCCGTGTTTGCCGGTATAATGTTAGGGGAGCGTTCAATAGGATCCGTATCTCCGATATTCCGATCTGCGATCATACGGTGCCTTAGTACCTGTACCCACTCCGCCATCCTCTGCGTTGAATCGCTCTGACTCCACCGCCACTTAGACCTCGACCAGGACCTCGACCATGGCTAACCATCCGCAGGGAACACAACGCGCTGTCAAGTGGTATCCGCCCGCTTATGACATCCGAGTGGAGACTATCCCCATTCCAGAGTAAGCGGCGCACTACAGCAATCGTACTAACCGCCAGTGCTCATATCATCATGTTGTGTTCAGGATCATTGAGCCTGATGATGCGCTCGTGAAGATCAAGGTCAGGTCTCTGTAGGCTCGTCCAACGGTGGAGATATTGACGAGTCCGCTGGTCCCAGTTGGCCGGACTGTGTGGAAGCGATCTCCACATATATAGGGGTCATGAGGACGTCGACGCCGAGTATATTGTTTCACCACCAGGCTGTTAACAGGTCAATAACCATAAATTTGTGCTAGGCTAATCTGTGGACATGAGCTCGTTGGCGAGATTGTCGCTCTCGGGTCGAGCTTCTACCCGGGAGCCACAGGAAGGCCGGAACTATACTCGACTCTGCAGATAGGCGACAAGGTCGTGTCTCCGTTTACGGTCTCGTGCGGTGAATGCCAGTAAGTAGCATCTACGTCCTGCGTCCAGGTAGCCGAAGCTGAATTTCGGGCCAGCTTCTGTAGGGTAGGCTTCACTTGCCGCTGCATTCATTCTGCGCTCCTCGGCACCCCTCTTCTCCCAGGCGGGCAAGCACAATACGCGCGGATTCCCAAAGCCGGAGGGACGCTGTTCAGCCTCACTGCACTAGCCAGGTCAAACGCGCGCGTCCTCGACATCGCCGATAGCTCATTACTCCTGCTCGCGGACATTCTGCCCACGGGCGTGTTTGTCGCCTTGCAGGCGCTACAGCATCCCAAGTTGTCACCGATGCTTACGGGCTCTGCTTATCCGTCGAGTTCATTCGTACCATGCGACGGGCTGGTTCTCTCAGGCACTGGGGTAATGAAGCCTCTGGAAACGGCAGACCGGACGTTGACGATTGCCATCGTGGGTCTTGGACCGGTTGGAGTGGTATGTGCTCCTGACTCGCAAGGCAGAGACGGACAACTGATCTGCCGATTATCTAGTGTGCCGCTGTCAGCTTGCTTCATATGATGGAGAACATACGGACCACGAAAGGCCTTGACTGCCGAATTGTGGCAATCGACCCCAACGAGGCCAGGAGAAAGAAGATGGAGGCGGTGTATGCGAAGATCAACAGCCATGACAAGCAATCCTGCGCGTTCGTAGTGGCGGCGATAGACGAGGCTCAGGATCTTGCCAAGTTGTGGACAGGAGGCGCGGGATGCAATGCCGTCCTAGAAGTGAGTAGTGCCTTCCACGGATGGGTGTTTAGCAGCTGAGCGTTGGCTAGGTTGTTGGGAACAACAGCGCACTCGACCTGGCGTACAGTCTCGTCCGCCCGTTCGGTATCATTAGCTCAGTCGGCGTTCATCAAGAGCCTCCAATCCCTTTCACTGGCCGAGACGTGTACAACAAGAACGTATCGCTCGATTTCGGGCGTTGCCCAGTCCGCGCCATGTTTCCGCTTGCCTTGGAAATACTGGTGAAGCGGCAGGATGTTTTCGGAGGCATTGGAGACGACGCAAGCCTCATTGAGAACACCGTGTCTTTTGATCAAGCTGCTCAGAGTTACGAGCTGTTCGACAAGGGCAAGTGCGGCAAGATTCTGTTCGATCCTTGGATGTAGTCGCATTCTCGTAGACAGAACGAATTTGGGTATAGCTAGGTGGCGCGGCAAGCATATGTTCGACTAGATCATTGACGGTCATTGTAGCACTGTAGAACGACGAACACGTATTGCATGCAGTAGACATAAAGGCCAATGATTAAAAAGATTCGGTGTACTGCGTAGAATAACGCAGCAGTGAAGGGGGAAACAGAAGAGATTATATAAAAGAGTGTCGATACAAATGCAAAGCCCGATCATGCAGGTACGAGAGCAATTGGCAAGTGTACAAGGTATGATCCCGAAATAATACGCAGAGTAGAGTACGCAGTAGCTTCATCATATAGTCGCATAGGTACACTGCAGGGTATCTCGCTGCCTGCGGCGACACTCCTCAGAGATCCGAACCGACAGCGTCGACAACGTACAGCACCTGCTGTGGCCTGACAAACAATCCTCTTGATTCCGAGTTGGAGACGTCAGATGCCACGGGGGATACGCTCCGCAACCTCTTTGCCCTGTCAATGCTCAGTTGATCTCCTTCCCGTTTCAGCGTTCCTTTGCCACTGCTGGCCCAGTCGAATTTGCGACGTCTTGCTGCTCTATCGTCATCGTAGTCCCAGTCATTCGAGGCACCGATGTCGAAGTATCGGATACCGCCCCATGTGCCGTCATGCCATGCACGACCCTCGAGCTTCTCGCCAGGCCACGTATCGTTCATTGGAACCTCCACACCAACCCACGGTCCTAGCTCGCCCTCCACTTCGCCGATATAACGTGCAAAGGCACGGAATCGTGCCTTTTTTGACGAGATGATGCACGGAATGCCAATGTCCAGCGTGGCACCGCGTGGTAGCTGCGGCGTTGATGCTTCCTTGATCGTGTCCGACGAACTCTTCCGTTTTAAGGATTCTTTCACGGTAGCGGCACTGCTCGTGGAGACGACGCTGGCCTGCTTCTCGTGTGTCGCGTTTGCGCCCAGCCTGCCTTTACCCTTGACTGTCCCAGAGCCGTCCTTGGCGACGATTGAACGAACAGAAGACGCCCCCGATGGCTGTCTCGATACGGTCCGGCGAGGTGCTGCCGGGGACGTGGATGCAGTCGAACGCACAGAGGTAGACGACGCCGTCCGTCTCGCAGCGGGGCTCGTCCTGGAGTCCACTGGGGAAGGCGGCGGTCGTTTCTTCAAAGGGGTACTGGGTTTCGACGCCGTAGACGGAGCGCGCGACCGTGGTAATCTCGGCGTCGAGGTTGCATTTGTCCGGGAGGTGCCAGTCGTTCGAACACTCAGGTTAGACACGGACGACGCAGTAGAACCACGACGGCTACGCGCAGTAACTGGCGTGATGTCAGTTTTCGCTGTTTCGAACGCTGTCGACCCATCGCTCGTGTTGTTGGACATGGTCGAAGATGGCCGACCTGAGAGAGCAGACGAGGGCCTGAGCGCTGATGATCCAGCAGGAGAGACTTTGCGGATCGTTGACGCTTGTGACTTCACCGAGGCGGCACTCGAGCGCACCTTGGAAGCACGATCACCAGGTGCCAAATGACTGGATACGTTGCGCCGTCCAGGCACTGGAGACAGACTTGCGCGGCTTGATAGCGACGGCGCTGGCCCATTCGACGTCAGGCCTGAACGAACAGAAGGTGGGCTCGTGACATGACTTGGTGTAAGCTTTGAATCCGGTCGACCCGTCGACAGCGCCAGACGACGCGTAGTTGTGACGGTGCTTGTCCTCGAAGTCATGGAAAGCGTGCTCCTCGCGACAGAGCGAGAAGATGCGTTAGAAGACTTGACAGCGTCCGTAGCTCTGGACGTCGTCGATTGACTGTGAAGCCCAGTACGCAGCGAATGCATGCTACCAGTTTCATCTTCCGCCTTTGCAACACTGACGCGTGGCCCCACTCTACCTGTCCCCCGAGGGGCGGCAGATGGTGACACGGGACTGAACATGTCGTCAACGGAAAGCTCTAATTCTATCAGGTGTATTGTGAGCCAAAGAGCAAACGCATAGAAGGTTGCAGCGTACCGGAAGCGATTTCCTTCGCAGCCCAAGGCTCGAGACAGTCGAAACCACCTTCTTGCTTGACATTCAGGTAACGTCTTCGGAGCCATCTGAGGATGTCTACGCGGGCTTGCTCTACAGACACACGGACGTGCGAGGTCGCCGATAGCATTGCTTGGTCGGGCTCAGTCGGATGCGGGCGTAGGAGTACAGCAGAGACAAGCGTCTGCGGGTGGGCTCAGAGTGTCATTCAGTACTGCAGGCATTCACACATACCTGATAGAGGGCCGCGGCATTCTTCTCGTTCAACCCTCTTCGGATGGAATCCATTGCCCACTCTACCCTCTCCCCATCTTCAAAGCGTACCCCGTCGGACTCCATGATGTCAAGCCATTCAGGTTGCTCAAAACACTGATCCGCTTGTGAGCACATCACTTCGTCGATCGTCTTGCGTGCAGTCAGGACCATGTCCTTGACGGTATCGGACCAGTTGTCAATGATGGTACCCAACCTAGCGAGGGCTGCATGCGACGCGAACAGAAGGGGGAATATGTTCATGGGTGTCGTCCTCTTGGCGAGACCCTTGACAATGGCATCGCGAGTCTTCTGGGGTAAGTGCGCGAACTCCGTGATGCACCAGCCTTCACCGAATAACCCTACAAGCGCACGTCGAGCACCCCGCTCCAAGTGTGGGTTCTTCACGTCTTCGGAGATTGCAAACTCGAGGACCCGCGGGGCCCGCCGTGCGCATTGTCGGCAGCGACAGCCGCCCGTACCCCACTTCCCTCCCGTTGCGGCCTCGTATTCGGAGAACTCGAGGAAGGCGTGGAAGAGTCCATGCATCATCTCCTGGACGATGCGTGCCTGTATCTCGTCATATAGCGTGTCAATAGAGAGGTAGGAGGCGGAGCGCATGATATGAAACGCCGTGTCAAGGTCAAACGTGCGGTTCGAGAAAGCGAGAGTCCCGGTATAGATGAAGCCTAAGGTGAAATGCAGAGAGGCAGGCGTGAAGGGAGGAGAGGGCAGAGTAACGGTAAGCGGCTCGCTGGAAGGTTTCAGCGAGTCAGCCCAGTCCTGCAGTTGCGTGCGGAAGTAATCAGAGCGCGAGACAAGCATGAAGCGATGAGACGAAAAGATGGCCGTGGTTGGTTCGTGGTTCGTCGACGAGAAGATTCCGGTCAGCGAGATGCGAATGTCCGAGTAGAGACGGGAACGCCACATGAAGACAAGGTCTTTGCGGAGCTTGTCTATGCGTGCCTCCTCCTCGTCGCCCTCCTCCCGAGATGCGGTGGAGTCGAAGAGGAATTCAAAGGCTTCGCCAAAGCCCTTGCCCGTGTAGAGATACTCGAGTTCATTGGAGAAAAGGATGGGGTTGATAGCGATCGGGATCCGGAGAACAGCACCAGTGCCGGTGGACGGAGAGGGCGAGGGTGCGCGGAAGGGAGACGGAGAGCGAGAGACTGAGGTGAAGTCGACACCGAGAGTGAGGGAAAGAGCAGACTGGGCGGGCAGGGTGCCTGTGGGCGACGAGGAATAGGGAAGCGGCGAGGAAGGGAGCGGGGCGGGCTTGAAGGAGAAATAGCGTGCTTGAAAGCTCGGAGGAGCGCGTGCGTAGACAACGGCTGCAAGTCGTGAGTCGGGCGGCACAGAGACTGGGATCGTGCGTACCTTTGTGGCCCCAGACCTCCTCTGCGCCGTTGAGGGCACTGCTGTCATGCTCGTTCAAGAGCTCCCAGACGACATCGGGGAAGCGGTCCTTGGCACGGTCGAAGAGAGCCTTGAGGTCGTCCTGCCAGGTGACGGTCGCATGGCGCGTGGCTTCCTGGAGGGCGGGCGGGGCGACGGCGGACGGGGGCATGACGGCGGCGACGGCGAGAGGAGGACGAGGAGAAGGTCAGAGCCCCGCGACGGGAGGCACTGGCGGACGGAGGAAGGGGTATCGGGTCAAGGCGCCAGAGCCGCCCGCCGCCTTCTCCTCCCCCACCACCCGTGCCCACGCCCCGTCGTCGTCGTCGTCGTCGTCCCCAGCGTCGCCGCCGTCGCCGCCGTCGCCCTCGCCAGCCCCAGCATGCCCCCAATGTGCCCCGCCCGTCCTGTGCCCAGTCCCCCACACTCTAACCTCCCCGTCCCAGCCGCGACAAGTTCACCATCCACTCAAAGGCCGTCGTCTGCCAGGACGTCGAGCTCAAGGGCGACATCACCGTCGGCGCAGGCACCATCGTCCATCCAAAGGCCACCATCTTTGCCATCGCCGGCCCCATAGTCATCGGCGCCGGCTGCATCGTCGAGGAGGGCGTCATCCTCGTCAACCGGCAAGTGCTCCCCTCCCCTCCCTCGCGACCGCTCACCGTCCCTGCAGTCGCAAAGAAGTCATGCGCATAGGCGATGACAATCTCTTTGAGATCGGCTGCCGTGAGTCGCTGCGCCGCCCTTCGTCCCGCGCATCGCTAACGCATCCCAGGTGTCGAATGCCCTAGCATCGGCAACTTCAACACCATCTCTGCCCGCGCAAGAGTCCACCACACCGTCCGCATCTCCTCGTATTGCGTGATCGGTGCCGCTTGCCTCGTCGTCCCCACCGAGGACGAGATCCTCGACGAGTACACCGTCATATACGGCCCTGCCGCGGAGCGACGCATATGGAGTGGGCGTGGCAAGGTACAAGAGGCGGATCTGAGAAGGAAACATGCAGAGTATCTCAAGGAGATGCTTCCGAAGTTCAATCGTCTCAGACGAGGTGACGGTACATGACCTCCTCGTTGTGTATGTCGTCCTTGGTCAATGCTATCGTCGGTGCTCTCAACCGCGTTCGTACATTTATATGAGCTGTTAGCTACAGCAGCTGTCGACGCGCACTTGCGGTAGAATGAGAGAAAGAATGCATTGAGTTTCAGTCAACTGTGGTCCAACAAGCGCGTGAAAGGGGCGGCGCGCTCTGAGTCTGCCCGTCGTTCCCGTCGACCGCCATCCTTGTCGACTTTGTCTGCCCAACTCTGCTGCCGCCTCGTCACCGCAGACGGCCGGCACACACACGATGGCGCCTCGCTCGTCCTCCAAGACTAGCGGTCGTGGTTTCCAGCCTGCTTACGACGCAGCGACATACCGCGATCTCCTGCTCTTCGAGGAGCGCCTCAAGACGAACGCCGCTTCCCTCAACCGCAGAAAGCATCGCTACCAGCGTGTGTATCAGCTGTATCGCCGGTCATTTGTTGCTGATACCTTGACATCTTTCAGTGTTCCTCGCACAGTTGCTTGTCATCATTACCTTCCTCGCGAGCGAAGTCTTACTCCAAACCAACGTCCTGTCAATCCCCTACGCGGTGCTCCTCCGCGCGGCGTTCTCGGATCTTTATACGGAGCGTACAGACATCAGCATTCACCCGTACTTCACTACGGGTCTGTTGTTTGTCAGTGTGACGACTCTGGTGCTCTTTTTCGCCTCCGGGATGTATAGCGAGAAGATCGGATATCCAAACCGGTACGTTCGTCCTTGTTCATGTCGCACAAATGTTCAATCTTGGCGATGCCGCCCTTGGTCGCGAGAAGGTATGTGCCGCATGCGAACCGCGCCCTCCGAAGTTTCAACATGTACTTGAACGTCCGCCAGCCTCCACTCCGTTCCAAACTGCCTGCCTTTCTCAACCCCTTTACTCTGCTCTTTCCTCGACCAACGCCGGCATCGGTCGCTCCTGCCGCTCCGCCTCGCCGCCGCTCCCCTTCGCCCCCTTCTAGCCGCACCAAACGCAGCTCCTCCGTCCCGATTCCGCCCATCCCACCGGCCTCCAATCCGCGTGGTGAGCTTATATTCTCATCCCGCGTCGATCGGGGTTTCCGCGAGAGCTACGAGCGTTATCGAGCAGTCTTCGAGCGGCGGCGAGAAGAGCGCGAACGTATGGAACGAGACAAGACGTGGACAGGTTGGATACTCTCCAGATTGCCTTGGGCAAGGCTACCACCGATCTCTCCTGCTATCCCTTCCGTAAGCAATGGGGGTTCTAGGCTGCGGACGGAGAGTGGGCAGAGCGACCGTGGAGAAGACAGCTTGCCTTCCTCCAGGAGGGTGAGTGTACAAGGATCTCTATCTGTTTTGGCACAGCCAAAGCAGGCCGGACAGATACATCCTTTGGCATCTGTGGCCATACCAAGTGATGGGCGTGGGCTTGAAGATACACCTTAGGTATAGATGGCTCAATTTTAAGAGAGAAGGTAGTCAGTAGTTTGTTCCTTGGATTGGATCTCTGTCACATTAATGATGATGTACATGTCACTGACAAGTGTCTTGTAAATACCATATGTGTAACCAGGTGATACCTATGTCTTGTATAAAAAGATGGTTCACATTGCACAGATGCAGAGCATGGTTAGTGAACTTCAAGTAACTTTGAAAAGTGGGGGCTCATCATACCTTGCCTAGGAAACATGAGACCCTCAGGCTTTGTGCCACATGTGGAGATGTCAGCCAATCATGATGCTGAACTTGAAGCACTAGGGATACTGCACCTTTCTTTGTGATGAAGGATACATCATGAGCATGATGAGTGTTCAGTGACCAACCAGCCATTATAATTAAAACTGTGTGTCAGTCCATGCACTTCCATGTCTTAGAAATTATAAATCTGATCTCTGTATTCTTCAGTACAAGTGTGCTAATTGATTGGGCTGCCGGCAAGAAGTGCCCATTAATGGAAAGGTAGCACTGCAGTGTACTAGTGTAGCAAAGTGGGCACAATATAGCATCCTACTCTGTTATGGTTCCAGTTTGATTTTTAGACAGCTGAATACTGAGTGTATTGCCAAGTTGAAAGGAATAGTAACCTTGGTGATAGAGATTTGTATTGCATATACAAAGTGGTAACAAACAGTAAAAACCTCGGTAATCTCCGGCAATGCAATTACCAAAACAGCACAAAGTTGTGCTGCAATGAGGATACCAGATCCACAACAGTTACAAAAGAGGGTAGGACTGTAGTCAGTGCTGCTATACAAGTATGCAGTATTGCCCTTGAACTGGGAAGAGTAGGCTAATGATGACCTTAAGTCAGCAATGAATGGGGATTTTGCTGAAATTAGTAGAGCCTTTTAGAATAGAGAATGAGGTCTGATCACACAGGATTAGTATTCAAAGGCCAACTCCAAGTAAAAGGCCTTTTTGGAGTTGAATCCACACAACAGATGTTCAATAGAAGTCTCAATGGCTGGCATTGACTTCAAAGTGACAAAGTGACAATGGCAAGTCACTGAACCCTAATGTAGCAGCACAAGGTGTATGCTCAAGAGGGGCTCACTAAGGCAATTCCCAGCATGTAGTTATGAGACTTGCTTGTTAGGCTAACTCCTTTAATCATAGTAATACTACTGAAACATGCTAGTCTGGGATGAGTTGATACAGAGACTAATTGACCACTACTACCAAAGTACAGGATGGGTTTATAGAGAAGCATCTTCTCTTACTGAATCCAACTCTCAAGGTCATTCAATGAGTTACTTCAACCTTCCTAGTAGCGCAAGGACTGTACTAAGTATTATTTCACTGTTGCAAGAATCAATCAATGAGTACTTTTGACAGTGGCCAGGTGGCTAGTATGGCTGACTTAGCACTCAGATCAAAGTAAATCTTTGAGTGGCTCACAAGGTGAGTTTTGGTGAAAAGAGCAGATGGATGATGGATATGGATGTCCTTGACTGTGCTTAGGGGCCTTTTATGCTATTACTGAGGACACAGTCCATGGAGCTGCATGGAAGGGTTTGGAAAATAAAGGAGTGTTATAGTACTTGTCCTTGACTCACTTACACTGCTTTCTGAGGCCATTCTAGGAGCACAATAGGAACATAGCCTTACACTTCATTGTTTTCAACAAGGCAAGCTTTTTTATGGAGTCATCCTAGCACAGCCACAGTACAGCCACAGTTTCAGGACTGATTCCCAAGGCATCAGCAAGGTATGCAAGAGATTTTTGGTGTACAGCCTAAGGATAGCACAGCCATTCCTTTGTATAGCAATACAAACCCATTGTAACTTGGTAATCAGCAATAACCACAATCTACCCAGCATACAATAGCTCTTGTATCAGTATTGAAAGCATCTCGTCATAGTGAGTAAGAACACACTAGAAACTTGGTAATAGTCCATTATGTATGTACAGTAACAAGTGCTTATAAAGCATTGGAACATTGGTAATCAATATCTTGGTAATAGTACATATGAGACGGGCCAATGCCTTCTTAATCCGGTCCAACCCCATAAATCCTATGACAATCCTATACACCCCTTATGTATCCCATTCTATCCTCCAAGAGTCCTGTATTTCATCCCTTATGTACCCAATCCAATCTCATAGACCCCTTATGTATCCTATCTTATTCTGTATCTCAGCCCTTGAATTTTCAATTCAATCCTGTGTTAATCATGTATCACCACCTTTATGCATCCCATCCTATCCTGTGTCAATCCTAGAGCCATTGCTATGTACTCAACACAATCCTGACTCCTCATTGGGATACTGCTGCTTCAGCAGCATCACACCATATAAGTAGATACTGTCTTAGATAGTGCCAAGACAGTGCTTCCTGAATTTTGTGGCAACTAACTGCTGTTCCACCTATCTTTGTAGTTTAGGGGTATGATGCAGGGTTAATTTCTAACCTGTTCTGACTTGCTGGGGAGTGGGCCATGCCTGGCATTACAATTCCTTCAGTTATAATCCTAAGAGCACGCCACCCCTATGTCCACTACTGTCACATCAGTACAATCAAGTCCTTCTTCTGGATACATTTCCCCTATTTGGAAATCTGACATGAGTGATTTAACTTACACAGCCAGACTTCCTTACAAAAATGGCATGAACAACAACTGAGCTCATGGTCTACATGTGTACAATTAACAAATCCTCTTCTTCATTGTTTAATTGAATGTGATTATGCCTTTCCTAAGGCTAGGACATTGATCTGGTTATTTTACACACTCCTTGAGGCATGTATAATTTTGATAAGATATGTGCAAATACTTTTTGTCATGACTAGTACAAACCTGGCATATCTAGTGGGACAAGCAGATTGACTTATTTTGCATTTCTTTGCCTCACTAATCATTACAATGCAATAACTGCAAGAGTATACTCAGCCAATTGATGGCTTTCATGTATGTATACTATATCTAGGATCATTCATGACTGAACAGATGCTATAAGTAAACTACAAAGGGTGAGTGATCATGTCAGAAAATGATTTTCCCTTGATCTTGCTTGATCTTCCTGTCATATTTGGGCTCTGTCCTGTTATGGTTCTTATATAAGTTGTAGACAGCTGAATAACGAATTAATTGCCGAGTTGATAGGTATAGCGATATTGGTCACGGTAACAAAGGTTTGTATTGCCTATTACGATCCCTGAGGTACGAAGGAATCATTCTTATGACTGGAGGGGATGAAACGCCTTACAGTGGCACCCGATTTGGAAGGAGTCCATGTGACTTTTTGAGGCCCAGATAAGCAAAGTTAAGTAACTGATACTAATGTCCTATTAGTGGGACCTAAAATTTGAAACTCCCAGACGACGCGACTTGCACCAACAGATACAAATAAATGCTGTGGCTGGCTGCTCTGTCCTGGGGTGAGGGCCCATGAAACACCTTCCAGTGGCGCCCAATATGGCAACTGGTGGCTTTCATCATGTGACTTACAGGCTGGCTGGCTGCTGTGGCCTGCCAGCGCTCACACTGTATACAGTCAATTAGTAAGTAATCATAGTAGACATAGTATGCCCATCTGATAGCCATCCGTTCAAAGAGTATACAGTAATATTCCTAAGCACTTACAGTGGCTGGTTGGGCTGGAAAGTGCAAAACAAAAAAATCTACATGTGCCTCTGCATAAGTCAAAGCACCTGTGTCTGCTCCAGATACTCACTGAATCATCAGGACAGTGACCTCATGCAGTTGAATGACTTTGTATGTGTCAGTTGCTTCTGTGATACAGCAAAGATGAGCAATATTGGGCAATTTGAACACTAGTGAGCATATTATTGCTTGTGTGTCATGTCTATCACTGACCTGTGTCATTGATGATGACCAACTGTACCTGTTTAGCTTCTTATCATATTATCAGGATTTTGCACATTTTTACAAGCTCATAACAAGCCCATTTGCCCTGTATCAGCTATGGTTTTCTTATTGGGCAGGTTGCCTACTACTTATGGCAATACACTTGTCTTATTCGCCGCTGCTGCGCCCGGCAGGGTCCGATATGCCAGTTGAGCATTTGTCTCAGTTGCAGCTGTCAGCCCTTACCATGTACGCCGTGTGTCCGCCATGTGTCGCCCCTAAACACCTTGATGAGGAACGTTGGGGGTTTTGTCCTAAGCTCTGAGTACAGAAACCACTCTCACTGCTCATAAACATTGGGTACTAATCCATAGACATCTCATACACGAGTGGGGAACAAGTTATCTACCTCTTTGTTGTAGTCAAATGTAGTGGTAGCTCCAGCCTTTGCTGCTTCCTTCAATGTCATATGTCCTGTCTCCAATGTTTGAAGCATGGTAGCCATGTTGAACCAGACCATTGATCCACGACCACATTCATCTCCTTCCATTGTCTCACAGTTCTCCCTTGTAGGCACACTACCATCAGTGTGTACAAACTTGAGATCTGCATAAGTTAGATCAGAACATGATAAGTATGGAGTTGTGAATGGTGTACTTACCATGGATATCAATATTGAAATGCAGAAAGAGGGAGGAAGGATATATGACAGGGGTCCAGGGGGGCAGCTCAACAACAATCCCAGCTTCCCATACCACAAGCCAGGAGCGGTGCTTTGAATTGAACTTGGCTAGATTAAAGTATTTCATTTGTAAGGGATGTGGAATGTGGCTGATAACTCACAGTTAGGAAGGACTTAAACCATCAGAACACATATCCCAACAGGATTCTTAGCATCTGTATGAGGCATGCAATGAACACGGGGCTCATTGGGAAAGCTTCCATTGAGACAGAAGTCCCAGAAACCACCAAAGAGTGGGGATAAGCCAGTGTGCAATGCATGCCACTCTGCAGACTTTTTGAACCTTTGATAAACAGCTGGAAAGACAGCCTCTACTGTGCTTTCAATGAACTGACTGGTGGAAAACATGAGGTTATGAGGTGTCAAGACAAGGTAGAACTCACTTTAGAAGTTTGAACAAAGGATCACACAAAACAGCCTGAACCTTCTGTTCATTGTTTCTGTGCCACCTGGTCTTGGTGATCTTCTGTGGAGAAGTCAATAATCATAGAAATTGGTATATATGAAGGAGAACATACAGGAGATGATTGGCGCCAATGACCTATAATACAGGCCATGTGTTTGCCTCTTGGGCCTTTGGCAGCTTGCTTCTGCTCAGTGGTATCATGAAGAGCTTCACCAATGAGCATATCAGGGATGTGAGCGAAAGCCTCTGGGTTGAGAAAGGATGCGGGGAAACCCCTGTAGAAAAAAAGGCAATTACAAATATCCACAACTCTGAGAGCAGATTGGGGGCTGCACTTTGTATGAGATTATACCCCCTTCACCTAAGTCCAGGGGGTCAGCGTGGTTAAGGGACTAGGTAGGGTCGGGTAGGGTCGCAGTAGGCGCCCACCCTAGCCCGTAAGCGCTGGCCCTAGCCCGTAAGCGCTGGCCCTGGCCCCTAAGCGCTGGCCCTAGGTGCGCCAACGGTGCACAGGGAGAACACTGCGCCGCCGGCGCACTCCAATGCACATGACTTGGCCGCGCCGGGGTGCGTCATTGGCGCACTCCAGCGCATGGCCTCAGCGCTCGCCCATGTGCACCAACGGGGCATGCCGCGGTGGGCGGCCAGTGTGCAGCCGACAAGCACGCGCGCGTGCGCCAATGACGCACATTTGCCCACAGAAAACCTTAGGTGATCGACGATCTGCGGGCTCACAAAAGGGTGGAAGCCTTCCAGTGGGCGAGCTGGGTCAATCAGCGGTACGCGTGGCGATCTGTCGCGCGTTCGATGATTGACCCAGCCGAACACGGTAGGCGGACACCCTTTGGGACAAAGCAGATGAGTGGATCATGAATGTGCTCATTGTGGCTTACGCCGTAGTGTTTGCTGTACATGAAGGTTACATGAAGGTTGAACAGACTGGGCCCCAAGTAGGGGGCTTGTGTAAGAACATGCTAGTAGAAATTGCCTTGGAACACACACGAGCCGATGCCACACGGCGGGCTGCCGTGGGAGAGGCAGTTAGGCGCATCAATGGCATGAGTAAGCGCGAGTGCGCCAATGACGCACCTGGGCGCGCAGGCACCCCGCTCGAGCGCGTTGCCGTTCTCGTGCATAAGTGCACCAATGGCGCATTTTTGAACGAGTGAGTGGAACAGTCGACTGCAAGTGGGATCTGCGCACAAGTGCACCATCGGCGCACTCTTTGCGCGTCCGAGTTGGGATGAAGTAAACCAATGGGCAGCTCGTGCACAAATGCACCAAAGGCACACTTTTTACGCGAGCAAATTGGGATTCACTAAATCAACGGGCGGCCTGTGTGAGAGTGCCCCAATGGCGCACTTTTCTTGAAAGAGGGTGAACATAGCCGTCCCAATGGAGGACGTGAGTTTTAAGTCATTCATAAATGCGGGTAATCCTAGCCTGATTGTTTGCATCTGGCAGTACAAAGGATAGTAATTCATCATAACGATTAAGCAATCATTTCATTGACACTTAACATTGTTGCGCAGTGTCATCCTTGATTACGTTCTGTGCACCCTTGATGATCTGAGATGGATTAGATCATCACAGGAGATCGAGATTGGAAGGTTAGACCGTGAAGACGGAGCTGTGCAATGTGTCACGAATGTTACGGAACAGTTAGTCCTTTCGCATCTCATCAGTATGATCTGCATCATTCGTATCATCCTCATCACCCCGTGCGGTGATTATCTATCTCGGGCGGCCACCTGTAGCCGTGGGCCGCCATCTGTACCATATGCTACCGGACACTGCCCCGGTGATCTGCTTACGTATCTCTCCGCGTTGATCGCATTGTCTCTTGTATTTAAACTCGTTGTACAGTAGCGGTCGAACTTCACGTTCGACCTGGTTAACTCTTGAATCCTATCTCCTTCGCTTGCCCACTTCCCCTACGCCCTAGCGGCAGGTGACGACCAAGCTCAGATAGGCCCGACCGACCAGGAGCCTTTGAGGAAGCCAGCACGGCTCGTCCTCTCGAACGCCACAACGGATCTAGACTCTAGACAAGAGTAAGCCCTTGTTAAAGGCAGCGTCTTCAGTAGAAGTTTGTTCTCGTATTGGCTATCGCCTTCATCATTGTCCCGCTCCTACCCGTCGCGTAACATTAGGTCGAACGTGCCCTCTGCCACCATTCCTCTGGTGTAGCTATCCCATCTCAAGACCTCGAACGTCATTCCGCTATCCAATTGCTTAGGGTGAACAACGCCGCTCGACGATAGGTCGATAGTTTCGCCAAGGTGGATACCTCGGACCTTCGCCAAATCGAACCCAGTATCTACGGACTGCCTGCGCTAAAAGGCACTCTCCTCTGGGATCCTACCCTCCGAGTATTCTACATCGACCACGAACCCTCTCCCCTTGGGATCCGCCCACGGCAGGACGAGAAGAACGAGTGGCACTGGTACCACTTCCACAAGGACGTCCCGCAGAAGGATTACCCATCCCTCACTGCAGCTGTCCTCGACGAACTCCGGTTTGCTAAAGCCAAAGCGAACCTTCCGAAGCCCGAACCGAAAGCGACCGCATTGCTCCTCCGATCAATCTCCCAACAGTCTAAGGAGATTGAAGCCGACGAGTCCGACGAATCCGACGAACCCGAGATCCCTGTGACCTCTGGATCAGCACCCCAGAACGTGTTTGAGCAGGCGCAGCATCAGACCCACACCGAAACCGACATCAGCCCCGAGATTGATCACTATCTAAACCCCGAGATGACGGAATCAACGACCCAAGCACAGCTTCAGCAGCTGTACAATCTGATTGCCGAGAAGGACCAGCGCATTGCGGCGCTGGAAGCCCATTCAGGTGGCAGCGACGCCCGCGCCGCCGTTACCGAGAAGGTCAAAGTGAAAGAGCCAGGGAGATTCAAAGGAGACCCGGCTAAGCTTGAGACCTTCCTCTATGACATCGACAACTACCTCATCGCCGCAGGATACGAGAAAGTCCCCGACTCGCAGAAGATCGCCCTCCTCCTCTCCTACCTCGATCGTGAATCGACACAGACAGCCAACTGGCTCCTCCTCCACCAGACTCTCGACACGCAGGCCACTGCTGAAGGGAAACGACGGTTTAACACCTATGACAAGTTGAAGAAGGAGCTTCGTAAAGCCTTCCCAATTCACCGTGCCCAGGACCAGGCCACGTCGACGTTGCGAGCCCTCAAACAAGGAAAGATGGGCACTAATGACTATCTTAACCTCCTAATCACTCTCCTCGCTCGTGCGGGTGTCACGGAAGAGCGCAACAAGATCTACGAGTTGAAGAACACCATTTGACCCGAGCTCTGGAGGTCGATTTCCAGCCACTACCCACCTCCCTCAGACTTCGATGGGTACGTCGAGATGGCTCGCAATCTCTCGGCGCAGCACCAGCCTGACCGCATCCTTGCCAACCCCTATGGACGCGTTGACGAGCCGATGGACATCGACCGGATGACACAAGAGGAACGGATGCGCCACATCTGCGATGGACTCTGTTTCATATGCCACAAACCCGGACACCGCGGGCGTGAGTGCACGGACAATCCACGCCGTGGAGGAGGCTTTGGCCGAGGTCGAGGCAGACCGCAACAGCAGCCACAGAAGACCACTCGAGTCCGAGTCGTCGAAGACTGGGGCTCGATGACGGAGGAAGAACGCGCGGAGGTGCTCCCAGAACTGTTGAAGGGTTTTCAGTAAGGTCCTCTGCCTTGACGTCAGAAGGACCCTTGTATGTCTCGCACGTATCCAACGACAGCAATCGATCACTATTTATTCCGATTACTGTGCGAGGCTCGAAAATCGTCAACACTAAAGCCCTCATCGACAGTGGAGCACAATCCACGTTCATCCACCCTCGCATGCTTGTGCGCTCAGGGATAGTCCCCGAGAAGCTGGACGCCCAGATACGAGTCTTCAATGTTGACGGCACTCCCAACAGAGAAGGAACGATCACGCATCGTGTCCAACTCATCTACGACTGGGCTGGAACACGACGCCATATCCCAGCCTACGTTTGTAGCATCGGCAAGCAGGACGTACTATTTGGGTGGAACTGGCTGCAGCAGCTGAACCCCACCATTGACTGGGTGAAGCGCGAAGTGTCAGAACCGATCCCCGAGACTAGAACCAAGCCTGGGTTTGCATCTCTACGAACCACTGTTGAGGAAGTAGCCGACGAGGAGATAGTCGAGCTGGACCGCCTCACGACCACGGACGAACCAATCCTAACACTACCCTTCTACCCCGGGGGCCCCGAGAGGCCGAAATCCTCGGAGATACCGCATTCGGTAACTTACTTACCGAATGCGGTAAGTCGTGACACGCGCGAGCGTCCAAGCGCCAGCCCGCGGACTTGTGGCTGCAGCCACCCAGCCCGCCGGGTTCAGCCATCCAGCCCGCCGACCTCTCGCTCTCAGCCACCCAGCCCGCCGACCCTCTCGCGTATCCGTCGCACGCCCGCCGCCCTCGACGCTCCACAAGATCGCCCGCGCAGTCACCGAGCGCACGCGCGTGCGCGTTGGCACGTGATGGGCCGCGCGTCGCGACACGCTCGGCCGCCCAGCTCCTCGTCCTCCCCTCGCCTTCCCCTCTCCCCCTCGCTTTGCTCGCACCCTCCAAAGACCACCGCATCACCCGCAACACGACGCACCGGCCCGTTCGCAAGAAACGGGCCGTGACGTGGCACTCGCGACGCGCAAGAGCCGCGTCGACGGACCGCGCCGACCCTCGGGATCGCGCCTCGGGCAGCCAGGGACGACTCCAGCAACGCGCCAAGGCCGTCGCTGGACTTGTAGGATGTGCACTGGCGCAGGAGAGGTCCGCCGCAGGACGCGGCTAGCCATGGTGAGTGGCCGCCGCTGCTGAGACTCACCCAGCCCTCCCTTCAGCCACCCAGCCCGCCCTTCAGCCACTCAGCCCACCCACCCCCAACCTGCCGTCGCACCAACGCCGCCCCTCAAGCCCCACAACATCGCCCGCGCCCTCAGCATCGGCGCGACTGGTCCCGTCAGCGCCCAGACGCCGCCGCTGTCCCTCCTGTCCCCACCATCCCTACCCCGCCGCTCCTCTTCTCCCCGAACCCCCGCCTCGCACCGTCCACCGCATGTCAGGCATACACCCCGCGAGCCCATCGTCAAGACGGGCCGCGCGACGCGCCGAGCAACAGCGCCCAGGTTGCGCGCGACCACGGACGGCTCCAGCGACGCCCGGGGCCTGCCGCAGTCCTCACGATCGCGCGACACGCGACCAAGCGAAGCTCCAGCGACGCGCCAAGAGCGGCGCTGGAGCTAGAGCGAGAATTCTGACGAGGAGAGGGCTGCAGGACATCGCCTGGTAAGTCCCAGCTCGCTGCCCTTCCCTCCTCCTCAACACCACAGCCCCGGCAGAACACCGCCCGCGATGTCCACAAGGGCATGCCCAGGCCCGTCTGCAACAGACGAGCTCAGGACGTGGCACGTGGGACGCGCTTCCGCGTCCCAACTCACCGTCCAGACGCGCGTGCGAAGACCGCGCGGCGAGTGTTCGCAAAGGGCTCCAGTGACGTAACAAGACCGTCGCTGGAGCCAAGGGGAGGGTAGTGTTGCAGCAAAGGGGGCATGTAGCCTCAGGGAGCGTCGTTGGTGCAGGTGAGTGCCCACTACCACACCCTCACCGAACACGACGCGCTGACAGGCTCGATGAGCAGCCACCCGCCCTTATCAGCCCAGGCACACCGCGACAAGCAGGGGCTCGACGAACACAAGCGCGCTTCGAGCGCTAACGCAACGACAGCAAGCCCGCCGACTGCACACGCGACGAGCACAAGCCCACGCCCGGCGTACGACGAGCCTACGCACAACTCGCGCAAGCCCACCGCGCAGCAGTTCGCCCCGCCGTCGAACACATGCAGCGCAGTGCACCCGCGTGCGCCCGATGCCCGCCCCACGAGCTACAACTCAACAAGCAAAGGCGAGACGCACGCGATGGCGGCCACACAACAACAGCGCGACGCCGAGCAACAGCCCACCACACGGGTGCAGCGAGCGACAGCCCGATGCTCCCAGGTGTGGCGAGCAAAAGCTCGACGAGCATGGACACGCAAACACCGGGCGAGCGGGCCTGTGGACACGCTCGCGGGGGTAAGCCCGAGCCCTATGTAGTACCGGTAGCCCGTAGTGTTAAGAAAAAAATACATATATATTGTCTTGAAGTCAGTCAGCCCCCCTGAAGCAGGTACCCGCCCCGCAAGCTCAGCCACGTTCAGCCACCCAGCCACCGGGCTCAGCCACAGCCCGCCAACCTCCACTTCGTCGCCACACCCATCCCTCCGCCTCTCTCGCCCTTCCGTTGCATGCCCACCGCCGCCGATCTTGCCAGACACCGCCCACGCCTTCAACAACCACGTGCGCGCCGTCGCCGGCAAGATGCGAGCCGTGCAACATGGCACGCGCGACCGCCCATATCACCCCCACCCTGCCTCCTCTCCTCTACCCTCGTCTCCCTCGCAGCCCCTGACGACTCACCCGACGCGCGCAACGCGCCGCACGCACCCGTTTGCACGAAACGGGCAGTGACGTGGCAGCCGCGACGCGCCAGAGCGTTCACGCCGCCGACCTCTGGCTGCCGCCACCCAGCGCACCACCTCGCCGGCCTCACCCCTCCCATCCCCACGCAGTCTGTCTCCCCTTCTGCCCGTTCGTCGCCTGCCCACGTCACGGGCTGCGCCAGTGGCGACACGCAAGCTCGATCCCCGCTGCCCACCGTCCCTCCCACCCTCACCCTCTTCATCGCACCTCCCGCGCACTCTCGCGCGACAGGTCCCACCTCGACAACGCGGCCTGCCAGCGGGTTGACGCGCGACGCGTCCGCGACGTGGCACGCGCGCAGCCCAGTCGCGGCGGCAGCGAGCAATCAACCGCGCTCCAAGACCGCGCGCCGCCCGTCCCCAACGTCTCCAGCGACGCCAGAAGAGCGTCGCTGGAGCTACGCGTACCGAACTCGGAAGGAGGGGAGGGTTAGAACCCACAGGAGGGCCGGAAAATCAGGTAAGTAACCGCCCCCTTCCTGTTTGGCATACCCACCCTCTCCACCAGCCCTCCTCGCCCTCCTGTCACCTCGCGCGTCACCCCGGACCCTGTCGAAGACGCGCCACGCCGTGCGCAAGAGCACACCCGGGCGCATCGGCAAAAGAGGGGCCACGCGAGGCGGCGAGCGCGAGTCGCCGCCGCCGTCTCTCATTATCCCCCCCCCCTCCGTCCTCCCGCCCTCGTACACCCAGCGCGCCCTCAACCGCCCTCCCCACGTGCCCGTCGTCACGAGACGGCTCCGGACGTTACACCCGGGACGCCCTATCGCGTCCCCGTCGGTTTCCCAGCCGCGCGTCCGAAGATCGCGCGTCGGGTGGCCACGAACGGCTCTAGCGACACAACAAGTGCGTCGCTGGAGCCATGGACAGGGGAGCTCGGCGGGAAGAAAGGGAAGGCGCGGCAGGGAGTGCCGTTAGTGCAGGTGAGTGCCACCACCCCCTCCCTCATCGAATAACACCGCCCGACGAGGAGTGACCCGCCGCGCACGAGTGCGACGAGCACCCACCCGCCCCACGAGCCCCGCTACGCCGCGAAGGGCGAGGGCGCGACGAACACCAGCCAGGGGAGCGCACACCTGACGATCGCTCCCCCCGCCAACGTCAGGCCGGTGAACGCGAATCGCAAGAACGCGAGCCCCAGCCCTGGGGGGCACGCTCGATCCGCGCGAATGCGCCGCGCACGCCCCGCCCGCCGCTGTGAGACCCCCCGCCCGTGCTGAGCGCAGAGCGGACGGGCTCCACGCGGACTCCCTGCCGTGCACGAACCCAGCGCGCACGAACGCGCCAAGCGCGCCCGCGCCAAGCCTCCGCTGGACGCGAACAAGCCCCGGCTGTCCGTCCGCTGCGACGACGGCTGGGGAGCGAGTCCTCCCTCTCGCCTGTCCAGCCCTCCCCGCGTCCCGCACGAGCCCCGCGCCGCCGTCTGCGAGGCCTGCGCCGCCTTCTGCGAGGCCTGCGCCGCCGTCTTCGTGGCTCGCGTCGCCGTCTGCGTGGCCCGGCGCTGTCGCCTGTGAGCCCCCGCCGTCATCTGCGCGGCCTGCACCGTCGTCTGCGAGGTGCGCGCCGTCGTGGAACGAAAGGTGCGCGCCGTCGTCTGCGAGTTCTGCGCTGCCGTCAGAGTGTGGCCACGATGTCTGCGGGTGCCACGGTGCTGTCTTTTTGTTGTCTGAAGGCTGTTCCTGTTATCTATGAGTCTGTGGGCCTTGCTATCATGTATATAGTTTGTCTTGTAGCACAGCCAATATATCTCTTACCCTTCTCATGATCTTGTGCATTCTCTCGTGGTCTGTCAGCACACAGGTGAGGTATTAGGAGTGTGTATAGCATTATAAGTGAGTATATCCAGGCACAGACATTAAAGATGAGCTAATGAGTGGGGAGCATAGGGAATGAGTGGGCATGTGTGTATGGTGCACGCTATGTACAGTATGAGGAGATTAGCAAGCCCTAATGTAACACAGACAGGGAATAAGGCTAGTCTTCATCAGAGGTTGGGAGTGAACTGAGATCTGAACCACTGAAATCCTCGGCCACTTCCTTACCCTTCCCCTTATCTGCAGCCTTCAAAGCAGCACGATCTGCACGCTTCACCTTCTTCTGAGCCTCCTTCTCAACCTTGCGCCTATGCTTCTTTGCTGCGCGTGCCTTCCGTTTCTCTTCATCAGTCCGCGCCGGTCCTTTCTCTCGAGTCGTCTCGCGCATCAGCCGGATGCTCTTCTCAATCTTCGTGATCTGCCAACCGGTCAGGCTGCGGTCAAGTGTGAGTCGATCCTTGTCGATAACGACTCCGCCACCCTCAGTCTTCTGATAGTGCTTGCGTGCTCCCATAGTCAGGCATTCCCAGTGAGTAAAGGTCTTTTTCTCTGGGACAGACCCCTGGTTGATCAATCAGTATATGGTACAGAAGGGACAAACAAGTAGGACTCACATCTTTCCGCCTGATTCCCGGGCGGGGACGCACAACAACGACGTCGTTGGCATCAAACGTTCTCCTCGCTTCGTACATAAGTACATAGCACACATGTCAAATTGAAGACTCACAACAATGGCACTGAACAGCCTCACACTTTTCAGTTGTAGGCCCTTCAGTAGTCCATGAGAGCACAGTCGAAGCCTGACTTGAGATCGCATGAGGCACCGCATTGTGGACATGGACTTTGCGGCGTGCTTCGAGATCGGCTAGGGACGACCCAGCCTTGTTAGACTCAGCTGCAGCAGCCATCCCCGCCGTATGGTCTCGAGCATGAGCCTCAGCATTCTTATTCTAAAGACAAATTCAGCTGATGTAGACCATGTACAAAAGCACACGTACAAAACGACCCTTCTTTCTCAGTCTTTCACGACTGAATTCTTCCGGCTGGTGCAACATGAGCTAAGCATGAACAGGGCTCAACAGAATAACACATACCGTGACAGACCGCTCTCGCCGCATCACCGCTGCTGGAAACGGTGCACGTTCCAGTTGAGGCGTCGGAGCAGGCGTCGGAACAGGCGTCGGAACAGGCGTGGGAGCAGGCGTCGGAACAGGCGTGGGAGCAGGCGTCGGAGTCCACTCAGGTGTTGCACGTCGTGTACGCTTCGATGCTCTTGGCGCAGGGTCGGGCAGTGGCGTCGAAGGGCCAGGCGGCTGCGTCAATGCGTCGGGCGGCAGCGTCGAAGCGTCGGGCGGCACCATTGAAGCGTCGGGCGGCGGTGTCGAAGTCCGTGGACGCTTGGACACTCGTGGTGGACCAACAGATCCAGCCTGCGGAACAGCCCGCTGGGTTGTTATCAAACCCGGTGACCCCTACAAAAATACGAGTCATTACGTCTCCATTCAACAGACGGAAACCAATGCTTACGTCCTCCTCCGGTAACGACGCCCCTGCAGCAAGCGGAGATCCATTGTTGTCGAATGCTCCTTGCCAAATGTCATCCTCACCTATGTTGACAGCCAAAGGCTGGCCCGACTTGTCCAGAACGGCACGCTTATGTCGAGGTTGTACTCGAAACGACGTGTCAGTTGGGACTTGGGACAGAGTAAGTAAATAGACGATGAACAGAACAAGGATCAACTCACCATTTGTAGGCTGATTATCCGTAGGCTGATCACCCGTAGGCTTAGGGTTTGATGGTACCGGGTTAGCAGTACTAGCCATGCTGTACCGGCTTGTGAGCCACGAAAAACCCGAAATTATCACAGATAATCACCTGGAATCGAAGCAGCAATTTTTTAAGCACCAAACGCCCGAAGAAAGCAGAGAACGCGTGCAAAAACGGCGCGCGAGAGGTGGGCGAAAGGTCGAGGAATAATCGCGCTGGCGCTGAGCGCGCGCGTCGGCACTTGCCGGGCGGGCGCTCAACCCCGAACGCGCGTCGCCTTCTGCCAAGTTCACTCCTCCTCCTACCCTCCCTCTCCACCGCCGCGCCGCCGCACTCTTGCCCGCCACTCCCGCGCGCTCTACACACCCCCTGCGACGTCGACAACACCGAGGCCGCCGCCACACGCGCCCCCGTCAGGAAGAGACGGGCCGCGCGTCGCCATCCGCGCGACCCGTCACGCCCCTCTCGCCTTCCTCCTTCCAGACTGCGCCTCCCTCGCACCAGCAGCCGCCGCTCCCACCTCTACAACACGCCCCGCGAGCGCGTCGACTGGCGACCGCCTCGTGACGTGGCAAGCACGACGCGCAAATGCGTCGTCGTCGGTCGGCCGGCCGCGCGTTCGAACGTCGCCCGTCAACCGGCGATCGACATGCTCCAGCGATGCACTAAGTGCGTCGCTGGAGCCTCGGAGGGGCGCATGGAGGGGAGCATGGTGGTTGGAGCCGCGAGCAAGGTACGCTGCCGCTTCCCGTCCGTTTCGGCTCACTCACCAGCCCCCACCGCCCGCCGTTCATCGCCCACCGCGTGCCCCCTCTGGCGTCTGTCCCGTGACCTCACCAATGCCCAACGCGGCCCCGTCGTCATGCCATGGCCCCGCACCCGAGAAACCCCGCCTCCCAGCGATCGAGGCGACGCGGGAAGTGCGACGGCGAGCCGCCACCCACCACTGCCCACCCCCATTGTGCCGCCGCCCTCGCGCCGTCGTACGACCACCCGGCCCTCAACCACCCGCCACACGAGCCCGTCGTCAAGCGACGGGCTCAGAACGTGGCCCATGGGATGCGCAATCGCGTCCCTTCTTCGCTGCTCGGACGTGCATGTGAAGATCGCGCGTCGGGCGCCCACGGGGAGGGAAGTGCAGCGGCAAGGGAAGGAAAGGGGTAGTAGCAGGGACGGCAGCACGGACGGCTGTCTACATAGGTAAGTCCACCGCCCCCTCTTCGAACACAGCCCTCTGGCACCTGCTGCCCGACGTGCACGAGCGAGACATGCACTCACCTGCCCCACCAGCCCAGCCACACCGCTACGGGCAGGGGCTCGACGAGCGTGGGCTCGACGCGCACGAGCTTGACGAACCCCAGCCCATGCCGACCCGCCCGACGCGCGCAAGCACGCGGAGCAGCAGCCCGCCGTACGGGCGCATCAGGCGAGAGCCCGACGCGCTCAGGTGAGATGCACAAGAGCTACACGCGCATACGCCCGCCGCACGGGCTGAGCCCCCCGTGAGCCATCGCAACGAGCCCAAGCGACGACCCGCCCAACGCGCTCAGGTACGGTGTGCAACGCCCGCCCCGAACGATCGCGACGTGCCCAGGACCCGCCCAAGCTCGCTGAGCAGCAGCCCGCCGTACGGGCGCAGCAGGCTAGAGCCCGCCGCGCACAGGTACGACTCGCAAGAGCTCGACGAGCACGTCCGACGACCGCGGCTCGACGCACACGGACGAGCGATCGCGACGAGCCCACGACGACGCGCGCAAGCACGTCGAGCAGTAGCCCGCCGTACGGGCGCGTCAGACGAGAGCCCGACGCGCTCAGGTACGACCTGCGAGGGCTCGACGGCCACGACCCGCCTGACGGACACCAGCCCGACCAGCATACGCACGACGGCCACCGGATGCGCCCCCAATCTGCCCAACCCCGACGAGTGCGCACAACGAGTGCAGGCTCGCCGGAGGCAAGCCCGCCGAGTGCAGGCCTGTCACGTCCCTGCACGACAATGCGTGCCGGACGAACGCACGGCGGCGAGTGCACGCACGGCGGCGAGTGCACGCACGACGGCGAGGGCACGCACGACGGCGAGTGCACGTACGACGGCGAGGGCACGCACGGCGGCGAGGGCACGCACGACGGTGAGCGCATGCTCAATGGCTGCGCATCCGACGCGTCCAGCCGCGGCGAACGCAAGCTGCGGCGCGTGCATTGTTGTGCACAGAGCCCACCGTGCACGAGCGAACGCAATGATGGGCGGGCGGTTTACAGGGCATACGGAGGGCTGTGCCTCCTAGTATACAATGTGACAGTAGTGTACAGATCAATATATATATTTGATGCTTGAGAGTAAACCACGCTCGCGATACAACAGCAATACAACGTTTGTGACGAGTACAGTAAGCTCCGTAAGGATGTAAGTCATGTACTTAAGTCATTTTGAACACTATCCTAGTGGCCGTAATGGTGTAGTGGTTGAATGCTCTTCGGAGCACATTAAGGCGGGGGTTCGAACCCGTCAGCTACCTTTGTTCCTTCGAGATCTATGGTCGGCCGTCGCTCACATCCAGGTATATTCTGATTGAACTCCTCTGCTAATGACGGTATACTGCCTCGGTGACCACGCTTCTAATAATTCCTTATCCCCTTTTGCTTTTTGCCCTTCGACAATATTGTAACCGCGCTTGGGGTGATTTCTTGCTACACTCATTGTAAGCTTGTACTGGCCCATACTACAGCTTAGTACAGCTCATCAGTACGACTTTTGTACGCTTTTTACTGATGTTTGTACTGGTCATTAGTACGACTTTTGTACGACTTTTACTGATGTTTGTACTGGTTATTAGTACGACTTTTGTACGACTTTTACTGATGTTTGTACTGATCATTAGTACAACTTTTGTACGCTTTTTACTGATGTTTGTACTGGTCATTAGTACGACTTTTGTACAACTTTTACTGATGTTTGTACTGATCATTAGTACAACTTTTGTACGCCTTTTACTGATGTTTGTACTGATCATTAGTACAACTTTTGTACGCCTTTTACTGATGTTTGTACTGATCATTAGTACAACTTTTGTACGCCTTTTACTGATGTTTGTACTGATCATTAGTACAACTTTTGTACACTTTTTACTGATGTTTGTACTGATGGTTAGTACAACATTGTAGGCACTGTTACTGATGTTTGTCATGATGAATAGCATGCCTTTGTACAACTGTTCATGTGCAGACTACATGTGCAGAATAAGCATAGGATTGTGATTTGGATATTAAGTAGAGCAGGCAGCTATAAATTGGGATATCTCTATATGAGCTCCCGATGTTCACAGAACCACAGGAATACATCTAGACCATTGGAGAACCTAGTTTGTGAGATCTCCTGTGAGCTCCAGACAGCAAAATTGTCCAAAGTGCTACAAGTAGATGGGATTACTGCCTTTGCAGCATGACGAAGCTTTTCATCATGGAAAATAATCCACAGTGTCACGCCCACCAAGTCATTCCATGGGCATTTCTTGCCTGGGCTTTGGCCCCTATGACTCTCTGGCATGTAGGCACCCATGGGTGAGCCACAGCCATAGCAGTACTGGACACTGCTTCCTTTTGGCTGGGTTTTCCTCTTGAAATCAAACAATGCCCTTGTGCTGGCAGTGTTTGAAATGCCCAGATGGTCTGCACAGTCAACAAACAGCTCCCCGTGGCGGTCAATGATCTGACCACCAAGGGCCCAGCAGACAGGACACTTGGAACAGAGCTGGTCAAGGCATTTGGACAGGTCTTTGATCTGGTCCATCCGCTCCGCCTTGTCTAGTCGTCCACTTGCAGCTTCGAGTTGCATTCCTGTTCTCGCAATGTTGTCCGACTGAATGAACTGTATGTACATCAATTACAGAACTGGCATAATGGAACATAGGGCTCACCGCTTGTCCAGTAGGCAAACTAGTCCCGTTTATGGCAGGCATCTCGACTTGTGCCAAGTCTGCATCATCAAAGTCGCCAAACATGTAGTCATCTTCATCGGCTTGGGCAATGGCAGGCTGGATACCTGGCAAGTTCTGGAGACATGCAGGATTGGGCAAAGGTCCTGAAGCACACTGAGCCATGAGCTCAGTGATAGGAGTGTTGGGTTGGCAAATGTCGCAGAGCTGGTCAAAGCTCTCCGTCATGCATTTCCTCGCCTCGCCATCCATTGCCTCTGTCAGAAGAAGCCGCCGACACTGTGTTGTGTTTGCTGTGACCTTGTTCATGATGTCTGCCAGGCTGTAGTCTTTTTGGGGTACAGTGAGTTTAGTCCCCATGTGAGCCAGAACAACCACACATGGACGACCACGACGACCTCCGCGGGCAGCTGCCTGGACAAAGTCGACAGCACCAAAGGGAGCATTGATGAAGATGATGAGGTCGACATATGGGGCATCAATTCCATGGACAAAGGCACTTGTCGCAGCGATACAGCGGTGGGCTGATGTGGCACCAGCCATCCATTTGGTCTGGGTCTCCGTGCGCTCGTCTTGTCCTAGTGAACCATAGTACTTGAGACATCCAAGGGACTTGGAGATTGTCTCTGCATCGGCGACTTGTCGACAGAAGATGATGACACGTGAGTCAGAGCGTACAATACCAGTCAGATATGACTGATAGGTGAACCGGTGGACAAAGGCAAGGATGTGGTCTGCCTTTTGGAACTTGTACTGGTGGTACTGCAGTTCCCTCCGCCCAGTGGGTGCACGGATGACCTTGACGGAACCAGCGTTCATCCCGATGCTCTCTATGAAGTCTTTCTGGTGGTGGTCGGGGCTGATTGTTGCAGAGAGGTAGATCTTGGGCAGCGAGACTGTGCGCAAGACATCAATCTGCTTTAACTTGGGTCGAAATTGGCCCCCTGCCGTGAGGATTTGATGAGCTTCATCAATCACGAGCCGGTGGATCCGCTGTTCATTGGACTGTATGAAACTGGAGGGTTGTCAAGCCATGTGTCATCAGACAAGTACAAATATGACACTTACTTTTGAAGCCGTCGATCAGCTGCATGCTCCCATGAGACAAACAGTATTTGGAGGTCCTTTGCTGGATCAGAGGATTGGCTGAACTTTGCCGCCTTGACCCCTCTCTCGCTGGCTCGGCGGATTTGATCCTGGATGAGGGATACAAATGGGACAAAGACGATGGAGAGCTGATCCTGGTAGAGAAGCGCAGGGAGTTCATAGCACATACTCTTTCCCCCTCCAGTTGGTAGGATCCCAATGACATTGCGGTCACGAGCCAGCGAGCATGCAACAAGCTCATACTGAGCGTGGGATATGAATGAGGCGTGTGGATTGTTCAATCCTTGGCGCAAGAGGTCCCGTGCAATGGACACTCCAACAAAGGCGGTGTCCTCAGCCGCAGAACCAGTCATGTAGGTAGGCCTGTGACTAGGATTAGGCGCATCATAGTGGACAGGCGTGGAATATTGGAGGTAGGATGGAGCACTGCTGAGAGGCTGGCTGTCAACCTCCATAGAGCCTTGGGTTTCCTGCTCCTCATCAGAGCTAGGCTTGAATGGATCCCGCTGGTCAACAGAGTATGTCAATTCTGAGGTGTTTGCTGGTTTAGAGGCTGAACTGTCTGGAAGTCCGGGGGAGTATGGGCGAGGACGAGGAGTGAATTGGGGTACAGGGGGTTGGCGAAGAGGGGGACCTTCCTGTGACAAGGATCGCATGGCTACCGAGACTCCATTGACGACCGCTTTCTGGATTAGGTCCTCAAGGTGGACCTTCAGAGCTTCAAAGCTGGTGTTCACTGAAGCTGATACAAGAGCTGTGAGTTGTGCAACATCAACTGCAGGTGCAGCCGGTGCAGCAGGATGGTTCCCAGTGAGATGCGCGTGTTGTTGGTAGTTGGTAGCACGGAGGGGAACAGGACAAGGGGATTTCCCGACTCCAAGGACATCATGCCACATCTCGCAAAACCGGCGACTCTCGAGCATAGCGTCAGTTGTCAGGGAGGGGAGGTGTCCAACTTCACGAGCATAGATACGGCGGGCCATGTTGGTGTTGTGGTTCATCGTTTTGTCACCGAAGTTGTCCTGGATCGATGTCGGAGGGATGAACTCGCGCATGAGGGATACCGCAATATGACGCCAGATATGAAGAGAGAGGCCAACACCCATATGCGCACTTGTGATGCGCTGGAGGATGTGGGAGAACTGCTCCGAGTCGTACTGTTTCCCGTTTGCCATCCAAACAAACTCCTCGTGCTTCGCCTGGCCAGATGGCCCATCAAGAGCATGTGCCACGACGCACTCAAGAGGGCGCACTGCAACAAGGAAGAAGTCAAGAAGCCCAGCAACAAGATCTGGACAAAGAGTTGGGACCCAGGATAATGATTCCGTGAGGGAGGATGTCTTGGTACGCTGGTGAATGAACCAGGTTCCAAAACTCTTGTGGACGTTCCGAGGAATCTGTGCGTTGCTGAGACGGGTGTCGACAAATTCAGTACCACGTGGAGGAGGGGCAGGTGTCATGAAACAAAGGACGGCAAGCTCTTCGGTGAGAGCAGCAATATCCCCACGCAACTTGCGCAGACCTTGATGTTTCCAGCGGAAAACACCGAACTGATCGACTGTTGCAAGGGAGTAGTCAGGATGGGTGAAGAGCACCTCAAGCAGCCCCAGCTTAGGCTCCATGAACGGGCCCTGCTTCAACCACGAAAATCCAGGCCGTATGTCCGTGAGGTCTTCGGTGAGGTCGGCAGGAACAGAGATGGGAAGAAGATTCCCATTGCAGAGCTTCTCCATGCGTGATTCCACACTGCTGCAGATCTTTTGGAGACCAGTGCGCAGACGTGATAACTCGAGGGTGGTGCCTAGGCAGGAGATTTTAGACATGTCGTCTGACCAATCGATTTTAGCGGGGGCAGCCTGGCGTAGGACAAGTGAGGATGCATAACGCTGGTGGTCACGTAATGAGTTCCATGGTGTCATAGATCCGTCCACCAGGTAAGTTGAGCACTGATGCCTCACCGAACTGCAAAGTTGTCAGATGGTGTGATTCTCAATGATTGTGAAACTCACCCGAGGAGATTATCTTCATATTCTGTTGCACGTTGGATTGCCTGATAGAGGTGAAGGTTCCGTAATTGATACTCCCACTTTGCAAGGACACGCGTGTAGTCGTATGCAGGCATGAAACGACCACCGTCACGCAGGCCTGAGACAGCAAGCCAACATACAAGTGGACACTTCCACTGGTTCAAATCACTTCCATCTGCAGGGATGGCGACAAGGTTGTAGAGGAGAGTGTGGATCATGATGGACGTGATTAATAGGGGTCAGTTAGGAATTAATTACAAAAGAGGGTACCGGAATTTCGGGCTGAAAGTTGGTATGTAGGACGTCTATATCATGTAGATGATGGGTGCAAAGTTTCAGGGAAATCGGCGGACCGGTTTTCGAGCAGTGGGCAATTCTTTTTGTTAATAGGCGCATTTTTGCTATGTGCAGAGCCACAACAACAGCACTTGGCAGGAAGCTTGTTTATAGCGAAATGCTTCATTTGTATGTGTGAACATTGGTGCCAAGCCGCTTGGCGATTGGAGGTCTGATGCCGGTGCTATGGGCGAAAAATGCGTACCATGGGCAGGAGGGCATATTCTAGGAGACCAAGGAAGGGGATTTGGGGGTAGCTTCTTTATAGCTCATATGATCCATTGGTATGTAGAACCATGGGTACGAAGTTTGGGAGCCATAGCTGCAGCCGTTCCTTCTGGGCTGGCGGGCATCCCAGCCAAGGGGGGAGGCCACAACCACTAGCATGTGAACCATTACGATTTTGGGGTAGGGTCTTTATAGTCAATATGGTCCATATATATGTAGGAGTATGGGTACCAAATTTGGGAGCCATAGCTGCAGCGGTTCTTGCTCGGCCGGCGGGCATCCCAGCCAAGGGGGGAGGCCACAACCACTAGCATGTGAACCATTACAATTTCGGGGTAGGTTCTTTATAGTCAATATGATTCATTCATATGTGGGATTATGGGTACCGAATTTGGGAGCAATAGCTGCAGCGGTTCTTGCTCGGCCGGCGGGCATCCCAGCCAAGGGGGGAGGCCACAACCACTAGCATGTGAACCATTACAATTTCGGGGTAGGTTCTTTATAGTCAATATGATTCATTCATATGTGGGATTATGGGTACCGAATTTGGGAGCAATAGCTGCAGCGGTTCTTGCTCGGCCGGCGGGCATCCCAGCACAGGGGGGGAGGCCATGACCACTAGCATGGGAACTACTACGATTTTGGGGTAGGTTCTTTATAGCCCATATGGTCCATATATATGTCGGAGTATGGGTACGAAGTTTGGGAGCCATAGCTGCAGCCGTTCTTGTTTGGTTGGCGGGCATCCCAGCCAAGGGGGGAGGTAATGACCACTTGAACCACTACGATCTCGGGGTAGATTCCTTATCGCCAATATGGTCCATTCCTATGTAGGAATACGGGTACCAAATCTGGGACCCATGTCTGCAGCCATTCTTAATCTGTTGGCGGCCTGTCAGCACAGGGGGTGTTATGGACTGGGATTGCTAACTTACCGAGTACTTACCTAGTAACAACTGTTGGTAGTTACTTAATCGTAGTCGCCTTAGTTAAGAAGTGAATTGAGGATTATCTCATTGTGTAGAGGATTAACACAATGATTTGCGTGATTGACTATGAGGATCAGTCGATCGAGAATCGATTTCGCTCAACGAGTTTCAACACTAAGTCCAGAGTGGCACAGTAGTGCCTACGTTCTTAGTGAAGCTAAGAAACTCAGTTGATCAAAGTAATCCAGTTACAACTATAGTGAATAGAGCGTTACAACAATAGTTGAGGATGCCACTAAGCATGAACCTGACTGTTAACCATATATCGGTGAAGCTTACTCTTACTGAACCCTTCAGAGTAGCGCGGAGCTATACTGTTGAAGGGGTCAAGGTAGATCAACTTAGCGCACAGCTATAAGTACAATCGACCTTAGTGTGTCCAGCGCAGGGCTATGGACAATCAAGTGGCTCATACCGATGGACTGAAGTTCAAGAGAGTGTTATTCATCCATACTCTACAACAGTGTTTATATATCTACAAAGAGTCCTAGAATATTCCATATGTGAACAATAATCCTATTGAAACCCTCGGTTGACTGCCCGTGTATTCATTGTTCAAAAGCCGAACCGATCGGCCTTGGTACGGTCACAACAGGTGAGTCTAGTCAAGTCAATCAGAGGTCTGGCACGATCTTCCTTAGTCACTTGACTTAAGTCTCAAGTAGGCAAGTTCTGACTTTTCTTAGAAAGGAAGGCTCGTGCCGTTAGTCACGTGTTGGCGCTAGCCACTTGACAGACTTCGTGACTTAGGGCCTGTTTGGTAACAAGTTCAAGTTCGAGTTACCGCTAACTCCCGTTAACTCCATCACATGCGAGAATTTCCGCGGTCATCGGTGGTGTGCGACAGTCGTCTCCCATCAGAACCAACACCGGGTGCCGCCCTGCCCACCAGCTGTTCCGCCCTCATGCTTGCTGTTCCCAACAGTGAGCGAAAATTTGTATGCTTCATTATTTTGTAGGCTTTGTGATGATAACAAAGGATTTGAGCATACGAGTACAACAAACCATATGTTATGTTGTACAACTATCCGAGATTTGAAGCAAAGTGGGGTGTACGTTGCCCACAATATTGAGGGAGACGTGCATGATGGCGATGAGCAACAGATGGCGACAGTGCAAAGCCCGGGCGCCAACTTTGCATCACTGAGGGGAGAATCTTGCACGTGATGGATTTAACAGGAGTTAGCGGTAACTTGAACTTGAACTCATTAGTGAACAGGCCCTTAGACACTTCAATTAGATATACCTAACAGTAGGCGCCAGCTGACACGTCATGCATGTGATGGCAGCCAACATGTTCTAGCACGCAGGGAGCGGGGGATTGGAGTGAGGGAGTGTGAGGGAGTGCACAGCAAGGTGTACGGCAGCATCAGTAACACACCAGATGGGGAGAGGGTAGAGGCATGTTGGAGCAAACAATCCATATGTCGTTACTCACTGACTCTCCGGCTTTTGCTATACCCACCGTTTATCCAACTTGCACTTACTTTTGTTACCTTTCATCACTTACGCGCTGATGTGCCTTTCCGTCTGGTCGTCCCGATGTGCCAGCCGTCTGTACCCGAATGTTCATTACTATATCTGTACATCAATGGTGCCTCTGTACCTATTGTCCTCTCGCTCACTTATACTCGTGCCCTTGCGTCCATCGCCCTCAGTCTTGCTTGTCCCGAGCACGCACTGAGAGTGAGTTGTTTGTCTTTGTTCTCTGCGTACACAGTACTTACGTACCTCGTAGTCATTGTCCGTCTTGTACAGGTATGCTGAAATGCTATAGTCTTGCTTGTCCCGAGCACGCACTGAGGTCATTGTCCGTCTTGTACAGCTTGCTTCCTCGCTGCTCCTCACCCCTCTTGCTCACTCCAGCTACACTTGTGCGTCGCCTCCACTTGAGGCGCAATGTTTGGGCATGCTGGCCACTGGCAGGCACTCGGAGCACGGTTGTGTGCCTTGTACGTGGCAGCGTAGGCCCACGTCTTGATGACGGGCTGGCGGGTTGTGTGCACGAGGTGCAGCGGCGGTTCCCGGGTGGCGGAGAAGGCGCGAGGGACGAGGGAGGACGAGGGGAGGGCAACGGCTACCCTACATCGCGTAGGCACCAGCTGACGCGTCGTGCATGCGACGGCAGCCGACGCATTCCAGCGCGCAGGGTGCAGGGGATCACAGCGAGGAAGGGCAAAGGGGTGCGCGGCAAGGTGAGCTGACGCATCGGTGTCGCGCGAGACGAAGGGGGAGAGGGCGAGGGGATGGCGGTCCTACGCTACATCGCGTAGGTGCCGGCTGACGCGTCTCGCACGCGACGGTAGCGGGCGCGGTGCAGCGCGCGTAGAGTGGGGCGGAGGGGCGAGGGAGGGCGACGGGGTGCAGGGCGAGGTGAGCCGACGCCTCGGCGACATGCAAGACGGACGGGGAGGGGGTAGAGGGGCTGACCGTGCTCGTGCATGGTCGGGATGGCAGACTGAACACGGGCGGCAGGTGGACTCACCTAGTACACGGCCCTGCTGGCCACATCCTCATTCCCTTGCCACTCACCAGCCTCCCCTAAGCTCCAGCGACGGCCTTGTCGCGTCGCTGGAGCTCGCCGTGCACGCGATGTTCGGGCGCGCGCCGGCCACATACTCGGGGCGCATTTGCGCGCCTTGTGTGTGGCCGGTCGGGCCCGCGTCTTGACGACAGGCGGGCGGGGTGCGTGTTTGAGGTGCGCCGTCGGTTACCGGGTGGCGCAGAAGGCGGGAAGGACGTGGGGAGGGCGAGAGGAGCGCGGCGGCTACGCTACATCGCGTAGGCGCCGGCTGACGTGTCGCGCGCGCACAACGGCAGCCTGCACGCTGCGGCGTCGGGGAAAGGGAGGGCGAAGGAGGGCGCGGCGAGGCGCGCAGACGCGTCACCGAGAGGGGAGGCCCGCCGCCACGCACCATCGCGTAAGCGCCTGGTGACGCGTCGCGCGCGCGAGCGCAGCCAGCGCGTTCCAGCGTGCCGAGGGCGGGGCGTTGGGGTAAGGGAGGGCGAGGGGGTGCGGGGCTACGAGGATGGACGCGTCGGCGACGCGCGAGACGTACGGGGAGAGGGTAGAGGGAGAGGATGGTGGGCAGAGGGCGAGGGCGGGTACTCACCTGTTCGACGGTCGTGCAGACCGTCCCCTCGCGGTCCAATACCCTCCGTCCCTCCATCTGCTCCAGCATCCCTCCTGCGGCGCCGCTGGAGCTCGTCGCCGCCGCTTGTGGCGCGATGTTCGGGCGTGCCGGGCAGACAGTGGGGGCGCGTTTGCGCGCCTCGTGCGTGGCTGTGCGGGCCCGCATTTTGACGACGGGTGAGGGGGGGTGTTGTGGACGTGCGGCGCCGGTCACCGGGTTGCGCAGACGGCGGGAGGGACGTGGGGAGGGCGAAAGGAGGGCGGCGGCTATGCACCATCGCGTAGGCGCCGGCTGACGCGTCGCGCGCACGACGGCAGCCTGCGCGTTGCAGCGTGCAGAGGGCAGGGCTGAGGAGCAAGGGAGGGCGACGGGGTGCGGGGCAAGGTCAGCCAACGCGTCGGCGACGTGCGAGACGGACGGGGAGACGGCGAGGGAAGAGGGCGAGGGCAGAGGGCGAGGGGAAGGCGGGCTGAGGTGGGGCGGCGTGTACTCACCGACTCGACGGCCCTGCTGGCCGTTCCCTAGCGTCTCTGCTCCTCGTGCATCCCCCACCGGCTCCAGCGACGCTTTTGCGGCGACGCTGGAGCTTTTCGTCGCCGCTTGTGGCGCGACGTTCGGGCGCGCCGGCTCGCAGACAGCGCGGACGCGCTTCTGCATCGCGCGTGCCACGTCACCGGCCTGCCTCTTGACAGCGGGCCAGCGGGGTGTGTTGCCGAGGGTGGGGGCGTCGCCAGTGGGCCAGGACGGGCGGGGGAGGCAAGGGAGGCGGTGGTGAGCGCACCATCGCACAAGCGCCGGCTGACGCGTCCACTCGCGACGCGTCAGCCGGCAGCCGGCGGGTTTAGAAGGCGCGTCCATGGGCGGCGGGCCGTGCGCGGTGTTGTCGACGGCGGGGGTGAGCGTGTAGGGCGTCGGCATGAGCGAGGGAGGCAGCAGGAGGTGGCGGCGAGGGCGGGTGGTGGATGCGCGCGCCACGTCAGCGCGCGCTTCGCCCCGACGGGCTCGCCGGCGCGGCCGTTGACGTCGAGGGCGGCGGTGCGTGCTGTTGAGGACGGCGGGCGTGCCGCAGCGGCGGGAGTTGGTCGGCGGGAGGGTTGTAGGGCGGGGGACTTGCAGCGGGGCGCGCGAGTGTGCGGGCGCTTGTGCGATCCTCACTTACCGAATGCGGCCGGGACCTCCCAATGCGGTATCGCCGAGCGCGTGAGCGCCTCGCGTGTGAGGTTGCCAGCTGGCACCTCTCTTGTCTCTTCCACCTACCTCCTGTACCCTCCTCTGTCCCAAACCGGCCGTCTGTCGTTCTAGGATTGCTCAGAAGGTGTGTAAACGTGTTCTAATGTATTCTTTATGTGTTTCTTGTGCACTCTGACCCTCCAGGCACTCAAACTCGCCTTTTTCGTGAGTTTGAGTGCCTAAGATGTGGCTGGATGTGTTTCCACATGTCTAGGCACATCTTTCGAGGTGTATGGCCGCATTCTTGCGTGTCTAACTGTGTTGTGGAGGTATTCAAGCCAGTGGACGATGTTCAGCATGCATTTGTGCTGTTCACTGTCCATTTGCAGGCTTGCTGTGTGCTCTAGGACGGTCTGCATTGCAGACCATTGGATTCTGGGGGATTAGCATGGTTCAGCATGCATTGTGCGCTCTACCAGGTGCCTCTGTGTGTCTGGTATTCCACAGTCTCGCCTGGGTGTGAATCTGCACCAACAGGTGGCTGTGTAGAGCCTGGGACATGTTTTATATGACATGTCCCGGGCTCAGCAACTCGCTGTACACCGATGCTGGGTCGGCAGACGTGTACAGATGAGGGTGATCAACTGTGTGTCGAGATGCGACCACGGAGCGTCCACAAGCGGCTCTGGGGGGTTTCATGTGCGGGCTAGCATCTGGCCTGCACTCTGTCAAATCCAGGAGCTTGTAACAGGCTTCAGGGATGCAATGGAAACGATCTGCAGTGCAGACCGTTTGATTCTGGGGGATTAGCACGGTTCAGCGTGCATTGTGCGCTCTACTAGATGCTTCTGTGCGTCTGGTATCCCACAGCCTCACCTGGGTGCGCACTTGCACAACAGGCGGCTGTGTAGAGCCTGGGAAATGTTGTATTATACCCCCTTCACCTAAGTCCAGGGGGGGTCAGCGTGCCCTCAGCTTGCCTTATATGGTAATTACTTTTTGGGCCATTACCATATAAGGCAAGTGCTGACTTCGGGCCGCACCTACATGTCTCAGGGGATCTCGCGCGGGCGCGCAAGATCCCCTGCGCACCTCTCAACACCAGTTATGCGGACTGCGTCAAGACCAACATCCAGTACTGAATGTCAGGGGTCTGTGCACTGGCGCAACATCCCCTGGGACATATGCCAGTCCCATGTGCCATGCACGCACCACGCACCATGTGTTAGGGGATCCTGCGCACCCGCGCGAGATCCCCTAGAAAGGGTACGCGCGCACGACACATCCATGTACTCAAACATTGTACACATACAGTCTCCCAGGGGATACTGCGCACCCGCGCAAGATCCCCTAGAAAGGGTATGCATGTATGATACCCCCATGTACCCACACAGCGTACGCACATGGGCTCCCAGGGGATCCTGCGCACCTGCGCGAGATCCCCTGGAAAGGGTATGCATGTATGATACCTCCATGTACCCGCACAGCGTACGCACATGGGCTCCAAGGGGATCCTGCGCACCCGCGTGAGATCCCCTAGAAAGGGTACGCACGTATGAAACCTTCATGTACTACTCACACCTCGTACGCACATGGGCTCCAAGGGGATCCTGCGCACCCGCGCAAGATCCCCTGGAAAGGGTACGCGCGCATGACACATCCATTTACTCAAACATAGTACACACAGTCCCCAGGGGTGCGCGAGATCCCCTACAAAGTATATGCATGTATGATACCTCCATGTACCTGCACAGCGTACGCACATGGGGTCTCAGGGGATCCTGCGCACCCGCGCGAGATCCCCTAGAAAGGGTACGCGCGCACGACGCGTCCGTGTACTCAAATGTAGTACACACAGTCTCCCAGGGGATCTCGCGCGCGTGCGCGAGATCCCCTCAAGCACATGTCAGCATCGCGAACCATGCCTTAGGTTCCTCAAAGTAACCTATTGTCTCCGGTACTGCGCGCACCATGTAACAGGGGATCCCACCCTCCCGCGCAAGATCCCCTTGGAGGAGTACTGCGTTTTGTAGCATGCGCACATACATTATTGGGATTCACGCGAGTGCGCAGCAACACCTCACTTCCCAATGCTCGAGAACATAATGCACGCACATGGTCTCAGTGTGCATGCACATTGCAGCCGCAGCATCTGAGACACGATAACAAGCTGTCAGATCAATCTGATCGATTGTGTGTGATGAAGTGATCGGTTCTGAGCACTACAGATGTCCGTACATAGACACACACAAGGCTATCGCTAATCTGGGAATTGCCGATCACACCCCGATGTCCCATGTACAAACGACAGATCCGCTCAAAATTAGACAGAGATACAGATACTAAGATGCCTAGGACATGAAACGATTCCAGTCCGCGTTCAATTCAATCTCTAACATGTCCGCAAGGGCGATCGCTTCTGCCTCCCTTTTGTACAAGCCCATGTACTGGTCCATCACTGGCCATAACGTATCCATGAGGTTCTGCTCACATACGATCGCGTCGAAGCGGGCGCGCCGCTCATCCAAGTAACGCTCCAGAGCCTTAGGGTCCCAAACTTGATCCACGCATATCACGAGTTGAGTGTCAGCCTCACAGGTATACGCCATGCGCTTGCCCATGAGCTCTAGTACCCTACCCGCGTACGGAGCCGCGAATTTGATGAATTTGGCCATGAACTCGGCCGACATGTACTCGTGCGGGTTATTGTCAAACGCGGCACTCATCCTGTGCGGCCACGATGACTGCCGGTGCAGGCACAGTTAGTCTGAGGGTTACCCAGATACCGACATGATGGACACTCACCGCTACCGTGCACATTATTCCCAATCCGCGCGTCAAGCACTGCTCGCATGTCTCCGAGTTTGGACGTACGTCGCAATTGGCACTGCGGTGGAAGATGCACATTGCACACCGGTCGGCGCCATGCATCTGTAGGTAGCGAGTCAGCCCTGGACGCCACTGAGTACCTACAACTAGCAGGGGTCCGTACTGATTTTGGCTGTTCACGGCGCGGGCACGCTAAGTATTCACCAGCTTGAGAATGGTCAGTCCGCTACTTGGAATATAAATGCTCGGTACTCACCGCTGGCTTCGCACGTCGTTCCACTACCACCGGCAGACACACTTTGGGGAGTGTTGGAGCTGGACATGGCAGCGACTTGAGAAGAGAAGACGGCACCTGACATACCGAGTGCTATGTTTTGCGTCATGTGAGTTGTGTGGCGGCGGGCGCTTCCTGCGGTACGAACCTCCGTTCGGCCACAGTGAGCAGTATTGCATTCACACGGTAATATCAGTGGTTGCACCCCGGTATCCGCATTGATGTCGCGACGTTGTATTGCGCATGCGCAGAGTCCTGCGCCAATGCGCCTATTTATACAAGTGGCAATATGCGCAGTAGTATGTACTATGCGGTGCGCATCCTTGGATTGTTGTTCCGAGCCTGAGGAACATTGATTGATATGGCAGATCCATGAATGCATGGACGCGCAAGCTCACCATGAACGAGCAGGGATCATCACCGGCATGATCAGTGCAACGTGCGCAGATCACCTCATGTGCGCGCACCGTGCAGTAGGTTGCGTTTGACGCCTGACATTGTATACATCGTTCGCTCGCACGACGCTATGCTAACCGTGAGTTTGGACGCGTCTGTCATGGGACATCACCACGCACCACGACCGTCACTTCCCGTCGCATGCGACTCTCTGCTGCGCATGTGGCGTGTCAATGCAACCGGTCAATATCATAGCTGACATCAAGTTACCGGTGTGTTGCGGCAGGTTTATCGCAGTCATCGGAGTCGAACAATGAGTACAAGTGCCGCCGGCCACTGCAGCATATCTGATAGATCAGATGCGGGAACGTGCGCGGGGCGCCACGCATATCCATACATAGACGCACATGATCTTGATTTGGATTCCACAAGAAGAAGTATGTACTCTACTAGTAAGACCATACGCGAAGTCTCGAACGTGCCTCCTGACGTGCGCGCTGCTCTCTGAGCCGTTGTAACAAGCGCCTGTAACTTCCATCGTATGCGTATAGCATGAGCGTCATTGTTTTGACCGCTCTCCAACTATAGTAAATCTCAAGATACTCCGTCTTATCGCTCTCGTAGAGCGGCGAGAGCGGATTGGAAAGACGCGGGTATACTGTGTGGTGAAAGTGTTCATAAGCGTGCGCATGGCGCGCGCGCTGGGCTTCCCATGCGTGTAAAACCAATTGCAGATTGGCCATGAAGTGGTGGCTGAGGTAGTAGGCTGGTTCACTCTTGACGCGCTGCCACATGCGTGCCCTCGATGGTTGCTGCCCAAGCACACCTGGTCGGTGCTATGTTCATTGAGAAATGCGATGCTCACCACGGTCACGGTACACAGTATCTGGACGCCCAAGTCAACGCATTGGGAGCAGCTCATAGAGCCCGGAAGCACATCACAGCGAGCATGCTGAAGACATGTGCAAACTGAGCATTTCTCGTGAGCCGTAATGTACTGCCACCAAACATATGTCAGTAGGCACAGCGGCGGAAACAGTTATGTAGAGAGGACGAGTTCGCACGCTGGAAATCGACACCGGTTCCGGTGCCTGTTTTGTATCTCCTTCTGAGCTTGGATGAGTGCGAGGCGCGGACGTTTGGGGAATGTCTTACCTCGGTTGCGTTGCAGTCCTGATTCGGCACTGCCCCACCCATATATGAACGGTGATGCATACATGGTGAAGTTGGTACAGTTGAAACCGACGATGACGCCCGGTATCATCTTGGAGCGCAAGGCAAACATGCGTAGCCCACACACGGTCATGTGAGACACGCACGCGAGCGCGACACTTGGGCGGCCCCTGGGGACGCGATCATATGATCTGTTGACGCGTACAGCGGTAGGCGCTTGTTGGTCCACTTCGCGCTTCATCGTTCCGTTGTCGCTTCTTTCGGCATCTTTCCCTGCTCTCGCCGCGTTCATCAATCTTGGCAACACCGCATCACGCGCTTGTCCACGCCCGCGGGCCCATCGCATCTCTACACGCAACACCTACCATGGTCGGCACATGGACGGAGAAGCATACGCAGAAGTACTTTCGGGCCGCGGTGAAGAAACGCGTGGATTTCATCGGCACGCGCAAACATTTAGAGTTCACGGACCAGGTGCCGCCCACGCACGAGTGGACGGCTGAGCTGCTTGAGCAGTTCAACCGCAACCTGCGTGGTGTGTACAATGGGCCTTTTGACTGGGAGACGACGGAGGTCCTGTTGATGAAGTACATCATGGTGCGTCGCGTGCTCACAGTGTCTCGGATGATCTGAGTCAAACGTGCGTCAGACGGACGACCTCTTGAACTCGCTCAAGAATCTATCGAAAGACGTCGCGCTGCCTCACCTTGTGCGGCTCGTCCTGGACTGGGCCTGCTGGGACCCGCCGGAGGAGGGAGCGTGGCCGCCGGGCTTGAGCATGCGCCGCTACTTCATGAAATGGCGCCACTGCGAGCCGCTGAACTTCAAGTCGGACACGTCGACCGACGTCGACATGGAGCAGGCGGCCAACGCTCTGCTGGATATGTGGATCGGTGAGTGCATCACCGTGTTCGTGTGTGCGTGCGCTCACTGTGTCCCGCTGGTCAGCCAATGACCGTCTGTATGGTACGTTTGTTCCTCTTTGGTCGGTTGTGTGAGTATGACGATTGGCGCGCATGTACAGCGGACACACCTGTGCAGTATCGCGAGGCGGAGGATGTCCCTGGGGTGACGCAGTACAAGTTGAGGATGCAAGATGTCACGGACGAACAGCGACGCGAGGCGGCGGAGGCGTTGGAGGCATACCTGAACCAGGAGTGGCGGTGCGGTGCGCCGTTGCAGATGAAGGCCTGGATCAAGGTCAGGTCGTACAAGAGGCCAGAGAACCTGCCTCCGGCTGAGAACGACACGGTGGTGAGTTTACAGGGTTGTGCTCTGCATTTGCTGTTGATGCGCTAGGTGACCAGATTCGCGGGCCATACATGTGCCTACAATGCGTCAAGGCTTGCATCCTCGAATGCCGTGTTCCAAACGATACCGAATTACCCAAGTGCGTGTCGTGCCGTGTGCGCAAGATCAAGTGCGCCTATCAGGTTCGTGCGCACAGGATATCTCTGGCACAACAGACTCACGGGACAGATAGACCGAGCTGGTTGATCCGCGCGCGGACCCAGCCTTCTTCAACCCGCCCCGCGCGCTATCCAAGGCATCGGTCTCTCATGGTTCCAGTGCAGGTCCGTCGTCGTCTGCTGGCGCGTCCGGCAGCGCGAAGCGCACAGCAGACACGTTGTCTGAGGAGGAGAGGGAGGTGAAGCATACCCGGTCTTGAAGGGCGTTTGTGCGTGACACTACTGTAGTATCGTGGTAGCACTCCGTTTAATGCGAGGAATTAGCAATCTGTTTCTTGCAAATACCCGGACTATTACATTGACATGGCGCCGCTGCCTGATGCCATGCGCGTGCATCCACACCTCCGGTCTCAACGTTTACCATGTCTCGAGTGCGCATCATCCTTACCATCCACCAGGTGCGCCCACAGTGGCTTCGGAACACGGCCCGCGGAACACGGTCATATGACGTGGCCAGCCATCTGTGCGACGCGCTCAGCGTCTAATTCGGACGGCCGGTGTGGCGTGCGCGCTTGACCTGGCTAGCATCCCGTCGGTCAGATTCTACCTCGCTCTTGACCGTTTCTCGCCTACGCGGCCTCGCTTCGATATCACTCTCTCGCATTCCTCGTTGCAGCCCTTGTACCTGCACTCGACCTCAACATCTGCCACGTCGGACGAGCCGCCCACCGCCCAGCATGGTTGGCCCATGGACTTATGAAGACACGGGGAAGTACTATCGCGAGGCCGTCAAGCGTCGGCCCAGTTTTAGCGGTAGACGGGATATGTTACAGTTCACCGACCGGCTGCCGTCCACGGACGACTGGACATTACCGGTGCTCTTACAGTTGAACCGCACGTTGCGCGTGCTGTATAATGGGCCGTTCAACTGGGACGCTTTCAAGAAGATCGTCATGCAACATATCCTCGTACGTCTACATGATCTTTTGACCAGAACGTGTGATCTGACTTGTTCAGACGGACGATGTTCTTGATGCGCTCAAAGCGCTGCCCGAGGACGAGCAGATTCCGCACCTCGTGCAGCTAGTCCTTGACTGGGCTTGCTGGGACGCACCAAAGGAGGGCGCATGGCCGCGGGATCTCAGCATGCGGCGTTACTTTGTCAAATGGCGCAGGTGTGAGCCGTTCTACTTTGAGGCGGACACGCACACCGACGAGGACATGGAGCGGGCGGCGGACCTTTTCCTCGACATTTGGATGGGTCAGTCCCCGGGTTGTATACTAGTGTGCCCGCTAACCGTTCGGTGTACATTGTTGTTGCACAGCAAACGATCGACTGCACGGTACGTGCATGCTTGCGGTTTGTTTTGCCGCTTTGTGTTGACATACGGCGCACCCCTGCGTGAAGCGGCAACCCCAGTACAATTCGGCGAGGAGAAGGACTTCCCCGGCTTCACCGTGTACCGAGTGAGGGATGAGGCTGTCACTGACGCGGAGCGGCTTGCAGCAGCGCAATCGAAGGAGCTGTACCTGAACCTGCAAGCGCGAGGTTGGGCGCCTGAAAGGATGGATGAACCGCTCCAAGTTGGAGCGTCGGTTGCGCGGCCTGCAAAACTGCCTCCGCCCGCGGGCGACATTGTGGTGAGTTTCTCTTGATCTGCTCCTTACAACGCTCATGTGCTGGACGGCCAGATTTGCGGTCCCGGCATGTGCGCGCAATGCATCAAAAAGCGTTACCTTGAGTGCCGTGTCCCGCAAGATGGCGGAAAGCCTAGGTGCGTGGCATGCCGCGTACACAAGCTTGGATGCGAGCATAAGGTGCGCATCCTGTCCTCGCACGGTTACGGGGTACTCATAGAATCATACAGGGCAAAACTATGGATGCGCTCAAGAAACAGGCGCTAGAAGATGACTCGGACTCTCGTGAGGCGACACCGGACCCTAGTCAGCGTTCCCAAAGGTCAGGCTCGGAAAGCGTGGTCTCTGAGTCTAACAAGTCCGCGGCGTTGACGAACGCGTCTGCTGGTAAGTTGTCCTCCCCGCAGCTGCTGTCAAACTCAAGCTCTTGTAGATTCCGTGCCCGGTCCTTCCGG